>NW_027269262.1:26724687-27354375 GCF_023055355.1 Agelaius tricolor
ATACTCTGCAAATAGGCTAGATCCAAGATAGAACAAGAGTGTAGAGAAGCAGGTCAGAGCCACAGAGAATTATTTTGGCTTAGCTTTTAGAAAAATAAGAAATAGATGCATGAAATTATAATAGCACAAAATACTATTTAAAAAAAAATAACTGATTTCTCCTCATCATTTGCTGAAGCACTTGTGAAAAAATTTACAGAGAAGTCTCATAGTCAGGGAGATGCAATTGAAAATGAGTGCAAATCAGTGATCTGCTTGTGTGGGAGACACCAATAACATTTGACACAGAGAAAGAAACTATACGTCTCTTTCCTGGAAATATTTCTCCTACATTGGCAGAGCTGACATTCTACAAAGAATAACTACAAGTTCAATTTATGCAGTAGGAAGAATCGGCCTGATATTGCAAATCTCTTTATCTTTTTCAGCTTAGCTATTGTTTGTGGAAGTACTGACTTAAGAGTTATATATTTATTTTTATTTCCTGTCTGGTTTTGTTTTCTCAGATTAAATATCTTGGTTTAGATAGAAAGGAAAACATTGAGGGTCAATTTATAAGATTCCACTTGCTTTAACAGCAAGACAAGGATGAACAAGAACAGAATTCCACCCTGGAGTTATTTTTGCTTAGGGAAATCAGAACACATTGAAATTAAGATTGTCATTAAAATGAAAAGTGTTTTGTCTTTCCCATCCTATAGTGAGTTACAGGTGCAAAGGAATGCTCTGTGCACTACCTGGGATAGTATCTTCACTGGTGGAAGGCACCAGAGATATCCTGAATAGATATTGGATTTTGTATGCAAACCTAATTTTGGACTTTAAAAGTGGTTTGTTTGGTTTTTTTTGGTTTTTTTTTTTTTTTTTTTTGTTTTACTTATAAATAAGCATCCAGAGCATGAAAAAGAGAGTGTTTTATGAAGTTATAATGTTTGAATTTCTCCTGGTTGTCATGCATCTCTTGTATTATTATGTCTCTGTGGTATCTCTATGTACCTCTTTTGCTTATTGTTTTCACACTCTGTAATAATGGAAAGAGCTGTCATAGAAGAACTGTAGGAAACTAATTGGAAATCACTCAAAGTTTGATTAATTAATTGTAATTTACTTTTTGGCATTTTTGAAAGAAACAAATGCTTTCTTTCAAAAGTAAAGTTGCTGAGTTTTGTTTTACCAGAGTTAAGCTGCTTTCTTCAGAACATAAATGTTTTGATTCCCTTATTTTATCTAGCATAAAGTCACAATAAACTCTGCATAATCTCTGAGCCATATCCACTGGTACATTATATCGATTTAATGATGATATAACTCAGTGAAATAGAGAAACAAAAATTTACGGACTTAAATATACAATACTGGTTATACCCTGGTAAATTAATCCTATAATATAATACCCATATATTTTGAGTCTGATGCTGAAAAAAGATGTTGTGTAAAGTGAATAAAGAAATCAATATAATATGGCATTATTTTATAGGTTTTAAGTGTAAAAATATGCTAAATTCTGTACTTCAATTTAATAGGTTCACAATGTTGAAAATCGTACATCTAAGAAACAAAACTCCAAATGCCCTTTGCAATATATTCCTAAAAATGAGCTAAATTTATATTATCATTATTGTTTCTAGTTACTTTAGAGTCTGGCCTGAAATAATTTCAGGGAGAGTTGCTTTTGTATTTTCAGACTGGTTTGATTAAGTACAAAGCAGACAAGCTACTGGAGTTAAAGAAAGAATAGGATGAGATATCTTTGCTCCAGTAAAGTTCTTTTCCAGTGTCAGAAGTGAATTATTCCTGAAATTACATGTTATGATCACAAAAGAACTAGAATAATGTTAACAAATTCTTATTTATTTTCCAGCTCCCTTGGTACAATCTACTTTCTTGAGTTTACTTTCTTGACTTTGGTTGAATCTATTTGTATTTAAATCATTTAAACCTCTGAATTTGGAGGTTTATATATTCAACATTTCTTGCTTTAACAGTCAACCAAATGTTCAATTTTTTTTTGGTTGCCCAAGGATGTCAAGACTGTAATTAGCACTGGACTTGTCAAATTCACAGGCAGTATAAATGTTGGCCTTTCAACAGTTACCTGACTTACAGGCATGTGCTCCAACAGTGAATGTTCAAAACGTGTAGGAGATAAAATTTGTGAACGTATGTATTTCAATTTTTTAAGAGAAATTTTTGCTATTACTGGGATTCATTAAACTCATTTCAGCACAAGGCTGTGCTGTCCCATATTAAAGTCACTTAAAAGAAATGCATGTATCAGATATTTGTAAATATAACTGATACATGAAGAATGGGTTTCTTTTGATTTGCAACATATGCGTAGGGAGAAATCCACATGAACAAATTTGACCTGTTTTAGAAAAGGAGAATTTCATTAAGTTTAGAAAAAAATCTGAAAATGTAGACAGTAAAGAGTAAGGAATAAATGGCAGGTACAGTAAATATATCAAGTTAGGAAGATGACCAGCAGATTAAACAGCTAACTAAGAAACTCCAGCCCACCTGGTGCTGCAAATGCCTCATTTTTCAGGTGCTGCAACTGAACTGCTCACAGAAGTTTCTGCTTCTCAAATGGCAAATATTTCCTAAGAAAGGGAAAAAAGAAACAGAAGAAATCTTTAGAATCACAAGCCTTCCATGTCTGCAAAACACATTTGTGCCTATGTCACCAATTTACCACCATAAGGCAGACAAAAAATTGAAAACCTTGGAAAAACAGCAGTCCCTCTGCTTGCTGCTACAATTTACCGGGGGAGCAAGCAGGGATGAAAGCCTGGCATCAACTGCTCTGTGGCACCAGCTTGTTCTTGTGACACACAGAGAGCACTAGAACAGTCAAGGTAAACAATACAGAGAAGATCGGTGAACCTACTCATGGTGTTTGGTGCTATTCAATGTCAGCAAGGGTAGGGAAACCTACTTCTACCTTTAAAATAAATAAAAACCACAACTTCTACAGCAAAACTTCCTTGCTTTGAAGCAGTTCTCCACTTGCCATTCGTCTCATTAGCAGGGGAGTTTATTTGTGCTTTTTTCTCATTGAAATACAATGGCACAGTCTTTCTTTAGCAAGGCAGCTTCATTGTTTTAATATTTGATACGTCATAAGCAAGCCTCTCTCCCACATAACAGATTTTTCAGATTATTACTGCATTTAATCTACTTTCCTCTGGCATGGGTAAACCTCAGGAAGATGGTAACTCTGAGGGAAAACAAATACAAGGATGTCAGAAAGCAAAAGCTTGCATGTTTACTGTTGTCTTTCCAAAATGAAAGCATGTATCTAAATATGGAAACATCACACTTATGAAAAAATCTGTAATGTGAAAATGAAGTTATACAAGAACAAATCATAGAACACTGTACATCAGAGACATTTAATTTATATTATTAGGGAAACAAAAAAAAGGTTCTGAAAACTCTCTTAAGAACTTAGAAAAATAAATGTCATGATCACTGCTTTATAAAAACAAGCCTATTTCTTCAGAATTACACAACAAAACCCTACAGATTATTACTTTCTTTGCAAATTATACATGAAGAATATAATATATAACCCTTTATCCTTGTTAAACCTGACAATTACTGTCACTGGCTCATACATGGATCTTTTTCTTTTGTCAGCCTTATATTTTGCAGCTTTTTGATGCTTTGCTCAGACAGTGACATTTTAATAAAGCTTTGGTATGTGTGTGTTGAATTTTAAGCAAAATTCACAAAAAATGGTAGGGAGGAGAATCTTCCCAGACAGGAGACTGCCAGATAAGATCAAATCTCCAATGTTTTATCTTCACTGGTGGATGGTGCACAAGGTTCTGATGATAACAATAGTCCTTTAAAAAACAATTGCTAAACATGCAGGTAGTCTGTCAGAAAAGAAGGTACAGAGAGAGAGAATAGAGAGAATAGAGAGAATAGAGAGAATAGAGAGAATAGAGAGAATGTCCTCTCTTTCACAGTCAGTACTTTTGCTATAATTTTTCTGCTTAAATTGTTCTCACAGTCTGCAGCTCACAGTTTGTGCATGGCCTCTGCCAGCCATAATTTTCTGATCATCTGTTATTAGTCAGCAAACATGCTACATTACATGGGTAGTGGCTTCATCCTTTCTTTACTTTCCTTGACTATTCGTTCCTTTTACAAGCCTTCTCCTCTCAAAAAGCAATGGGAACATACACATTAAAATGTGTTGTATGTAGCAATAAAGCTACTTTTCCCTTTTAATGACACTACCTCAGTGGGTACAAAGATAGAGTGGTTAGCCAGAATGCCATTGTACCTTCTATAAGGTCTACCAGGTATCCTGCTTTTATGCTGCTCTTGTATCACCTCCTACTAATGTTGTCACACCACAGAATGTTCTGCAATCACTGCACAAGCAGAACAGTGGCCAGCAATTGTCATTGCTTCTGCTCTTCAGCCATGCCTTGTTCCTGTAGTGCAATACCTAGTGGCTAGAATATCTTCTGAATGCCCTGAGCTAGTAGCTAAGTTTCACAGCAAAAAGGAAACTTCTCCTATTTTTACCTAATAGGAACAAAATGGGATATTCACAGCCTTCTCTTGCAATCCTCCTTTTTATTGCTTCTCAAAGTCATGATCTGGCAGCACCCAACCAGTTCCTTATTGATGATAAATCCCACCAGGGCACTTCTCAGTCCTGCAGCTACCATCCCTTTACCAAGAGACAGCCTCCCCTCTCAGGGGCTGACCATCTGTCAGGTAGCTGTGAGCAGTAACACTGCTGCTCCAAGATTAATGTCTGTTGAGAGGTGAAACAATGCTGTTTTGAGGCTTTTGTCCAAAGATATTTTTCCTGTTTCAGAAAGGGAGATGTGCCCTATCAGAAAGGCATAAGCACTGCTTCATTTTGTGGTTGGAGATTCTGAATGTACCAATGGCCACTCAGATCAACAAATCATGATAAGAATATTCCTACCAGGAAGTACAGGAACTGGTATAGGCTGGCTTTGAAACAATTCAGTGGAGTGTTTTACTGCAAATACTGCCTACCTGGTACAATATAACTCTTCCTTAAAGAAAAAATTAATAGCTTAAGAATTCCATCATCGTTGCTTTAGTTTCCTAAATTGGAAACATTTGACCCTGCTCTTTAATTTAAAATAGTCTGTGAGGGCCTGCTTCACTCAGGAAACATTAGATTGCTCTCATCCTTGAAACAACTTCTGATTTTTAATCTGCAGCTAAACTCTAAGGTCACTTTTCTTGCAGTCTTAGAGATCAATTTCAATCTGTGTTGAATTCTGAATTTCCATTGTGTAAGGTCTAGCTTCTCTTTCCAGAGAAATTCACCAAACAATGGTTTTCATATTCTGGAAAATTAATATAAATTCTTTCTGTACCCCTACACTGATACAAAGTTCAGGCAGATTTTTTGTCTTCTGTTCCTAAATCACCTTCTCAGTGGGGCCATAGTGTGGAAAAATTTGACAGTTTCTATATTCTCTCTGGGGACAGCAGAATTGAAAATGCTGGCTGAAATATATAACTGTGTTCTGATTTTTTCCATTGGTGGATTTTTTTATTACTTCTCCTTGATCTTCAGTGGTCCTCACCAATTCCATCAGAGTAAGGAGATACAAAATCAGAAGAGCCTGTCTTGCCAGCAATCCAAAAGAGACTGCATTCTTTAACAACTGGCTTTCTCCTTCATTGTTTTCTGCTATTCAGTAGTACTTCTTACAGGTCCTGTTATTGACTCTGGAAAAAATGTCAGATTTTTCTGCCCATTTAGGGATGACTCTTCCCTCCACTGAAATACTTTTATTAAATCAAGTTGTTTTTGTTACAGAAGCTAAAGCAGCTTGCATGTTTTGGTCTGTAACTGTTTATTGTGTACAGTTTGCTCTGAGGAACTCAACTGTCTCTTAGAGGAAAAGCTCTAATTTCCATGCCTGAATATTGACTGTATCATATTACTAGTACTAATGTAAATATGCATTTAAAGTGACTACTAAAAATATAATTTGGCAGTGTAAAGTGTGTTAGTAGTAGTGTCTTTGCAGTAAGGTGCTAAACCCTTGTGCTCATTTCTTTCTTTTTGACTGCTGAGTGATGTTGAATCTGACGTGGGTTTTACAACATCAGTTTGGGAACTCTGCAGACCTACTGGACTGATTTTTTAGGTTAAAAAGTATATAGACACTAGTAGGCACTACTATTCTTTCTTATTTCAGTAAGGTCAACTGGAACTAGACTCAGTGAGGAGAAAACAATTCTATCTGAAAGACTCAATTTAAACTTCACCTGGCCTGTAGTCTAAATTTTAGAGACTTCTTCTGGCTGACATGTCCGTAACATCATATCTACCAAGCCAAAATCTGGATGAAATCTAGTGAATTTAGTATCTGCTGGGTCTATGGTATACAAATGAGACAATGATGAGCACTCAACATTGTTTTATCAAACAAGTATTTGTCTAAAGTAGGTTAAAAAGATGCCTTTCAGTTGCTCCCTAGGCCAAGGAAGACATAAGTACCAATCCACAGGTTCCACCACTCATCACTATCAGGCACAAACTAACAGTGTATTAATTCTTTTGTGTAAGATCTCAATTTGAAGTCTATAATGAAAAATATTAAAATATTCTTGATCCAACTTGACTCAAAGAAGCATGAAACTTCAGCTTTTTAAATTCAATCTGAAAGAAAATATATTATGTGTCTTCTTGCAGTTGTCTCCTTCCAAGAATAAGTCTCCTGCTGAGTTCTGGATCTTTCTCAGTAATGGACTGCTTGAATTGATGAAAAATATTTTAGCTGGAACAGACCCTTCAATTAATCAATACCTATTAAATTCATATGTGGCTGCTTGTATTTAGCAGTCTTTAGACATGACTCCTTGAGCAGAAATGTGTGGGTCTCGAGGGTGTCTGTATACTCGCACTGTGAAACAGCTAGCTGTGGATAGATGTTAACTATGCCTACACTGTGAAAAGTAAACAGGCTAGCAAATGGCTAGCTACAGAAAGTTAAAGCAATATGGTTTCATACTAAATATTAACAAAAATAAGTTAACTTTTCCACAAAAAGCTCTGGAGGCAATGTTCTCTCTCTAAAGGGATGAGTCAATGAGGTTCACACTAACTCCTTTTTAAAAAAACCCACCTTTTCTCCATTAGAGGTACATTCAAGGAACCAAAGCATGTAATCTGTTGGCTGCATTTAAGCATTGCAAACATCTGGCCCCTAACACTGACTAAAGTTTTCTTAAAATGCATATTACCATTCTCTTTTTATCTCACTTGGATGATGACTCAATTAAAGAATTATTTCATCCTCACTTTAAAAATCTTCACCTACAACAGAAAGAGGCTGTTTTTGAAATAAATTGAATGACTTCAGGAGATGGAATTGAAAAGGTTTGAGGGTGAGGAGATACACAGCTGCTGGGTAATTCACCCTACCTGCCATCTACAGCTGACATTTATTAGAGCCTTCAAGCCATTTGTGCAAAAAATCTGCAGTGGTTCCTCTGTTCCTTTTACTGAATTTCAATCAGTCCTATAGGGTTTATTCCTGAAGTGAATCAATACAGAGAGTTATTTTCAAAAGGCCTAAGACATCTATACCCTATTTGCATTTAGAACATTATTTCAGCCACTTTCCCACAGAGCAAATATCACCAGCAGCAAGACCACATCTTTTCATATCTGTACAGGGAAAAGGACAGTTTGTCATTTTGGGCAAAGATCTAAAGATATTATTGGCTTATATATTTGAAAATTTATTCTTTAAAATCTGCCTGAAAAAATACAAAAGAAAGAAATGGGAACTGTGCTCTTTGAATTTATGTATTGTTAATAATTTCAGAACAGACTGAATGGTAACCTTTCAGAAGGATTCAGAAGGAACCCTGAAATAATGAAAAAAACTCCTTGGTTTTAAAAAATTAACAAAACTCCCTTATTATAAGCTCAAATAAGCTCAATATAGAAACAAATCACAGAACACATTGCCTAGCATCAGTATTTTTACCACTTCCAAGTATGTGGATGTTTACAGATTGAGGAATGGCAGAAAATGTTTTACTTGAAACATTTGTCCAAATTTCAGATGTAATTTTGACTGCCCTGTATTAATGGCTACTAATGTACTTAGGCACTATTAGCATGGACATGTATCTAGAGTGGATATTGACACTGGTGAAAATCAGAACATCACTTATGAACATGTTTTTATTGTATTGCTGAGAACCTGACCCCACATAAACACACCTAGAAGCAAAGTTTGCTGGTTTTCATTCAGAATTCAGTCAGTGTGGATTATTTAATCACAAAACCACAGAATACTCTGAGTTAGAAGGGACCTACAAAGATCAGCAAGACCAACTCTTCAGTGAATTGCGCATTCAGGGATCAAATCCACCACCGTGGCATTATTATCACTGTTCTCTAATTGACTGAGTAATCTCAAGTTAGACATAAATCACATAGTAATGTGTAATATGTGAATATCTGACAAAGCATAAATTTCATATAAGAAAGTAAAAATCTTCAGACTGTTTTATAACTTTTGTTATAAAACTGGATGATTTTCAAAGTTCTCACCACAGCATTTACTCCAATTACCACATTTTCAGTGATGAAAATGAAAAATTGATTTGGTACAAGATATCCTCTTTGTGAGAATAGCCCTTAATGTGCTCTCTCAATCAAGGGCTGGACTTCAATGATCCTTGAGGGTCCCTTCCAATTCAGGAAATTCTATGATTCTATGAAATAGCATTGACTTGGATGAGTAAAGACTGAAGATGAATGAAAATAAGGTAAAAGAATAGAATGGTAGAATTCAGCATTTTATATTAACACATTAAGTTCACTTGAAAGTTGTGTCATGCACAGTTTAGTAATTGTTTTAAATTACACATTTTGCATCAAGGATGGAAACTACAAATGTTCTTCTTCACTGCCATCATTTGAGTTTTTAGATTGCCACGTATATATCCCAGAATACTTCCTTTTAGGAAAAGCAGTAAATATATCTGTGATGCTGGAGTACTAGAGCAGAGGTACAGCAGTCCTGTGCAAAAATCACAGAAGCAATGGGAATGAAGGAATTTTGGTCTGACAGGGATCCCCCAGATCCATCTGGCAGCTAACAAACACAGGAAGTGACACTGATATTCTGGGAAATTCTGGAACAGCACATAATAATTTGTTCTTCAGTCTGAGAAACGTACATCTTTCTTTTAAGTGTGTTAAAGAAAAAAAAAAGTACTGCAATATTTAAGACCATCAGAACTGGGTTCCAGATAAAGCAGCATATAATTTAAACTGTCCAGTCCTGCATTTTAATCTGGCAGCTTCACCTTACACCGTTTTTAATTCTATGCTAATTTTTAATGAAGTAGTTCTCCTAGATTTAACTAACTGTTAACATTACAATGTCAGAGATTTCCTGTGTTGAGCTTAAATTCTACAATGCATCTTCAAGACAGAAAATAAGGGAAAGGGTAGAGAAACTTTATGGGTGTTCTGGTTATGACACTCAGAAGTGTTTAATACTTTGGTTCTAGATATAACAATAGGAAGACCTTCTACCAAGGGATATTCACTAACCCTGGTTTATGCCTCCTTACACTGCAAGGACAATTGATTATCTCAATTTTATAATAAAAGTGTTAAGAAACTAAGGGAAAAACTTCATAATTGTTACTAGATTAAGATTACAACACATTTCATGACTCGGATTAGTTGCAAGGTAATGCTTTCAGCATTTGTTTTATTTATGCATAATGCAAACAAAGACTCTAGAAATGTTAAAAAATTAAATCTCCTGGTGAAATTGCTGTAGTCTACTGTCTTCATAATCATAAGGCTCACAACAGCAATTTAACCCTCTGAATTGCTTCATTCTGAGAGTATAGTTAATTTTCTTTCATGTGTGGAATGTACGAATTGCTTGAGCTTGTAGTGAATATATACTTTTTAATTGGTTTAGTGTTGCCAAAACCTCAGAAAATATACAGCGGCCTGGAAAGTCATGCAACAGAAA
The DNA here is from genome assembly GCF_023055355.1 of Agelaius tricolor. Classification (NCBI taxonomy): domain Eukaryota; kingdom Metazoa; phylum Chordata; class Aves; order Passeriformes; family Icteridae; genus Agelaius; species Agelaius tricolor. Next base: position 26,734,722 of record NW_027269262.1, read on the forward strand.
TCTTCCTGCTCCATTTGCTTTATCAGACATATATCAATTATTTACCTGGCAGAAGGTGCAATATTATTTAGGGTCATTGAATCTATGGAAAATAGCATCTGACATTTCTGGAACAGAGTGATATTGCAAGAGCTTCCTGGTATTCATTTATCAAAGGTGAGTCGCTGAGCAACCTCCAAGTTAGTACAAAGAAGGTCAGTTTGGACAAATGCATTCCCCTTGCCCACAGAAAATGTGCCCTAATACATGGATACTAGGGTAATTCTACAAAATCCATAAGAACTATATCATTAATTCTAAATATAAAAGAATACCATTGCTATAGTTCTGTCAGTATGACCTTTTGCCTCCAAAATTTTAGCTTGAGTCAGTTGGAGGCCAATATGACTTCTATTAGTCTGAAGCAGAATAGTCAACCTCTCTCACACCAACATATATTTTTTATTTCATGGGGCAAAGGCCTGATCTCATTTCCCCTGTAGTCTGAAAAAATTCCTTTCACTGAGATGCATAAAATGCAAGGCAGGTCCAAACTCGGTTCAGTGGACTTAGTTAAAACTTCTCAGATATCAGCTTGACAAGATTAAATTCCCACTCTCTTTCCACACTCTGTACCTGAAGCAGAGTGTAGGATAGCAGGTAGAGGCAGTAAAAGTTAAATGGACACATCTTAGTCTCCCCTAGCCTGAGGCACATGGAAAGTGTTTGTAATGGAAATGGTCACGTTTTTTTTTCAAATTCAACACCTGCAGAATCTGTACATATACTTTATCTACTTGCAGTTACAGTGAGTGTTTAATAAGCAGGAAGAAATATTTTGGCCTGTGAAATGCAAGATTAATGGGTTTTTTGCCTGAAAATCCACACAGATTCTGGCCAGTAATGGCCAGAAATCAGAGCCTGTGCCAGGTTCCAGCACCTGCACTGACTTTGAGAAGTGGCAGACCAACACAGTCCAGCTATGATGCTCCACTGTGACTGAATTAGCCCCTTTCAGCATTAAGACTTTGTATCCATGGGGACTGAGTTTGCTGCTACAGGACTGAAGATGAAGCCTAAAGCAAAGTTGTAATCCAACTCACCTTAAACAAGCTAAGGGGAGCCCTAATTCTTCATTTCTGCTCAGGTGAGCCTACCTGCCCTTGAGGAGCACTGCTGAGCCCTATAGCTATGTTGCAGTTCACTTACCTGAGTAAATGAACAGGGGTGGGGGAGGATTCCTGCAGTTTGGTGCAGAGAAGCAAAAATCCTTTAAGTTCCATTAAGCAGCTCCCTCTTCAGCTGGTATAATGCCCAAAACATCAACAGACACAGAACTAATAATAGGCCTCACATGCTGCTCATTATGCTGGAGTCTATCAGATGGATGAGGTTTAAATGTGAGGGATGCTTTGCCATGTTAGGCTCCATCTGCTCTAGAAGAAATGCTAACCACTTGCCTTGAAGAATTTAGTATAATGGCACAGGACTATCTTCTGCTGACATTAAAGCTGACCCAAGCAGATGTTCTAAAGCTATGCAAAGGCTGTGCAGGTCTAGCTGACAGTGTTGGGAGAAGATTTGCACAAAACAGTAAGGGCTGGCTGCCCAGAATGAGAAATCTGTTGCCTTATGTTATGAACAACTGAAGGCTATGTATTGATAGGTGTTGAAGCTTTTTTTCAACTGCTGATGCAGCAAAGAATGTGTATTAAAATGATGAAATTAATATGTGGTCATATTACATACAACCATGATTTATTTTTTTTTGACAAGTAGTTATTTTGTATACAAAAGTATTTTGTTGCCAGGGCAGATGCAGCATGCTACTACTTTTAAGTCCCTTTTTAGAAGTCATATTAGAAGTATTAACATTACTGCCATGGTGTGTGTTTACACAGCCAAGGCCTGCAGAGTATTTTTGGAGAATTGCCCCAGTAATCTCTCACTATTTTTCCTGTCTCAGGCTTGATACTAAGAGAGGGATTTTTTTCACCTGTTATTCTAGACCCAGCTAGCAATAACTGGTGACTGAGGCAGTCTGGACTATCCTTATAGCAACTGCCCCATATACATGCATTGTTCCTTAATACATAAAATTTTTCTGTCTGCAACTATTTTTGCTCTCCTATTTAGCTCAGTGGAATGGTATAAATACATGAGCTGATCTCAACCATTAGAATTTGAAATTGCAAGTTATCTAAGAAGGTCATGGGAATTGTGGAGTTTTTTCAAGTGTATGTATGCATTAGCACACATTCAGTAAAACTTTTTTTACTGCAGTGTGTTGTGTAAAGAAAAGAAGGAGGGGAATAAACACAATAAGCATAATAAACATACAGTCTTTCCCCAACCAAGTAGTGAAAAAATTGCCTTCCTGGTGGTACTAGAACAGCTGGGTGTGGAATAGCTCTGCTGTGCCACTCCAGGAAGCAATATGCTGAAATAGGAAATACCAAGTCTGTACAGAAGGTTGCCTCCAGGGAGCAGGGACAGCATGGCTGCTGCCTAAGGAAAGGCCAGCCAGGAGCTGGGGGCGCCTCAAGGCCTGTAGAGCACAGGGCCCACCTGCCTTGGCTTGTCCCACCACTTCCAGCATGGAAAGCAAGACAGACCTGGAAAAAACAGCCAGTCTGACCCACAAGCTGAGACTGTAAGAAAACACAGCAGAATGAAGCCAGTGTGAGGCCAGCCTGGAAATCAAACCAGAGGTCAGGGCCCGGCCCCGCCATCCCCTGCAGGGCCACAGGCCCGGGCCGAAGTCAGGCCAGGAGTAAGGTCCATGGCCAGCAGGGACTGAAGCTGAGCCTGACACGTCAATCCTCTGGTACAGCTCTGGCAAGAAGTGGAGGCTTCCTGGCAGAGGTCAGACAGAGCTCCAGGGCCCATAGGTGTCGAGAAACCCCAGTTCCCTCAGCTCACCTTGGTTAGAGCCCTGCCATCCCTGGGGTTTGTCACTGGGGCAGAGTGGGACAAGGGGAGTGGCAGTGCCCTGAGGGCATCCCCTGCCCCTGGAGGAGCCAGGAGCCTGATCCAATGGCCGGGGCTGTGCCCAGTGCCCCATTTTCTTCAGAATGCTGGCTGTAGAAGTACACAATGGCAGAAATAGGCAAACTAAGAAATGCCACTGCAATTTTAATTTCTTCAAACCTGATAGGTTTGCCAGTGGTTTTTTTTAATATTGGGTCATATACTGCAGAACTTGTTACCTAGTCCGTGTAATTTTCAAGGGAGAAGACCTCAGCTGCATTAGGGTGGAGATCCTTGCATGTGGTCACACTTCTCCTGTAGTATTTTACTGCTGTGCAAGAATGAAGGTGAGATTCAGAGACTGCAAAATGGAGTAAACTTGTATGAACATCCTGATGAAGAGGATGCCAAATTGAGAGAATCTCCCACTGAACCACTGTCTTCTCCTAGCAGTGTGTTTTCTATTGGCTCTTTCCCTCAAAGTGCATGACTCCTTCATGGTCTCCTGTGTAGCTATGCTTTTGGGATTGGGTGACAAGCTTCCCACATAGACCAAAGATTGGTACAGTGGCCTTTTCAAAAACTGCAAGGAGGCTTTAAGTGTCTTAGGCTGGGTTTTATTGGAACAAAAACTAAGATAAAACTGAAAATGCAGAAACTACATTTCTGCAGGGCAAGACAATAAAATAAAAAGCAGGTTTTATATAAGCTGCTTTCAATGTATCCTTCCTCTCAGACCTGTGCTATGTCTGCCAGTTTTTAAAAGAAGGAATAAATGTAACTCAGATCTCCAGAAAAAAATTCTTCTCCATAACCTCTAAGGTGTTTCTGGGCTTCTCAGAAGCTGCTTGGCCCCTGCTTATGCTACAGGTGCCTGACCTGTTTGTCAAAAGTTGGGTTTTGAGCCCCATTCTTCACTCCCAAAGGCTCCTTAAGCTTTGTATGATAAATTAAATTTGAAGCTACAATCTCCCATATTCCTTTTGTCTCAAGGCACAGAGCACTGCACAAAGCAGTTGGTAAACTGCCTCACTGCCTGGACAGCCTTTTTAAACAAGGAATAATTGAATTTTTTTTTTTTTTTATGTGCTGAATAGGGAAAATCTGTCTCTTTTGAAGCTGTAGATTAAATTATTCTGAGCAGAAAAAAAGAAAAATCTGCTAAGTTTGTTGGGAATTGTGCTGTCGAGGTTTTGTCTGACAAAGAGTATACAATCTTTTCATTTTTACCTAAGTTATAAACCATCACCATAGTATTTATTTGTTCAGTTTTGTTGGCTAGACAGACTAAATTAAAGTGACATTTGTCTGTAACTAATGGATGATGCACTTCACTGTTTATATTAGCAAAGAGAAATTCTTCATTTAGAGTTGTTTTTCTTTGCTGCCCTGGATTTTTAAACTTATTTAGGGTAAACCCTTTTCCTTATGTTTTTGTGTATTGCTATGCTTTTGTGTACTTTTGTGCTAGCCAGTTGAGTAATACATACACAAATGCTTAGAAGATAAGGGATAGTGACGTTCTGCATTATCCTTGTTAAATATGGAGCAGAACATAAACAAGGCCCTTTCCACTGTTGGCTGTTACTTTTGTAGTATCCAGTCTCCATGCATAGTCTCTGGTGGCAGAGATTGACCCATACATACTAGAGTAACTTCCTCTGGGGTAAGTATGGCATTTATTCATAATCATATTTTAGAACAAAACCCAAATTTGTGGTCAGTTTTGACCCAGAAGCCCAGCTACTTTCAACTGTGGGTTGAAATTTCAAATATCCTTAGTGTATTCTTTGTAGGTGATTGCTTTGGGTTGTTATGAAAACTCAGGAGTTATGAAAACTCCCACTTATTTCTCCCTGCTCTGAATTGTTGTGTCTTTTGTGTCTGTCCCTGTGCATTCCCTACCCCCACAAAGATTAAGCACGTCTTTCAGTCTATTAAAGGTGTCATGCAGAGCAAAAGAAAGAATTAGAAGGGAAAGAGGGATCTTTGATACCTTTGATGTAAATAATGTTGTCTTTGACATCAGTTTTGTGAGTCATTGTTTCAGGCAATATCCTGGCTCACCTTTCATGAGTAAATCCTCCTCTGCTGTTATTAACAGTGGTTTCTTTCTCACTGCAAAACATTTTGGCACCAAAATGTTCTGAATTACAACAGCAAAATATTAACAAAAGAATTATAGCTGGATTTTTTTTGTCTACTCCATCACACATAGTAGATGCCTGGTGAGTGTATGAGTTTATGCTCCCTGCAAATTGTTTTTGTGCTCCTTTGTTTCACAAGCTGCAACACTGAGCCACTAACACTCTGAGAAATGCTATTGGCTTTGTTTTCTGCCATTTAATTTCCTGTAGTTTAGACTATCAGAAGATCTTGCATGCAGAACGGTGTCCTCTAAACCATAAATTGGGAAGAGATACACTGAGATCTCATGATGTGTTCTTTTTTTTCCTCCCAAATCCATCATGTGTTTTGTATTGAAATGTTGATATCAGTTTTATTAGATGAAGTAGAGGAAAACAAGTATTTGGAATATAGTGGTACAGTCTGCAGTAGCCAAATACAAACCTACTAGCCTTTTAAGAAGGTGACTCAGTAGTTGCCTTGCAATTAAATTGACATGTTAAGGAGCTTCTGAAATTGTCTAAAAGGCAAAAATATGCAAAACCTAAATGCTTTTTAAATTATTTGTATATACTTACGACTTCTTTTGTGTAGTCTTCTTTAAGTCAAGTGTTGCTGTTCAGACACTTCCAGAAAACGGCCTGCATGCATGACTGCACACTATCTCTGGGTGACACTTACAGACAACAGCAATGTAAAAGTAAGCTGTCTGTGGCACATAACAGATAGCTGTTGTTCAAAAAGTCTAGATAGTCTGACCAAACTTCTAGTTTGATAAAAAACCCATAATGATTGGCAATTCTTTCAGCTTACTTTAAATTTATTTGTTTCTTCGTGTGGTTGTCAACGTGGAAGATCACCCTACCTCAAATTAAGTATGAAACTAGTGTTCTAAAAGAAACCAAAATTTCAATAATATTTCAGATTTTTTACAATATACCCAGTGGATTTCTAATTGAATGCTGGTCTTAATTTGACTGTAATAACCTTTATCCAAAACTGCTTAATTTTTTTTGTAATAAAAGGAGTGGAAACCACATTTTTGAAGCATGAATGTTCAAAGCTGGAAGCAAATTTTTAATTACATGCACACTATAAAAGTTTACAAGTGGGGCTCTTGTGGCTAGTTTTGCAAATCACCTTCCTCTTAAATTGGTCATAATCTTGAAACTTGCAGCTCAATCTAAAACTATAAGGTGAAAGTCAGATGTATACTTTGATCTCTATTGGACTAGTTAATATGCAAGTCAGATGATAGTTTCATTACTCCCATATGAATAAGCTGGGTGACTGAGTAATGCAGCATGAATTTCAAGCCGTGTATTACAAATGCATTTGAATAATTTGCAAATGATTGTGTGCTAGTCAATTTAATTTCTAATTTTTTGGAAAAGTTGGTATTACTGTATCCTACCTTTTAGAGCCACCCATAAAGAAGGGTAATCTGAGACTTTAGAATGCAATATCAGAAAAGATGCCATACCATGGGGGTCGACTTTTGTACCCCTGATGAATTTATCTTACTAACTTTGGAAGTCACAGATAATGGCAAGCAGGGAGGGTGTTCTGAAAAAATACTTTTATAAAGTTACTCGTCTGACTTATTTTAGAAAATTTATCAAATGGGAGTGTGACAGCAAGTTACAGAGTTGAGCTGGCATTCACCCCACAGGCAAGACAAGTTTGGATATGTGACATTTTAATTTGAGACATTATTTTTTTCTACTTCATCTCATCATTATTTCAGAATCAAAACAGCAGGAAGGGTCAGGAAGTAGCAATGCACAATGCATGATGATACCTGACTGTTAGAGTTTAGCGTTTGTAACTCATTGGAAAAGGATGGGGAACCTGTATAACCCCATTCTTAAGTTTATTTTCTATAATAAAATAGGAAAATCCACATATTTCTTAACAAAAGGTTTCCCTTCCTTTGCTCTTGGCAATCTGGTGTTTGGGAAGCATGGGTTGTAGCATGCGGCTAGTGCCCCCTTGTTGCTACCTCCTGTCTGGCTGCTATTCTGTAAACATGCAGCCTCTCTGCTGGCTCCCACCCAAATCCTGGGTCTGCTTGCATGACTTTGTGTTGCCTGTGATTGAAAGAAGGATATAGCACAGGTGAAGCAGGGTAGAGAAGGGCAGATAAATTGGTTTAAGAGCTTGGAAGAGCTATGCTATAAGGAAAAGAAAAGAGCACTTAGTTTAGAGTGGAGAGTTCTGAGGAGAGGCCATGTAGCTGAAGCTCAAAACCCACAAGGGCAATGAGGAATGCTGAACTGCTGTTGAAAAACTCCCACAGTACTACAGCCAGGGGCCACTTGAGGAAACTAGAAGAGAAGCTCAGGATGGATAAGAGAAACTATTGCTCCTATGTAGCAGTGAGGTTTGTAAATATCATGTGTCAGGAGGATCAAGAGGCAGGTTGTATCAGCAGACTGGAGAAAAACATGGGGATAGATAATCACATACAGTAGGTTCCTGAACTGATAGAAGTAGCAGGGAGGGTGCCTTTTAACATGCCTCACTCAGAAACTAAACCCACGTTGTGGATGCTAGGAAAGTGTGGATTGGACAGAAACCAGAGAGTGGGCAGGCTTACATGGTTTTAGGATACAGCATCTCCTCTGGCCATTACTGTAGAGCAAGTACAGGGAAGGATGGACCGCAGGACTGATCCAATAGGACATTTCTAATGTTCTCTATCTTAAGTCTTGAGATTTTTTCAATAAACAAATGTATTTTAATGAATGCTTGTCCTTTATAGAAAACTTGATTTTTACTCTTTGTCTAAATCATTCTTTTTAATGCATACAAGAGACTGATCTGTGCAAGTTGAATGCCGGCTTAACATTCTTAAAGAAGATTAAATTGTCTGGAAATGACTTTGTGATTGAAAAAATTCACAGCAGAGCCATAAAGTGCACTTTTGTGTCTCTGAATCTGTTCAGAACCTTTTGAAATTTTTGCTTTCTTTTTGTCTTTAGTTGTCTCTTGTGAGGTACATACCTCAAATTACATTTTTTGCTTTCCACCATATCTGAAGTCATTCGAGTAACTTATATAATTTAGACACTGGCACATCTGAATCATCATTTTCTGTACAATTTGGGACTTTTCTGAAAGTGAAATTGTGGGTTTGAGAGATATGTCAAAGAAGGAAAGACTAGGTATTCTTTCTACTGTGGATTCAAGTACAGTAATTTCTACACACATACATTTCATTAGATGGCCATAGTTGTCACATGGCCGCTCAAAAATGATGCCTTCTCTTGCATCTTGTGTCTAATTTCAGATATCTCAAGAATATTTCTGTGCACAGAATATTAGAAAGTGATTAACAGCTCAATGTGCTTTCATCACAAGGCTATTATTTGGAATACTTTACTTTCACAAAGCACAGGCAGCTGTGTGCTATTCTTCTGTGAAGCATAAGTGCAGTGTCTGGTCATTATACCATCCTAATGTGTTAAATTATACCAATATCATAAAGCAATAGCAATTTAAAAAGAAATTTAAACTGCTCAATTAAAAAAATAAAACCCTTGGCAACTCCCCAAACCTCTCAAAGGAAGCAACAGATGTTGAACTGAAACCATGAGCCTTTATAATTTAGTCAAACATTCATTTCCCAAATCCTATTTAAAATTTCAGATTTTGATCAAAGGAAGGAGAGGGAAGGGAAGCAGAACACTTCCTATCCAAGATCTTACTTTACTTTTTCTTCCTAAACATTTCTAAGGTTGCAATTTTAGGAAACTATAGTGCAGCACAGTCTGTAGTGACCGTGGATCTACAGGGGCAGAAACTATTTCCTTGTTTTGTAAGTTTATACACAGTCTAAATTAGGAAGAGATGGATTCTGCTTTGACATGCTTCAACTGGCTACCCCCAGGAGGGAAATTCAAGTTTGCATGCGAAGGATGGCCTGCAGTGAAGTCTCAATCTGTCTTTTGTGTGCCCAGCAGTTCTGATCCCATTGTCCTGCCCTCTCTGCCATGAGCTTTTTGTGTCAGCTTCTGTGTCATTCTGCCTACAGTTTGTCTCCAAGTGGTTTTATCCACTTGAAAAATAACCTGATGAGATAATATGACTGGAGTGCCTCAATATGCTCTGATATTACTTGAAACTTGCACTTTTTAAGCCAACTGCACATTGTGTGTACTTCCATGATGGAACATTACTGTATTTTCCTTTCCAACCTAGAAAAGGAAGACAAGAAAAACCACAGGAGGGCCTCATGCTTGTACATGTGAAGGTGTTGAATTTACAGGCACATAATGCTTTAGCTTAGAACATTGAACATTTTTGTGTTGTTTGGTGCCAAATCGCAACAAAACAAATGTTCCAGGTATGCAGCTGGTTGAAGCTATTGCACCTACATGAATGAAAAAATCAGCTTCTGTCACAAGTAAAGGTTATTCCTTAAAAATATTTGAATGCTCCTTTTTGACTACATTACTAAGTTTAGGATGTAAAATGTATAGACACCTATGTCAGGTGCAAAATATTTTACTACGCATCTAATATAAAGAGAGGGAAATTGTTCTTTTGAGGAAAATTACAGTTGGACTTTTAAATACTGAAGTTTTTCCAAAAAGGTTGGCAATTCTGAACGGGTACAAGAAATGAAAGCAATAATTAGCAATGTTGCTATTAGGCAAGGCAACTGAATTGCAAGGTTTCTGCATTTAGCAGCTTTGCTGTTTCAATTGGATTCAGGTAAATTGGAGTGAAAGAAAAGCAGTGACTAACTACTCCCAGAAGTACTGATGAGCTGTAGTATAAAGCAAGTAGAGAAGATTCTGATAACTTCTCTGCAAGTGAGTCAGCTCTTCAGGGTGCTATATAAGAAACCTTGGAACAGAAAAAAAGATGGGCTTGTATCCACAGCATAAGTGAATACTGACACAGAAATGAAGAATATGTGTGCTGGATTATTTATTTCAAAATAATTCTTCAGGTCTTCAACAACAAGGAATTAAATTGTACCATGAATCAGAAATAATTTTGAAACTCCATGTTTTCATTATTAAGTATTGATTAATGCTAAAAGAGCAAAGAGAAAATGATTTGTGAAAATTACTTTCCTGAATCAATGTTTCCTATGAAATGCTTACTTTTTTAAAAAATGACTTTAAAGAACCACTTGGAATATCATTAACATCCAATATTTTTTTTCCTGCTTGTCCTATTTTGGAACAGGTTATTGAAGAAAGTAAAGCTAAGACTATATTCAGGAAGCAGAAGCTAAGTATGACCTGGATCACTTGCAGACTTCAAGGTGAAAAAATTCAAGACATCATCTCTTCTGTGATATGGTATCAGTTCCCATTGAGTTGACTGATACAGGTCAGTACTTCTATTCCTTCACTCACTAACGTGGTATCTAATGGAGTCCCCCAGAAAGGATCAGCAACAGTGACATTGCTTCAGTACTTATTTAAAGGAATTAACTTAGCTGTAATCAAATTCATGCTGCACACTGCTGACAGGAAAAAAACATTGTTTATTTTCCAGCATTTTATGTAGGCAGTGTACATGATTTTAATTGCTGCCAGAATATTAGAACTCTGTTTTATAGCTGCTTGGAATGCTGAATTCCCCCAGACTACATTTTATAACAATTATTTACAGGTAGCCTTTAGTACCAACATTTAGCAGTATTACTCTTGTAATTATAATATGTTTGCATGCTTCAGCTTTCTGGGTTGATACACTCTATCACAGCACTCTTTCAGAGTAGCTCTTTTCTCTTGGTGTGCTTAAATACTAAGATCTTAGGTTAGCTGAGGATTATCCCCTTTGAGAATCTTCCAAGAAGATTTTTTGCTATTGGAAAGAATTGCAGTTACTTCCCTTCCACAGGAGGATCAACTTGTTGGTTTCCTCCCCAGTCCCCTTGAGGATCTGTCTGGATTATCTTTTTAAGTGTCAAAAATGACCCAGTAGCTCAGAAAGACACTTCCTACTCATAGAAATTTTTGCAATCAGTGCCTTACATAGGCAAGGGAACTTTGGGTGATAGAGTTATTGCTTGGGATTGTCATAATAGTTTGTCATAATAGTTTTTTTGTTAGCAAATATTTCCAAAAATAGATATTTTGGGATCTCTTCAAGGACAAAAAAAAAAAACAATAAAAAACCAAACAAACCAAAAGAAAACAAAACCAACTAAACAACACCAGTTTCTTACCTCATAGCAGCAGTGAAATACATTCCTTGAAATGAAAGTAACATAGCTACTATGGCAATGTGCACTCTCCCTTTAGTCCTGTTGTTTGGGAAGGAACCCTAAAATTTCCTCACAACACTTTGTTGGCCTGATTTGTAAGTATTTTTCAGCATATCTGCCTACCTGAGTTTGATTTATTAAGGAATATTGTTCTTCAGGGGTTATTGTGGTTTCTGGGTTTCTGGGTTTCTGGGTTCATTGTGATCTGTGTAAGACAGAATTTCACTGCAAACCTTATATGGATAAAGAAGCTTTGTTTCATCAAATCATATTTCAATCTTACTTTAAAATTATGAAATAAACTTGGTTCACAGATTTAGTTTTAAACAGATCACCAAAGTTATTAAAGGCATATGAAACTCATTAATTGGACAGTTCTTCCAAAGACCATATGGTTCTGGCAGAAAAATTATTCTTTTGCACTCATCTTGTCAGTCTGGTATGCCTTCCAAACCAATGAGGAATACTTTGGAAATCACATGGACATCAGTATCTTTGTCTACACCTATAGAGGTGATGGCTTTTAGCTCCCTGTGAGCAATTTAACATTGTGACTGTTCTTGTAGGGTGAAGTTCTCTAGCAGGATTCTGCTTCTGTGCTTAAAAGACACCTCTTGGGTAGTAATGTGCTTCTGTCTGAATTTTTCTTGAAGATGATTGTTCCTACCTGGAGCAAGTGGAAAAAGGTTTAATTGCAATCATCACCTGCAAAAAATTTGCTAATATGTCTTTCTGTGAGAGTATTTATTCTGGTACTTCAGGAAGGACAAGTTACATTTTAATCCATTTACCTGCATACTGAAGATCTGTGCATACTGGCAGAGGGGCTGTCACACCTGGTGTCTCCTGGCAATTCTCAGCTATTCATAAATATGATTAAGAAATCCTGGTTTTATCCAGGAGACATGGAGAGAAACCCACAGAGGAATTTCTTCTAAAACGGAAGGGTTCTTTCTGATTAAGCCCAGCTATAAAGGCTTGTATCAGCCTCTAGTACACCCAGTTTGATGGGAGTGGCACATGGAATATGATGATATAATATATGATGCCTGATTTAGTAGTGCTCACAGGATAACTACTAGTAATTTATTGTTCCTATCAGAAGTATCAATGTCAGTAATGCAATTTAGAAAGCTAAATTTCAGTAGTGAGCAAAGAGAATGACCATCAAGACTTAAAACTTCATTAAAGGGGTGTGGAAACAGGAGTGGTACTTTCAAACCATATTCAGACCACATTTTGAGCTGCTGCAGCTGTTGGGCTGCCCACTCTTGTTTGTCATATAACATTGGTACCAAACTTAGGGCAGGTACCAAACTTAGAGCGGAGTCTGAAGCATGCAGCCTAGGATGACATAAGATAGAATCAGGATGAGCATGTATTTTCTTTCATTGAAATATTGATTGTATTATTTCCTACTAATGACAATCACAGTGTACACAATTAAAAGTGCTGTATGATGTCCAGACCTTTAACAGTGTGGGATGGGTAAAACTCCTTCCTTTTACAGTAGTGATCAAAGAAGAGTATGAAATGGATGGAGAATTTTAGAAAACTATGAGTGCTGGCTCATATAAATTCTAAGAGGAGACTCAAAATGATTGGCTTGCCTGACAGAAAAAGTGAGAAGGCCAAAAAGAGCTACTGTTCCTAACAGTGTCAAAGAAAGAGGAAGCAGGCTGTACATACCCTCATTGTCAGGGTTGTTACTGAGCCTCAGTACTGTGAAATGCATAAAGGTGCCTGTGAGCAGAGTGGTGAGCCTGCCCAGCTGGGCCATAAAATCAGCAAAGACAACTGAAGCGTGGCATCATGCAGTGCCCTCTGAGGCAAAGCTAAGAAAAGGTGCCACATGCAGGATTTATTGGCTTCTCCTTGGGATGTCTAAGTGTCTGTTTTGAGGATGTGCCAGCACAAAGCATTCAGAAAGAAGCAGACTCATGGGAAGCTCTTAAAAAACTCATCTCTGCTGTCCAGTTTGCAGATGCATTACCCTGGCAAATAAAATTTTGAATGGCATCTGACGGAGAACAACAAATGGCACAGCTTGAATACTGGCATATGAATTGCCTTTTAGTATTTGTCCTTTGGATTTTCAGTACCCAGAAAAGTGAGGTAGGAATGAACTGGATAGCATTAAAAAAATTTCATGCAGATAAATGGGTACCTGCCAGATGCATCCAAGAGAGGTCATTTAGTGGCCATGAGTAGATAGAAAAGCTCTGTTGCCTAAAGCAGCTCAGATATGGAAGATGCCAGGAGTTCTCCATACACTTAACTAATTTTTTGGTTTTTTTGTCTCTGGACCCTAGAAACCAGTGCTGCTCTGCAGGCTAGATAACCATGTCTAATGAAAGACTGTTTCCACTTATAGACTTATCTCTGAGCAGATAAATGTATCAAAGTTGAGCATTGTGTACATAACATTCTGTGCTTTTTTATTAATTTTCTCCAGGCAAAAGGAAAGAAATAAAAGCTTTTAGGTTCTTTAGAACCATGGGGCGGTATAACAGTGTAACCTGTTCCTGTCTTTGTCAGGATCATTTTATTTAATATTCAGGGCATGAGTTTTTTCATCAAGTATATTGGCATATTGATCAATATCTGAATTCAGTGGGCCCACTTCTACTTATTCAATGAAGAAAAACAGAGGATGGCTCAGCAAAACAGATCTGTACTGGAATCTGTATGGAATTTTTGTTTTGAATGTGAACACACAGAAGCTTTAAAATGACTTTTAAATTTTTTTTTCCCTGCAGCATGTATTACACAGCTCTGTACTCATGAGATACCTGGGTACTCTGGTACAACTGTAGGAAAAGACTGTTTCTTTACAAAACAGTAAAATGTTTTACCAATCAGAAATACATATTGGTCAATAAAAAAAGTAAATATCACTCAAGTATAATCCTAGCCAAAAATATATTCTAAAATTCTTGCTACCTCAGAAAACACTTCTCTAAGTTTGTATCTAGAGGTACATAGTCGGTTGTTTTTCTAGTTAAGGTATACATGCACATTTACTCTGCACATAGAATATTGAAAAGTAGCCAAACCACTTTGTGACAGCCCGTAATTTTGTTTATTTTATGATATTAATAATTTCTTGGAAATTATTCTCTCATCTTGTATTTCAAATGCTAGCTGTAAGGTATGATAAATTAAGACAGCTTCACTGCCTTGCTCTGGGCATTTATCCATTGCATTCTTCTAATCAGTGTATGTGCTTACTTCAGGAACTTAATGAAAGTTTTTAGTCTGAATAGGGTTCCTGGAATAGCACATATACAAACCTGGCATAAAAAGACTATTCAAACTCTGTTGTAATCTCTAGCTAGCTAAAATGTTCCAAACCACTAAGATTTTAACAGAAGCTTCCAAAAGAAATTTATAATCTCAAACGGTGATTTGTATTCAAGTAATTTATTCTTCTAGTTAAATTATTCAAATCAGAGTTGATGGCTTTCACTATTAGAAGGAAAAAAAAAACCCCACAACAATGAATTATCAGGTGCACAGCAAATGAGATTAGTTTATCACCCAACACTGTTACTCCTCTGTTAATGTAGATCACATGTATCTCCCAGGTATTGCTTCAAAGAGCTATCATATCTGGGAGCAAAAGTAATTGTTAAAACACAATACAAGGCTCTGCTCATAAAACAAATGACTTGGCTCATGGGGACCTGGTACTGAGAAGGCTTTACTTCCCTTCCATTCACTTATCAGTGAGATATGGTTCACCATAATGTTCAAATTCTTTTTGTGAAGAATGACAATGAAACTGTGTTATTACCAATATAAATGCTAAATTTGCCTTTTCAATTACAGGCTCATTCTTTTCAGGTGGGAGCAATAGAGCAAAAATGATGATCAATGGGCTCACAACAATGTTATACAAAAAGTATTCAGCCAAAACCCAAGAGGTGTATGTTTTAAAATGGTTCTGAGGAGCAGGTCAATTACAAAAAAAACCCCAACAACCTGGATATCTAGCTAAGCCCCGTGTACAATTTCCTAATATATTTGAGTCAATTAGATGTCCTGGTTCTTTTTTTCAAATGTGGTAAGGCATTTAAGAGTTTAAACCTCTTTAAAATTTAATGACATTTTGTAGCAGAGCCATTGCTAGAAATTAAAGGGAGTTTGGGCTTTTTTTCTGAAACTTTAAGAGGGCTTTTGTGTTTGTTTGGATTGTCTTCCTGTTAATATAATAATTTCGCCTCAGTCATGATGGAATGCATGTCCCACCTGGTATGGGTAATCCACATATTAGAAGAATATTGAATACTCCTTCTGAGACTTTCCCTGATTAAATGATGTAAAAGGAAAAAAATATGAGAAAGCTCTAGTTTCTTTTCACTAGAAAATGCTGATGTAAGTGTTATGTTTCCTGTACTCTAATTTAGTCTGGAATTTATCTGTTACATGAATTAGGGAGATAATTTCTAGCCTTTGGCTGCAATTTTGGATTGAAGTTACAGGCATGCATTAGAGGTTGGAAGGTTATTTGCCCATGTCTATAAAAGCAGACTCTCTCTGTAAAGCTGGATTGTGTCTAAAAAGGCTTTTCCTTGTGCTTTGTGACGCTGTCTCGCTGTTTCCCACCTGCAATCTTTCTCCTGTGGAAATATCTGAAATTGTGAAAGCTGTATGTAACAAAAAGCATAGCTGCTGTTTCAAACAGGAATTGCTTGCACATCTAGACAGGAAAAGTTTTGTGTGTTCATGGCAGACCAAAATCAGTTCAACAAGGGATATTGGGCAAAGGCTTTTCTGAGCATGAAATTAGGGGAGTCCTGCTCTGGTTCCTGCAAGTCCTAAGGACTATTGTCAAAGGGGCTGTTCCTCAATCTCTTGGTGCTTTACAGGTGCACCCAAACTAGATCTGCCAAGCTCTTATTGCTTTTCAGACTTGGGTTGTGACTTCTCAGAACTACAGGCAAAACTGAATGTTACTATAACAAAGATGAACGGCATATGGCTCCTGCATCATGAAGGGAAATGACTGGGATAAGAAATGGACTAGGGTGGGAGAATTCTTTTTTTACTATCCTTGTGCACTTTTATTTAAGCATGAATTATTATAAAAATGCAGTACTTCATGCCATACTAAACAAATGTAGTACTTCATGCCATTCTAAACTACTAATTCTGATTTCTAGAGCCCTTCACCCTGTGATAAAGACTGAGTTTAGAAATTTTAATATTTTCTGCGTTTAGCTTGATATTCTTCCAATGACAACTATTTTTAGGCCTTACAAACTGTTTCAAGTAATTACAGTGAATATTTTACGTATCTGTTTCAGAAGATTTTGGAAAAAATGAGCAGCAACAAAGAATTTTGAGAGCAAAGACTTGTAAAAAAAACATGCTTCACAGCAAAGGTTATCTTCCTCTTCAGTAGTCCTGATGGAGTGTTTTTTTGGAAAGGAGTATGCTCCTTACTTGAGTGTTGTTTTTGAAGAAAAAGACTTAAAATCAGGGGTAGAATATTTTCCTGTCTCTATAACAGGTTAAATCCTTCATTGTCTGATTTGACTGAAGCAATGACTGTAATAAGAATAATTTGTTGTGTTGAATGCTTAGCTGAGTCCTTGATTTGTGTAAGTGAAAGTCTTAATACACCATATTTTGTTGTACATGTTTATATCTGTATAATGGGTAAAAGAGACATCAATTTCAAAGCATCAGACAGTACAGAATGTGGGCAAAGCAGCTGAGATCACCATGAAGTTATTAGTTGCCATTTACAAAGACATAAATTAAATTAATTTCCATTTCTGGAAGAGTAAAAGAATCATCTAATTATATGATTTTTTTCCTTGTGTGGCAGTTTGTGAGGATATACTTGGAAGGGCTTGTGAATAGGTTTGTGTGAAAAAACATACACTACAGAAGCAATGTTTTCCCATGCATCTTTGATTGCTTTTTGTAGATCCAGAGCAAGGAATCTTATTCTTGATAAATTATCATAGGTTATCAACTTCCCTTCCCACACACATCCTCCATCAAAGACACTCTAATGAAAACCAGAATTTTGATTAATTTTATTTGAAAATATTCTACCATCTCATAGGTTTTATGCTGTTGCCATCTGTTGAGTATGTCTATGAAAAAATGATATTACCCTCAGTTTTGGGTATCTTTTTTATCATCATTTGTGATCTAGAACACACTGGTCCAGGTAGGGGGGAGAAGGAACTGTGATGATGGTTGAGGAGTTGTGTGAATCAGCAGATGAACTGCATATCAGGTTTTCGTTGTACAAACTTCTTGCTAAGTGCAAACAATGTGCTACATTATTTTGGAGTCATGTTATTTTCAAACCACAGCTTTAGTATTCAATATTGCAGTATTTGCATGTTTGGACCAGTCATAAATACAGATAGAGTGAAGAAAACCTCTTAGTCCCTGCTTTTGGTGCCAAAAGACTGATTTCCTATTAGCAGATCAGCTCTTTGGAATCTAGATGTTTTCCTGAAGACATTTGATCAACATTTTCTGAGGAAATTTTTGCAGTTATTTTTTGCTGTTCAGGAGAGTATGCCTGTAAGCAGCCTCAACAGATGGCTCAAGGACTCTGTTGGTGACTTCATTTCTATGAGTTCCAGCCACTTAACTTTGTTTGGCTACATCCTAGGCACAACAGTTCACAGGAGAGGTATAATTTAGAAGTTATAGTATAGCAGTATTATAGTAATAAGTGTACTAACTGTACTGTACTATAGCTAGTGCAGCAACTACCAAGAAAATACTACCAAGAAAATACACTCATACTTGTGTATAACCATAACCATCTGACAGATCTTTTTCTGACAAGATTAATGAATGTAACCAGTTTAATAAAATATTAACTTAATATAGAAGCTATTACAAAAAGCATAAGAGAATTAGGAATCACAGTGCTAGAAGTCTACAAAAGAATTTTGCTACCATCTCATAATTTTGCAAAACACCCCTGAAGATATTTGGAACATATCATTCTTATCTAATTGATGCCCTGAGGTTATATACAGATTTCAGTGAGATTTCTCAGGGAGCTTGACTTACTGAGAGAAAATTATTGTATTTTCATTAAATCACACTTCTTGGTTGTGTACTAATAGATAAATTACCATTTGAAAAATGGTAAATCACAAGATACAATTGAATAAGGACAGTAAATTTTGATATCTAATGTACCTCATCTCAGTAGTTTGTTGATTTCTATTTAAATATACTTTGTTATGATTGTGTCTTATGGCAGCAGTCTCTTCGGAGTATTTTTAGCATGAAATCTCCTAGAAAATGCTGGTGTTTCAAAAAATGTTTGATGCATTAAATTTAAATGCTTGTCCTGAAGTATTTCTAAAAGTCAGGATAGAAAAGTATATAATAGGGAAATCTAACTCCACAGTTGTGAAAATGCTAGTTTTCCTTTTAAACAGACACTCAGAGTCTTTTTTTTATTAAACTTTTGTCAGTTAAAAATATCCAGTTTTATTGCTCTTACTTTCTTACATAAAAAGTGCCTTTTATATTCGGTTCACTCAGTGTACCTCAGAGTTACATTAATACCATCTTTCTTATATTTAGCTTCATATAACTTTGATTTTTCTTTACATGACATTATTTCTCTGGATTGGTTAGAGTCTTATCAAAATGTGTCTTTAATCATTGCAGTTTAGTTCATTATTTTCATATCACTCTGATGACTCCTCAGGGAAGCCAACACCTGTTAGGTGCTCACTTTTGCAAAATGTGCTTATGTAATATTGCAGACATTAATTTTTATAGTGAGACAATAGTGTTTCATCTCTGCATTTTCTGCTTTACAAGCAGAAGGCTTCATCTAAAGTTTTTACTTTATCATACCTAGTTTTGAACTACTTTGACACTGAAGAGTTTTGAATGGTCAAGTATAAAGCAGAAATCCTCCAGTGAAGTAATTATGTATAATAATTCTTTCAGTAATGCAGGGCACATACCTTCTTTAGGGAAACAAATATTTTAAAAATCTCATTGATTTATTTGAGCTCCGATTTAGGGTTTAGAAGGCTGAAGGAATGCTCTCCAATGTACAAAACTTTGGTAATAACTGTCTTCACACTACTCAGGTAATATCCTGGGCAGTAACCAGCCGTATGAAGCTCAACAAGGGAAGGTGCCGGATTCTGCACCTGGGATGGATGAATCCTGGATGTAGGGACAGATTGCAAAATGGGATGCTGGAAAGCAGTGCCATGGAAAGGGACCTGGGGATCCTGCATGATTGGAGTCTGTGAGTCAGCAGCCAGGCAGGGCCAGGAGGGCCAGGCGTATCTTGGGGTGCATCAGGCACAGCATGGCCAGCCGGGCAAGGGAGGGGAAGCCACTCTGCTCTGCTCTGGAGTGGCCTCAAGGGGAAGCTGTGTGAGGAGCAGCTGAGATCACTTGGTCCATTCAGCCTGAAGGAGAGGAACCTTCATTGCAGTTAAAACTTCCTCATGAGGAGAAGAGGAGGGACAGGACTGATCTCTCCTCTGTGGTGTCCAGGGACAGGACCCGAGTGAATGGCCTGAAGCTGAGTCAGGGGAGGTTTGTGTTAGATACTAGGAAAAGGTTCTTCACCCAGAGAGTGGCTGGGCACAGGCTCCCCAGGGAAGTGGTCACAGCACCAAGACTGACAGAGCTCAAGAAGCATTTGGACAATGCCCTTGGGCCCATGGTGTGACTCTTGGGGATGGAGCTGTGCAGGGCCTGAAGCTGGACTTGATCCTTGTGGGTCCTTTCCCACCAGGGCATACTAGATGATTCTGTGGACTTGTGATTTGTTCATTGCTTTCATCTTTCAGAGGACTGACTTCAGTTACTCTCTATTTGTGATGGGTGGGAAAGCTCTCAGCCAAGAGAAGCCTTCTTTGAACTCTGAATGCTGAAAAAAGTTATTTTCCTGCACAGTCAAGCATTCTCAGATACAGAAACGGGAAAGCTCACCTGTCCTAGGCACCCCAGACAGCTGAGCTTAGTGATGTCACTGAAGCTCTTGGGCAGCCCCTTGTGTCCCTTCCCGTACAGTCACAGGCCTGATGTGACGTCCTTAGTTTTCTCTTTCTTGAGATGTGGCCATTACCAAAGTAACCTTACATCAGGACAGTTTCAGCTCTGAGTGTTTAGACTTGTGAGCCTGTATTTTCCTATACAATTTCACATGCCAAGATGTTCTGTGCATGGGTTACAGATCACTTTCACTACATAGGAGAGAGGAGAGCTAAACTTAATGGAAGCTTTGTTGATATGGACATTCCATAGCTAGCAGTACAACTTCAAAGGCATGCTGTATGAGAAGTTCATCAAAATCAGTCATGTCCTTTTTCATACTCTATCAAATTCTAGCTATTAAATCTGTCATCAAGCAGTTGCTCAGCTTGCCAAAGGATGTCTTGAACTGAAGTCCAGAGAATGGAGCATATAATTGAATCACTACTGACCAGCTGTCACAACAACCCTCTCCTCCCCAAACATTAATGAAAGGAAGAAAATGAGACATCGTGATTCAAACTTTTATTCTGACGACATCCCATTGTTGAGCTCTAGCACTGAGCCAAGAGAAATCATCTTCCTCATTACATTTTCCAAAAGCTTATTATGAGAACTTGTGTGCTGCTGATATCGCCCCAGGAGCTGACTGAAACTTCAGAGATAAAGCCAATATGCTTTTTGAGATAATGGTAATGTATGCAGAACAGAAAACAACCACCACAACAACAAAACTGTCCTAGAAACCTGAAAAAGCTCACCATTTTAGCACACCTGAAGTATGAACAGATGTTATTGATAAGATAGTGATTATCTTATTCTTTAGATCAAATGTAATTAAATACCAGCCACAACCTAGAACTGCTAGAGAATATGGACCTACTGTCAGACCTATCCACTTAGGATCTTCCCTGTGTATGAGGAAAGAAGCATCCTTCTTGGAATGCCTTGTCGCATCTATTTTTTTGCCATTGAATCTCAGTGCCATTAATTCAGCCTGGCTAGATGTTTTCATCATTATAGAAATGTTCTATGGGTACACAGAATTATTTTTTTCTCAAATGCAGTTATGCAACTAAGTAGAAAATGTGACAGCATCGTTTTAAAACAAACAAGAGACTTGAGGTTTAGACATATCTTCAGAAAAGCCAGGATTTCATGTCTATCTCTGGGAAAGTCTTGTCTGCTGGAAGATGCTGCATGGCCTAAGTAGCCTCAGCCTTGGCTAGTCACAGCTCTGAAACAGGCTATGGCTTATGGGGGAGAATTTGTATTCCTTTCAGACTTTGAGATTATTAAAATAGAAGGGGGAAAAGGGAAAGTTATAGAGAATAAAAAAAGAGAGGTTTTTTGTCAATTCATATGGTGCGTTCATCAATTACTACCTTATTTTTAAAAGAATTCATGGAAAATTGTATAATCAATACTAGTAAAGGCGAATAAACAGGAAAAAAAAGGTGACAAACTGCGGCCATTGTTTCTTTTCTGTACAGCGCTATAATTATAAAGTTATATCAAGCTTTGGTCTTAACAAAACAAAGAACTCTCTCATAGAACTTCAGAAAAATGGTTTGACAAATATATATAAGCGCAGAAATACACATCCTTTCTATTCACATTTTTCTGAGACAGCATGTTCTGAAGCATATCTGTTGAGACTTCAGACAATGAATGTAGATTGCTTTCAATGATTTGTGCCAGTTGAATTAGAGATGATTTATCACTGTTTTCTCTAAAACAACTGACTGTAGAAAAAGAAAAGAGTTCTCTTACTTTTTTTCCTGTCAGAGAAAATTGTCATGGGGTTGGATTCATGGTGCTCAGACCGCCACAATGCTTTTATAAGTCCAGTCACTTTGGGGTTTTTTTGTGTGTTTTTTTACAGTTTTGGACTGGAAACAAATCAGTGTTTTGCTTTAGAATTATGTATATATGATAAAAGTTCACAACATATACACATCTATGACATGCAGATGCAGACCAGAACTATAACTAAGCTTCTTTTGGTTTGATTTGAATTTTGGTAGACTGAAAAGCCTTATAAAAATTTTGCTATTTATTAATATATTTAGTTAATGGAAAAGTTCTTTCCTTCCTAAAAGAAGAAAAAAACCCAAAACAACAAAATACACTATGAATCATCCTCCCCCGAAAAGCCTCACTAAAAATGGAAAAAAAAAAAAAAAGTTAGAACTGAGTTCTTCTAGAGTATAAAATGTGGACACAAATGGCTTAGTTCCCCCAGTCTGCAGATTCTACTGTTCCACTAAACCTCCACTGCCTTTTTTTTTTTTTGAACTGCAATGTTGCTTACTTTTTGAGAAAATGATGGCAATGATCTTTATTTGTGAGGTGAGAATTCAATTTCTGCAGAGGAATTTAAATAGTGAGCAAGGATAGTTATCTTTCTGATATTTGATAAATGGAAAAAAGATTTAGTTATCTTGAGGTGAGATTACTTTTCAGTGAGGATGACATTTGTTACCTCAAGGACATATTTCAGAAAATCTCTGTTTTTTATCCAGAGGTGATAGTTCTGTTCATCAGAGAAGAAGGCAATTGGAAAAAGAAAAGATTAATTATATTTTTATGTGCTTGAGCAGGGGATGCAATTGGTTTGTTTCTACAGAGGACACCAGTGGAATAGTGAGTGTGTTCTGCAGAGAAGCAACAGTTTATCCAGTGAAACTTCTCCCAAATTCTTTTCAATTCTGTGGTAAACTTCTTGTGCTCGTAATCTTCATCTGTTAATTCCTTAATAGACAAACATTGTTTCTATTGGGAAGTCAAATTGAGAGTGAAATCAGTTCCCCTCCTTAGCTTCCAAAAAGCCCAAACATTTCAAGAGAAGCAGAAGTAATGACTTTAATTGGATTTGTTTCCTGTCTATTGCCTCCCCCTTTATAACTCCAGCCACCTGGAGTTGTCCTCCTTCAACCCTTCTTGGCATACCTACCAGTGCCCTTGCCACACATCCTGCCCATACTGTTATTATTTCTTCTCCTTCCCACCAAGTCGCCTTCCCTGTCCAGCTGTACCATTGGCTGAAGGTTCTGTGCCTGAATCTGCTACAGGGAGTGCTGCTGTCTGATGCTTCTGCCTGCCCTGCCTGCACTGAGATAGGGAATCACTGAGCTCACATCTTCCCTTGCCCTTCTCTTTTCCTTGGGACATTATTTCGGTTCTCTCCCTTCTCTCTATTTCTCATCTCCTGAGACTTCTGACTCAGTCTATTTTTTACAATTGGCCAGGGGAGTAAAAACTATTTGGAGAAAGTTGACATATGGATAAATGGTGCTATTATATAAAATTCCTCCATTAGAGAATCAGCCTAAAAATACAAGAAAAAAAGGGTATTTCTTAGGGAAATGGATTTCCTCATATGTATGTAGCAAGAAATCAAATTGGCATGTTTTCAAGATGTAAGTGAATACAGTGGAGTAGATTGTCATATCCCCTTTTAAAAGGGAAGCTTCCTGTTTAAATGTTCTCTGATGGTTCATAGTAAGCCCTTTGAATTTAGACATCTTGATTTTGTTATACCATGGCAGACACATAGAACTTTCTAGAAGACACCTGTTAGCTTCCCATGACACCTATGGGAAAAATACACATGATAATCTGGAAGAGATGTACTCTAACTCAGCACAGAAATTGTTCTGTTTTGTCCTAATTCCAAAGGAAATGTTGCATAGTTTTTGGGGTTGCTGTCGTCTGCATGATCTTAATCTGAGAAGAGATTACTCTCCCTTTCTGCTGAATAACTTCTGTGCATCAGTTTCCCTGCCTTCAGCAAGTTTGATCTGTTTAGCAGGTCTAAGTCTAGATAGCACAACCTACGTGTCTGCCCTAGTGTCCCCATGGCTTGCTGCTCTTTGGCATGTGACTGTGCCTTCTTGCCATGCAACCAGAGCAAATGTGTCCAGAACCAGCAAGACTCATCTGCTGGGTTGAGTTTTTGTTGGGGTTGAGCAGTGCTGTAGCTACTTGAGAAACCTTGCTGCAGGTTGAAGAAGTGCAATAAACCAGATGCCTAATAATAAGGAATGCTCCTTTTGGGAAGCTAATCAAAGATACTTCCATTAACAATCAGCAGTTCCAAGAGAGGTGGGGCAAACTGAGTAATATTGGATGGACCATTTCTGGACCAGCTTATTTTCAGTCCTCAGTGACAAATGTTCATAGGGTAGATGTGCAAGGATGCACCTTTCCCTCTCTCACTGAGCTATAAACATGTGTATCTTGTTAGGATCAAGAAAAGAGCTAACATATTTTTCAGCCTCAGGAAAATCAAGGATTCTTTCAAAACTACTGATGAAGCTAACCACTTCTCCAGATGTACTTAAAAATGGCAGAAAATATTAAAAACAGAGATTATGCTAGATTTCCAAATTACTTAATTTATCTTTTTCTCTGTAAATATTTTGTCAGTATAGGCTGCATTAGGTTAACGTTCATTATTTTTATTCTAATATTTTGCCCATGTTTTAATATTGCAATAGTTAATTTTCTGCTGCAAAAATCTGTCTTTGCAATGCCAATGTAAGATTTACTCTTTTACTACTTTGGATGTTGCATAATTGAGTATGATATTAAAAAATGAGACTTTCAATCAGCTTTCAATAAGCTATTTTTTCTTTGACAAAAACCAATATGGTCTTATATTTACTTGGCACCTCTGAAAGTACCGAGAGTCATTCACACTGCTCTGGTATGATTTATTAAAAGGCCAGACACTGGATTCTGGCCTGCAGTTCCATACACAAAAGCTATTAAATATTCTACCACTGAGAAAATCACACCTCACGTTTTTTTCTGCTGAAAATTATTTATTTTTCTTGAAATGGAAGCAAATTAGACAACCATTTGCACAACAAGAAGAATTAACAGAAGACATATAGAGGGGATACTAATCATAGAGCAAATGAATTAATTCTGTCATGTCACCTACTTCTTCTGGCATGAATGATGCTAGAAGAAATATTGTGTGTGTGTCCTTTAGTTAGAATAAAATTTTTTCAGCAACTTCATTCTCTCATTTTTGAAAGATATATATTTTTTAATCTTCTTACTCTGAACAGATTATTTAACAGGCAGTATTTCTTTATTATTTTTGGCATTGTGGCATTCAGGATATTGGGTGAGTGTTTTATAAATAAAGGATAAAACTTTTGCTTGAAGAGAATAAAAGGAATTACTTCTTTCTTACACTATCATGTGTCTGTTCTGTCAATGAGGATAGTGGTAATAGTACCACTATCCATTAAATGATCACTTTTCCTTTCCCTGTCTAGTTTCATACAGTTTCCCATTGCCATACTGTCAGAACAAGTTTTGTGTAAAAAGAGCTGTTTAAAGTGGAATACCTTGCAGGTCTTCAGCTGCAAGAGTGAGGTTAAAGTACAGTTGTGGAAGAAATTAATTGGGCTCTGCTTTTGATAAGAAGAGGAACCTCATTGTTCTTTGTGAGGTTACGGATGAAAGATCCAGGCCACATTTGACCTTTCTCTGTGACTGCTCCAGCTTCTACAGGAGTCCTGCATCAGTGTTTATGGAGACCTATGGGTATCACAGACCCAAATGTCTTAAAAGCCCTCTAGATAATGGGTGTGTGGCATAATTCTCTGCATAGGAAACCGGGTGTTTCAGCTCAGGAACACAACTTCAGGTTCAGTGGACACTGGCAGAAGAGGAAGCGTCTGACAGAGGATGAACAGATTCTATGAATGACTGTTCTGGCTCTGACATGACTGTCTGTCTAAGATGAGATGCTGAAAAGATGAGCTGGTTGCTCCAGATCCAGATCAGCAGCAGGTGCTTGCAGACAATGTATTTGACTACTCTGAAGATAGTTAAAAGTCTTTCCACTTAGTGTCAAAAGAGAAGAGACTAGCTCAGACTTTGTAAATATTGAGAGATTGAACTGAGGACAAATGAATCTCATCCCTGGCACTGCATGCTCTTCTCCTTCACACTTGGGATTCAGCTAATTGCAAGATTTGACCATGGTGTTTTGAAAGCATTGTCTTTGGTCATTCTAGTGGCCATTATACTGGCCCTTATTCCTCTACAGAAATATATGGAGAATGCCAGTAGTGGGAAGAAAAAGGACAGAGCCATGCTTTAATTATTGCAAAGGTGATGCAATAAAAATATTTTCTACTCAGAATCACAGAATCAAAAAATAATTTCAGTTGGAAAAGACCTCCAAGATCACTGAATTCAACCTCCCAGTTATCACCACCTTGTCAACTAGCCCATGGAACTAAGTGTCATCCAGTCATTTCTTGAACACCTCCAGGGATGGAGTATGCTAATTGCCTGGAGAAGAGGCCAACACTCACCTGGCTACAGCCCTCTTTCAGGTAGAGATCAGATGAGCTGGCCTCAGCCTGTGGATCCAGACTGTCCAGATCCCTCTGCAGAGCCTTCCTACCCTACAGCACAACACTGCCACCCAACTTGGTGTTTTCTGTGAATTTATTGGGGTGCTCACAATCATCTTATCCATATCATCAATAAGTACTGGATCCCATACTGAGCCTTGGAGAAACGCAGTAGTGACTGTCTGCCAACTAAATGGGGCACTATTCACCACTAAAGTTGTGCTAATGCTAACAGTTTCATAGGATACACACATATACATACATAGAGAGGTATAATATATATATTATATAATATTCCTCCATGATAGAAGAACTTATTAACATCATATAACAAATTAGAAATATGGAGTTTATGAAGGGTAGGGCAAGGAAAGATGGCAGAACTTCTTTTTAATTTTTTCTGTTTTTTTCTCTGAGAACAAAGAACAATCTACTAGAAACAAAGGCTGTCGCATCACAGGTAGAGTTTTACCCTTGAATTTAGGGCATTATCTCTCCAGAAGTGGTGAGGACTGCCAGTAGCTCAAGCCTGCCAGCTGCTCTAGTCAGGGAAATTTAGCATCTGGTTTGGATTTACCAACCGTTTCAAACTGACCTTTTTCACTTTAAATTAAGAGGGGAAAAAGGGAGGGGGAAGAAAAGAAAAATGCTGGCAGTCTAACCTTGTGCCTTCTGTGCACATTGTACTATTTCAGATGGCTAGCCCTGATGTATCCATGGAAAATGCATTTCTTTGCTCCCTAGTGGCAGGCCTCCAAGCCTTAGAACAATCTTTTTTTTTTTTGTTGTTGTTATGTAATCACCTAGATAACTTTAGATACATTAATAGCAAAATCGGCCTTGAAGGGGAAAAAACAGTGAGCATATCAGTGGCAGCTGCAACCTCTCCTTCCACAAACCCCCAATCTTTTTATGAAATGGCTTTAATATGATGGGTAGGAAAAGACATCTTTGGTTTCCATGTCATTCTACAGGTCTTGAGTGCCTAGAGCTTCTGAAAGACTTTCTAGAAGAGTCAAGAATGATTTGGATTCCTTACAAAAGTCAAGGCTAGATTTATACCTGATGTGGTAATTTTTATGTGATTTTTCTAATACACTAGATTTACACAAATGTGTCACAACAAAGTGATAACGAAAGCAATTTGTCATGCTGTTTTGTGGGGGGATAGAATTGAAGAAAATAAAGATAGTGTAGAAGGTAATCCTAAGGAGCTGCAGCTGGGCCAATTATCAAAGATTAGGAACAGGCCTGACTTTAACAGGCCACAGCTGTGACCAATGAGAATAAGAGTGCTATGAAAGAGTGGGTCGGCTGGTTGAGGTGGGAACTGGAGGCACTGGGTTACTGTGTGAAGAAGGAAGAGTCAGTGCTTGGAGGAGCAGCCCACCAAGAAGGTATGACACTTTTGTGATAGGGAGATAACAGTATGGAACCCCTGCAATAAGATGACAACATGTTTGATCCTCAGCAGAAGTTCTGAAATGCTAAAGTCAAAGTTAGCTGTCCCTTGTAGAAGCCTGTATAAAGCTTAGGATGCTGGTATGGTCTTAGTGGTTAAAGACCTCTGTATTTATAGTAAGTGTCTTGAGAGTCCTTATTTCACCTGCATGTGAAGAAACAATTGAGGAATGAAGTGTGGATGTACTGCTTAGTATGAGGTCCAGACAGATTATTTTGAAAGACTTGATGGTGCTGAGCATTCAAGCTGCAGATGGGTCTGGAGATCCTAAGCACTGCGTATAACCTTTTGGAGGACATTTGCAACTGTTTATCAGAAAATCATAGAATATCCTGAGTTGGAAGACACCCAAAATGATCACTGAAGTTCAGCTCCTTGCCTTGCACAGCACCATCCCCAGAGTCATGCCATGTGCCTGTGAGCATTGTCCAAATTCTTCTTGAACTTTGTCAGGCTAGTGCTGTGAGCACTTCCCTGGGGAGCTTGTTCCAGTGTCCAACCACCCTCTCGGTGAAAAACCTTTCTCTAGCATCCAGCATAAAACTCCCCTGACAGACATTCAGGTCGTTTGCTTGGATCCTGCCATGATCATGAGATAGAAGAGACCAGAGCCTAAACCTCTACTTCCCCTCAAAAAGAATTTGTGGACCACAATTAGGTCTCCCCTCAGTTTCCTCTTCTCCAGGCTGAACAGGCAAAGTAGCCTCAACTCTCAGTTTATTTTGCAACTATTTGTGGCTATTACAAGTATTTTTTCCATGGTTTTTAGACCCTTGGATGTAGGAATACAAGAATTGTGAAGTTTTTGGTCAGACAGTTCCAGTTAAGAAATATGGAACGTGTATCTTCTACATTTAGTTTAGGTTTTTTCATCCCCTTCAATCATTTAATTGGTTTAATACTTTTTTAGTATCACTTTACTTTCTTCAGCATTCAGCAAAGTCTAATCTCAGACTGAAAGTCAGGAATAACTAAGTTTGGATATTGAATATACAGCCTGTCTTTTATCTTTAAGAAGATAACAATGTTTCCTAAAGAGATTTTACATATAAATATGTATACATACATATAAAGAGAAAAGAAATCTCTGACTAGTGAGTTTGCTTCTTGCTTCAGCTTCCATGAGATTTAATAGGAAATAGTAGTTATTAAGGCTTTATCTGAAAATATCACCCACTGGGAATTATCTGGGTATTCCTATTTCTTAACATCTTGGTATTTGTTGGTGTGAAGACTATCAAGTGTTCAATTGAACTCTTTCAAGGTAAAACTTTAGAAGATCAAAGATAATGACTTTTGGCTTCATCTCACTGCAGCTCTTTCACTCAGAGAGCCCCTTCACCAATTTCACATTTGTTACTGTCAGAGAAAGACAAGCTCTGCTGGTAAGGGGGGAAAATGTGCAGAAAAAACCTTTTGCCAATGGAGCACTGAATGAGCAGCAGTAGAATCACTCCAGTTTTCAGGCAGGAATCAGAGAGAAGAGTAGAAACCATCTAGTGCACAGCAAATAGCAACGGTCTAGGCAAAGAGGACAGCACAGTGATCTCCACAACAGTGGCATCATGATTGCCCTGATATTCTTGTAAAACCTGTACCTAATCACGCTAATTATTGTTTATTAGTATGTACCCCATGCTCCTTGTCTAACACAAGCAATAGGAATGACTTGTGCAGCTTTTTGCCCTGACCAGGGTTACATCTATTTTGGAACTGGGATATATTTAAACTTAAACAATAAAGTTATAGCTTAAAGGAAATTTCAGGCTTATTGAGCACCAAAAAGACATACACAACAATTTGCTAATGAAAAATTGTGCCAGAAAATCGAAGGCTGCTCTAAGACTTAGTTGAATTTAACTTTCCATGACACTGCTGCACAAGAAGATTTATTTCTCTGTTGCAGTAGCTGGTGAAATGTTATATGTTGTAACTGCATAGTACTGTGCAGGAAAGCACTTGAGAGCAGAGACAGAGTTTGTACATTTGAGAAAATGAGGCCCTAATATCCTATTAACAGCAGATGATTATGAATGAGTGTATTCCCTAAGGCCTTGAGGAAAATCAAGAGTGAAAAGCAATAATTCTCCAGTTTGTTACATTTGCTTTAAAGGGGATTCCAAGAGGAATACCTCAGTATTTCTTCAACAATTACTAAAGATATGGTTTTGTCATGAAGTGACTTTTTTGCAAGCAAAAAAGCCAGAGATCTCATGCATGACAGCATAACCAGGGAATATCGCTCTGGACCACTGTTTTCTAGCAACTTGGTGTTTGTTGCTGTGATGACTAGGGAGGGTCCTATTGCTCTCCAATAAGATAAAAGTTCATAGGATGGCAGAAAAACACCAGCCATGTATTGTTACTCATCTGTGATTAGAGTGACCACATGAAAATAATTGTCCCTGTTTGTGGTCAGTTACAGGTACTGCAATAGGAAGTTTTCTGGAAGAAACCTGTTGGTAGTTGTTAAGAAAGGAGAAGTGCAGGCCATACAGGAGATACTTGCATCTCAGGCAAGTGGGCAATTAGTACATTTGACTTTGTAATTTATAATCCCTATCCAAAACCTGGTGGAGGGCTATTCTTAGGGGATAATTTACTAAGTCTTTCAAAGAGCCTTAACCTTATGGTTATGGTGTGGAAAGACTTCTGAAAGCTGATGGAAGTAGTTCTCACTCTGTACTACAAAATGTGTGAGATGAGCCATGGCTTCATCACCAGATTTCAGCATCTGTTCTCCATGGGCAGTGTGATTTAATGCACGCATCAAAAGGATCCCAGCATAATTTTCCCTCTGCTCACAAAGATTTCCCTTGTCTGAAGGGCTAAATCTTGTTTTTTGTATTGTATGTTGTCTGAAATGACCATGACATATTATCTGCTTTTTCTTCCATCCAGTGGTTTCACTAATATGGAACTATGGGAAGTTTGGAATAAAAGACAATACTAGGATAGTCTTTCTTTCTGAAAGTCACACACTGGGATTTTTTTGTGGTGTTTTTTTTTGTGGGGGGGAGGGTGTTTGTTTTTTCTTTTGTGTTTGTTGTTGTTCATTTTGGTTTGCCTTTTTTTCTTTTTTCTTTTTAATTTTTAATTTTATTTTTAACAACTGTGTCTACCACTCTCTGGAACATTTCATCTGTGTTGTCATTTCCAAAGCTGATGACATCAATTTTTCATTTCCGAGGTCATTAAAATATATTCCCAGACAACACTTCGTTAGAAGCTTCCTCAAAATAGCAGTGCTAGGTTTGCATTGGGTTCAATGATCTTGAAGGTCTTTGCTAATCTAAAAGGTTTATATGATTCTAAAATACAGAAATTGCAAAACAGAATTAAAGGTTCTGGTACGTATTTTATAGAACACGTTTTATGTCATTTGATTTGATATTGTATGTGTAAAGAAATAGGATAGAGTTGACAAGGAGAACTTGATCACAACCTCAAGTGTGGCAAATTGCTATAGGATATACGGACCAAACTTCCCCAAATGGAAGCCAAAGCATGACACAAGCAAACCCTTTGCTTTATGTTGGCACTGGATTTGAATTCAATATCCTGTATGAACATTTTCCATTTTCTTGACTAGATTTAGTCATAATAATAGGGATTCACTGCAATTAGGAGCTGTAGGTAATGCCTACAGAATTTTTCATAGTTTCCATGTAGCTCTGAGAATAATTATTAACTTTTCTGTGGTGAAAATGAGCCAGATTTTATTACTATTAGTCTAAGCCTCAGTGATAACTTTGATTACAGTACCTTATGTTCCACTGCACAATCGATTCAGAATGAAATGAGTAACTTAATGTTATGTTTGACTTCAGTCTGTCTTTGTGTTCCTTCATGTAGTTGTGTGTGAAACAAGTATTCCTGTAAGTAGGAAGTAATCTCATAAATGTCTTCAGTAACAAAAATACCTAAATTGTTAGTTTTGTTGGGTACAGTGAAATGAGTTAAAACACAGTGTGACAAGCTGACTCAGAAAATTATAGCAGCTTCTGTTTGCTTTCCCTCACACATACCTTTGGTAAAACAGTGTGGCCTCTTTAATTTGTTACTGAACTCAGATTCAGGATATTCCTTCCTGTACCCAGTTCTATCTGTGGGGCAACTTTAGAAAGTTACTTTCCCATTTCTGAGCCACTTTGTTTATCTGAAAAGCAAAAGTAATGACTTACAGTCACACAGTGATTTGGGACTTGCTTGCTGAAAGGACCGTGCAAGAGTGAGGTATAGTAATTACCATTGTTCTTCAAAACTGCATTTTTTTTTTTAGTTAACCAAAGAAGTTTTGGCTTCTTCTAGTTTTATTATTTTATCTTTTATATTCAATTATACCACTAATATACTACTTTATTTAGTGAATTAAATATTCTGGAATTACTTTCTAGTGTAGAATTCTAGCTAATATATTTAGTGTCTTAATAAAACAGCTTTGGTTGGAAGATTAAAATGCAGATGAGATGAAACGCCTGAAGAAAGAATACTCACTTAATAAACTAGTTTATTACTATAATACTGTGGTCTGGAAACAATTTTTCAAAGCCTATTAGAATACATAAAAACATTATTATCTCTGTGTTTGTTTAAGATAATTCTGAAACCTGTTTTGCAGAGGAGTTGGAGTTTGAAAGGTGAGGTAACCTGGGTGAAACTTGCTGGATTTTATGATTATATATTGCTGCCTTCATGTTTATTTTAATTACACTTCTGGATGTATTCATTACTGATATACATAGCTAATACTTTAAGAATCCTTATAGGATTTATGTGTTGTGGTAGTTTAAGAAGTTCATGAGCAAAATGTAAAAAATATTTCCTCTGTGTATGTAACTTTTGAGTTTATTGATCATTTACTCATTATTTTTGAAGGGAGAGAGTATAAATGCAGCTCCAAATTTACTTTTTCTGTCACACAGCTAATTTAATGTAAAGCAAAATGCATGCTTTCCCCATGATGGTCCTGACATAGCTCTAAACTAAGGGTGATACACTTTCACTGAGTTGTATATGGTGCTGTTCTCTAGAGAACTCTATGTATCAACGAGGATATGAGGCTATTAAAGAATAAGTTACATATGTATGTTTTTATATATAAAATTCATATGCAGTATTTTTGCTGCAGAAGAAGGAAAGGCAGGCACCATCTGAAAGCAGGTGACACATATCTAGCCTAAGTACCACACCAGAGAGGTGCCACACCTTTGCAGGTGGTCAGAGGGAATAAATCGCAAAGGTGGCAGACAGATACAAGGCCCCCTCTGTGCTGCTCTGGGTCAGCATCCCACTCTGTTACCTCTCTGTTAATTTTTCTTGTTGTACCTCTTATGCAGAATTTTGCAATTACAGATTTTGTAAAGAACATTCATAGCAAAACTTCTCGAATTCAATATAATTCTGTTAAGAGGAGAAAAACAGTTGTGGGTGACATCATGAGGCCTTTCTGTTAGTCATTAATTTCTCTACTCTTATTAAAAGGAGAATTCTTCTTTAAGAAGTTTTCTGCAGGACTCTGATCCCTGACCAGCAGGTCAGCCATAGGTCCAGGTTGCCCTGGGCAGGAGAGAACTGAGGGGAGCTCCCCCCTTGCGTCGGTGCTGCTGCAGGCTCAGCTCTCCATCTCAGCCCGCACCACTCACCCGGCTGGGTGTCACAGGGCAGCAGGGCAGGGGTCAGTGCCTGCCCACTGGCCTTGTGTCCCCTGTGGCCTCTGCTAACCTGACTAAGGGCCAGCCCCTCTCCTGTGCCTCCTGATGACTTCTAAATGAATGTTTTCGCACCTAGCTAGATGTTCTCCCCTGGTAGATATTTATGTTTTGATTAGATTGCCCAATTCTACAGCATTTGATAAAGCTAGGAGTTTCAAAAGCTGGGCAAAGAAATAGTGACTTCCTTGTGTTCTGGTGTCTGTTAGAAAGCAAATTTCCTTTTTTCCCCTCTTTTTTTTCCTTTTTCCTTTCCCTTCTTCCTGTCCCCTTATTTTCCCTTTTTTTTTTAAGGGCAATTGGAATAGAAGCTCTCAAATTTCCAAAAAGAATAATTAACATAGCTATTTCAGCTCTTTCCTGGGTATGTTGGTCAATTTTATGGCACTTTGATGCATGATAATAGGATAAGATGGATTATTCTCAAATAGATGGAAGGATTGTGGGTAATTTCCTTTTGTAACTGAGACTTGTGTGAAGACCAGAGATATAGTTGAGGTAAAGCCAATCTGTAATTATCTTAATTAGAATAAACCAATAACTTAGTATTTATAATTTATTTCATGTTGTTCACATATCTTTAGATCAACTTAGAAACATAGGAATTGGGCCTGAAAATTGCAATTTAATTACTATAAAACATCTCTTTTGATGTGTACAGAAGTAAAATTGTCAAAAGGCCATTAAAGGACCTTTATTTAAGAAAAGTGCATATAAATGACAGAATGAAATATGCTTTCTGGCAAGGTTTTTAGAAGACTGTCAAAAGATGTCAGGTTATGCACTCAGGTGCACATTTAGGTGCCATTACTTGCAGATACACATATGAAAGGCACTGTATAAACTTCAGGGACCATTTCACTTGCACATAGTTTCCCTTGTATTCACAGAATACAAGTAGATAGCATAAAGTTGGATGGAGCTGCCAAGGAGATTAATTTTTTATTAACAAAATTTCATTAGACATCTAATACCTCTATACTCCATTCTGCAAGTATATTAAATCTTTCATGATTAAGGTATTTTCTGTTCTTTACTGAGCAATCATCTGGGTAATCTCTGCCTTTTCTTTTGTAAAACTTAGTAACAATTAGTGCTGTACATTTTGCAAATAATGGTGGTAAAGAAAACCAGTGCTTGATAAAGTGGCTGAGACTTAGCATGGTGAAGGTAAAAATAGCTTTTGTACCTTTGGTATTGGGTGTGGCAAGTGTGAAACAAGGTTTTGCAAGGTATAATCCACACATGGTCTTTCAGAGAGGCCCAGGCTGTCTGTGACTGCCGATGAAACTGGTTCCTTTCCATTATAGAAATCAGGCAATGAAAATACCATGCATGGAAGCAGGCAGCATGCATAGCAGCTTTCATTTCAGATGTCTTAAGCCAAAGGAGGGATTCATTCTCAGGAATTGATTTTAATCACAGTCTAAGAGAGCTATCCTACTGCTCACATATATCCTCCTCTAAGCAACATTGTCTCCACACAGGGCATTGAAACTAAGCATTAAAAATTCCCTTATGTGAAAGGAATATTTGTCTTACTGCTAAAAAAATTGAATTCTTTGAATGTGACATGTAGCAGCATGCTGCACCACTCTATGGAATTCAAATTGTCTATATTTGAAAAAAATAGTTGAAAAAACTAAGACTAAACAGAATGAAATAAAGTAGTAAACAGTGAGCAACATAGCACATTATTTTATATATGCCAAGAGGGGTAACTGGGATTTACTTCCCAGAGGCTGAAATATGTGCCAATAGCATTGCCTTAATTCAAGAATAAATAGATTACTATTGAAGTAATAGTGATATAGACTACTATTGAAGACTGACTTAGTCCAAGTAGCTCAAACATTTGCTTTAACCACAGGTTAGTGAACATGTACAAGTTGTGATTCACACAACACTTCAGTTTTTACTTTTTAGTCCCTTTTCTTCCACCAAGGAAATTTTAGCATTTACTACTAAATTGATGAAGAGCTGCATATAAAGTTTAAATAAACCTGGTAATTTTTTTCCCAAATATGTACAGAAATACTAAAACAACCTAACCCAGTAACCTTTTATTTACTGATTCTTGATTTTTATATTATCAGAGTATTCCAATGCTTCTAATTTTCAGAAGTTGTATTTAGTGCTTACTCTATGTTGAATTAAGATGAAAATGTAAATTAAATCAAATAAAAAATGTCAGTATATTTGAATAAAACTTAATGAAGTATGAATATGCAGCAGTTATTAAAAAGTGTTTATCACTGAAAAGACAGTGATAAGCTGTGCCTACTCTGCAATTTAAGATTTTTAAACTAGTAGAATTCAGCTTGTCATATTTGCATCATTACTACATTTTTATTGAAAAAATCCCAAGTTCTCAGTTTTGGTTTTTTTTTCACTTTTTAAAAATTTATTGTAAATAAGCTGCCTAATCTATGATTAATAAAAACTCTGAATCTTGAGAAATGGCTATGAGTCCCTTTCAACAAATTCTGTACTTTATAAAATCTGTCCCTCATTTTGCTAGTCTTTTATTAAATTATAAGTAGTACAGGTAGTAAGTAGGCAGTCCTTAAGTCTTATTTTATTTTGGCTTCATAGTTTATACTGATATGAGACTTGGAAAAAGTTCTGATGTCAACTAATAATATGATTTTTAGTAAGAATTGTAATAAAACAGTAAAAAAAGAAAAATATACAAGGTAAAATAATGAGCACTTGGACTTATGAGTGTGTATGCATTTAGTAAAGATTGGAGATCTGGAGCATGTCTTCATTTTATTCTTGTCGCTTTCCATGTGTGTAATCAGTTATTGTTATAGAAGATATTTCAAATCGGAACTATTGTGTTGCAAAAGTGACCAACAGCATTGCGACCACCAGGTTGTCTTTATGTGCCATGGTGTGTCACTGATCTAAAGAAGGACATGCCAGCAAACCTTCCCTCACAGTCTGTACAACCAGACATGAAATATTTCTGATGCTGTTTGTGTGAAGATAACCTCCAAAGTACTGTCAGTTATGAAAAGTTATGCTTGTTTCTAACACTTACATAAACAATGCAATCCTCAATTTTTGTATAAGGATGTATTTTTAACCTGAGAATTTCTTTACCAGTCTCTCTAGGCTGAAACATAAGAAGTTTTAAAAGATATTTGGGGTTTTTGCAGTACACGATCTTTGACCCTTATGGTTTGGTCAGTATATAAATTGCAAAATACTCTTAGCCATGATCATTCCCTCAAAGACCAGTAACAGATTACACAGAAATTTTACTGTGACAGTTATGCTCAAAACAAAAAATATAGAAAGAGTTTTTACTATAATGACAATATAGAGTTTTTAAAGCTTCAGATGAACAAGATAAAATATTATGAACTATTTTTTATTTCAATTGAAAAATGCACAAGCCTTGCATTCTTTTGCCTCCATTTTCAAGTCATTGTCTTTGCATATAAAATACCCTCATTTTTTCAGTATTTGAAATTTGTTTGAAATTTTGTACATACAGTATTTGCCCTCCAAATATTTTAAAATCTATTTTTTATCTATGGTCTTTATTGTATGGTTTATGCAAAGAAATTTTGAGACCATTTTCACAATTCTTTGATGTAGATATCTGCAAAAGGGTGATGAAATGCTGTCATGACAGTGCTTTTACTTTTGGTGTTTGTATCTGTTTATCTAGTATGTATTAAAAAGACTGCTACATCAGCTCAGGATGATTTATCCTGGAGTTATCATTTCCAGATTGTCATTTGTATTATGTAATTTGTCAAAGTTAGGTTTGGTTATGTTGAAAGCTTTTTTTTTTCCAAACCCCAGGAAGAGAACCACTACAATCATGATTTTCACTGGCTTTTCTTTTTGTTTTTCAGCAGAGAGCACTCCTACATCTCTTTATTGGAAATGAATGCAATTATGAGAACTTTTTTTATTTCTTCATATACCACTCTCTTTAGTCTGTGTTTTCCCTCTAATTTATATTTTCTTATTGTGCCTCCCACTTTTATGAAAAATATTGTTCTCTAAAGTAAGGGCAGTTGTAAATGACTGGAAAGGACCTGCTTTCCTCACTGTAGTAGTTTATCAGTGCTCTATGGAGACTGTAGAAGAAACATGAACCTGAAAAATGTTCCATAGGTTTTTCCATTTTATCCATAGTTTATTTCTATACTCAACTTCTACATGAAAAAATGTGTAAATAATAGAAGGTGTTGGAATGCTCTCAAAGACTCAACAGAGGATTATAAATATTATAAGTACTGTGAGAAAATGTTATTTTGGTGCTTAGGTGAGAAAGTCACTTAGTAATGACTATTCCAAACCCCATTTTCTATTTTTATTACCTATTGTGCCTTAATTTCCTACTCAAGCCTTTGCATATTGGACAAATGGTTGGAATTTCTTTATATCTAGCCAGGAGAGTAAACACCACCTCTACTTCTCCTTAGTGATACAGATCCAGTCACAGGGAAGGTCCTGTACAGGTTTTCTACACATTCACATGCATCGCCCAGTTACTATTTCATCTGAGTTGGGTTGGGGAGCAGTGACTTACAATACATTCTTCTCACTTTCATTCTTAAGTCATGGTTATAAGGGGTGTGATGATCCTTGGGCTATTGGCAGATTCTGCCACCACCAGTGGCCCAGATGATGCCCCACCAGGGAGGGCATGGCCTGCTCCTGAGTCACTCTCAGCTCCCAGCTCAGCCCCCACAGAGAAGGAGCCTGCTCATTCTGCTTCCTGGCACACTCAAGCAAAACCTAAATGTGATGATTCCCTTATGGGGGATTTTAGAAGGAATTTGAGACAGGATTTGTGAATTGTTTTTCATGATTCTTTTTTGTTTAATTTTCTTATTTTCTACAAGGGCAGCAAGGGTGAATTTGGCTCACATCATTACAGTATGGTTCAGAAGGTCACAAGACACTCAGTTACAAGACCTTTTAAGGATTTATTTACCAATAAAACACTGCCAACAAGGATATTTATGGTTTTGACCCAATCCTTAAATATTTCATTTTATGGACTCATGCTACAGTGTAAGCTTTCTTAGACAATCATGTTATGATGCACAAACCTAAGGTACTGTATTCTAAACTCCTTGTTTACCTCTGTAACTACTTTTATTTTTTCTATATCTTAAACTCTAAACTTTCTGTTACTTAGCTTAATGTGTCTCTTCTTTAAACTAGAAATCCACATTCTTGCCTCTAACATCTGAGTTTGGAAGTCTTTTCCAAGGTCTCAGACCAAATCCTGTGTTTAATTCTAAGCTTTGGCTTACAGGCCCAAAGTTCTGAGAATTCCTTGCATTACAGATTCCAACGCCTAAGAAAATACAGTCTTATGAAAGGTGGGAAGCCTTTAACTGACAGGTATCTGAGAAACAAAACCTGTATTTTCCAGTGCCACCAGGTATGATTGTCCAGAGGACAATGCATGTGCTTTTCCTTGCAGTAATTTGGAAGCTCACTCCTTTGGGCTTTAAAATCTCAGTTATACTGCAAGAACTCACAGCCTGTGAATAGCTCCATAAAGTTGACACTATCAGCATTATCTAAATAAAAGGGTGTATCATCTAAAACGTGAGTAGAGGAGGAAATGCCAGATGGCCATTTCTCTTCTTTCTCCATAGTCTGATTAAAAATTTTTCAAGCAAGAGAAACTGATCCAAAATCAATTTATTTTGTCACAGAATCTTATTTCTCATCTATATTTCATACAGAAATATAGAATACTTTGGAGATAATTTCAATTTCACCTTTGGAAGTTACTGCAATTTGCTTTAGTTTCATTTGGTCATATAATTTAATACAGAGATACGGAGAAAAAACTTAACTGTTCTTGATCACAAGGGCTAGAGAAAGAGATTTCCACCCAGCTGGTCACCAACTTTTTATCTGCATTTGGAAATACTAAAAAACATAGTGGGAAGTGCTTGCCTCGGTGAGGAAAGGGTGCTAAGTGCTCCCCAGGAAAGAACCCTTTCCCCCCAGCCTTTCAGAGTAGATGCTAAAAGAAGGGCATGTATCCTTTTGTTTTGAGAAACAGCAGCAAGTTCTCATGTGCTGCATCTAACATTGAACTGATTTTTTGGTTTTAGTCTAAAAATCCTTACCAGGGCTTCTATTCACATTAGCGTTTTGGTTAAAAGCAAATCCAAAACTCTCACTGTATTATTTTGTAACTCAGACAAGCTTGGATGCAAGAAAGCAACATGGACAATTCTACCCCAAGATGCATAGCTGTAAGTAGAGAAAATTTAAGTGGCCAGGAACAATAAAATTAAAAAGTAAAAATATGCAAATTCTGCTAGGTTGTCTTAATATTTCTTTTTCAATTAAATTGCCTTATTTAAAGTTTGAAGAGGGAATCAAATATTCTGTTTCACTGGCTGGATTTGGGAATAAATACAGTTAGTCCAGGATTTAATTGGCTACAAAAACTCCCAATTGAAATGTAGTGGATCACTGATAAATGCCAGCTTCAGCCTTCCCCAGAACCTTGGGGAAATGAAACTGGTCTCTCTGGAGTGCTGTAAGGTTGCTACTTTTTTCACTTTGAGATGTGAATCGATTGATTTGATGAAAAGTAATTTATCAAGGGGCAAAAGCAACAGGATAACTTCCAGTGCAATGAGATGATCTGCCATCCCTAAAATTGCTTTCCTGAAATCTAAAACTATGTACAGTCCTTTCCTTGGTGAGGCTATTAGTGGGGCTGCTCTGCTTCCCACTGCTTTGGCTACAATCTTTTTTCAGTTTGTGATTTTCAGGTCCCTGCCTGCTCATCCCAGGCCAGATGCTGGCAGCCACTGTCTGCATTTCAGGTCTCCTGGCTACTGCTCCCACAGGCAGTCTGACTCTGCTTCATCCTGCACTTGGCATGATTGTGCTGCTTCACCTTGCTGTCCCAGCTCTTGGCTCCCCTGGAGAAACTTTACTCTTGCCTCTTCAATGTCTGTTTCTGCTGAGTGGAAACAAACCTCTGGGTAGTTCCTTAC
Source organism: Agelaius tricolor (assembly GCF_023055355.1). Taxonomy (NCBI): domain Eukaryota; kingdom Metazoa; phylum Chordata; class Aves; order Passeriformes; family Icteridae; genus Agelaius; species Agelaius tricolor. The sequence goes on from NW_027269262.1 coordinate 26,775,596, forward strand.
TAACAAGGCACTCCCAAAGCAGTCTTTCCTAGTCCTTTTTCCTAGGTTCCTATTCTTTTACTTTGAGCAGTTGCCTGAGCCACACCTCTTCACTTCTGGTCAATTCAGGCTTATAAAAAATCTTCACAATTGTGAAATATCCTCTGTTTCATATCAGAGCATATTTATTAACAAAAATGCTTCTGTTGACACAGCATTTTGAAATGGTTTAGATTCTGCCAATGTGTACCATATTAAAATCTATTTCTCCATCATGTGTCAGGTGAACACCATTTCTTAATGTGGCAGAGCTCATTTTTGTGATGTTTGAGCACTGAACTTACATTGGAGGAGGAAATTATGTTATTTTAAATTATTGCCTAGGTTTGACATTTGAACTGTTCACAGAAAACATCTTTCTTTTCTTTTTAGAAAATACATGAGGTTTCCAGCCTTTTGTTGTGGTTGAATTATCTTTAATCTGTTGTCTTTGCAGCTTGCTTTTGGTAGTTTCTTTTTATTATATTAATCTGAACTCAATGTTCTTGAACCCATTAATTAAACATGTCTTTAAGGGTTTGCTTATTTTGATCCTGAGAATTAAAGAAGATTCCAAGCCTATTTCTGAACCAGATCTCCCATACAGAGTGGAAAAAAATACCTCAAACATTTTTGTTCCAAAAACCCCTGGTATATCCCTTAGGCAAACAGTTCAGCTCTTGGAATTGTACCTGGTAACAGAAAATAAATCACTGAGCTGCCAAGTGCATTTAAAAATTTTACTGCTTTATGGTGTTGCATATGAAAAGTAGTATTCCCTTCCCAGTCTAGGTTAGAATATAACTGTTTTCAGAGCTTTTCTGTGGTCAGAGATAATTTTTTTTTCTCTCATACCTTCTCTGATTTCTCTGTCCATGTTTCTTCTCCCTTACCACTATTCTCAAGAGACGCCTTAAATTACTTATAGCCTTTGCAAGACAAATAAGTTGGGGAAAAAAAAGAGCAACATAGTTTGCCTTAATGCAGATGAGCCGAGAATTTCCTTGGAAATTGTAATCTGAGTGTTGAGTAAAGCAAAAAATTGAAGTTTTTTCAATATGAGTGAATAATCAGCATATTCCATAATTGAGATCAAAACATTGTACAGCAATGCACATCTTTTTAAACAGGAATGGTTGCATTCCTTTTTTTTTTTTTTTTTTTGTTAACCAGTAAGCTGCACTGCATTGTAACAAAAAATTAAATGTAGATTTCTTTTCTGGTGACAGAGAATAGTCAGACTTCCAGATCTGGTCCTTACTCCATAATATTTACTTATACCATCAAGAACAGGAAGAGAGGATGTAAAGAAGTTGACTTTTTTTTCCTTTCTTTGTATCTGTAATTTTCTTGCAAGGACTGCTTCTTGAAAGTAGTAAAATTAACTGCTTAGGTTTGAGTATCATTCTTCCACTCTTTTTGTCTATGGCAGTCCCACAATATCAGATTCTGAAAATCTTAGCTGTTTTAGAGAAAAAAGTTAACACTTTGCCCATGTGTATTAGTAAACCACAAAAAAAAAATCATCTATTCATAATTTAATATGTAGAATCTGACATGAAAGACCCAGAAGACCTCACTGAGAGTGAGGCCTCCTTGGGACACTGGTAGGTACATGGAAAGTCTGCTCTCAGAGGAGCTTACAAAAGGGTAAATCAAGAGAGCAAACAAAAGAAAAGAGATTTGATGTGACTTGCCCTAGTTTGCAGAGAAAATGCCTGAAAGAATTGAGAATAAAACAGAACTGTTTTGACTCATGGGTTGTTTCTCCTATAACTGAAATTCAGTTTTTATAGGCACCTCAAAATGTCATTTTCTTTGTTAGTGAAACAGTCAAAAATAAACATCCTTAAGTAAGAAAAGGCAGATTATCATAAAAATGCCAAAAAAGGTTTAACTAGATTTATGAAGGATTTGCTGTGCAATGTAGCTGGATTCTTTGAAGGAAATTGTGTGAATTGGAATAAGCCTTAAGATGTTTGTATAACTTTGATGTGCTTTGATTCTTACATGAGGATAATTGCAATCTATCATTCTATATATATCCTGAAATATCTGGCAAATAAATAAAGCATACAGGTTTTAATGATGTTAATTGATACCTCTTGTTTGTTAAAAAAAGGTCTTCAGGCTGCTGACATTAATATCTGATCTGCTTCAGAACCCTGGGCATTCTGGTGCAAAAGAATTTAAAAATATTGTGTGTATTGGAGAAAAGATTACTGTGAAGAGAAAGGATTGGAAACAACCCATATTTTTTGGTTTTATTTACTTCTGAACATGAAAAAAATCTATTTTACCTTGAGAATGGCAATCATTCCTGGTTAGCTGCCATGCAAGGTCTTGTAGTCCCTTCACCTCACTAATTTTTAATTATGTATTATTTACAAAAATCGTATAAACTTAAGGAAAGGGTATTAGGATATAAGGAACTGAAATCTCCAGGTTACTTAAATCCTGCTTCTATTCTTGCCCTCACATTTCTAGTCATGTTGTCAACTCTGTGAACTGGTACTGAAGTGAACAGGATTTTAGATAGTCTTCAGGAAACCACACTTTTAGAGTATAATAGACATAAATGATAAAATATTACTCTGGGAGAGGAAAGCCGGAGAGAATTGTGGAGCAATTCCACTATCTGGGTAATGTAGATCTTAATATTTAACACAAAAGTTCTCTTAGGTGCTCATATTGATTTGTATATTGATAGATATACTGTCATATATGTTTTACAGAAAACATACTCATATTAATGGTTTGATTCAGTGAAGATTGGAAAGGATGCTTCCCCCAACTCTCAATAGATTTCAATTAAGGCTAAGACCAGACCTTTTAAAAATTATCAGCACCTTAACAGTTTGGTTGTTAAATTGTTGAGTTTTCTGATGTTGACTGTGGGATTACTCCCACAGACAGCACACATAAGGAGCACTCAGTGAAATTGCTGACTCACTTCAGAGTGGATAATAATTTAAGTGAATTACCTGAATTAACTGAAACAGATGTGTTCCTGGTCCTGGCAAAATTAACCTGTAAAAAATTAAAATGAGTAAATTACTAGTCAGCTAACTTGATCTATAAATTTCTCTCTGGAGTGATCTAATGGAAGTTCTGGGTGCAGGTTTGGGCTGTATGTTTAGCAACTAATTTGCATCTTAGCTTGTATTTGCCTTGCTACAGTGGAAGAATAATTGGAATTGCGCACACTCTATCAAATGTGTTGACTGAAGCTGAAATTGGAAGAGATTGTATATAAATCTGGAGAGCATGGTCAGGTTTGGTCATAAATATGTAACCTTCTGAATTCTGACAGATAGTAAGAAATGTCAATGAGTGACAAAGTATAGATTTACAATTTTTTTAAAATAACGTTAAACTGACTTTTTTGGCATGTATTCATTGCAAATGTTTCATCATTTCTACTTGAAAAAATAGAATGGAGGGTACAAAACTGGAGGTAATTCCTGGGTGAATAGTGAACTAATGTGTTCAAAATTCCAGTGGAAAAAGTAAGACTTATGTTTGTCTTTTGCAATAGGAATGAGGTCACTCCATTGTTTTGAAAGGAAAAAATGTTTCTCAATACTCTGGTGGAAGGAATTTATTAATTTCGTCTTTAATACCAAGTAAAACTTTTGGAATTATAAAGAATTATCATTCTAATATGTGGTTTTAAAACTGTATCAAATAACTGATAATATGTAAAGATTTTTTTTTTCAAGGAAGATGAAAGAGGGATAGCAATTTTATTATCAAAGCCAGATAACAACAGCTTTGTCATGAGACCACCTACTTCAACTTTCATGCAGTCTCAGGGAAATTGTAGAATTTTGATGTTGCAGAAAACACAGCCACATCTTAGAGGGGAAACGAGATTTATATTAAGGAAGACAGGCTATGTGAACACACGATTATATTTAGCTGCATTCCTGGGTCGCATAAAAAAGGAATCTGACTTATTACTGAGAATTAAGGTTGGTGCAGTAAAGGTGTAAGAGTTGCTGGCTGGGAGATGTGCTGCATGCTTGGGATGCTCTTCTCGAGGTTGGGCCATTCCCTTCATACCGCAGCTCTGAAGTTCTGGACTGATTCAGTGTCCCAAAAAAGCTTGCATGGTTCATAGGTTCAGTGCAGGCAGGAAGCATGAGGTCTTGTTGAGTTTGCTTTTACAAAGGGAAAAATGCAAGAGCTCTGTGCACTGATTTCATTCAGGTACCTCCAGAAGGTGGGGATAACCCAGGCTGGCACAGTTTGACAAATAGTACAAAATCTTTCCCAAAGAATTTTTTTGGTGTTATAACACACTGATGAATAAAAAGAGAGCTCTTCAATCTTGTGAGACTGGGAGAGGCATTTTTCCATTGTTAGAAGCATTGCTCTAAAGGAAGAGAAAGCTGGCAGGCATGGAAGAGATAATTCATCAAGGCCTGATAAGACTTTGGCACCCTCTGTGCTTATGACCACAGCCACTTGTACTCCTACAGGGAGTAATTTCAAGTATGAATGCCTGATTTTATATGGGCTAATAAACACAAAATAACATTTGCTTGTCTTCTTTTTTTATTTTTTCTTTAATCTACTACATACCATATCTGTGGCTTTCCTTTTGGTTCTAAATATTGTTTTCTCTGTCTCTGCAAGAAAAACTTGATGTTGAAGAACATGAAGAGTGATGTTTTACTGAGTAGTAACTTTTTAATGACATTTTATAGAAGGCCCTCATATCAAACATAGACATGAGATGGGAAGGCAGTTGCACAGGTGAAGACTAATGCAAATCAAGAAAATTATGCAGATTGCATGGAAATATCCTCACTTTACATATTGTGCACAGCAATGCTGAGCGTCTATGCTGTTAACCTTTATTATGTCAGCTATTGTGGTGACCTACATATCATTATGAATAATTTTGCCAAAGCATGAATATGCCTTGAAGCACAGTTTTATGGCATGTGGTGTTTTTTTCTGTTAAAATATTTGCCAAAATTACTTTTGTTCTGAAATCTGTGTAAAAACTTTTGTACCTTATTATTTATTTTGGCTGTAATTACATTCACCTCAGAAGTAAGTAACCTAAAGTATTTCAGTATTAAATTTATTTTATTTCTCATATATTTTTTACGTTCCCCATTTTTGAGAACACCTGTTTTTCAGGCATTCATTCTTCAAAAATGTAGAATTCATTTGTGCCAGAATGAGATGTGTCCACAGTTCACCCTTTGTAGAAACAGCACTTGTTAGTATCTGTAGTTCATGTAAAAAGAGTAAGCAACTCTGAATTACTCTTGGGGAAAGGGAAAAAAAAAGCACCAAATAAGATAAAAAACCTGACACGAGGTGTTCAAAGGTGGAAAAATTAAAGATGTAGAAACCATACAGAACCTAGGAGATTTACAACAGCACACCATCCTCATGCAGTATTTTCCACACATTGTATACATTTATATATACCCATTCACAGTTTTACTATGAAAGTTCACCTCCTACCTGCTGCTTGTTCTTTTCTTCTTTCTTTGAAAATAAAAGTAATTAAAATGTACTACATAAGCTGTAAGAGAATATTAGTCTTATATTAAAATAGGTAGAATTAATTTCTGTCATCTAGTGAGAGAAACATTACAGTGTAAACAACATCCCATTTTGATTCCAATTGTGTAATGAAGAGTGTTTAAAATGGTGTGTTGCATCAATTGAAGATTTTATTACAACAAGGGAAACACAAACATTTTCAGAGCTGAAGTGACCTTTTACTAACAGTTGTTGTGAAGATTAGCAAGGCTATTATTCATAAATGAGTAATTATTCACCAGCTGTAACAGCACTAAGGCAGACTGAGCAGGAACCAAGAGAAGAGGAACTCAGTAATGGTTCTCAGGCTAACCAAAAGGCTCATCAGCCTTTGAGTCCCTGGTGTCTGTTTCTTTCATTTCATTTGGAAATGCCCACTGAGGGACAGGCAGGCATTGGCCTGCATGCATGCATGCATGTAGAAGCAACTGATTCATCCAGAAGGTGAAAAAGTCCAATCTCAACCCTGAGCCATCTGTTTTCAGCAGAAGAAGCTCATTTAAAAAAAAAGATGAATAGATATCATGATGACCTGTGGCATCCTGAAGAGTAAATGAAACAATGCAATTAAAACAGTGAAAAATGGTTCTAATGACCAGAGCTGCTTTTTTGTAACATCAGAAATTTATTGCCCTGTATCATTACATTATAACTGCTGTGGTTAATTTAATTTCTGTGTTAGTTACAACATTTTTCTGGAAAGTAATAAGGCTTATATCATTCTGTGAATTATAAGGATGTAGTATGCTAAGGTATGTTGCATTTTTGGGTTGTTTTTTTTTTTGCTTTAGCAGAAGCTCCATTTCCCTTGACCAAAGATAGGAAGCTATGAATCAAACAAAAATAATTCTGTGAGAAGGAAATACAAAGGTATGTTTTAAAAATCTCTCTGGTGGAAAACACCCCCTATTTGATTAATAGGTACACACCTGAAGATGAGTGCCTTGAGAGCACTAATGAGCATTAATATTCCTGAACTTGCTCACCAAAGATCTCCATTTGACCTATGAGAGCCCATTCCAGCTCCTGTCCGTGTACTTGCCTGGGCACAACATATGCTGTAGGTTCTATGGTCATACTTGTGCACCTACAAAAATAAATAGCTTTGTACCCACTTTAGGTGTTAATTTACTGAACTGTGAGACAATGCAATAAAGGGAGACCCAGGTTTTAAAGCAGAGCTTGTTCAGGCTGAATGCAGGTTAAACTTATTACCTAGTAAGTTAAGTAAGTTTGTGGGTAGCTGTAAAAGTCACATAAAATGAAATGTTTTAATACTACATTTTTTGAGGAATTTTTATTTTAGTATCTGGCCAAGATACCAATACTTCTGTATCTAGAGTCAGATATTAGACTTCTAAAGGAAAGACTTACTACTCTGAGTAAATGATTCTATAATTCTAAGAAAATGAAGTCTTTTGATATCAATAGACATGCTGCAAGTATTTATCTCCACTGGTAATGCTGGGGGAGGAAATAAAACTTTCCCCCTGAATACTGAGCAGTTTCCTTATCTCTAGGTAGTTAACTTCAGCTTTTATATGAAACACCTCTAGCAGTGGAGGACAGATTTTCCCACTTGAAACATTAATTATCCTATATACAAAACAGCTATACATTTAGAAAAAAAATAGCTGCTCTACATTTTCTAGGGCCTTATCTGTTGTGTTTTTATCTTCTAATCCAGCAGAAGATGTCCTTTATATAAAGTTCCAATTTGGAGGTTTATTGTTATTAGCAATAAGAGAAAAGTAATTACACTTGAACGCTGAGGACACCTGATGTGGAAATTGTCTGTAAAAAGAATAAATAAAATGTGACAACTGTTTTCAAGTGAAATCAACTTTAAATGTCATCATTAAGTATGTTGTCGATCATTTTGTGGAACCATTTTACTATTGTGAGTTATTTGTCATGAGACATTTAATTAAAAAGACATTCTAAAAGAATAACATTGTGGGTTGTACATCTGAAAAAAATAAATGTGTTAACTCTTGAAGAAACCTTGTATCTTTAGTCACAATCATCAGTTACAAGCGACTTGGAGATTTTTAAGGTGTAATACAGAAAAATTAATTCCTAGCATCATTGTAACACAACCACTGTGGCCTGAGATCTAAGTTTTGAACAAATGAGGCAGAACAGGTCTTCGATGTGTTTAAATATTTTTAATCCTTTTAAAAATGTTTAGAAACTGACCAATGTTCTATTTTTAAGAGCATGAGGATTAGTTTCTAGATTTATTGCAAAGTTCCTTTTCATGGCTGCTATTGGTGAATCTATGTTACTACTTTGCACCTAACTTTTGCATCATATGAAAATACTTAGGCTCTTAACTGCTTGTTTGTGCTTTATAGAACACATATTGATTGCATTTTGTAATAAATTTTCTTTAAGGTAGTAAAACAGCCAAGTTTTACAATTGAATAATACCAATTTTGTTTCTCTTGATTTTAATGCTACCAAAAGAAGTGTTGGAGCTTATTCTGTATTCTACCCTTTGGAATATATATATTCTATCCTTTAAAATCTCTGCTTAGTTTTATTAGCTTTTACTGTGTATGAGAGAGTTTCTTTCTTATGTTCAATCAACCTTCCAGGATTTAGGAGACCATGACAACTACCTTCAAAGGCTGACATTAATTTGTATTTAGTATTGTAGATGGCTAACTTACTAAACTGTTGCGTATTCAGAGGCTTTTGCAGATACATTTGGTTAGTCAAATATTCAGAAAGATCCATCCACATGTTCTGCAGCCTGTGAGCATGGATTTTAGAGGTGGATTTATGAAAGCCTTCATTGTTCCTGCAAACGCATGCAAATGTTCTTGCACATATGCAGGGACATACACTGAAAATTTTGTTTTGGAATGGAAGGAACTTTTCTAAAAGCTACTGTAATGTGCTCTAGAATAACCAGTGTTAGGCATTTAAGGTATAAAAATATTTTTTGTTTAGGATGTGTTCAAGAGGGAGGATTCCCCCTGCTCTCCCCACTATGTTCATATGTGTGTTTAAGCTCCAGTTACTGCAACTACTGTGCTAAACTTCTTTGGGAGTACATTGCAATGTGTAAAAACAGAAGCAAAAAAGAACAAATTTACTGGTAAATTCCATAAAAATTGTGGACTATGTAAGTGGAGAAAAGCAGATTGCCATTAAAAAAATATCATCTTTGAGATGGGTGTTTGACGTGTGTGAACTGTGTGAGATGTGTTCTATTTCATATGACTTTATGGATTCTCATGCTAGTGCTTCTCCTGCCAGGACATCCATTCTGGCTGGAGCATTTCAACTGCAAATGCAGCTGCTCAAGTTATCTCAAGGTCAGTCATGCTTTCATAAACCAAAATAATTTTTGACAAGATTGAACTTAATTGGGCCAATTGCTGGATATTAACATTTTAAATTATGCAAATGGATTTGGCATGCAACAGCTATGTTTGGAGTCTGCTTTTTTTTACTTTTAATTGAGGAATTCTGGTGGCAAAAGACCTCTTGTATATCTAGTGGATGCTTAAACCTGGTGATCTTGTACCCAAGAAAATCATTACTTGTGTTCGCCAGAAATCCACATTAAACAAACTTAAATTTCTTCCCCTGTTTGAAACTTGAGTGTCCCTTATGAATTGTGATGAATGCTGTTATTACATATAATAAAGTTTCAGCTTTTTAAAGAGTGCAACATGGTAGTGTTTCATGTTATTAGGCAAAAAGGAGGTAGTCATATAAACAAAATACAGAGTTTTAATCAACTGGAAAAGTCTATCTGTACATACTGTATGACTTATAATAGTTTAGAATTAATGTTGGGCATCAGGTGTTTCCATACCCACTGGGCAAAAAAAAGGGTATGTTCCCTGTTAGCTGAAAAAATAGCCTGAAATTAAATTATGTATTCTGTTTCCTTTGGGAGCCTCTTTCTTTTCAAAAACAAAGCAGCCAACCTTGCCCATGCAGTTGCCCAAATGGTGTTTCAGGTGCTGAACCACATACGAAATAATCTCCTCTTCACTGTAGATCAGGTAATACTAAGCCAGCCACTGAGTTCTTAACGGGCAATTAATATGAGAAATGGGGATTATAACTTTAAATTTTATGATATGGAACAATGCAGCATAGAAGTTCCCTACTATGTTCTGTAAATAAAAGAATAAATAACACAAAAGCCTGTTTAAAATTTCACACAAACTATTAATACTGAATAAATGCTTTTTAATGACATCTCTCTTTGAACAGTTTCTATTTGTTATGCTTTAATTGTTAGGAATGCTTAGTGAGCTGACTTCAGCATTTATTACTTTTAGGAAGGAAGAAAATCAGTGCTTTAGTTAAAATAATTGCACTGTACCATTTCAGTTACAATTAAAAGGCAAAAAAGAGAACAACAAAATTAAGTTGCAAGACTATTAAGGTTGGCAGAGGGAAGAGGAACAGCAGAATAGCTTGTGTTGACTCACCCTGAACAGAAAAAAAAAAAGAGTGTAGGAATCTGATTATTTCATGCTTTTAGAGGAGTTTCCTGCAAGTGTGGTAGTTTGTATTGCTGGTTTCTAGCTTTGTTAGTACTCATTTTTAACAGAAGCCTGGGCTCATTTTGTTTTTTTAGCTCTCATTGTCTGATAATCATAATTTGGCTCCAAATAAAGGGCATAAAGGGATGGCATCATTTGTGTTGTAGCAGAAATTTGTGAAGTAAGCTAAGGGCAAACTTGGTCAAGAATGCTGTGGTTTTTTTAAAAATAAAGTAAGTATTCCCATATTATTAGTCAACCAGAATGCTAGAATAAGCTGCGGTGTTTTTCATTGCAACAAGATAAATGTAGTGGTTTTGGAAAGTTTCAGGTATCATGCACAGAATCACTAGGCTGGAAGAGACTTTCAAGATCCATCCAACCCAGCACTAACACCTCAACTAAACAAACCATGGCACTGAGTGCAATACCCAGTCTTTTTTAAACATATCCGGGGAGATGTCTTTTTTAAACACATCCACCACCTCCCCAGACAGACAATTCTAGTACTTTCCATAATAAAACCATTTTCCTAATACCCAACCTATATTTCCCCTTGGCTCAGCTTAAGACTGTGCCCTCTCATTCTGTCAGTTGCTTCCTGGAGAAAGAGACCAATCCCCACCTGGATACAACCACCACCTTTCAGGAAGTTGCAGAGAGTGATAAGGTCACCTCTGAGTCTCCTTTTCTCCAGGCTAAACACCCCCAGCTCCCTCAGTTGTTCCTCACAGGGTTTGTGTTCCCAGCCCCGCACCAGCCTCGTTGCCTCCTCTGGACGTGCTCAAGCATCTCAACGTCCTTCCCAAACTGAGGGGCCAGAACTGGACACAGCATTCCAGGTGTGGCCTCACCAGAGCCCAGTACAGGGGAAGGATGATCTCCCTGCTCCTGCTGGCCACACCATTCCTGATACAGGCCAGGATGCCATTGGCCTTTTTGGCCACCAGGGCACTCTGCTGGCTCATGTTCAGCCAGCTGTTGACCAGTACCCCCGGGTCCCTTTCTGCCTGGGCACTGTCCAGCCACACCATCCCCAGCCTATAACGCTGCAGGGGGTTATTGTGGGCAACATGCAGGACTTGACACCTGGACTTGTATTAAACTTCATCTTATTGGACTCTGCCCATCCATCCAACCTTTTCAGGTCTCTCTGCAGAGCCCTCCTACCTTTGAACAGATCTACACATGCTCCCAGCTTAGTGTCATCTGCAAATTTGCTAATGAAAGACTCAATCCCCTCATCCATGTCATCAATGAAAATACTGAACAGAACTGGCCCCAGCACAGACCCCTGAGGGACACCACTGGTGACTGGCCACCAACTGGAAGCAGCACCATTCACCACCATTCTCTGGGCCTGGCCATCCATTCTTAATCCAGAAAAGAGTGCTCCTGTCCAAGCTGTGGGATGCCAGCTTTTTCAGGAGGAAGTCATCTGGAACCGCATCAGTGAGCCAGGACTGTTGGTAAATGATGGAGAGTGACTTCACAAGCTCATCTGCCAGCTCCCTCATCACCCTGGGATGGATCTCATCTGGTCCCGTAGATTTATGAGCATCCAAGCTGCTCAGCAGTTCTCTGACTGCCTCCTCCTAGATAACAGGGAGGACTATTAACCAATCTGACTAGATAACATTCTGCTCCCTCACACCATCTACCAAACCAGGAGGACAGTTGTCCTGAGGACAAGCCATCTTCCCACTAAAAACTGAGGCAAAGAAGGCATTAAGCACTTCTGCCTTCCCCCCATCTGCAGTTACGAAGTTCCCTTCCACATCCAGTAGAGAACAAAAGTTGGTCTTACCCTTCCTTTAACCATTAATATATTTGTAAAAACATCTTTAATTATCCTTTGCAAAAGTTGCCAAACTAAGTTCAAACAGAGCTTGGACCTTCCTAACTTTTTTCCTACATGCCCTAGCAAGCCCCTTCCTAAAAAAAAGCCCCTTCCTCTCCTTCCAAAGATGATACAGCCTCTTTTTACTCCTAAGTTCCTTCAAAAGCTCATTGCCCATCCAGGTTGGATGTTTACCTTGTCAACTCATCTTTTGGCATACAGGGACAAGTCTATTCCTGTGCCCCCAAGACCTCTGTTTTGAAGCACGCCCACCTTTCCTGGACTCCTTTGTTTTTAAGTGCTGCTTCCCCAAGGAACTCTGAATAAGTCTCCTAAATACGCCAAAGTATGTAAGTTCAAAGAATGGATATGAGAAAATAATTATTTGAAAGAGACATAATTGTTTCTAGGCACAACAGCTTAATACTAGAAAAGTCATCTTTCTTTGTTATATTTTAAAATTCATATTAAAAAGTGTTAAAGATGATTCTGCACAGTGTATTATGCCTTGTGTGCTTGCAATTGCAATTTCTTACAGGTACCACTTATTTTTTAAAGCTGAGTAGATGACCATGTCTTTGAGATAAAACCAATTATTTTATGGTCTCAGAATGTGATGAAGATTCATCACAATCTTAGTACATCATTCCAGAGTCACATCCTGTGTTCAGTATGTTCAGTTAAATTTGATGTAGTTTTTATTTGCTGTATCAAAGGATCCTCAAATTCAAAGCCTTAATAAATCTTCTGTAATCTACATACAAGTCTACTAACCATAGATTAGAAGCTTCCTCAAAAAAGGAGGGTCACCTGTAGTTGAATGTTGTACATGTTTGTTCTGGTTTCTTCAACTTACAAGCTAGCCATATTTCATCCTAGAGTATCTATGAATGTTATATGACCTGTCAGGTGTCATGAATGAACTACACACCTTTGTGAATTATTGTGCCTCATCTGAGCTGGAGTACCTGCTCATGAATGCATCCTTAACTGCACTTACAGCTGCATATATACTATAAAGCACATTAAAATAAACCTTTCATTGACATGATTGAGTTGTAATGGCTTAACAAGTTTCCTCCCCTCGCTTAACTTTCACTATCCATTAGTTGGGTGGGTGCTTTCCCTGTCAAATTGAGAGATAATGCAATTTCATTTCAGATTTGAGATAAATCACATGGATAGCAGATTCAGGATCTGAAGACTTGTAGATTCTGACACATCTAAAGATTAGTTGAAGAGTACTAGTGCCTCTTTCATTGTTTCGCAAAAAAATTGATTAGTTACTTGGGAAAAAGTTGTCAAGATGGCCACTGTTTATGTCCCTTGAAGTTTCCTTATCCTTATTTTTGATGCATGCCTTGAAGCATAGTTTTTCACACTAAATTCAACAAGATGGTAAAGTGGCAATAGAGAAATGCAAAAAATTTACAGAGAGAAGACAAGTTCCATTTTAGGATTAATTTTGTGGGTCCTAGCTAGGAGATAAGAGGACTTATTTTCTTCAAATATGAATATATAGAAACCAAGTAGGAGGTTAGAGAGGCAAAATTCAAATTCATACCCTAGGAGTTTGTTTTGATTTATATGTTCTCTACTCCTTTCTAAGAATTTCTTTTAATGAGGGAAACTTTTCAACTGCTTACACTTTCTATAGAAAATTAGGGGTTGTGTTACATACCTATGATTTTGTGCTTAGATTTGCCTCAACAGAGGAATAGTTAAGAACTGCACTCACAACAGAAGTATGTATAACTACAATGAGGAATATGTTTTTTCTGCAAAAATTTGGGATGTAAAAACTGGTAAAGCTTTCCTCTCCATCTAAATGCTGATGACTTTTCCCTCATTTTATTGTGATAAATACTAAGAGTTAAGCAGAAGAAAATTAAATGTCTAAGGGGGAAGAGCAGACCAGAGGGGAGAAAATTTCTTACCTTCCACCTCCAAAAGGGTTTGTGTTACTCAAGAAGAGTAGAAGAGAAAATTTCTCTCCTTCCATCTCCAAATGGCTCTTAGTAATCAAGGAGAGGAGCCAGCTTGGAGAGAATAGAAGAGAGAAGATACAAGGAGAGACAGGAAAAGAGCAGAGAAGAGGCACCTGCTCCTCATCAAAGTTCTCTTTCCCCCAGCCCTCTTCCTCAAGATCTTGCCTGACGCCTCAACCCTCCCCTTTTATCACACTTGTCTTTATTACTCACAGGTGCAACCCATTAAAGGCAAGGCTGTTCCCCTTCTTTGGCAATTAGCACACCTGTTAATTATCAGGGGCCAGGTCGCCTTTGAAGTTAAGTCAAGCTCATCCAGTATTTTCTGGGTTTCTTCTCTTAAACAGTCTCCTAGCCTGTTTCCTTCAATAAGTGGCAAATCTATGGAAAAGTTTTTTTTTTATTTTGGAAAATTTTTCTGAATTATATCTTACTCTTTAGCCAAAGAAAAAGGGGAAGCATAAAAGTCATTTTATACCTGAGTAGTAAACATAAACTTGGCATGTTTGCTATACAAAAGATTTGCTCACTATGAGACCATCTGATTTATTGGGGTTGAAGTCAGACAGCAAGGTGGGTTTGACATATTTTGTCACAAAAAATCCAGGATTGTCTAGAGAAAGATTCTATTTTTAGCTCAAAACCAGTGTTTGCCTGCAGATACTTGAGGTGCAGCAGAATAGTCAACTACATCAATTCTATATTTGTGTCTAAGCATGTGTCAGCAGTGTCCTGGCATACCAGGCTTTGTTAACCAAATTGCAGCCAATTGACAAAGGAAAATGATTACTCACCTTTATCTGATATTCATTAGATTACATTTTGAATGTTCTCAGTGCAAGACATTGGTAAACTGGGGTGAGTTGAATGAAGGCCAACAGAATGGTCAGGGCTGGCACACCTGCCCTGTGAGCAGAAGCTGCAAGAGAGAAGTTATTCAACCTACAGACAAGATGGTTTTGGTAACACCTTACAGCAGTCTGTCCCTATCCACAGGGAAGTTAGCCAGAATGCAAATTCCTCTTATGCTGGGGCATGGTAGATGAATGAGGAACAACAGTCTCAGACTAAAAGAGGAGAAGTTCCAACTGGATCAAATTGTCCAAGGATCTCTGTGAGGACAGCAAAGCACTGTGGCAGGCTGCCCAGGAAGTTGTGGAGTTTCTGCCATGGAGGCTTTAAACACCTGACCCAACAAAGCCCTGAGCAACCTGGTCTAAATGCTGAATTCACTATTGACTCTGAGCAGGATGTTAGAGCAGATGCCTATCTGAGATCACTTCCAACCTGAGAGAGCCCATGGTACGCCACCTTCCAGATTCTCTCATGATTACCTTTGGGTTATGCAAGCCACTGAATATATTCCCATTTTTTTAAGGAAGGTCTAAGTGCAGAACAAATCCATGAAAAGTATTAATGTAAAAAGTATTATTTATTAATTCATTAATAAACACTAATGGTGCCTTTCTAGGCTACCTTGCCAAAGAAGCATATTAAAATGCTGTGAGGAGAGCAAGCAGCTTAAAAACACTGAAGGAATGGAACTAGAGTCTAGTAATAAAAAAAACTGAAGGAGAGCGATAGTCTTTATTCAGCTGGATCTCAGGGCTGCCAATTTCTGTAACAGCAGTAAACTTGACATATATGCATATGCTTGCCTGAGCCTCAGGGTACATTTTATCAATAATAACCTTAGTTCCTGGCTGAGGGTACTCTGCCAACATATGCTGGGTTTGAAAGGCCAACTCAAGGTGTTTTTTCTCTAATAAAGGAACAATAAGAATATCCTTAACCAGCTGACCAATCTGAAGAGATTACTGGAGAATTTGTCCTTTTGTCCACTTTTATCTGTTCTTGAGTCTGTACTGCAAAACAATAAAACCAATAATATCACAAAAAATAAAACAATCAATATTGCAAACCAAAGCTTTTAATTTCTGAAAATGATATGTGTTGTCTTGAAAGTTAATTCAGGTTTGGCTCCTTGGCCATGCTGTGTCTCCAATGAGATGTTGATTTCTTCTGAAGCTGCAGTCAGTTATTTCAGGAGGGAAGCCTAGCAAGCTAATGAAGGTAGGATGGCATTCAACTTTGTCTTTAATGACATTATTTTATATGCACTTGTATTTTTTGACAGTCAGCACTTCTGTGCTAGAAATTTACTGTGAAAGAAAACTGAAGAAGAGTGATACCTTTTAGAAGGTCCAGCTGAGATTTAGTAGCTTTAGTAGCTTAGGCATCACCTAACATCTAAAGCAGGGGTTCATCATGCCTCTGATCTTTGTCTATAATTGTGACCAATGCTAGCTTGGTCATGTTGAGTAAGTTGGGGTCTTTCTGACATTTAAGAAACAGACAAATCAAAGCCCCATGGAGCTGTTATTTATTTATTTTTAAAAAGTCATTATGAACTGAAGCAATTTGGAACACTGGAATAAAAAAAAGGTAGAATGACAAGTATTTCCTAAAAAAAAAAAAAATCAATTTTGAAGTGTTTTGCTTGCTGTGGATGAAACTAAAGAACTTTGAGATTACCTTTTATGCTATGAAATATTTCTAGTGCAAATGAGAACAAGTTTCTGATTTCTATAAAAGCTGTTATGCTGTTATCATGCATGGAAAATATGTCCCATGATTACTTCACAATGAATAGGATGAAGACATACAATGTAAAGGGGAGACATGAGATAATATGCATTAGTAAATTTATAAATTCAAGTAATCTCTATGCTCCTGAGAAAACCAAGGGTGGATTGGAAATAAATTTCTCTGCACAAAACAAGCTTCCCCATAAATGATAGCGTGTGTGCTACAGTAGTATCAGTGTATTGTACTCCTTTCTCCATCCCCTCTCCTTTTGTAGCAGCCAAATTTTTGGGTGTGGAATAGAGGGCTTGCAAGTGCTTATAAACCTAAAGTCAGTGATGTGTACAATGCTTTTAATGAACTTTCAAGGAAACTCCACAGTCATGTTTCTTTTGGAAATAATGAATTTCTTCATGTAAAGGTAACCTGAAGGATGTTTAAAAAGGTGTCATTTATTTCCATGTGCTTGCCACTGTGGCTTATTCTAGTGTTTGAAACCTTCACTGATGACATTTCAGGGCTGTTAAGAGCATTTATTTCTGTTAAGTGGTTTCCAAAAGCCATTCTGATGTTGCTGGTAGAAACTTTGTGGATATTTCTGATATTTTTTGGTTTTTTGTTTGTATTGACATTGCAATGTCTCAATATACCAATTTTATACTGAAGAAATACAGCACTTTCAAAGGATTCTGCAGTGATCAATGTTAACCACAAGTGTTCAGGAAGTGAGATCAATAATCCATTCAGTAATGCTGAGAAAATGTTGAAGTGAATTCTGAAAACAAAAAAGCAATTTCTATGAGAAATACTAATCACTGTACAGATGCAAGGCCTTACATTAAAAAAAAAAAAAAAGATTCCATGCTCATTGAAGGGGTACATATCTTTGGATAAGTAATTTCTTTGTACTCTTACCTGGGGCTTTTCAAGCAAGCACATACATAAGTATGTAGTCTCTGACTCACTCTCTTGCTTCACTCATCAAAGTAATAAAATCTTACTCTGTGTTTCTTTTTCTCAGTCAACATATATAAATAAAAAAATATCACTTTCATGTTTAAAAGGCTTGAAAATATAGAATGATTTAGTAAAAAGTACTCGTGATGGAGGAAATGACTGAAGTTGGGATCAGAGATATAGACGTGGCGGAGATATGGACCAGGCCCAACTTTTTCACCATTGTCACATATCATTCTTCCTTAGTAACGTTCAATCTTTATGAAATGTAAGCTGAAAATTCTCAGGGATTTTGTTGACAGGTTTTCTTCATGTGACCTGCTAATCTCCAGTTGTATGAAGAGCCCAACACTTATGCTAAATAGCTATTGTCTGGTGTGTGTGTGCGTGTGTGTGTGTGTGTGTGACATGAAAAAGAAAATTATATCCACTATAACGCCACAATAATGCTGCACTCTTATTTCTTCCAGATATGAATAAAACATGATCAATATATAACTAATTTATGCTATATTGTCAACGTATAAATTCATTTGAGTACCTTTTGTTGAACTATCTTAATGGAGATCATGTAATTGAGAAATAAACACTCAAATTCAGATATGATCTTGGTTATCAGTTTAAATTCTCCATTGATTACTTAAATTTGAAGTTATTTAAATAGAACAGGTATCCAAGAAATGAGGATAGTTCTGAACAATTTATTGGCGTTGAAGCCATGAATAATTCAGGACCCGCATATCTTTATATGACACGTCATGAACTAGATTGTTGCAAATTACAAGAGTATGACAATGATATAATATCACATAAATCTGATATTCATCTACAAAGGTTGGTTGTTTGTCAAGCTGTTTGTGGGTTTGCAGCTGACCTTTAAAAACTTGAGGATGAATCAAACTACAGCATGAACAATGAAAGTCTTTCAACAAGTGTAATAAATCTACCCACTTAGATACTGAGGCAAGTATAATATATAAAACTAAAGACAAGCTTTAATAGACATGCAGAGCATAGGGAATTAATTCTGAATATAGCAAGATTAATTATAGCTATGGTCACATTGAGGGGTGAAGATGTATGAATGCATTTGCATATTTAAGATTCCATACCCTACTTCTAACTGTATCTTGAAAGAAACCATCCTAAAAGTTATCTTTGTGAAACAGAGAACCTGGAACTTCAATCCCTTTACCTTTTGAAATTGTGGTTTAGTCATGATAATTGTACTTCAGTGTAGAGAAACTCTACTTCTCTTTTGTATGGTTCTGGTTGAATTCTAAGGTTGGGGGGAGGAAATGAAGAACTTAAAAAAAATAAATACTAGTTGTGAATTTCTGGCAGCTGCATTTTTAACACAGTGTGAATGAGAATAAAATGCAGATTGTGAGATCTTTAGGACAAGAATGCTGCTTGTTTGGTTCAGTGCAAGGTCAACATAAGCCTTACAACACTGGCTCATTACTGGGGCTCTTCAATGCAAAGTCTAGGAAACATTAATCTTAAAGCTAGTGCCTGGACTTCTCCTGATGCTGAATCATTTCTGTGCTTATAATATTTGCTTAAGGTAGTAGGAGGCTTATTGTAGTTTGCAGCCTCAGTAAACAAACTTATAACTCTTGGCATTTCCCTTTTGCTGGACAAAGTGGTATAATTTTAAATATTTATGCACTATTTATGAAAATATGACAAAAGAAATGTTGTTCTTCCAAGGACTAATAAGCATTACAAAAAAACCCCAAACAAATGAACAAGCCAAACCAAAACATTAAGATCATTAAAAATATGATTGACAATTGGCAACTTAGAAGATAGTCTTCCACTTTTTAGTACAAATTACAGAATTTTTATTTTTCTTTCTAGCTGAAAGTTGAAGAACATATACTGTATGTGCTGATTACAGATGGTAATCTTTCCTGAACAAGTCGCTTGCTTTTCTGCTGAAGATCAGGATTGATTGTGATGGCAAGAAAAATTCAAAAGTAGCTGTGAATATGATTTTCTGAGCAAGGAGAAATGAATGTATTTAAAGTATCAACTTTGAGTGTTAAATTTAGTCTTAACATTGCATTACTAGCTGATGAGTATCATGCTTAATCTGTCTGTGCCTGAACCACAGGTTGTGTTTAGTTAAAATGATTGTGCTAAATCAAAACTCAATTTTCAGTGTGGTACATTCAGCCAAACACCAAACATAATCATGTTTAAATTGGGGCTATAAAATAGAGTTCTCATGAAATGTGAAGCTGGGCAGAAATAATTTGGCTATGTCCTTCAGAAACTCCAGTTATGAGACCTGAGCTATTTCAGCATTTTGAGCAAACACCAGTGAGTTAAGTTCTCCCTTTGCATTACAGGAGGGTTTTATCCTGATCAAAATTGAGTTTGGTTATATTTATGAACTTCGTGTTTTTCATGCGTACTGGGACACCAAATAGAAAATAAAGCCAACAGAGTATCCAGCAAAATGAGAGGATATGTAGCTCGCAGGTGAAGCTCTGTAGCATGTGTAACTGTGCTTTCCTCCCCCATATGTAATAGGTACATATATTTGTATAGTTTATTGTTGCTGAGATGACTATCAAGTTATAAGTGCTAAATTTACTGTAAAGTAAATATAAGTGCTAATACTGTAAAGGGAATTTTCCTGTCACCATGGAAGTTTTCTTATCACACATAAAAGTGTAGGAACTGTAATGCTTTAATTTTAGACTATCTCTCTTGTAGTGTGCGACTGTGTTAATTTTTTGGTAAAATGAATACAGTAAAGTATGTTTAGGATGAATAAAGTATGTTTAGGATGGAAATTCACATAGAAAAAAGTACATGCTGTTCTTACACTTTGTGTACAGTGAACTAAGGAAGGTAGAATTATGTAGTAAATCATTACTCTGTGTGTATCACTTTGGAATGGTAAAGAGACATGAGATACTGAATGCACTGAACATAAGTGAAGAGACAGCCTGTACTTTGAAAAGAATAAGTCAAAATGAGTAGTCATAATAGTGAAATATTTGTATAAGCAGATTCAAATTTCCACCTAAATGTGCAGCCTGTCCTCTGAAATCTGTTGGCTTTGTCACTGTAGTAAGATTTGTGCTGGATGATGATGTTTAATTCTAGGACTCTCTGTCTGCAGTTGTGCCTCTGCCTTGATCCAGCTTCCCTTTCCATCTGGCAGAGTTGTTCTACCAAAAGAATTGGTTAGATTAAGCATGGCAGTGGATGCTCAGGTTAGCCAAACAAAGTTTTGTAACATTGGCCACAACATCTGAGTGACATGGAGCCTGTTCCAGAAGGTTTTTCTAGGATTGCTCAAAAAATAGTAATTATTTTGAGAAGCAAGAACTGCATGCATTACAGAGAGAAGAGTGGTATTTACTACACTGGCATTTGAATTTTCAGGAAAAAAAGTACTTCAGTTTTTCTGCTGGAGAATAAGAATACTATTGTAAATGCTGTGCTTATGGACACAGTGTATCTTGAGCTTAAGAAATCAATGCTTCTAAGTGTCTCAAGTGGAAACAATGTGGAGTTTAAAAAGAAGACTTGCATAATGTTAAAATGAACTGAATTTTCAGTCATTTCTCTTTGTTTGTTAAACTAACACTGCCAATCTTTTTTTTGCTCAACTGATGCTTAATCTTAATTTAAAAATATTGTTTTAAAACTTTGCACTTTCACTGCTTGTGTACTACAATTTGTGAGAAGATGGAAGCATGATGAAAATTTGTATTTAACAATAATTCAGAACAAGGTCACTATGTTTTTTCTGTCTTCTGTTGAATTAGGCTTTAACAACTACTTTGGAGGCTATTTGTGAATATTTGGATGTAGAGGTTAAATGTTTCATAAAACATAATATGTCTGTCTTTGTATCACCAAGTATTGGGCTGTTGTCTGCAATTACAAGTGAGAAATATGGCACTTATATATCAAACTTACCCAAAGTTCTAACTGAATAGTGTTACGAGTTTTGGAGAGCTTTTAATAGCACGGAAATAGTGACTCTAAAGCACATTAATAACATTTGTTCTTGTTTTTCAACGAATGTCAAAGGGCTTGTTTGGTTGAGTATTCTAAAACAGTTTCCCAGGGAAATACTAATGCTAGACAATCACTGTTTTGACATCTTTCTCATACAACTTGATATCTTGCAACTGTGATGATCCACTTAAACTGTGGAAGAGTGAGCTGTGCTGAAACACTGGAGAGAAACAGTGTGCTGGGACTTCGTTTAAAAACAGTTTCATTTTCTTGCTATCTTGATATATCTTCTTTTTTTTTAACCTCCAGCCCCTAACAGCTTAATATTGCTTTTTCAATACTTTGATTAGTTTTCTGAATTTTACTGTAAAGATAAAAACTAGGAATGTATGAAGGAAGAGTTTTCTACTGGAGGAAAACATAGCTTTATCATGCTCATCTATGGAATAGTTAGAAAAACTCCCCACCTTGCTGTGTTAGCCAAAATTGTGAATTCAGACTCTTAAATCTGAAGTTTCTAAGTAACAGCACTGAGTGATGAAGAGTGCTAGAAGATACTGATGCAACTGGAAGCAGCTGTAAGTAAATAGAGCTAGGCTGGAGATCCATGGCTATCCCAGTGTAATGTTCTGGCTTGGAAATGGAGAGCAGTTGGGTGGAAGCCAGCCTATCAAAGATCAGCTGGACCTTACTGTACCGAAGAAATATGCCTTCCCTCTAATTTTGCACTTATCTCAAGATTTTGCCAGCCTGGGCAAAAAGCCTCTAAATAAGCGGAGAGGCTTTAAGAGCCTGTTTGAAACAGGTGGGAAATATTTTTATCTAATTTCTAAGTATGGTAATTGTGTAATACCAACAGATAACTTGTTAGATTTTTTTTAAATTTATTTTTGATAATTTCTCTACACTCAGTTGTATCTGGACTTCCTCTCTGCCACCTCCTACCTATTATTTCTACCCTGTATGAATCCTCAAAAGAATAGATATACTTAGTCTTATCAACCCCCAAATTCATGTTATCATTTGTGTCAGACAATGTTTCCACTGAGGCATGTGGGTTGTAGATGAGTGTGTATATAGATGTGGGCTTATTTTGTGAACAGATCAATAGTTCTCTTTATTTCCATTATTCTACCTTATGAATATTGACATGCTCATTCCATCTGGGAAAATCTTATGGAAGATATTCAAGACTTTTGTTTTAAGATGCTGTTTCTTCATGAGAAATCCCATTCCCACCATAATATTTTGTATAATAGGTACAGAAATAATTTATTTTAAGACTGTGGAGTGCATAGGGGCATGACTTATTATCAAGGCAATGTTACTTGTGACTAAAGTGATAAAAGAAAGGAGCAAATAATGTTGATTTTTGGTAGATTTTCTTAGTCTAAACACATTCATTTCTTTTATTGTAGTTCACTGAGACAAAGAGTTTAGTATTGCAAAAAAAACCCCAGGTAAATAAGTGTGAGCCTAAAGACAGGAAGCAATATTTGGGCTCAGTCTTGGCTTCTGAGATGAATAAACCCTTGTTTTGGAATATTGAGCATCATGTAGCAGCAAGAGTTCACAGCGCATGACTTGGACATAATCAAAGACTTGATTAACATGCTTATACATGGTTACCATGAGTACTATGTAACAGCATAGCAAAAAATTGAATTCTAAGATCACAAAATGTATAAGATTTCAGTAAGATTAAAAAAAGAGGTAATGGAGCCTTCTTGTAGCAGACTTGTGTTCCTGAAGTGTCATTAAATGTCCTTCCAATGTTGAAGAGTACTGTCATCTCCTAGCAATGAACTTTCAGTCCATGTTATAATTCTGACAAAACAAGTGCTTTTTAAAAAAACTTCATTCTGAGTTTATAAAGGCTTCACTTCAAATATATCATGTAGCAATACAGCCCTTTAACAGCATAGGAACTAGCAGTGAATATGAATTATTCCTGAAAGCAAACCACTGAGCTCCAGAAGCATGCCATGTCTAGTTCAGGGCACATGGCTATTCTGCTATTTTACTGTGACTGTTAACTTCCAAAGTAAATGATGTCTTTATCTCATGTATTCATCAAGGCTTTGTGCTGTGTCTAGCTTATAGAATTTGGCTTTGCTGCTTCCATTCATCTTCTACTTGTCAGGCAATGTCTAGTACAAGGATAATTGATAAAGAAGTGTGAACTCAACTGAATAAGATATATAGAGTGGCCATGCTTTGAAAAATGTGTACAATGTTATTTATTAATAATAAATATGTTTTGAGAATGATTTGTCACTCTGGATGACAGATGACATTTCTCAGTTGTTGCTGTGAGGAAAGTTGTTATAGCTATGTGATGCAGGATCATAGAATACCTTAGGTTGGAAAAGACCTCCAGGATCATTGAGGCCAAACATTTTCCCAACACTGCCAAGTCTATCACAAAACCATGATCCTAAACATCTAAACATCTTTTAAATACCTCCGGGGATGGTGACTTCACCTCTTCCCTCAGCAACCTCTTCCAGTGTTTCATAATCCTTTTGGTGATTTTTTTTTTTTATAATCCAATCCACATCTGCCCTGGTGCAGCTTGAGGATAACACCCAACTTTGTGTTATCACAAACACACTGAGGGTGCTCTCAATCCCCTCATCCAGATTATGGACTGGCCCCAACACTGAGCCATGTGTAATACCACTTTTGACTGGTGGGCGACTGGATTTAATTACATTCACCACTCTTTTGGCATGTTCATCCAGACCAGCTGCTTTATGTTAATTAATGGGCAGCAGTCATTATTTTAATATAGATGTAGCACAGGATTTTGTATGTCAGATTGCTTGTGACCTTCATAAAACAGACTGTGCTTTGAAAATTATATAAAGGCAAAAAGATGTGTAAATTAGTTTACACAGTTCTA
Organism: Agelaius tricolor; assembly: GCF_023055355.1. Lineage (NCBI taxonomy): Eukaryota > Metazoa > Chordata > Aves > Passeriformes > Icteridae > Agelaius > Agelaius tricolor. The sequence goes on from NW_027269262.1 coordinate 26,799,959, forward strand.
AATATTCCGATGATATGCATTAAAATGTTTTGCTGTAACTTAAGTTGCTGTAAGGTTTGAAAAAGATATGTAGTTTGAAATCCAAATTATGCATTCAATCTTCTACTTCCAAAGTATATAGTTCCTCTTTGAGCAGCTGTCTGCTTGCTTTATTTCTTTATTAAAAATCCATGGTTTTGTAGCCACTTGCTTGTTAAAAAGCACACACAGTGATTGGTAATTGAAATCTTTACTTAGTATTTTATCTCATTCCTAAAAGTTTTGATTAAATGGCTCTGCTTTAGAAATTACAGTGTTCTATTAGTAGAAGGCACAATGAGCTTTTGGCTGGTGGGTATTTCTCTTCTTATAATATTCTTCATGGTATGAATGAAACATAAGGCTTTTATGCTAAATCTCATCTTCTTGCTTGGCACAGAGAGCACTTTGGCACTTTAAACACCTTGGTAAAGAGCGGTAAAAATATGCATTTGCTAACACTCTTTCTTCTTAAATTGGTCATGAGTTTCCTCTTCCTTTTGCAATACTCAAGATAACTTTATTGCCCTTAAGTTATCACTAGAATTGCTGGGGACAAAATTTCTGAGAAAATTTTCTGGCAATGTTAAAACTCCAAAATTTAATGCAGAACATAACATTGAGAGAAGCTAAGCCCTTGCTCAAAATAAAGTCAAACCTAGTCTTTCTCATAGACATCCTGGTATTGTCAGAAAGCATTCATTTGTCTCTCAAAAACAGACAAAGCTGCAAGTTTGTATGCTTGTCCTGTTTGTCCTGTTTTTTTCTAATGGATTGTTGGAATATGTGGAATAGATGTTGGGTGTAGGAGTATGTTGGGAAGAAGTGCAAAAAGGAGGTAAACACTGAAAGTATACAATCTGAACAAGCCAGAAAGAACACAGGCTTCTTTCTTGCTTAAATTCTGTTATTTAATCTTATAAAATAGCATTCAAGTTTTACAGTTGTTCAATCCTTTACCTTTTGTAACTATTTTGAAATTTGCCCCCATGGTATGCCTTTTGCATACCACTTTTGTAGCGGCTACTTTTACAGTTCTGAGTACCTTTTAGACTTCTTGGTTTGAATGTTAATGCTCATAGTTCTTTTTTATCAAATTATTTTATTCTTTAATTTGTTTTTAAAATTCATTGATTTGAGTATGCTGAGTATGAACAGGCAGATATGTGAGTAAAACCAAGAAGAAATCTATGTCCAGAGGTAAATTAATGACTGTGATTATTTAACTCTGGGTTGTACAGAAAATGGAGCTCATCTAAAAAAAAATTGGGGATTTAAGTCTGAGAGAGTTTAATGCTGTGCTCAATGGCCTTGTGGTTACAAAGCAGTAATGAAATGCTTTGCCAAGGTTGTAGTCTTCAGTAAAATGAGCTCTTAAGATGTATGTTGCTGTCTCTATTGAAAGTCTGCATTCAGTTTTTGCCAAAATAGAAAGCAAACTTGTTCTGAGCTAATGTTTATCTAATTGCTTTAGTTAGCCCCAAATACAATATTACAACAACACTCTTGGAAAAACTGTTGATTATTCAGCTTGTGGGTTTTCTTAGCTCACCCTAATGTCCTTTGTTCTAGTTTAAACTCAGGTTTCTCTTTATTTATATCCCAGACTGGAAGAATATATAATTTGCATTCTCTAGCAGAGATGTGTTGAAGACTTCCTTTTTTTTTACAGGCTGAGATGTATATTCTCTTTTCGCACAGATTGTGTCCTTGAAATCCTTTCAACATTCTTGCTCCAGTGGGTTAAGATCTCTCCAACTACTCCTTTGATTTGAGATGTGACACCTCAAACTGGATGTTATTGTTCTGATAGCTTTGTTAATGGCTGGTAAAAAGGAAAAACTAACTTAGGTGTCCTCAAGATTGTATTTCACCTTTTGTACATTGTCAGGCTGATTGACTTTTCAGTCATGATACTTTACTTAAGGTTATCTTGGGATCCATTGTAACTTATGACTCTTAAGGGCTTTCACCTAGCCAATTGTGCTGAATTATTGTTATAAGACTAAAAGTTCCTCACATTTGCAATTTAAAGAGATCTAGTAGTTTGTGGGTTTTTTACTTTTCTGAAGACACTTCAGCTCCAGGTCCTTTTCCATTTTTGTCCTGTGAAAACAACTGAGGTTGGATGTAGAACAGACTTTCAGATATGTCTGTCATGAGTCATTACATTTAAGTGTGCTAAAGGAAGATAGTGTATATTTCCAAAATGTTATGCATGTTCCTTATAATGGCCTCATGAAAGATGTGACTGACTTTTAGTTAGGTCTCAGACGTGACCACATCAAGAGCTTGCTAAGATAGAGATGAGACTTTGGTTGTTTGTCCACATTTTAAACATGTTACTTGTTTCATAGAAGTAAACTAGACTTATTTGTCATGATAAAATTACTTTTATCATGATTTTTCACCTGATTTGTTTTTCTTCTCCAAAGGCTTTATCATGTTTAAATATTTGCTTCTGTATTTTTTATGAATTTAAGTTCATATGGCTGTTCTACAGTATCTTCATTGCTCCTAAACCTTTTTTTTAAGGGAGGAAATATTTATTTTTTCATTCATCTGGATGCTTACAATTTCCCACCATGTTCACTATTTTTTATTGTGAATAACTTGGAGAATTCTTGGAAAAATATTGGAATAATAAATCCAAGCATCTTTGGAAATATATGAAAGAATTCTCCAAGATGTCCTTCTACTACAGGGATTTTATCCTGCTGCCTCTGGTATTTACTTAGTCATCTCATTGCAAGTTATCTTTTTAATTAAAGCAGGCAGAAGAATGCTAACCTTTGCCCTTCTCAGGGCCTTCTTGTCCTGCAGTATTTTATACTCAGCTAAAATGTGCCTCAAGTTGAGGTAGAGGTTACATAAAATGACTTTGGGTACAAAATAAAAGTTCAATAGTAAGTCAGTAGTAGGTTTTTTACAATCTTTGGTTAAAATTGCAGATATATCCTGAGGTTGTCTTTGAGTTTTTGCTTCCTCCTTTTCTCACCAACAAGTTAATGGGGCAGTACCTGGTAGAGCTGCAAACACTGAATGCCTGCCACCCACAGAACAGCATTACCTGCCACCCACAGTACAATCCTGCCACTAAAAGTGCAGCCCTGTTTGCTTCCAAGGCTTGCTTTCCTGCAGGAGGGGAATGATCTGTTGCAGATGGGCACCACAATGGGAGATTTCATTTCATTTCTGCCCTGCCATGTAAAGCAGATATTTGTGTTGTGTACTGGTAATGTCCAACACCTCTGTTAGTCTGGGTCTTTAGATGTAGTAGGAAAGTAATGGGATATGTAGATATCAGAAGTGTATATAGACATTTACATTTTGAGAAAAATCAGATTTTCAGATTAAAAAAAGTTAATACTGATCCCCTTCTTTAAGTCCCAGAAGAAAAGAAAATGTGTCCTCTGCTAATATGCAACTAATAACTTCTCAATTTGCAGCCAATTTACTTTTTTTCCCCCCTCCTTGATAGTGGAGGTTAAACTGGAATTCTGATTCATTCTTTCCTTCCTCAAGGTACTTTCATGGTAATTTTAATAGAGAAATGCTCAAGTGGGATTTCAAATACTCTTGATGGTGCTACTTAGAAACCACGCAATTTGAGAGGGAAATCTCATAAACAGGATTTGAAATAAAAAAACCAAAATACCTATTAGCCAAAGCACAGCACAAACAGGATGCAAACAGGAATTCACATAACCCTAATCCTTCCCATAGAAAGTGAACACAATTTAAGACCTTAATACTTTTTCACTGGTGGTTGTTTTTGTTGAGAAAAGCAATATCTCACTTCAGAGAATTTTGAATTCAGCAGAGACAAAACCTGAATTAATTACTGAGTTTTGTAATTAATTGTGTTGTGTAGTCATGGTTGTCTGCCAATGCTTAACTGTTTTCCCAGGTCTGTCCTTTCAAACTTGAATGCAACTGTCTTGCATGGAAATGGAATGGAAAGTCTTGTAAATGCCATAACCTAGAAATATGTGTATAATTAAAGGAGTAATTTATTACTAAAAGCATATTTTCTGTATTTCACTTTCACTATCAATATGGAAATGAAGAGAGCAATATATTTTTATAAAGCATTGTGCACTCATAGTCTAATGTTTATTTTTCACAGGTTCGTTCTGAAGGTTACAGTCCCTTACTTAGAACAACTAGTAAATGCATTTGTGTTTTGGTTTTAAAGTGTCAACACAGACCCACACAAAGTTCCTACTTTGGTGGTTGAAAGTATAGCAAGGATTGCATTTCAGTTTGTAAGCGTTTTTCCTGGATCGAAAGTATTCAGTGTACACAGAGGAAAATGGGGTAACAGTTAATCTGTCCATCATTAATTGCAGGCATTTTCTAGCTCTTTCCATTTCAGTAATGCTTTTGAATATCTCATAGTATGGACTGTCCAAATGAAAAATCTTTTTCTGTTATTTGTAATCTGGATTTTTACCTCAAAAGATGATCTGACTCTTTGGTTGGGCCCATTTTAATTTTAGGTTTCTAGAAGAAACCTAGGTTCTGCAGTGAAATTTTGATTCCTTTGAGAAATACAGTTCTTGACACCTGCATTTGTATTTCCAGAATAACATAGTGATCTGCCTAATGTGGCTTCATGTACTTTTTTGTTTCTGAACCCCTGTCCACTCCCTACCTCCCCCAAATTGGAGACTGCTTTGCATTATATTTGATATGCTTTGAGGCAAGCATGCTTCACTTGCTGGAGGCACGCCAATCCTATAAAACTCTTTGATGCTAAACAATGATAGTAGTCTTTTCTTTATTTCCAAATGACAGCTTTAAAACCTGTAATTTTAAACCACCTGCTGTCAGAGTAAGTAGTAGTTTCACAGTCTGGTCTGTTGATAGATTTTCTTTCATGTACATGTTTTGATACATTTTTCTTTCTTTTTCCATAGTAGTGGCCCAGGTTTTTGTAGCAACTTCCTGCCTAGTTAGCTTCAGTATAATTAAATATCAAACATAAGATCATGGCTTATTGCTTTGTCTTTTTCTCTAGTATCTACTTTTACTGAGGTGCCAGGCACTCCTGAGCCAGGCTGACCAAAGAAAGGAGTGAATTTTGAAATATAAATTAAATATGGGAGCTGATAAGTTTTAACTGGGATTAAAAAAAAAAATAAATTAAGAAGTCATCTCTTGTTATTTACACATTAAACAGCACCTAAACATTTGGAATGGATTTGTTTGTGTTTGAGTAGTCCAGATTTAGACATGTCCTTCCCAGAAACTTCCCTTCCATATGAAGTAGATGTTATAAATTCTGCCCATATATGTGTTAGTCTGGAAATGGGGACTGCTACTAGATAGAAATCTAATGTCCTGTGTCCAGACTCAAAATTATTTGATTTCCTTTGGGTTAAAACTCTGGTATAAATGTTTATTTTATCCTTCAGGTCAAGGAAAGGACATGATGCTTTTGCATCCTGAGATGATCTGTTGGGGCTGGTAGTGATCCCAGTTCAGGCACCACTGATAAGAAGATGCAGAACACTTTTGGAAGAAGCTGTGAAACCATGATGGGGGAGAATGAGCAGCTGCTGCAAGGAAATGGGTCTTAAAGGGAGGAAGAAAATTCTGAGTTTTATGATTTTTCATGCTAACATAAACTTTATTTTTTAGATAAAGCTCCATCTAATTCTCCATGTTTTTCTCTCTTATGTTCAGTACTGTAGCACTTAAACAATGTAATGTGCAGCCCTTGGCTCTATTATTATTAAAATCAACCCACAAACATGAGAGTTAAATATCTTGTTCATGATGAAGTCTTATATGTCCTTGTCCTAATAAAAAAAGAAATTTTGTTTGTATGCTGCTTATAGAAATAGATGAAAGCAAAATTTAAATGCCTGTCCAATCTAATCAGGCACAGTTTTGGATCTAACAGTTTGTAATTGATCTTTTTAACTCCAAAATCATGACTACATCACGTTCAGAGAAACCTGGATTTGCCTCTAAAAAAATCCACCCCAAAATAAGAAACCAACAACACAAAATCCAACCCCTAAAACCTAAAAAACTGCCTTTTTTAAAATAGTGTTTCTACTACTCAAAAAACCACAGAGGGAAACAACAGTATATTTTGTGCAGTAAAATAAATAATTTTTGATTATAACAAGAATATTTTGCTGAAAAATGTTTTATTTTAAATTTCATATTTATGAAATTCGGAGCTATTTTTCTTCAGAAAAAGACATGCTTCTCTGATATTCAATTATATTTAAAGCTATTAGGTCTAGTGTACACTTACTTGTAGACACATCAAGGTGCATTTATGATCATTCATAACTAAAGAAAATGCTAATTGCATTTGCAAAAGCTAATAAATATAATTTTTAAATTATCAAATAACTGCAGTTTTGCTCATGCTCCTGCTGGAAGTAGACATTTTTTTATTTTTATGTCTGTGCTTAGAGAAAATGCCTGCTTCCAGCTTATAGCTGCAGAGGGCATTGGGGAAAGCTTTTTTTGATTGTTAAAATGTGGCAGGACCAACATCTAAGTTACAAGGATGTGAGCAAAATAAGGGCAGTTAGCCCTGGTTGCTGTCTGTGGGGACACTCCCCAGCCTGGATCCCTGCAGCCCCTGGGGAAGTGCCCCTCAGCTGCTCCCCAGCCACTGCCAGCAGGAAAACAGCAAAGCAATCCCTACAGAGATGGAGAAATCTGCCCTGCTCACGGCAAAAAGGTGTAAGGAATTGAATAGTTACGTATTCCTTCCTGAGTCTCCCACTCCAGCAGCATTGTCAAAGCCAGCAGGATACACTTCATATGTTTAGCACTGAGTTAAAAACAAGCAAAGTCTGATGAAAGTAAGTCATAACCTGGAAAGGCTGATTCTTTGGTGTCCATCAAGGTCCTTGCAATATTTTTTGGATGTTATTAGAACCATCTTTCTTCTGTTTTTTCTTCTCCTGTCCTCATCACTTGCTTTTAGTAGGTTTCTAATCACTGTGTGCAATCAGTTCTTTGCCTTGTTAGACACTCCAACAAGCCTAGCATGCTGCCAGTCCTGTTTCTATCTTCTTCTGCATTTTGACTGATACAGGAGGACAAACAAATGGGTGATTTTCTGTAGTCAAATTGACCTGGTCTGTTGTATGTTACTATTGGGTTAGCCTGCATACAGGTTGTAATTTCTTCTTTTACCAAGTTCCTTGTTGGTAGTTGTGTGCTTTAGTTATTTTGGAGCCTGCATTATGGTTCAAATCTGTACCTGTATATGCTCCAAGGTGTCATAACATAAAATTTATTTGGACAAAATATAAGGTCCAGTAGACAGCTAAGAGTGCAACAAAATTTCTCCCATTGTAATGTTTCAGTATTCATCAGTATCCTGTGATTCATTTCCTTCTGAGACAGGGACTGCACTTCTACCTGCAGGTAACTAATTTTCAGTGTACTGCACAATCAAGGATGAGTGCATTGGGCAGATGTTTTTTTTAAAGTTCCTCTCATGTGCTTTAAGTTTCCAGCTTTGGTGGTGTTTTGAATCTTCAAATTAAATTTCAGTCTTTCAATTTGAAATGGAATACTGAATATTTTTTTTCATCCCTTTCCACCTTAAAATAGGTAAGCTGGTGAGAATCTCACCTTGGATGCTGGTCCGTGGTCCCAAAGGCCTCCTTGATGAGAATCCAAAAATTACGGGGGACTTGTTTTTGTTTTGAGTGTGTAGCTAATGAAATTATTTGGAAGAAGAGAAGCCAAAAAGAATGTAGCTGTAGATCTATACTTTATGTTATAAATCTGCTAAACTGTAAGCTTACTGTACAACTAGGGTAACTATAAGACATGAGAATATATTAAAAGTAAATAATTGGTGAGGCCTATTGTATGGTGAGAGCTTTCAGAGTCACTGGGAATTAACCAAATATCTCAAGCAACATCAGGTAGTGTACATTGCTGTGGAATTAGAGGAACCTGTAGCAGAAGGGCTATTTGGATAGGATAAGGAAAGGCTTACCTTGCAACTACTGCTAACAGAATAAAGATAAATAAATAAACAAATAAATGGTGTTGTAGGGGGGTAGTTACCTGAATATGCTACCTCAGCATTCTTGAATAAGGAAAAATTTTTTAAAGTAATAAAAAAATAATTTTTCTCTCTGAAATGGGAAATGTTTGAGAGCTGCTGAAGACTAATGAGACCAGTCCTGAAATAAAATGTCAAAATGAAACATTATATTTGAGATTTATTTTTCCCCCTCATGTTTTCCTAGAAATGTAATTTTGGTGAGTGCAATATTGCTCAGGTCTTCCTTCTCTCATGCCTTCATAACTTCTCTGTTTGCAAGTTTGACACTCCCAGAGGGCCTGCAGACAGCTGTTACTTTAAAGTGCAAGCAGCATCCGTGGAAACTGGCAATTGGATCTCTGTATTTATTTGCAAATACCTTATTGAGTGTTCAATCTGGATCTCATTAACCTAAAATGATTCCTTGGGGTAGCATAGGGGCTCTCAGGTGTCAGAACTATTGCATGAATAAAAGATGCAGCAGAAGAGGCCTGAGATAAGGGAGACCCCACAAAACGACAGAAACTCTGGTCCTGGCCCTGTGACTGGGAGAACAAAATTACCAATTACCCGCACAAGTTTAAAATGTCTGAGCAGTCTGACTGTTTTGGCAGTCATGCCCCATCCCTACCTTGTGTACCCAGTTCTAGGTGGTGTGGCATTGGGCTGCAGGCTCTTGGGAAAGAGTCTTTCTTCTTCCCTGGTGTCTTTTGAAAGATGCAGTAAAGCACTTTTAAACTCATTGCAGAAAATTGTAAGTGATGGCTGAAACCCAGCTTCAACACATTAAATGCCCAGAAAAAAAAAAGTGAATACTGTTGAATTGTACTGTTTATAGGGGTTCCAGCAATGGTTTTATTTCTAAAAGGTAAGACTGAACGTTGGCCCATCTGTCTGCTTTCTTAGTCACTGGTTTGCCTGTTTATTAGCAAGACACAGTATTGCAGTTGTATCAGGATTAGGTAGGAGGAGGAAGGAATTAGTTGGATGGGGGGTTTTTGTGTAGTCAGTTTTGGGGGGGGTTTTGTTCATTTTTTTTCCCTTGGGTTTCCAGAGAGTTGTGTTTTGTGCTGATTGTTGTCTGTTGTTGTTGACTTTTTTTTGTTATTTTTTGCCTTATAATGATTAAGTGAAGAATTTTAAATTACCCTAAGCTGATTTTGGGTGCATTAATCCCAAAATGATCCAATAAGGCATTAAGAGGTGATGATTTCAGAAGTTTATTTTTGGTCCCTAAATTCCTAAAGCGAACTGATTCATGGTGTTTGGGATGAGGATTGTATGTACATGTATGTGTGTAAATTGGAAACTGATTCCAGGCATCACAGGAAGCAACTTTTTCCACAGCAGAAAGTGATGAATAATTCAACAGTGGAAAACCATACAGGCAGACTATCACTGTTCCCCAGTCCAACATGACAAGTTGAAAGAAGTGCCCACAGAAAAGTAGGCCAAAAAAAAAAAGGGCTACTAGTTTGGTGTTTTCTTAATGTGCTGATTTTTCAGGGCTTGGTTATTGACCAACATGATTTATTATCCTGAATTTTACCCTTCCCCAGTCTCAATAGATGCTTTTCATAATGGAGTTAGAAAAAATTAGGAGGACTGTGTTCTATTTGAGTGGATTTTGGAAAGAAAAAGAAAAAAAGAGGGTCCCTCCAGATGACTGATTAACTCATAGAACAATACAAGTGTAAATACCACTTTTTAGAGTCCTCATATAACTGCTAAAATGTAGGCAGCTACTTCTTAGGTTTTTTTTATTATCTAAAATTTCATTTATTTTCAAACCTGTATGGATATAAGTATTACAGAGGGAGGAAGGTTATGTACATTGCAGAGAGATATTGGGAAATATTTTTCCATAAAGACATGTTTTGGCATCAAGTTTTATGATGAACTGATATATTTTCTGGTAAAGGGAGGAGAGTTTAACTGATCAAAACATGTCATTAATACTTTCTAAAAATACAGCACCTTATTAAAGTAAGAGCCATCATTCTGCATAAATCTCTGTAAATTTGAGTCTGCCATAGACTAACATGTTCTATATATCCCAAGAAATCCATCCTTTCTCATTCCAGCCTTTCTACTGCAGAAAAAATGTGAGGATGCCAGGATGATCTAACTCCTATTGCTTCAAATCAATCTATGAAAAATGTGTTGTTTTTCTTTTTTTTAATCTTTTTGCTATATGACCATTCCCACCTGAGTGAGTTAGGCGCAAAGTGGGAGAGAAAGCAATAGAACTATTAAGGCAGTCATGCTTTTAAAGGAAGGAAAAACTAGAATCTTTTGCATCTCAGTTTTACCAACCTGCCAATTAAGTTTTAGTAATCCTTTCCTTCTCCTGCTTCCAACCATTTTCTGTAAGTACTGTGCAGCTGTGACTATAAGGTAGACGTAGATTTTTGGATGGTTTCTGAAGATTAGCTTTAGGTTTATCTGCCATTACATCATCTGTATGGCTTGCTAGACCTCAGTCAGCCTTGTCTGCACTAAAGATGTGTGACTGATGCAGCTGGGCACACAGGTAGGTGACAGGATCAGAAGTGGTAACACAGCAGCAATAATGTTTCCTCCTGCTCTGGAGCTGGGCAAAGCTGTGCTCACACCTGCAGAGAAGTCATGCACACTGATTTGTGCAGTGGGGGCATTGGCAGTAGCTTCTTTCTAGAGCTTTTTTACTGCTGGAGTGAGAATTAGCCATAAACTAAATGATCCAGTTAGCCATGAAGAAAGCACTACTTGATTTCCTTTTCTTTCTGTTTTTTTCCTCTTTTCATTTGTCCTGCCTTCCCCTGACCCCCATTTTAATATGGATCCTTATGTGCCTGAATTTCTGTTTTCCCTCTGCCTTTGAAATATATCACCAAGTTACTGCTTCCACACTCCCTGAGCTCCTGCAGCAGGGAGCATTGATTGTTCAGTTCAGGATATATCCTTACTTTCCTCTTTTTTACTGGGGGTGTAGGATGGAGAAAAGGTGTTAAGAGCAAAGTGTGATCAGACAGTAGTGAGATCCATTCTTTCATTTGTTGCAAGTGTGTTGGTCTGTTCTCCCAAGTAACAAGTGCTAGAATGAGAGAAAAAAAACTCAAGTTGTGCCAGAGGAAGTTTAGTTTGGATATTAGGAAGAATTTCTTCAATTAAGGAGTAGTCAAGTATTGTAACAGACTACTCAGGGAAAGGATTGGGTTACCATCCCTGAAGGTATTTAAAAGCCATGTATATATGGCACCTATGGACGTGGTTTAGTGCTGGGTTGATAGTTGGAATCAAGGGTCTTAGGTATCTTTTTCAACCTAAATTGCTCTATGATTCTGTGATTCTAAAGCTTTTTGTTTGATATCACTGCAAATATGGTTTGAATACAGTGGTCATGGGATGCTGCAGCTCTCAAAGACATGTAGTAAAACACAAAGAAGTTTTTGAATAATACAGCTGTAAATACTTGCTAAAATCTTTGAAGATTAAAGTCTGAGATATACAACTTGCCCAAACCGGAGAAATGTTTTCCACAAGATGAGGAAGCATGGAGATTTCTACCATGGAGTCAAACCCTTGTTAGGTTACATCCCTGTTGATAACACTGGGACTATTTTTCCTTTGCAATTCAGTTTACAAATCACATATTTGGGAGTTTGACTGAAATGTCTAAATGGCTCCATTTGGCTGAGCTATGGGTAACTGAAAAAGAGGCCTTGAAAAGGAAACTATTGAGTAAACCTTACTTGGGTAGCAACACACTAATGTGTTTTCTGCAAGTCCTGCCATTGCAATCAAAGTAGTTATTTGCTTTGAAACAAGCACAAGTTAATCTAGTTAAAATATCCTTCTATAAGCTTTAACAAAAATAATGCTTTCTTTTTCTAAGTATTAATCAAGATGTATTTATAGATATCTCTATCCAGCATAAAATAATAAAGGTTTTTATATTTATCTGTTTCTGAAGACTGTTATCACTAGCCATTTTTTTCTTATAAGTGTCATACACTGGAAGACATTGTTACAAGCAGCTTTGTTTTACAAATAGTAGCATAAATATGACCTTATTTATCATATTACTTAATTAGCATCATGAAATGTAAAAATGATGCAGCTGTCCACATATCTTCAGAGAAATTAGCTAATTTGTATATTTAATCAGACTCAAGATATCAGTTATTTCTTCTGTAAACAATGTTTATTCAATCAGCGGTTTTGACATGCTAAAAAAGATATCCCCATTCTCATTATATTTAGAATAAAAGTAAGCTATTATACAGAAGAAATAATTTTCCTCCATCCATTTTCCAAAGAAATAGGGACTTCATTTTACACTTACTGAGGGGTTTTACTAGTCTCTTCAGTCTTGCTTTAGACTTAGACAATGCTATAATTTTTTCTATCTTCATATGATATACTGTGGTCAGTAAAAACAAATAAAACTTATGAGCCCCATGAGAGTTACCGGTGCTTGACACATATTTGATAGTTGATTATGGTCAGTTTACTAAGTGAAGATAAACGGAGAGAGGGAAAAAGAACTGATGCAAAGGACATCATTCATCACCTCCCATAAGCAGACTGATGCCCAGCCAAGTCTACAAGCAATGGCTATTCTGGAAAACAAAAGGTTTTTTTATTGCTACTCAGTGTTACATGGTGTGGAATATTCCTTTGGCCATTAGAGCTCAGGTGTCCACTGGTTGGACATGGGAAGGGTAGCAGAGCGAGAAAAAGAAAAAGCTGTGACATTGTGAAAACATTGTTCAGCACTAGCCAAAACCTGGGTGTGTCACTGACACCATCCTAGTCATAAATCTGAAATACAGCATTCTGTGAGCAACTACAAAGAAGATCAATTCTGTCCCAGCCAGGCCCAATGTAAGAGTGTGACTAAAGAACAGATTCTTTTTAAAATTTAAATACATCTTTGTTTATTTTCTTATTTCTGCTTTGATAAGCTACTTGGAATGACTTGTTAAGGTTTCCACCATCAGTTCGGCTCCAGTGAGGGGAGAAGGATTGCAGTACAAGCTTCTTTTCCACAGCAATGGATTCATAGTTTCACATTTTCTGATTATTTTTCTTGTGGCTACATGACCATCTCTTGGTCCCTGTCCAAATGCTGAGCAACAGCTCTTCATGCTTCTTTGACAGAATCAAGAGGTTCATGGTAATCATCTAATTTTCCCACTTGGCATCTGTCTGTGCTAAGACAACCCTATGGTTTAAAGGGAAGGAATCTTAAACTTAGGGAGCCGTTCTGTGAATGTGCAGTACTCAATTGCCAATAATGATGAGGAAATAAGGGAGAAATATAGGAAAATTTTATCTTAATCCTGTGCAATTAATATAATTCTATCTGGGCTTGCTTTACCTTCCTCTGTGTCTGGTTTTTATTTATTTTTTATTTTCAATCCTGTAAAGAAAAAGAAATTACATTTAAAAATGTAGTTCTTTATAGTACTAGTTCAAATAATATCTGTGAATTAAACTCTACCTAAGCTAATAAAACCTTCTGCACACATTTAAGAGCACAATACTCCATTGTGCAGAGAATGAAACATCCAGCCTTGCAAAAGTTTTTCTTTTATCTCTTAGTATTGCTGGACATGCGAAGACCTGAGTGTTCAGTTTCTCTCTTTTCACTTTGAGAATGTTTGTGAAGTCTATAAATAATGGACGAATAACCTGAAGATTGAACTATAGTTCAGGCTTTTTAGAATGGATTTAAAGCACCTGGCACTGAGGAAAGCATGAGTACATTGTAGGACAAAGTGATGCTTCTACCAATTGCATAAGTTGTTATACTGTATTACTGTAGTAATACAGTACCAATAATATGCTCTTTTTACCCCTTTTTCCCCCGTAATTTTCAGAATACTTTAGACTGTGGAAGAGAATTACTAAACTGCTGCTTGTACTTGGCCTATGTTCCAGAGGGGTTGATTTGACAGTTTTTACCACCAAGAAAAAGCTCCTATGGGACTGTGCTGCCACCCATGTGTGTCATGATCTGGTTATCAAGGGTTATTAGAAATGTCTCTGCCCAAATTAGGGTGCAAATGAGACCATATGCCAGTGATAATAGTATGGGTTTTATTTTATAGTAAATATGAGAAAGGGAGAGAGAGAAAAAGAAAGGTGGCAAAGAAGGCCACTGGCATCCTGGCTTGAGTCAGAAATAGTGTGGCCAGCAGAACCAGGGCAGGGATTGTCCCCCTGTACCCAGTATTGTTGAGGCTGCATCTTGAATCCTATGTCCAGTTCTGAGCCCCTCAATACAGGAAAGACACTGAGTGCTGGAGTGTGTCCAGAGAAAGGCAATGGAGCTGGGAAAGGGTCTGAAGCACTAGTCTGATGAGGAGAGGCTGAAGGAGCTGGGGTTGCTTTGCCCAGAGAAAAGGAAGTGACCTTATTGCTGCCTACAAGTCCCTAAAAAGATATTGTAGCCAGATGGGGTTTGGTCTCTTCTCCAAAGTAAGAAGTGATAGGACCAGAGGAAGTGGTCTCAAGTTGCACCAGGGGAGGATTAGTTTGGATATTAGGGAAAATTTCTTCACCGACAGATTTGTCAGACATTAGAACAGGCTGCCTGTGCTAGTATTGAGTCAGCATAGATGTGGCACTTGAGGATGTGGTTTACTGGTGGATTTGGGAGTGCAGACTAATAGTTTGACTTAATGATCTAAAAAGTCTAACTCAGCCTGAGATTCTCTGATTCATTTCTATGATCCTATGAGTTCCAAAAGCAGGTATACTTTTAGCAGTTGAGCTTTATATTTTGGTAATGAGAGTCCACTAGGTTGGGGGTTTTTTGTGGTTTTTTTTTTTGCTTATTTTGTTTGGTTTTTTTTTTTTTTTTTTGGTTTGGTTTGTTTTGTTTTTTTTTTCTTCAGCAGCTACATTTCTGATCACCTAGTGCACATCTCTAAGTTTTGTATTCTTGTACAGAATGTGAGGAAGTTTACAGGTTGTTGTTGGTTTAATAGTAAGTAAATGAGTCTCTTAGGAACGGTGGTTATATGTGGCCACAGCTATCTGCTCAGAATCTTAGTTATGTGTGAGTGTACGACTGTGATAGAAATTTGTAGGCCTGTTTATAGAGAACTAAATTCTCATCCAAATATTTATGATCTCTTGGGTCTGTTAATGCAGAGTTTGAAATAATGACTGTAAAACGTCTCAGATCCTGCATGGATGTGTTTAAAAGTGTTCAGTGATAAAGACTTCTTGATAGTTTATAGAGGACAGTTTGAGTGTCAATAAAGTTTTTATTCATTTGCATCTATAAGCATTAGATTAGACTATATAATTTGTTTTATAAAGCTTGTAAAGCCTTTAGACTTAGGGAAGCCTTTGGCCTCATTAAGATGGTATGACAAGATGAAGGTGACAGCTTTGCAGCAGGGGCAGCAGGATTGTCTGAATACTTGAGGGGTGTGTGGTGACACGCAAAGGGACGTAGGGGATGGAATGGTGTCTGGGCCAAAGCTCTGTCTTAAACCTAATAGCAGATCCCTGACAAAAGAAGATCCCTCAAGGGCAGGACAGGTAGAGATGAATCCTTCTCCTAATAAATACATCCAGCTTCTGCCAACCTCTGTCTTTGGATATGTATATGTATATATGTATACTTTGTCTGTATATAAGCATATGGGTGCAATGAATGGTATTTTAGAGAAGTAAGCAAAACTCAATTTCACATTCTAGTTTGTACTCAGATAGTGAAACTGTGTCAGGGGACTAAAAACATAATAAGTAAAGTGCTTGGGATGCAGACCATCCTACTTCCGAAATTGCTGTTCTAGGGGTTCTGAGTGCACTTCAGTTGAGATTTTCTCTGTATGGCTGCAGCTGTGCATCATCCCTGTTTTATTGGTTGAGAAAAGGCTACTGTGTATGTCTTGAATATGTTAATTCAAAATGCAAATAGGACAGGTCATTGATTTGAGATTTTGCATATGAAAAAATCTATGGAAGGAAATTCTATCTTTCTCAGGAGGTGATTCTGCTCTTCTACTCCAGTCTGGTGAGACCCATCTGGAATTCTGCATTCAGGTCAGGGCCCTCAGCACAAAAAAGATATGGACACATTTGAGTGGGTCCAGAGGAGAGCCATGAAGGTGATTAGAGAACTAGAAGAACTCTCTTTGAAGACAGGCTGAGATTTGGGATTCTTCAATCCCAAAAAGGGAAACTTGTTTGCAGCCTCCCAGTACCTTAATGGGGCTTATTAAAAAGAGTACCCTGTCCTGGTACTTTTTATAGGAACAAATAGCAACAGGACAAGAGGCAATGATTTTAAATTGAAAGAGGGTAGGCCTAGATTAGATACTAGGAAGAAATTCTTTACTGTGAGGGTGGTGAGGCACTGGAATAGGTTGTCCAGATGAGTTGTGTCTGCCCCATCCCTGGAAATATTCAAGGACAGGTTGGATGGAGCCTTGGACAGTCTGATTTAGTGAGTGTCATCCCTGGTCTTGGAAGGAAAGTTGGAACTAAAGGATCTTTAAGGTCCCTTCCAAACCATAAGATTCTATGATTCTCTGGTGAATTTTGCATATTCCTGATGTAGAATGAACGGGAGACTGTTTAAGCATTTTCTAGGTATGCTGCTCTATGGTTTCATTTTGCCCTTAGTTTCCAGGAAGAAACACTAAATGCAAATAATTTTTCTTTATTTGCAATAGGTCAAACTAATTTAGCTAAAGTTCACACCTATCTGCATAGAAGATTATTGTAAACACAATAAAATTCAAAGGTCATTTCTGTAACTGAAAGAGGATCAGAGGTGCTTTCTGTGCTATTTTAATCCACTTCAGAGCATTGTAATGAGTTTAGTAAAGGGTGAAAGTCCAAGACTTTCCTTTGTCATTGTCCTTTATATAACTCCATTAACTATTCACTGGTCTGGCACTATAACATGTTCAATGGTGAATGAAGGAGAGTATGTCAAGGGGAACTTAGAGTATAACAGCTCCTGATGTATGCTGATTTTGTTGATATGTTTCATCAGTTGAACAGTAGCAGCTTAGAAAGCAGAAGTCAATCTCACCCTGGTAATGAAGTCTTAATACTTACAGCCCATTACAAAGGTGAATGCTGATCTTCAGAATCAGGTTGCAAAAGCACTGAGCTTTTCATAGTTTCCAAAATAATCCTGAATAACAGACACGCATTTTTGCTCTTAATCTGTTTCCTGGTGCTTAAGCAGGAACATGTCTTGTTTCTGCAATTTGCTGACATTGCTAAATTTTCCTTTTACCTAACAATCAGAATATTTGCTGTGGAGCTGGTCTAGTCCAGCTGGGCCCTTTTGGAGCAATGTAAATGGAGGCTATTAGGACATGATACTGCTCTTGGGCTTAAGGCATGAACACATTAGTGAATTGTGAATACATTTAATTTAACTACCTGCAGGTGATCATCTCTTCAGAAAACTGTTTTCAGTTCAGATGGTCAGACAAGCCTATCCAAGATTCACTGATCAATAGTTTGAAAATAGTAGAAATGAAGATGACTTGTTGATGTCACGTAAAAGGCAAATTGTTTATCCTCTCCTGAACAGATCAGTTGCTCTCTATTCTTGAAAATGGTGTTTAACTCTAGTTTTTATAATACAAATTTGCTGTATTTTTTTATATTGCACAATCAAATTAATGAAAATAATTAAAATATTCTGAAGAGAGAAGACTTACAGAGAAATACTTAGGTTCATTGTTTTTCTTTTCTATTCAGCTTTTAGTTGGTACAATGACTACAGGTTTTGACTTAATTGTGATGATGTGTGCAAAGCTGCTGAGCTCTGGTAGATGATAAGAACCATGGAATCAGAGAATGGTGGGCTATTTTGCACTAATTGCACTAACTATTATAGATTTGCACTAATTTTCAGACTTTGAATATTCTGCTCAAAAAAAGGTTTGTATAATTTGGTTTGATTGTGCTACAGATACTGAATAGAATAGCAGTATCAGAGAACATCTTGGGTTGAAATGGACCTTAAAGATCATCTAGCTCCAACCCCCCTGCAATGGGCAGAAACGCTTTCCGCTAGACTAGGTTGCTTAGAGCTCCATCCAACCTGGCCTTCGACACTTCCAAGGTTTGGGCATCCACAATTTCTCTGGGCATCCTGTTCCAGTGCTTCATGGCTCTCATAGTAAAGAATTTGTTTCTAATATCTAATTTAAACCTACTTGGTTTCTGTTTTAAACCATAGCCTGTTGTCCTGTCACTACATGCCCTTAAAAAAAGTCCCTCTCTATCTTTCCTGTAAATATTCTTCAGCTACTGGAAGGGC
Organism: Agelaius tricolor; assembly: GCF_023055355.1. NCBI lineage: Eukaryota > Metazoa > Chordata > Aves > Passeriformes > Icteridae > Agelaius > Agelaius tricolor. Next base: position 26,818,312 of record NW_027269262.1, read on the forward strand.
ACAATTAGGTAACGTCAAAGTCTACTCTTTTCTAAACTGGATAAACTCTGTTCATTCTGCCTTTCCTCATAGGAGAAAAGCTTCATCCCTCTGATCAGCTTGGAGCCCTCCTCTGGACTTGCTTCAACAGGTTGATATCTTTCTTGTGTTTGGGATCCCAGAGCTGGATTCACTACCCAAAATACCATTTTCTCTTTTCAAAGTCAGCACAGTCATAGCTATGGATTTATAAGGCCAAGGCACCCTCCTAGATCTGTTGCACCCATTACCCCCCAGGAAGTCCCAAATCCCAAAAAAACAAACCCAAATACCCAATCAAACACTAACAAGAACCCAAAATCTCAAACCCTGTCTGGAGTAAAAGGAGAACCATCTTTTCATTAAAGCCTTGAAACTTCCAAGTTCATCTAACTTTGTCCTGAAAGACTTTGACTGTGCAGTCATACGCAGATTAATAAGGAAATGAGTCCTGATACAGAAAGATTGATACAGCATGTGATTCTTCCAACTAATAAAATGCCAGTCTGAAATTACCCAGTTGAACTGACTAACTCTATTGAAAAGAGGCTAACAGTGTTTCCATGAAAAAACACAGCTCCATCAATAAAGTTTCTAAGCTTTATGGTACTCCCCAAAAGGGAATTACATCCCGAGTGGATGAGGCAATTAATCTCTGTTTCTATGTCTTCATTTGGAGACTTCTGACTGCAGTGAACAAAGCCTTTAAAAGCAATAAAAAAGGGTTGCTCCCTGACTGCTCCTACAGAAATTTATAGGATATTGTTCGCACAAAGACATTTCCCAGTGGAATGTCTCTTTTCACTGGTGGACTTCAGAAATTGCATGACCCACAAAGCAAGCACCTACATATGTGAACCGAGTGTGTTAGTAGTCTATAAGAATGGGATATGAGATGCTACATTGTATTTGGATTATTAGACAAGCCAGATCCTGAAAACATTTAATGAGGATGCTGGTAAATGTGACAGCTCAACAACAGCAGTATTTGATTTCACATTAATTTATCACTGGTGGAGAACAGATATATTGTTTTTCAGACACATCTGTATTCCTCAAAGAAAATCAATTCAAGTTGAAAGAAAGTTGAATGCCAGGAAGAAGATCATTAGGTGTGATAAATGCATCTGTGAATGATCTGAGTGTGCTTGCTGAAAGAGGAGAATTTCAGGAGACTGAAAAAGGGAAAAGTTTCAGGTCTGAAAAGTTTCTTGTTCGCTGTATTAGTGCCAACTGATATGTCTCAGGGCTTTCACTGAAAAACTGGAAATTATTTCCTCTCATACTATATGCCTGTCTCTTGGCTAATAAAATGGGCAAATGGATTCTGGTGTGATTAAAAGTAAATGCTTACTTTATTTAGCATTAGCTTCACAGGACAGAATCCTATGTAGAGTGGGTAGATCAAATTTTATTGGAGTAGTTTGCATGTAGAATGTACTTGTCCTGTAGCTTTGTTTAAATCAGCAGGTTAAAGTTTCTTTTGAACATTAAAAGAAGTCAAGATACTCAGTATATTACATTTATTTTTGTTTTGTCTCCTGAGGGGCATGAGCTCCAGATAGTTTTGTGGAGCCTGAGTTATCATAGGACTCTTCTGCACTGTATTACAGTATTTCAGTGTGCTGGGAGAGAATCTGTCATGCATGTTAGCTGGATCTTAGTTGGGTCACAGGTAGAGAAGAGCAATGTTCTCAGTTAATGGATGGTGTCTCCTCTCCTATCAATGCAATTTAACTAATCTGAGTTACACCAGTGATACCAAATGCAAAAATAAAAATGGAATTACTTTAACTGATCCTCAAAATGCAAAAGTTGAATTGATTTGCAGTCTTTTCACTTGCAGCTTATGAAAAACTTATAAATTTTAGTAGTATTCAGTAATCTGTATAATTTTAAAGTTCTCTGGGTCTACTGTTGCTTATCTTCTTACCTTGCTTGTCCTTTAACCTAAGAAACATACAAAACCATCATGTGTTTTAATTATCATTTTTAGGATAGACTGATTAGTGACATGTTTCCGTCAATTTATCTGCGTGGTTGATGCATATCTGTAGAATTTGCTCCAATTCAACATAGGAGTCTAGTTCATAAACTAATTGTAAGGGATTTAATAAGAATTGTGTGTCCTGTATGGGTTTATTATAAAGTTGGTTATTTTTTATAAGTTAAGAATTTGGTTTGACCCTCGGTTCCCTCCATGTTCTCCCCCATAATGGTTCGCTCCTTCCACCAGTTACCTGTCCCTCATTGTAACCAACCCCCTTTCATTTCTAGAAATTTCTACGTCAATCTTCCCTTACCTAACATATGATTTGTCCCCTGAGCCTTTTCCCTCCCCTGGGCCATTCCTATTGGTTCAGTTGTGTCCCTCGCTCCTCCCCTGGGCTTCGTTCATTGGTCCCTCGTGTCTCCTTCAGTTACACCCTTCCCTTTACCAGTGCTTCCCCAACGGTTTTCCCCTGACACCGTTACTGGCCCCGCCTGGGGCAGTAAAGCGCCTTGGCATCCATACTTGTGTCCACTCCTTCCTTCCTTCACCTCAGTGCTTCGCAGTCCTGCTCTCGCCTGCGTCACCATGCCACAAACAGAGCCATTACCCAGGGGCTTTAACAGAGGACCTGGGAGTGGCGGGATTCGTGGTCTCCACCGGTCACTCTGGGAGCAACTAGCCGAGCAACTCCGCGAGATGAGACTGCAGAAAACTTTATAGTTTGTGGCTGTGGAATTTTAGATAGACTGGAAAAGCAGCAGGATTTTTTTTTTCTTTTGAATGTACATCCTGAAAGCCTTATGACCATTCATGTATATTAGAAAATGACTGATAGAGGAATTATGTAAGATGGAAGACTGAATTTTTAGTCACGGTACTCAGTGCATATTATGGCTTCTGGAAATGTTCATACAAACAACTGGGACTTAAAATTATCTATTGCTTCCAATGCAGGTACATGGTTGGTTCTCTTGAAGAATGCAGATTCACCTCCTCCAAATGTGTCAGACATGCGTAAAACTTGCCTGCATGTATAAGCATTTTACAGTTTGGCTGTTCTCTTCTGTAAAAACAGACCCTCCTTGGCTGCAAAGTAACAGTTTGTTTTGACAGTCACAGCTTTCTCAGACTTGTGTAGCAGAGATTTCTCCAGCTTAGTCCTTTAACAATTACTTTATTGCCTGTTTTTAGTCTCAGTCAAACAGCAAGACAAAACTGAAGCTTGAGAGGAGTCATACATAGTATATTGTCCTTAGGAAGTACAGTGAAGACATTTTCCTAGGGTTTTTTTTTACTGTTTATAAATTATAGCAATCTAAAATGGCCTTCTGTGTAATGAGTTTTTACAGTAAGTCTCTCCTGGAATCTTCATATACTACTTATGTCAGAAATCTGAATGCATATTCATGATTATTCAATTACTCTGCATTGAATTGAAATAACATTAGTAACTGTATTTCAGTCAAAAACCTGCCCAAACACAAATTTTTTTTGCAATTCCTCAAAAATAAAAGAAAAAAAAGAAAAAAAAACCACAAAAAAATCAAACAAAACAAAAAAGCCCAACCACTTAAAAAAATCCATAAAACATTAAAAAGCAGTCCTGACCTCCCTAAAAAACCAAGTAAAGATGCCTCAGCCCCTTTCAAAATTTTTTTAACATATTAGTATTGAAAATTGAGGTAATTTTTTTTATTCAATCATTATTCGAGGTACAATTTTCTTTCTTTTTGATATGATTATTGTTCTCTGTTTAATATTATTTTCTCTATTTAAGACCCTTAACTCATTAAAACAAACACTTCTAAAACTGCATTACTAGGAAAGAGTAAATGCCAAATAGTTTTAAATCAGTACATCCTGGTGGAAAAGGATTTCCTATACATTTAGATCATAGCTTATAAATGAAGGTGTTCTGAGCTGACTTATACCCATTTTGAAGAACAAAGGTCAAGTGAATACCTTGGGCCCTACAAGGGACCTGGTGGATGCCAAAGTTTCCCTCTCTGTCTCAGAAAAATCTCACAAAAAATCCACACACCTCCTATTGTGACAGCTGGCTGTGCATCAGAACCCAGTTATTATTCCAAACAAAGCCTGGCAATCCTAATGTGGGTGATTATTGCTATTTTTTAAAAGTAGATGTAGGGATATACAGGAACGTTGCACCTGAGGCTGAGTTTCACAGTGCACGCCAGACTGTATGTCATGGGTGTGAGAAATCATCCAGTCTGCACACATTTTATTTATAGACAGGCACATTTCCTCCAGGCAACAGGAAACCTGGGAAATTTTGTTCCCCAATGAATTCGTTTGGATTGGCTTGTATTCAAAATTATCAACCTTCCTGTTTGAAATAATAGCAAATTTCTGAAATATTTAGCAGACATCTGAATATATAGGAAAGGCTGTTAAAGGAATTCAAGACAGAAATTAGCCTTCAAATATTAGGAATTACTGTCGGCTTTGCTGAATAGTTCCCTTTACACTTAAAACAGGTGCATGTAGGCACGCAGTTTGTGGTAATTGGGAGTGGGGCTGCGACTGAGCCTTATCCCCAGTGTGCTACAGCTGTGCAGGACAGGTGAGCAGCCTTGAAGGCAATGAGACATAGAGTGCCCAGGTGCACTGACCAATCACCAAAGGGTACAGAGGGCTCACAGGTGCAATGCAAGAACATGAGGGGTATTGTCCTAGGGTGACGTTATGATGCTTGTATCCCCATTCATGTGTTCTGTTAATGTTGGATATTATGTTCTGTACCTTTAAGACTGGCTCTGAAGAGGAATGTTTTGTTTTGGTTTTCTTATCAGCCTGGTGGGACACAGAGACTGCAGCTTTTGCTTTTGCTGCTTTTGCTTTTCGCTTTGCCCTCTCACGCTCTTGCTTGCCTTGCTTCTGCTTGCTTTTGCTCATTAGCTAGTTTAGCTAAACTGTCCAAATTTCTTCCTGGACTGTTTCTCCTTTCCTTTTTCTGATCATTTCGAACCTGCTCCAGACTGGGACCTGGGAAACACCAAGATCCTGCACCTTGTGGCCTGCAGCAGCTGCCCCAGCGCCGGAGGGACTGAGAACAGAGTGACCACCCCCCCAAGAGAGACTTTCTGAATTTGCCATCTTTTTTCAGAGTGGTGAAAGAGTGGTGTCATCCGGTATTGTTCATTTTGTGTGCTGGGGGGTGCTGTGCCTGTTAAATAAACAGGTTCTTCCCACTCCTCTCCGAGGAATCCTTCCTGAACCAGTTGGGGGGAGGGGCCCTCCTTTGGAAATTCTCCTCCAAATTTGCCCTAAACCAGGACAGGAATAAAAGGTTGGGCTAAAGACCAAGAAGGGCAGATGCTCAAAGCCTTCTGAAGTAGTATGGTGTTACTCTCTGTGGCTGAAGCTTTCTGAAGTTGACACTGCTGACACTGTGTGTCGTGGCTGTCTCAACTGTGACATGTGCTGTGGTATATGCTGCAACAGGTACATTACAATAGGGTATTCTCATTCTGAACAATATTACCCTCATAATGCTTCCTCTCTAGAGTTGGAATATTTCATGGAAGATAAGCATGTGGTTGTCTTCTTATGTAGACAACTTGCAGAAAGTAATGAGCACAAGGGATTTTTCTAACAGTTATGGAATGTAGTGGGTGCTCACACTGAGGAGCAGATTATTCAGTTTTTATTCTTGCAAGGCTTGCAGTTTAAAATTTATGATTAATGCAGAGAATGAGTCTTGGATCTTGGGTCCTATCCTGTGACTGTGTTAACAGACTAAATCATCAGCCTTGTGACTGACTCATTTTAAATTGGAATTAGCATTGCTTTCCTCAAAAAGCAAGTTAAGAATAATTTCTTTAACCTAATGAGGGTGGTACAGGTTGTGAAATTACAGAAAAATCTTTCAGTCAGTGAAAGCAGAAAGGAAAAAATACCTAATTTTCAAGAAGAATTTTCACAAGTATATAATTACCTGGTGCTGGAACCTGAAATGTGATTTTTTGGCTAAATATTCCAGATCTTAGAATAGGTTTGGAACATTGTTTTGGGTCTTCTGATGCGCTTTTTAAGCTATTATATGTACTTTTTCTATTTTTTTTCTATTTTTTTTCTTTGCTTCTCCTCAAACAATGGACAATTTGCAAGACTAATTATTTTGGCGTGTTGGTGGGGAGGGTAGAAACAATTGCTATAACAGGAGGGGTTTTTTCAGTTTGCACATTTTATACCTATGCTAACTAAGAGAGCAATATTTAGCAAAGATAAAAGCAGTTTGTTCCAGGAAGCACAAAGTGAGATACGTTCACATGTGGACCCTGCTTCTGCACAGCAGAGGCAGCTGGTGCTCAGCATGGGTGTGCAGCACATCCCAAAAGCAGTGGGAATGCCTATCCCTGCATGGGCAGTGTAGTTCACCTGCAACACACCAAATCTGCTATGGAATCAGCCTGGCATGTGTCATGGCTCCCAGTGAGATATGCAGCCAATGAAAAGGATCTGCTGCACCTGAAAACACTGGTAATCAATGTCTTCAGACTTGACAGTGTAGACAACACTTGAAAATGAAAGAAAACTCCTGGGGAAAGCCTTGATATGCAGGAGCTACTTTTGGAATAATCCTATAGCAAGTGGGATGTGCCCCAACAGGGAAACTATGTGAGAGAAAGCAATTAAAACTGGAACTAATTAAATATAATGCCAGTTGGTCCAACAAGTAATAATTTGATATTTACAATCTGTTCTGGTGTTGTAAAACTCACTGGGGGCTGATAGGAAGTGCATGATATTTTCCCTAGCAGAGTCCAAGTGAAATGATGGTACTGATTTTAATTTGTAGGGCTGAGCCTGCTTTCCTGGGGGTATTGACCCTCTGCTATTGTCTTCCCTCCCATGCTTTAACCTTACAATATATATAGTGAAGCACCACAGAGAGTAATTTGCTCCCTTTCAGCTTTTTCCTTGGTGGCAAGACCACTGTCATCTGTCAGTGCAGTGGAGAGAAGATGATGAAATTTAAACAGACAGCTTAAAATTGACAATTTTATTTGCATCTGTCTCCCGTTGTGTTTTTCAAGCAGGTATGGCTCTTAGTCTGGACAGAGTAAAATATATTTATCAAGCTATGTTTTAAATATGATTCTTATCTGATGCTAATTTAATAGAGCACCGTGACTAATTTTGTAGAAGCTGATTCTGTCATTACTACTGCTCTTTAGAGGTATAGCCAATAGTAGCAACACATTAAAAACATTTTTTTCAGTATAAACAACAATATATTGAAACAGCTAATCTAGCAAATTTATTTGCAAAGTTAGGTTTTCCAAGTTCATCTCACATGCAACTTCTTAAATAACCTCTTGCTTTCTTAATGTTAATAACTTCTATATTACTGAATTTGAGATAAACCAATTTCTTCACTATTTAAAAAGAAAAATCTTGGTCATTAAGTTCCATTGTACGTTGTTGATCAGTTTTCTTCCTCTGGATTCATCATTTTAATAGAGTTAGTTATAATTTAGAAAAAAGTTCTTTGTGAAAAACTGAATTGCTTATTTCTTGCTGTAGCTGTAATTAAGTTGAGTTTGCCGTCTTTTCTAGTGCCTTTTTGGAGAATAGGTGTACATCCAAAATTTCTCTCTCCCTAAAGTTCAACCTCATGATACATTTAAAGAATGTCTAAGTGGTTGTCAGGCATGTCTGACCAGACCAGAGTTGAAAATGGATCTTCCATTTTTAAACAAAAAAGGGAAAATGAACCTGGGACAGAAAAGTTGTGCCTATTAATTTTATTTTTCAGCAGATTGTTTCCTTGATCTAAACTGGAACAATATCTATATCTACCTATCTGCTGTTTGCAGTTCAGACTTCAGGTATCCCTGACCTAGTTGCTTGAAATGATACTGAATTGACAGCTTAAATAGTTTGGACAAAGAAAACTTATTTAGTGCGAGACAACCTTGAGAAATCTTTGAAAGACTTACGGAAATTTCTACTCAAACTGTCTTATCTGTGGCTTTATGAACTTAAAAGTGAGGTTTAAACACATAATCCCCAAAATAAAAGTGAAATGCTGAGTGTGCATATGTTCTATTAGTGCAATGAAGAGAAGCAGAGGTAAAAAATCTCCCAGCCATGATGTATAAAGCAAGAAATGAATGGTTGGAAAGGAGAAGTAACTTCTAGGGATGTACTTAATAAATATTTTGCAGAGTAAATGATATATGAAAAGACAGATGCAAGGCCATTCAGAATTCATTTGCATAGACACATGCTACCAGTAGCCTGGATATTTTTTCTGATTTTAATAGTTTCTTCTGCTGGGAAAAATTCTGTCTGAAACAGTAGACAAAGTGAATGCAGGTTAATTTTAGCCATGAGCAGAGATGTTTTATGCCATTCTGCCCTGTGCGCTAAGAAACTGTGTGTGATGTCATCTGTCAGTTAAAAGCAAAGAAAGCATTTGGTTGGTGATGATTTGTGCTCAGTACAAATTAACTGTGACTTCCACTCAAAATATCTAGTGAAGAACTTGAGAAGCACTGATGGCTTTATTTTTTTTTTTTTTTAATTTTTCTTTTCTTTAGGAAAGTGGGTAACTGAAGTACTGTGCTAAAACCCAAACAAGCCGCTTCTTGGGAAGACTGTTGTGTCATCCAGAATCTGCTTCCAATACCTAATTTTCCCGGTGATCTTCACTGGAGAAATAATTAAAAATAGATTGATTTTATTGCATCCATTTTAACCATTTGTTCTGTGCTAAATACAAGGGGGATGACTACATTTTATCATTATAAATTACTAAAAATAGTGTTTTGAATGAAGAAATACTGCTTTATACTGAACATGAAAACTAAACAGCATATGTCTTAAGCAAATATCTATTTTCATATTGTGGAGACATGAATGAACAGATTTTTAGTATTTTTGTTTTGTATACTCTGTTTTAAAACTTTCTATATTACTAAACTTGTGATACGGAGTTATGATATCATTATCATTCAGAATTTCTCAAAAACATCATGAGATTACTAAAACTGGATGTACAATAAGATAAGGAGAGTCAATTACTAAAACTGGATGTACAATAAGATGAGTCAATTACATTATTGTGGTTAATTAAAAAAAATAATTTTTTGATCAAAGCATCTGGTGCCTGAAGGTCAACAGTTTAATGGACAGCAAATAGGTATGGTTTTCGAATCATGTACTGGAAACAGTGACATCAGAAATATCCTGAAAAGGAAAACACTCATGAACTTAACCTTGGACACAAAGCTATTTAATGAATTCTTATGCCCCTTCTGTAATTACCTATGCACTTTTTTCACTGTTGAAGCTCTAAATTGGAAATGTTTAGATCTGTCATGTGTGGCAGGGATATATTTTTCATTGTGGATTACTTCCCAAGTAAGGTGAGAGAGTCCTCTGTATGCCTGACTGAAAACTCAAACCTGTGACTTCCAGCATTGCTTTCATGATACCACAACTGTAAATTTGGCCTTCTGATCTTCTATGAGTGGCATTGTTTTGAAATACTAGTAGTAAGTTATGTTTTAAAATTGGCTTTTAGGTGCACCTTGTGCCACCCCATTGTCATTCTGCTGTTAACCATGAAATTAAAAAAAAATTTGTCACGGATCTGTTTCGCTGCTTTAAAGCAAACAGCAAGTTCTGGGAGAACCCCAAGCCTTAAGTGCCTTGGGTAGCTTTTATTTTTTTCATCAGGCAAGAAGTAAAAAAGTTCCTGTTCTCCCACAAAACGTTTTCACCCTTTTTTCAATTCTCTTTCTTACCTCTTGTTTGTTTTCCTTTCTTGGTATGGCAACTGCCATGGCTTTGTCCTTCACCAATTACTGGAAGGACACCTTTCCAAATGTCAACAAAGATAAAGACCTACTGCTGGAAAATTTTACTGCAAGTAACCCTGAATGCTGAGGTGCTAATTATAGCCTTCAGAGGAAGCAATAAGGATGTTAAATCAATTGCAAAATGCATGTGCAAGAACATTAATTGTAGTAATTCAAAGTTATTCTGATAAAACTCATGTGAAGCTCAGTTGGAAATTGTTCCAGTTTTGATGAATCACAAAGGGAGGGGAAAGGTGGCTAGTTTTGCTTTGCCTAGAAAATAGGTCAAAGCCTGGAGTTTCTGTATGATAGGTATATTTCCAGGTGTCTAATCTCTTTTATCCTCTCAAATACCAATGTGACTTTTAATTGCCATACATCTTTGGAAATTCAACTGTATTATGTTGTGAGTACCTCTGTTTTATTCCAAGTGTTTTTCCATCAGTCTTTTCCAAACACAATTGGCAAGCCAGAAATTTTTTCAGCGTTCACATCTTTCCTGTAAACTTCACTTTTACAGAGGTATCCATGATAAATTAACTTTGACTCATCCTGTCTTGTAAGCATTTGGATTATGTGGTCGGAATGTCTTTATACAATAAAAATTTTCCAGAGCTATTATTTGCTCTGGTCAATTATATGAAATCATCTTTTTTGGTTTTTTATAAATGCTGTTTTTACTGGTAATAGAGAAGCAAAACCAAAAACAATGTGTTTAAATCCAAGTCAGAGTGACTCAAAGGGAGAGCCTGCAAAGTCACACTGAGGTTGCAGAGTACTATACACACAGCCTTATGGATTGGGGGTGGCAATGCCAGGAGACCTCACATCAGTCTTCAGGAACAAACAGAGCTGATGTTTTTAAATAGTTAACTGTCTTCTCATTATGATTTATTTTGTTGGAACAACAGTTTTGTCTAGACATGGAGGATTAAATGCAGGCTGTCCTGCTGCTGTAGGAGGAGAAAGTACCTGTAGGTTGTAACTGTTTGACCAAAGGAGAGTGTTTGTAAAACATTTGATTGAGGATTGATCACCTCTCTTAGCTGTTATCCTGATGAATAGCAGGGATATCAAACATTTGCAGGAGAAGAAAGCAGAGAGGTTAAAGGTGAAATTCTGGATCTGGAAGTTTTGTATTTATTTCTTCTCTGTGAAACAACTCTGCCATGACTGGAAAGTGCTCACTCACTCACTCTGCCATGTGTCCTGGAATGAAGAGAAAACAGTAATAGTTTTTTAAAAGGGTTTATACAAAGCTAAATTTCCAGGTGATTGAATCTACCACCATGGTAACAAGAAGCTCAGTGCTGGTACCTTGTGCACAAAGGAGGAGAAATTAGACTATTCCAACTGCAATAATATATATATGCAGTGATATCCCAGCTAAGAATTGTGACTTGAGGGTCACATTTTTAAAGCTGTCTCTGTTTATAATGCTTGTTTCTGTGGACTTGAGCATGTTGCTGCTGCTTTAATTGTTTAATATAATTTGAAGATGCTAATATATTTGAACAATTGTTCTTTCCTTCCTTCCTTGGTATAATTTCAAGAATGTTGAGAGATTATTCCTTTAAAATTATCCTTGTCCTATAGCATTAGTTTAGTGTTTCTGTTGTTCAGGAAATACTCTTTTGTTTTAAGGACTTCTTAAGACTTTCAAAAGACATGTTAAAGGTTGTGTTAACTTACCTGGAACAATGTTTCTGATAGAAGTTATCTAAGACACCTGATATCTATGCTTCTGTTATCTGGAGTATGTTTTCAAATAAAAGCTTTAATTTGCAGTTTATTTTGCACACTCTAGCTGCAGTATCTAATCCCATTTACAATTTTTTTCTCTCCCTTGCACCACCTCTGTGTTCATCTTTTCAATAAATCTCTGTAGTCTTCATTTATACCATCTGATTCTCTAATTATCTTCCATGCTCTGTATTTCCTTGCTACAGTATTTTCAGCTTTTTTCCTTACCTCCTGTCGTGTGAGCTTCTGAATCTGCAAGAGGCAGGAAGTGCTGTGGCTTTTCAAAGCAGTATAGTTGCTATCTTCAACAGAAAGGCTAGTTAGAGAGGATCACATAATTGCTTTTCCTAACAGTGGAAACCTTAGGCTTAAATTTCCACTCTTTCATACTTGGTGGAAATTGCTAAGTTTTAACAAAGGGGCTGACAATTCTGGTCTGTAAGTCTCACTTTCAGGGTCAAACTAACGACATTTGGAGTCTTTACTGTCAAGATGAAATGTTTAGGTGATTTCTATTTTCCAGGACATTTTTATTTAAGTTGATTATAAAAACAGTACTATTAGAATGCTGATGGAGTGGGTGGAAGGGTTTTCGTGTTTGGTTGGTTGGTTTGTTTGCTTTTGTTTGTTTTGCTTTTTTGTTTTGTTTGCTTGTTTATTTGGTTGGTATGTTTTGTTGGTAGGTTTGGTTTGGTTTTTGTAGCCAGTTGGTATGCATTTATGATAGTTGAAGTACAGGAGGGAAATGTAAGCTGGTAGTAAACAAATGAGTTTGGATTGTCATGTACCATAGGAGTGTGCTTTCTTGACCTTGAACACTGTCTCTCTGAAAAATCTGGTAATTTTACTGTCAGCTGAAGATAGCAAAAGTCCCACAAATGGCCAAATCAATTTTGCAGTTGAAATTGATGTTCAAAATATTTGAAATCTCTTCTACTATATGAGGTGATATAGTACATACATTATAAGAATGGCGCAGGTAGAGGATATGTATCTATCAGGTTATATAGGTGAAAGCATATTCTAGAAAGGCTCCAAGTGAAATATTCATTTGCTATCTTATATGTCTGCTACCCATAAAGCTCAGTAGAAGCATAGAAAGATATAGACTGGAAGGCAATTCTGAAATTGCTTGTTCAGAGCAGGTCCTGCTCCAGAGTTAAATCCCACCTAAAGGTACTTCCATACCAGTAATTGTGAGGAGGAGGCAACTGTCCTCCTTTCATAGGAAATCCAGTGGAAGGAATGCAGAAGTGGAGGAGTTCCCTTATCTCATTCCTTCTGAACAAAACCAAGTGAGAAGTGACCTATTTTCAATTGTATAGGTCATATTTGTTTAATAATTTCAGCACATTCTGACATCTCACATATGCCTAAAGAGAAATTGTTCAATGACAGGGTTTTATTGTTTGTTTTTGCCTCCAAGCCAGCAATCATTCAGATTGTTGGACTGTTTGCTATAAATCAGTTTTGGGGAAATCTAGAAACTGAGAAGTTTCATTTTTGTCCAAGATGGCTTTTACTGATTTGAGCCTGTTTCTCTCAATGTGAGTTAAGCAAAGGTGAAAAAGGTGAAGAGAAGGGGATCTGAGAAGAAAAAAAACTTTTTCAATGACATGAAATATTTTTTTGGCCCAATATCTCTTTCTCTTGCAGTCATTCTTTAGTTCTGCAAGGTGTTAATACACCACTCTTGTCATAAAATATTCTGATATTTCTGATACATAGAAAACCTGTGTGTATCCTTTTGAGAATGGACAAAATGTCTTCCTCCTTCAAGGGCAATAAAGCAGCTTGATGTGCCCTTTTGGCTAGAAGAAATTTTAATATAAATTTCTCTGCATCTCATTGATAGCAATACAGGTTTCACAAGCAGGGAGGCAGCTTAATATTGACAATCTCTAAGGCTTAGATACAGTGACTACATACAAATTATTTTGCTCTGAAAAAGCAGATTGTTAAAACAAAGCTATTATTTTTGTAAGTGTCAGTTTTGTTTAGGGGAAAAAATGAATAGTTGACTTGCACTTAGATTGTGGAAATACTACTTTGGTGTTATTTCCTGGTAAAGCTTTTTTGAATGAGTTCTTCTGCAAAATTTCATGTTTGCATAGAGAAAGGGTTTTGTCAATACTAAGTTCCCAAGTTCCCTGATTTTTTGAAGCATGCTCATTCCTTTGGTGTATTTGCCTGTGAAGACGACATTGAAACTTGGGTGAGTGGTTATTTTGCATTTGTGGCTATACTCTGTTGCTTCTAGACAGCTTCTAGTGCTACAAAATAATTTTGCATGAAGAGAAGCACCTAAATTTTTGAAGATTATAATGTTTTTTGTTCATCACCTGGAAGCTTGGGTTTTTTATAAATATTGCATTGATTCAGTTTGAATGGCGTTTTCGCAGTCTGCAAAAGTGATAAATGCCAAAAATATGAAGACTGGCAAGTTTTTCTGTACTGTTTTTACTGGAAAAAACTGATTTTCACATAAGGTTCTACTTAAATTGTGTCTTCAGAACTCTTCAGGAGCATTTGGTTAGTTGCTTGGCTGTGGCTTTTAAGCACCTCTAGATCTTACAGCTTTGCTGATTAGCACTAGGGTAATTTTTAGCTCCTTGTTGGCGTTTTTTGGCCAGCAAGGCTAGGTGTTTTATAAAGGAATCATCCTGACTTCGTTTATCCAGGACAGGCATGTATGGTGAAGTAAGACAAAGAATGCGTAAAATCATCTACCAGTTCCCTATTACTTCATATTTTATACATTGAGTGGAATGTAACAACTTTAGTAATGAAAGCTGTTTTGGTTTGCTTCCCAGAAAGTTTCTGCATTCTGCTTGGAGTCACTGAGCATTTTATTTGGTAGGTATTGCAGATCTGATGAGTGATGCAGCTACAGAACTGCAAAGCCTGAACAGGTAGGCAGCAGTTTCATACATTTATCTGCTCTTGGGTGAAAAACTGAATTTGAAGGATCTGGACAGACATTATAGTGGGGCAGAATATTTACTTCAAACTCCTCTACTCCTTATGTGGCCTTTGGAGAGTATTGGCATCGCAATGTAGCATTTAAAGTATCGGACTGGTAAATCCTGAGATGTATTACACTGCTGCACTTCAGTGTGAGATTGTACAAAACTAGTCAAAATGGAAAATAATGAGATAGAAGAGCCTTGTAATTCCTCAAAAGAGCTTCTGTAGTCCCTCATACCTCAGTCTGGAATTCTGAAATGCTTTTCTGCCAGATCAAAGGCTACGCTTCTAACTTGTCGAAGGCCAGGGCTTTTTATTTAAGAGAAATAATTAATGTTCGTTCAGTACTTTAAAAGTGAAACTGGAGTGAATCAATGACATCCCTTTTTCTGCATAATAGCCTAATGGCTCAGGGTATAAGCCAAGGAATATCACTTCAGTTAAATGTCATTTTGTGTTTTTCACAGCTCCAACTTTCAAAGCTAGGAAACAGAAGATATCTATGTCCTTAAATCTGAAGAAGTAAAATGCATTTGGAAATGAAAGTTGATGAATAGCCACTGAAAAATACAATTTTTTTTTTTTTTATCATTTGAGAGGCAAAAAACCTGTCATGGAAATGGACTTAAATGTTGGTGTTCTCTTCTGCTGACCACATACTATTGATTTTTGCCTGAAATAGTTCCTTATTGCGTCTTTTCTCATCATAGTAAGTCAGCTAAGTATTTTTAATCAATGCTGATTTAAAATAGCATAATATAAAAATTTTGAAGTTTTGTTCTGTAAGTAAATGGTGAGAGTTGTGCTGTATGAGTGGAGTGCTGCAATTAAGATGCTTAAATGCTGACATCTCATTCTTCCTGTCCCACAGGAGAGTATGTTATCTTGGAAATCAGGAGAATAAAGAATAATTTCATTTTAAGTAAAATCCTGCAGGACATAATTGGTTAAATTTATGATGGTTTATCAATTAAATAGGTGCTTCCCTCTGTTTCCCAAGATTAAAGTATCTTTACAAGAATTCTTAAAAATTATGTCTACATTACTTTTAGATGCTACCAGCAGCCCAATAGAAAATGAAATTGCATAACCATTCACACCTGAGACATTCCCTGAAACAGGCCCAACATGCAGAAAGGGTACACAATATGCAGGATTCTCTATTATTTTGTTGTCTGGCTAGACACAGAGACTTAGGGGACAGTGGATGATGACTACAAGCTGCTGCCTAGTATAGCAGGCATCTGATGTCTCCTCTGGGACTGCCTCACCTTCCAAGGTGCCTTTGCATGAAGACAATGGTTCCACATGCAAGTGGAACCAAGCAATGATAAGCGTGATGGTTCATCTAGAAGAGAGGCATTGTAACCAAGCTAAGTGGGCCTATGGCCCGCATCAAAGCTCCTTCTGTTAAGAAAAAGAATGTGTCATTTTCATAGGAGCCTCCTCTCTGGAGGGATCAGAAGGACTAGTATGCACACCAGATTTGAGAAATCTGCTGCCTCCCTGGGGCTCAGATTAAAGTAATGAGAAGAAAGTTCCTCACCCTGGTACCATACTGAGACTATTATCAATATTGATTTTCCAGGTAGGCAGCTCTGAAGTCCCAGCAGGGAGTTCAAGGCTAAATGAGAAACTTCAGGGCCTTGAGAGGACTGGTTAAGGCATCAGGAGCACAAGCAGTGTCCTCCTCTGTCCTTCCTGTTGCAGGAAGAAGCTGGAAAAGCCAGCACACCAAGACCTGTCTCTGTCCCTGGTGTCACTGGCTTGCTACAACTTTTTGATGACAAATCAGTTTGCATGACACCAAGCCTGCTGGCAAGAGAGGGGTACACTTGTCTCAACGAGGCAAAAGGATCATTGGTAAGGAGTTAACAGGGATCACTGAAAGAGTTTTAAACTATTTTTGAAGAGAAAATAGAATAAAACCTGCTTTGATAGAGATAAGCCTGGGAGCAGCATGCCGATATTTGAAGCAGGATGTGCTAGCAAGGTCCCTTGGCCTGCCGTCTCAGTGGAAATTGGGGATGGAGATGCATGTGACAGCAAAGAGGCAAGGGTTATTGATGCATTAGAAACAATGGAAGCACCTCTACAATTACCTGAAAGGAGGGTTTTGCAAGGTGGGGGTCAGCCCCTTCTCTCAGATAACAAGCTATAGGAGAAGAGGAAATGGCTTCAAGTTATGACTTGAGGAGAGAGGTTTAAATTGAATATTATGGAAAATGTCTCCACTGAAAGGGCTGTGAAACACTGGAAGAGGCTGCCCAGGGTAGTACTTGAGACACAATCCCTGGGTGTATTTAAAAGATGCGTAGATGTGGTACTAAGGGACATGGTTTAGTGATGAACTTGGCAGTGCTGGGTTAGTGGTTGAATTTGATATTCTGAAAAGTCCTTCCTCACCTTAATGATTCTATGATTCCATAAGCAGCTTTTGGCATGCTAATATATAAAAGTTTTATGTATTTTTTATTAACAATTCAGACACTTCAGAACTAGAGATCATTTATTTTTCTTCCCATTTGATAAGACAGTGATGTTATTGAGACTATGGGTAGCTACTTAGAATTTGTATATAAGTGATCCTTGAATATGACACTAATACCAGACTGGAGAAATAAAAAGGTAGTTGGTAGATAAAAATGCTTATGGTAAATAGAAGCATTCTTACCCAGAAAGTGGTGAACTGTGATGGTACCATCCTTCTAGAGTCTCCTTGTGCAGCAGTAGATCTATTTGATATTATTAGTGGTGTTAGAACTAAGTAAAAGTCTTTCACAACGAGGACTAATCCATTAAAATTCATTATGGTTCTCTGCACTATAAAGGTTTGTATAGAGATCAAGACTTTTACAGCTGGAATGTTTGCATTTTTTTCATCCATCTGTACTTCAGTGTGTGTCGTGTTTATTTCTTACTTTTATTTTAGATAGTGTTTCCTATTGAAAATTGAGCTGTATGATAAAGCTGTATTGTATATGTAATTTTTCTGTTCTTCTGTGATATGTAGGAACATTGAATTTCTGATAACTTACATGGCAGAATGCAGAGCTTCTCTCAGCAGCCTGCAAATCATGTTGTAATAACTCCGGATTGCAACCAGTCGAGATACTATCAATCCAGTGTTAACAGAGGCTGATGCATTAAAACTCAATGTACTGTAAGTAATCAAATCCCAAAGAAAAACATTTAATACAGCTGTCCAGTATGCCTGAAATATCTACTCAGTGGAACAATCAGTTTTAAGAGGATTTAAAACTGACTATTAAAATTCATCAATACCAACTGAACAGAAATTCCTGCAAGCAGGAAGGCAGGTGGCAGGGCTATCCAGTACAGAATGGCTGGGTCAGATGTGTCTCTCTGCTGACTTCATGCATCTACAATTCTTTTAAGAAGCTCTAGTATTAATTTTTCTGACTTACACAGTATCTGTATAAATTTGAAGTTCTGCTTTTATACACTATATTGGACTTGGCCAGAGGCATATTTAAAAGGCTACAAGATTTGCAAGAGTAGCTGAACACTATCTAAATTTGCTTGTTTTTTGTTTTTTTTTTTCAAATGAGAGGTTATTTTCACATAATCATAGAATAACTGAGTTCAAGGGACCCACAAGGACCATTGAAATCCAATGCCTGGCTCTGCACAGCACCATTCCCAGGAGTCACACCATGTGCCTGAGAGCATTGTACCACCCCTCCTTGAGCTCTGTCAGGCTGGTGCTGTGGTAACTTCCCTGGGGAGCTTGTTCCAGTGCCCAAACACCCTCTGGATTAAAAGCCTTTTCCTAATATCCAACCTAAACCTCCCCTTATGCAACTTCAGCCCAATCCCTCAGGTCCTGTCACTGGTCACCAGAGAGACAAGATCAGTGTCTGTCCCTCTGATCTCCTTCATGAGGAAGTTGGACACTGAAATGGAGTCTTCCCTCAGTCTTATCCAGGCTGAACAGACCAAGTGACCTCAGCAGCTCTTTATACAACTTCCCCTCAAGGCCCTTCACCATCCTCATTGCCCTACTTCGGACACTCTCTAACAGTTTAATGTCTTTTTTATGTTGTGACACCCAAAACTGCCCCCAGCACTCAAGGTGAGGCCTCCCCAGAGCAGAGCAGGACAATCCCCTCCCTTGCCTGGCTGTGATGCTGTGCCTGATGCTCCCCAGGACACTCCTGGCCCTTCTGGCTGCCAGGGCACTGCTGAGTCATGTTCAACTTGACATCCACCAGGACCCCCAGGTCACCTTCCATAGCACTGCTTTCTAGCATCTCATTCCTAAGCTGGTTCATACATCTGGGGTTGCCTCATCCCAGGTGTAGAATCTGGCATTTGCCCTTGTTGAACTTCACATGGTTGGTGATTGCTCAGCCCTCCAATTTGTGGAGGTCTTTCTGCAGAGCCTCCCTGCCCTGGAGGGAGTCAACAGCTCTTCCCAGTTTTGTGTTGTCTGTGACCTTGCTCAGTATTCCTTCCAGTCCTGCATCCAGGTTGGCAATGAAGATGTTGAAGAGCACAGAGGTGAGGATGGAGCCCTGTGGAACTCAGGTCACCAGTCTGATGTCACCCCATTCACTGTAACCCTTTGTGTCCAACTTGTGGGCCAGTTGATCACCCATCACATGATGTGTTTATCCAGCTGTGTGCTGGACATTTTGTATGTCTTATGTTGTAAACTTCATAAACTTTATAAATTTTTAAAGCTTTAATAATCTCTTGCTCTGAAAAAATGTGGTGATTGTTCCAGGGTAGATTAATTTAGAATTCAGATTAGAAAAAATACTAACCATCACTTTTCTTATGTTAGTACCATACATTTAGCTTCTAATATCTAAATAAGTATTCCCAAAGAAAGAAAAAGCTATTCAGCTTTTGCAGAATGGAAAAGTTAGATATAAGAGACGTTTCTCATGATCCTCTAAATATTTGGGCTATGATTAAGCCTGGTATTGCCTAGATTGTTGTTGCAGTGAAAAAAATTTGCAGTTTATGGTATTTGGAATTAATTTCTCCAGTCTCTTCTTGGCAGGTATCTAATTTGGTTGGAGTTCTGCAGATAACTTTTTAAAACTTATTTACATAAACTGTTTATGTCTCCCATTTAGTATTTCTAGAATAGATAGGTATATGCTCAATAAAAATCATTGTAAAAATGGGGAAAAAAATATTTTCTGTAGTTTTGTCTTTTAGAGTGCTTTAGCATTATACTGTATCCCTGTGATATCCAGCAGGATCTGCAACATGCTTGAAGGATGTCTGCAGTGTGGCACTGAGGCACGTTGCCTTAGCAAGAGCTCCTACAGACACAGTACCCCAGGTGGGCATTGCTGCTGCTGAGAGAATTTCAGAGCAAGTCTAGATAATGTAAGCAAGAGAACTTCCTAAAATTAGTGGGAAGTCTAGACAAGTGTCGTTGCCTTTGCAGTGCTAAATGCCATGTGGCTTTTCCAAAATTTTTGCTATCACCCAGAGATCAGAAAGGGATTTTAAAGCGATGATGGAGGGGTCCAGTCAGTTCCCGAGGCCAGCTTGGTACTTGTTGACTTTGGTGTAACAACAGTTTGGTGGGGTGGCTAAGAGGACTGAAGAGCTCAAAATCCCCAAGCATGTTAGTGTTGCACTGTTTTTTAAGAAGGACATATTTTCTTCCAAAAGAACAACAACAACAAAAAAAAAGAGATTACCATGTTCAGGGAACTGACAAGTCATAAGCATAAACAATCTTTAATTGCTTATGGGAAGATGTCATAACAGATAATATGC
The DNA here is from genome assembly GCF_023055355.1 of Agelaius tricolor. Lineage (NCBI taxonomy): Eukaryota > Metazoa > Chordata > Aves > Passeriformes > Icteridae > Agelaius > Agelaius tricolor. Next base: position 26,838,631 of record NW_027269262.1, read on the forward strand.
ATGATGGATTATAATTTAGAGACTGCTTCAGGCTTCCAGTCTGCCTTATAATTACAGATTAGAATGGGGTAAGAGGAAAAAAGGCTGTGTAAGAACAGGGCTTCTCTTCAGGTGGTAATGGAAGAAACTTCATTCAGCTAATACAAAAATATGCTCTAAACCACACCTTCTGTTTTCACTCTGCGTCTGACAAATCATAAATCTACAGAGACCTGATTTTAGCAAATGAGAAGAAACAGAATTTTGGAACAGAGTATCACATATGAGTAAATTGAAAACATCAAGACTTCACCTTAGATGTTTTTTTAATGGCTTTTTAAGCAAACAGAATACAATGCAAACAAACAGTAAATATATTTGGAAATTCAAGGAGCTGCTTATCTAAAGCTGAAAACAATACAGTCCAATAATTTTGGACATTATTTAAAGAGGACAAAGTATGAATAATGCTGAAAAAATATTTAAGAATGCTTTTCAGATATCAAAAAAAGTCTTTTCTTGTAACTGCCAAAGTGGGAAAAGTAACTGTAATTATTTTTTTAAACTGTAGACTGTTAGTAGCCTACCATGACCACAAACATGTTAGAAGACAAATGAGGCCAGATGTGTGCAAGAGTTTTATATTAGGCAAAATCAAGATGATTCTTGTGTTAAGTGCCATAAATCTAAGATTTAAAAACTGTAGAAAAAATTAATGAAACCCCAGATAAGTAGCACTTACTTTAATAAGCAACCCCCTTCTTAAATTCATTCTAGAAGTTGCAGAAGGATTGAAAAAAAAGCAAAACTCTAGTTCATTAATAGTGATTTTCAAGAGTGTTTGAAATACTAAGCTTAGTACATTAGGCTTGAATGTAAATAGTTCAAAATTAGATGACAGGACTGTTAGTCTAAAGTAGACTTTGGAAAAATAACGGAACAGTTGGAGCTACTCTGTTTTATGTAATTACGTAAAGGAAATACCAGTTACAAATTGTACAATGGGATGAGAATTTCTGTAGAAGTTGTAAATTCATATGCATAAACCATTTCTCTTAAGCTTAGAATATTAAAATACTTGAGGACTGAATGGATGAAGAGCAAGCTGAGTGTTTTACCTGCTATGAAGGAGGCTACAAAGAAGGAGAAATTTTGGCATTGGGGGCAATGAAAATAGTGAAAAAGGAAATATCAACTAGGTAACATGGGGATTTGGGAAAGCAGAGTATGTCCTACTGCAGCTGGACATGATGTTGGATGTCCAGTGTTAGAGACTGTCCATGGGCTGAAGCTCCTATCCTGTGGTCAGAGGAAGGTTTACTCTAGAAGGGACTTAATTCTCAATGGTTTCTAGTGGGACACAGGAATCAAGGGGACTAAGCAGGTTCATGGGAGAGCTTCAGGCAGAGCAGGAAGCAACAATCTCTGGTATTGTCTTAATCTCTAAAATTCTTTGTTGCACTTGTGTGAGCAATGCATGAAGCATTCATGATAAAATCAGAAGGGCATATAGAAAAATTAGGAAGATATGATGCATCCATCAGTTCCCACAACTCCAGGCAGAACTTCAAGGGCAATAATATTCCTGAGAGCTGAGGGAGGATAGGGAGAAAAGAGTCTGTTTGGTTTTGTCTTTTTTGTTTTCTGGAATTAGACACTGCGAACCTGCTAGTATGTCGCCTAAGATCATTTTACACTGATCCAGTCATACTGTTTTTTGCTATTAATTCTATTTGACTCAGAAATTAGAGAATATAAAATTATCTTTTAGACGTAATCTTCATTGAAATATTTTGGGGAAGGAGTATGGTCACAATTCTAAATATATTGAATTGCTACAATGAAAGTAATAATTATTTTGTCACACAATTCATGCTTAATGTCATGGAAGTTGCCATGGTAATGTCAGAATTTAGTTGTTACATTAGGTTTAGTATTAATTTGCTTTCATCTCATTTCCATTTGAATAGTATTATGACTATGACTTTTTCAAAGACCAATTGTAACAGTAGTTTTGAGGTGTTATAGATCTACTGTGTGTGGAGATCAGGAGGTTCTAGCACAATTAATTTCAGGTCTCACATAAGTAAAGTCTTATAGTTATTGCATCAATTCACAGTAGTTTTTAATTTAAAGTGATGCAGCCAATTTACTGTAGACTAGACCCTGAAGACTGATGACTGTTATCTTACCTTTCATAATTAATACCATGAACATAATAATCTAAATTCAATTATACAGAAGTCACTATGTGAATGTTTATGAGAAAAAATGGAGCAAAATGTGGGCTCAGTAAGACATCTGTACATCCTCTGTATATTCCTCAGGGTACAAATTCCTCAGCAACTATAACTGTAATTATGACAGGGAATCCATGTTTCTAGTAACTTGGGAAACTGCATTTGTATTTATTAGGCATTCTAGGCTGTGTTGACCAAAAAAACTACAGCTTTTTTCAATTAGTGTTCTATATGTATTTTAAAACAAGGAATCTCTATTATGTATAGGATGTGACTCCATGCCTAAGGTCTGCTTTTTGGTGCAGGTGATGTTTGGGACTGAGATGTTTGAACCTTAGTACTCCAGGAAAACATCTCATTCTGCAATGGCTAAAAAAGAATGTTTAAAAAAAATGGAATAAATGATATGGACAAATCAGACTTCTTTTTTCTAAACTTTCCTTTTCATTTTAATAATTGCACCCATTGATAAGCAACCTAACTTGAGGTTGAGCTTAACTCAAATATTTGTGCAATTATTTATATATTAGGAAAATTCTCATAGTAACTGGAAGTGAATATATGGTGCTCAAGGTTGCCTCTGTATCCAACCTTTACATCAGTAAAATCAAGAATGACCTATGTTACAAATTTGATTCAGATTATTTATTACAGGTGAAGGAATCCGCATCAGGATTCTTTAATGTGCACTTTGAACTTTTCACCTCCTGCCAGTGTAATTTGAGTTTTATTTAGCTTTAGTTTCAAGTGTCTCATGCCATAACACCATATTTTTCCCAATTTATGAGCAATTCAGCATAAAACCTGCAAAATTTTATATAGTAATCACAAGCTGATTTTCTATATGCTACTGTTAGTTAGTACTTTTTGATTAATTTGGGAAATAGGTCTGTTACTTGAGCGAATATTTAGATTTAAGGACTCAATAAGGTCATTATATGCATCAGTTTTTCTTTCACCTGGCATCTGCTTCCCTTCTGTGTGAGAAACCATTTCAAAAGGGACAAGAGTGCATCATTCAGTGCTAGAGCTGCTGCTCTGGAACCCTGGAAGAGGAGGATGGGTTTCTGCCTTCTTTTGGTCTCTGGAGGAATTCTGAATCCTGAATCAAGGCCTATATTTCAAAGTTCGTACACTACATTTTATTAAGAATAAATTAAGTAGCCTTTTTGTGAGCCTGCTGGGGGGGTCTGTTTTGCTATCATTGTTTGTATTTGAATAAAGAAGAAATCTGTTTTGAGCCTCCACCAGAAGTTGCAATAGGAGTTTCTTTCACAACTCAGGAAGGATTTCAAAGTGTCTATTGAAATTTCTAACTAAGAGAAGATATGATCTCTGGAGCGTAAGAGTAATGTGTTGCTTGATAGGTATAATAAGGAAATTGATGCTGTTTGAAAACTTTTGAGTGTGCACTCTTTCCAGTGCAGTAGGATGACTACTTTAATGTCTGCATCATAAAAACTCAAAATTTATTAAGTATTGTGAATTTAATAACTCATGCATGGGGTGCAACCTGGAGGCCATTGAGAAAATGAGCTGTTCTATCAGCCTGTCAGCAAAAGAAGATCTGGAAGAAGTAGAAGTGTCCATGTTTGGGGACCATGCCTAATGCTGACACAGTAGCTCTTGGATTTATTTGCTCATGGGTAGGATCCTGGTATTACAAGAGGCTGTGGTTTTATCCATCTGGGATGAGCTGTGACAGCATCATAAGGTGCAGTCAGGAGGTGACACTGATGGTCATGGATCAGTTTCCAGTGCTGTGATTGAGTGGGTGGGATGTGACATGACTTCATGAGAGCTCTTCAGGAGGGGATGACATAAATTTTTTGACAACTTTGTAATTGATGTGTCAATCTTCCAGGACAGTAAATCTGATTAAAATGGAAATTGATTACTGAGAGGCAATAAAAGGACTGGTTGCTTATTGGTTGCTGTTAGATGTCTTATAAATTAATATCTATTTTCTTCTAACTTGGATCGGATGGTAAACCTGGACTCCCGCAAGCACTGTGATAAGTGAGCAGCCCAATATAATTATAGCCCAAATGAAATCTTTTACTCTGACCTCTAGGAGGCACCTGTGCTAATAATAGTAATGGCTTATTTGGCATAGGAATTAGAACTAAATCTCATTGTCCCTTGAAATTTTAAGGGAGAAAGAAATTGAATGTCAAATAAAGGTGGTATTAATAATATAAAGGTAGTATTAAATAATATAATGTTTTGAAACACTTTGCATGCCTGCAAACCCTTCCACGCTTCTAAAAACTGGGTAAATACAAAAAGGAAAATTGTCAAAATAATCTCTGCCTTGAATTTAATACTAAATTAGGATGCTATTTTATCAGACACTAAATTCATGTGCTTGGCCAATTGTGATAGTCTATTCTTAAATTCTTATTTATCTTTGTAGCAGCTGTTAATATTTCCTGTTCTTTTTACATAGATATTGTACTGTCACTGCAGGAATTTTTGGTGTTGTTTAACGTTCAAAACCTGATTGCATGTGAAATCCTTTAATAGAGTTTGGATGGTTTGATGGCAGATGTCCAGTTTTATTAATAAAAATAAAAGAGGGGGTGAATTATCTAAATTGCTTCTCTTTAAAATCTGATAGAAAACTTACTGCAAGAGTGGTCATACTGTACTTCCTTGGCAAAGAGTTGTTTTGTAGAAATTTTGGACAACCTTCTTTAGTTCTAATAGAATACTCCATGCTATTTCCTTTTTAGTTAATGTCATGGAGCTGGTTTCTTTTACTGAAGATGTTATGAGACTGTGAACAAAAACTTCATGAGGCATAAACATTGTGCCATTGCTGAACTTCTTCAAAAGTGCTGTTATTGGAAATGTCTGCATCTGAGAGATGAAAATTTAGTGCTTTCAAAATCTGCTCTCCATACCCTGTGGAAGGAAAATCTACCTGAAATTCAAAATAAAAGTTCAGCACCTGTGTCCTTGAAGGAACATGAAGTGAAATAGAATAAAAAAGAGTATGTTTGAGAGTATCAAGAGATACTTGATATAAATTGGGATCATACTGATCTCAGCAGCAACGCATAATATGTATGTATTCAAAACATGAAAACACTAAAGTGTCAGGCAATAGAGGCGCACATTAGGAAGTGAATATTTTCATATCTGGTGTTTTAATTTTTCTTTTACTTGGTTTTGTCTTGATTTCTCTTACAGATTTTTTTTTCTGGTCAGGGCAAAAACAGAGCTGTAGGCTGGAAAACTGAGCTGTGGGAAAGGTTTCTCAGACACAAACATATGTATCTGTGCTATGTGAATATACTGAGATTACCTGCAGTACAGGTGCATTAGAAATTATTGATTCATCTAGAATATCCATGGACCAGCTGTACATGAACCAGGTAAGACTAGAAGGGCTGGATTCTTTTGTGTACTATGTAAATTTTTTAAAAACGTTTATAGTAGCCACATTCTTGGGTTTTCTGGGTATTTGGCAGCCTGTTTGGATGAAGACTATTGTTTGGCAGCAACAGCACAGCAACATCTGATGTCCCCATCAAAACTCTTAAATTCACCAAAAGCACGATTTCTGAGTGGAAAGTATAATTGTGGTAACTGGTGTTTGGAGACCTTAGAGAAATCAATGCATTGAAAGAAAATTGAATGAATTAAGGCCAAAAACTATTTCATGTCTCACTAGTAACAGATGGAAGATATTTCAGCTCTCCATGGGACTCAAAACCAGGGATGCAGCTTTTTCTGGTTTGTATTTTAATCTCGCTAAAATTTGGGGTTGCCATTCCAAATAAGCAGGTTTTTTGACTGCCCTGGGTCTCTTTTACTGAATAAAATCACGAGAGTTCTTACCTAGATCGTGTTTATCAACAACAGTACAACGAATACAATTTCAGAACAATACAGTATTATGTTCTCTATGGTGTTGCATTACTCAGCTAAAAATTCATAAATGTTAAAATATGTGCCCCAACTTTTTTTTGCTGCAAGTCTCTTGCTTGGTTCCTGATCCTTAGAATTACCCTGGGACACAGTCCTGGGAAAATACAACATCCATAGCAAAGCTGCAGTGCTCACTTGCAGTGGGCATCCCTGGACCCTCCAAGGAGCTTTGAGGACTGCTCCTGCACAAGGTGTTCTGAGCAGCAGCTCAGGGTGATTCCTCACTCTGCTTCTCCTTCCTCGTCCAGCTAGCCTCCCAACTTGGTGACCAGGAATTTGTGTGCTGGAGCTTATACTGCCACATCAGAGAACTGTGCACAGAGATAGTGTTCAAGGTAGCAAAACTTGTATATGCATCTGACTCTCAATCTGCAGTCAGTGCTTGTTGCTGAAAAAAGTAGAAAAGCTGAATGGATTCCATGCCACACCTTGAAGTATTTGTGCAGTAATGTTTTTTTTACTTGAGAAACGCGCTTGAAAGGATTGCCAAGATTTTAGGTTTAGCTGAAAAGCAGGTGTGCAATTCAACTATTGGAGGTGCAAGTTAAATGTACCATATGGACTGCCCATTACAACAAAAAGTAATTTGCTCTATCTCACTAATCTAAGCAAAAAGAAATTACAATGATCAATCTTGTATAAAATAGACAAGGAAAACTCAGCAATTTAATGTTAATTGAGTTATCATTCCAAAGCTCATATTGATTTTTAAATTGCATTTACAAAATGCCCAGTAAAGTCCAAGGCTGAATATACGTGGCATTTACTTTACACTTACAGAAAGAGATTTCTGGTCATAAAGCCAGCAGGTCAGAAGTCTCACAAAGCAGACCAAAGTTGCCTTATAACATACCAGCAGCCTATATATTCTTTTTTATTTTGCCATTGTTTTTCCCTTTTTTTTCCTGTCAACATTAAGGCAAAAAAAATCTGTTGAGGTCACAAAATTAGGCTAAGAATACTTGTGCTGAGGGAGATTGGCATTGCAGACTCCTGAATGTTATAAGATTTCAAAGGGGTATTCACCCCTTTGGCTTTGTCAAGATTTTCCTGGCTCTTGGATCTTCAAAGAGACAAGAGCAGTTGTTGATTGCAGTAAAGTTGTTTATTGCATGAGCACATCAGTCTCGAAGGCAGAGTTCAAGGTATCAAAGTCCATGCTAAAAGCTTTATGGCGTAGGTTCTGATGTTTCAAGCAGAACTGCAGCAGCAGCTCCTGCAGATTTTTCTTTTTCATTATCCACCCTGCACCCTGTTACAAGGGCCTTTTATTCCTAATTCCTCCAATCAGCTAAAAACACGATTCTAAAACATTCTTTCTAAACCAATCTAAGCTTAATTCTAATGAGCAAAAGTAGTACGAAAATAGTGTCAGTTCTTACCCAAGAAAGACAATTATAATATTACATATTTACACAAATGTACTATCTGATTTCTTACTTAAAATGTGCATATATAATTTTACCTATTTATGTGAATAGTTCTATCTGTTTACTCATATAGTTCTATCTATTCTAGAAATGCAAGCAAAGCTCTGCTATGTCTGGAACTAAGTTAAACTTGTGAAAAATAACACTACTGAACTTTAAACTAGGCTTTAGGGCCTCTTACAAGCTATGCAGACTTTTAAGGCACTTAAGATATATTTCTACTTAAAACTAAAACTTACACTTCTGTTTCATGTCTATGTGGCTTAATATATTTCAGCTTATCTAAAGGTTCCAATTCAGTCCCTGCATTACTTTCTCTGAGGGACTTAGGGCTTCTGTTTCATGCATTTCAACAATGCTTGGTGATGTTTTTATTTTAAAAATAAAGAGACCAGTTGGGACACTGTTATCATGACATTTTTTCAAGACCTCACCCACAGTTTTTCTCTGAAAAACCGAGCAGGCACAGCATTGACTTTTCTGGGTGCTCTAGTTGTATGTCATTGGATGGATTTGCTGTGTGATGGATCTACTGTTTGAGAAATGGCAATGTGAATTGAGAATGACAAAGTAATGTGGAAAGGACTGAAGCCTACTGCCATCAAAAACAATATAAATTTAAGTTTCTATCTGCCATCTGACTCCCTCATAAAATAATAGTAGCTGTCAGGTAAAGAACCTGCAAGAAATAATGAAGTTTAAAAAAACATTTCACTTCTATGTTTTCTCTTATGAGCAGTGCTGATATATGTAGTTTATGATGTTCACATGACCAACAGTGCACCACCTTTATGAAGTCATGTTGTTATATATCACACACCCAGAAGCAACAAGGTATTGAGAGAAATAGCAATTGAAGGGAGCAATCAAGTTTTAGGTGTGCCAATGTAATTAATCAATAAGACAGACTGTGTGCCAGCGCTGCTTAATCACCTCTCTGGTGCTTGATGAGGCATGGTATAAAGTTGAAACCTTCCCGTGTCTTCAAGTGGAACATTAATCAGCAGTGTAAGACAGTTTGTGCCACTTAGTAACAAAGTGGATGCCTTGAAACTCTGACTTGCTTCAAGGAAAGGCCTTGGGCTCAGTAACATGTTGGGTAAGTCTAACCTGGACTCTACTGCTTGTTTCATCCCACATCAGCATGAAGTCTTGGTGCTAGCTCTGACCACTGGCTCTTAGTGTTCTTTACCCCTGGAGCAGACCTTGTTCTCACATTCCTGGGCTGACAGCCCAACAAAGCAGGACCCTGCCATCAGGCTACCAGGGAAATACTTCACACATTCAAAGGATTGCTGTTACTTGGGCTTTTGCCTCCTTTGGTTTTGGCTTTCTGTTGTAGGTTACACAGAGAGGACTAATGATCACAGTGCTGTAGAAGATAATAAGAGGAGGACAGAAGCTCTCAGCTCCCATGGGACTTTTCTGTTGGTACTGACATGGAAGTGAAGTTGTACTCATCCAGAGCAGCCTACCAGACTGATCAGACCTCTCTGAAGACATCCCTTCTAATGACAGATACATCCAGCCTTTTCCTGAAAAACCACTCCTGCAGAACCTTCCTGAAGTTCCTTTTAAAATCAAGTTTAAAACATAACTCCAGTAAGATGGTGATAGAGGGTGTTGATTGGAAATAAATGAAAGGCAAGAGAAGAAATGATAAAAGGTTTAACTAGACATTTTACTCAGCAGATGCCAAATTTCGTAACAGAAATCACTGGATTGTCATCAAAGGATGGCCATCCTTTTATGCCATTTGCTTTGGAGCAGGAAGTAAATTTGAAATAGCTGATACAATTTGGTCTAGCATGTTTAACCATGACAGCATCTTACCCACAGTGGGGTAAAAATGCTCTCAGGTTCCCAACAATATGTAATGAAATTTTGTTGTGGAGAACTGGAACCTCTGCTCAAAGATGACATTAAGTAACACTTAACTAAGTGCTATTGATTTTTAAGATTTAAAGGCTTGGTAGGTTGAAGAGTGTAACATCAGAGATGTTACATTTATAGAAGAACATTTATAGAAGAACATTTAAAACAAAACAAACACAAAAAACAAAAGGAGGAGAAGTTAGAGACAAGATATGAAAAGAAGGTGTGTGTCTGTCTGTGAATGTAGATGGTTATTTTGAAGCATCAGAGGTAGGTTTAAAGCTGTCTTCCAGGGTGCAAATGATAGCAAAGCTACAAGACTCAAAGACTCAGTTCTGTGATCCTCAGTGATGCATGCCTGTGCCTTCTCTTCACAAAAGTCTTTTGCAATTGGCTACTGTGCAGGTCGTTTCCTGGAATGGAGAGGCTTTTGGAGGCTCACTCACTGGAAAGGCAAACAGTATAGGACTGTGCTCTACTAAAAATTCTGTATTGCTCTCCTGATATCTTTTAAGTGAACTAGTTAAAATTTACCTGAAAAGAATTCATTGCTATTCCCTTAGTTTGAAAAAGATCCTGTGTCTGTAGATCCACAGAATATTCCAAGACATTCTTCTCGGGAGACGTTGTCAAAGGCAGTGGATGTGTTTTTACTGGGCAAACATTTATTTCTGGGGAGAACCTTATAACACAGCCCATAGAGGGTATTTCAGTCCCTGTCAGTTAAGGAAAAAAGACCAATTTGGGTCTTTGAGAACAAAAAATTAAAGATGAAATCTGAGCCCCAGAAGTGCTTTTACTTTTACTTCATTACTTCTCTGCTCTTGTTGAATGAGTGGTGACATCACACCCATCAGAGTAGACACCAAGAGGGAAAATATCAGCCTCTCTTCTTTTTATGGAACCAGCAGCAAAGCACAGAATATCTTTGAACTTCAAGATTTAGCACAGAGCACCAGGGTTACACTCTTGATCTCCAGTCAGTAAGGCAGAGATGAGAGTTCAGCAAGGGTTAGATAGATGTTTTCTGAATTGTAACAGAACTGTTAAACCTTTCAGTCTATTAGAAAAATTCTTACATCTTTCAGTCAAGACAGGATATTACTAAAATTTAACAGTGTTAATATGTTGCCGGAGGATTTTAATAAATATTAAAATTATGTGTGTGAATCTTCTGATTATTTTCACTTTTATTAATGTTAGGTTTATTTTTAGCAAGTTATGCTGGACCATTTCTATCTTGCTAGTTCCATTAAGTGTCTTTGTCAAACTTCTTTCTTCTTGAATGTAATCAAAATAATCTAATTTCTTACATTGGCTCATAAAACAGAATTGGAGATGCTGCCAAAGAGATCCATCAATTCAGTCCTGTAAAAGCTGAATCTGAACTTAGACTTTTGAAATCTGAGTGTGTCTGGAGATCAGATATTTAACTGGCATCAATATAAGTCATCATTTCCAGACATATCAATCAAAAAGGCTTTTCTCTGCAAATCCTATAACTTGAATACTGGTAAAAATGATACCAGACACACACACACACACATGCACAATCAAAACCAGAATAAAAACAATTTCTGTAAAAAAAGCAGTGAGTTTACAGGCAGGAATTCAACTTTATATTTTCAGTTCCCTGAATTACGTTTTCTGCTTAATGGTTTTAATTTTAATCTAATATGAAATGTAAGAAATCAATTATATCTTGTTTCCTTCCTGAAAAAAAACCCAACAAAGTGAAACAAAACAAAGAAAAACCCACCAAACCCAAACAAATTAGTTAAGATCATCCAGCGATTCCTCACATCTGTTTTATAAGGGTACAATGTCTGCTCTACTTAACTGGTCATATTCTGTGTTTATAACTACGTGCACATTTGAACTAAATGTAGTGACAATTTTGTCCCAAAATAGAGCTGAGGTTTGAGTATATGAGCAGAAGCCTGTGAGGAACAGATATTAGCACATATGTTCTTTTTTTTTTTAAAGAAGCCACTCAGTTGGTCTGCTCAGAAGATTTTTTTTTTATAAATAGCATCAATCAAACCTCTAAAATCTAGAGCCATTTTGCAGCATCAGGAATGCAAAATGGGAGAGAGAAGTCTGGAAAGCAAATAGTGTTAGGAAAAAAAATGAATGCTTACTATACTTGATATGTAAATTCAATTCAGGGAACTTTATACATTTATTTTAATCAAGCAATAGTATTTAATTTCATCTCCAGTCTCTCTGTGATGTTTCTAATTGTGTTATTGTGAGAGGAATATGTACTCTAACATTGCTCTTTTGAGTTAAATGACTCTGTCAGAAAAATTTGGACCGCTGTATTTCAAGAATTTAATTTGTGGTGCTCATTTGTTTTCAGGGTATTTTTGGAGGCTGGGGAAATAAGTTGTCTCTGTCTTCAGGCCACAATGAGGCAATTGTAACACACCTGCTGTCAGGCTATGAGTCAGTGCAAGACCCAGAAATAGAGGCTATATGTCTCTAGATGCCTGGTTTTGTACTCTAGTGGCCTGACCCTATTTTCTCTGGGACAATTCCTGTGCAGAGAAGTTGCTGGGACTCCTGTTGGTGTCAGTAAGTTTTGCAGCTGTTTCCCTGATTAATCCTGTATTTAATGACCAATTGGAATCACAAGAGAATTTGTATGACTCACTGACAAAGTTCAATTGATGCAGCAGCTTTATTTTGTTTCACTCAAAAGTTTTTGTGCAGAAGAAATGCCACCAGTAGTATTGTCAGTGCTTCAAGGTTGCCCTCTAGCAATCAGAAGCCAGCGGTGGATCTGAGCAGCTGCATGTTATGTAAAGCTAAAGGAGGTCTGCACTCAAAACATAAATGGTGCACATGGAAAGATTTAGCTTCAAAATGACACACAGCTCTTTGACCTGTCTCTTTTTGCCCTATCTTTATTTAGGCATTGAAAAGCTTTCCCTGATTTATTTGATTACACCAATTTACAGCAGGGCATGAGGAGTGAGAGAAAGGTACAGGCAAGAGTCAGCCCCTTGTCTCCCTCATGCATCAGACACCCTGAAAATGGAGTGCACTCTCACTTCAGTCTTTACTATCATGTTCTCTTGTTCTCCTATGTCATAAGAGTTTGGAGAAGAAAATTATATTTCCTTAAAAAAAGAAAGGGGCCAAAAATAGAAAAAAGTGTTCTTAAAAATTTGTCCTGTAATTTCTTTAGATATGAACAGATCTTATCCATACTTAAAGAATTACGGACCTTACAGCACCATATATCTGTTCTATGTTTCAGTGTAATTAAACTGTCTAATCTTTTGTGATGACTAATCTCTTTTCAGATTAATGATAGTGCATACCTGTTATTTTTATCTTGAAATGCATACATAGAATAGATACATCTTATTGTGTGTGTGTTGCAGTTTCATTTACTCAGTTGAAATGTATTTGTGTGGAAGTGGGTGGTGTTTTCTTCTGTTTTATTTCTCTCTCCTTTGTCAGTGATGACAGCTGGAAAATATCTTCCTGGAAGTTTTCTAAACCTTATACAGTGAGAGAGAAGATATTGAAATGATGATTTCTGCTGGAAATACTTTGATCTTTTAGGGCAGGACAATACTCTTAATTTTCCTTCCTGCCTCCTCTTTTGCTCCATAATTTTTGTTGTATCTTGTGGCCTATATATAAAGTTAATGGATACTTCTGAGGTCATAGTAGGAGCGAGAAAGTTTTCAGAATTGTGGTAGCTACTGTTTGCACAGTATCTATGTCTGAATTTTTCCTTTTCCTAAGTCCTTTTTCCCTGTTACTGTGCATTTAAAATGAACCCATTAGATTAATTCATGTTCTATTTTTTCTTCCTCTCAGGACCTACATCTGTGATTAAATTCTTGTAACTAGGTATGAATTTCCCCACCTCCTGCTTTCCTTATCCATGTTTTGCTTTTGGGGTTATTTTTTGTGGTGGTAGACCACTGAGTCTCGGGCTTATTTTTCTTCAGTGTTGCCATTTTCTTCACTTTGGTTTTGCTACAGGTTTCATACTCACTTTTATTTCTGTTTAAAGAACTGGTTACTTACCGGATCTGTTTTACTTGCATAATTGTAATTGTGTATTTCTGTGGTCATTGGCGTTATAGTTCCTTCAAATGTTTTATTCACAACAAGGAATTAAAAGAGAGAGAGATGAAAAAACACTGCTCCTGAATCATATGCCCATTTCTCTATCTGTTGTGATACAGGAGACATAGCATGATCCAGCAGTTTTCACTTGCAAACATATTTTTATTAATTTTTAAGGCATATAAACATAATTTGTATCATTTGAAACTCCTTGAAAATTGTTCTTCCCTGTGCTAGTTATTTATATTTCAAAAACCTATGCTAGAATTTTTCTGTGCCTAATAGAATGATTTATCAATTTAATACTATACTGATTATACAGACTAAATGGAATGCAACACACGTCAATCTCTCTTTTAGTCTGATTGCAATGGGAAGAAGCGTTTTCATGAGAGAGTTGGTATTAATAGATGATAAGGACATAATGCAGAGTTCAGTTATTTTTAACTTTTCTTTTAACAAGCTGTTCTGCGGAGCACATGGAATGAAATCATAACTAAAGATTAAGGTTGATCAGAAATACTGTGATCTCTCTGTAGAGAAAGACCCATGTCTGTCATTTTGAGAGAAAAATCTAGATTTATTAGAATCACAGAATGGGTTGGGTTTGAAAGGACCACAGGGGGTCATCAGCTCCAACCTCTGTGCTCAAGCAGAGTCATCCCAAAGCACTTTGCACAGAATTGTGTCCAGATGGCTTTTAAACATCTTGAACATTTCATCCCTTAATTGGTGTGCCCAAGAAACTGCCTAATTGCCCTGTCCCCCCTTTTTTTTTCAGGGCGTAATGGTGGGGTTGGGTTTTTTGTTCTTTCATTGGCAATTGGTTAAATTGTGTTAAGTGAATAACTGATTTTTTATGTTCAAGATAATGTCTAAATTGTGTCAACTTCAAAGATGGGGTGAGAGAATCTCTAGCTGGGGGAGCTCCCTCCACCCCAGAGACTCTGGAGCTGCTGTTGGTTCTCTTGTTACCTTCAACAGAAGAGAGAATATTCTCTGTTTCTAAAAGCAGTGCAGGGTTTCTTTCATAATTCTTTTCTTGCCTCTGAGTTCAGCTGACTAAACCTCTAGTTGTAGTGCATGGGGAAGAAGTTTACTTAGGGCAGGGAAGTACTGCCCACATCCCAGGGACATACAAGTGATTGTATTCCTTATTTATGTGGCTGTGAGTAGCACAAGGACATGGGAGGATGTGGTGCTGCCAGTGGAAGGGGAGCAGCACTCTGTGAGTGCTAATCAGGGAAGCTTGTGCTCTATTACTGGGCTCAGTATCTTGTGGTAGAGTGAAGCAGCTAGGGAATGATTGCTCTCATATTTCAGCACCTCTGGGAGTGACATTGGAGGTGAATTTGGTGTTATAGGCAAAGTGCCTTCAACCTAGTGCCCAAGCAAAGGGATATATCTGGGGCCTGGATGAGTTTCTGTGTCTTCTAATATGATACCTCCTCCAGGAAAAAGCCTAATGGTCCCTTGCAGAAGTACAAAAATTTTAAATAATTTTAACAGTTTTTCTTTCCTCATGGGTGTCATCTCAGAATTTCCCTGTCTTTTCATGTGTGCAAAGTCTTGTCATAAAATTTCAAGGTATTTTGTTTCCCACCTATACCTACCCCCTTAATTTAAATGAGACTGTTATAATGCTAACTTGATAAGGACTTTAATTACACCCCTTAGAAGTGTGTTTCCAGTAATGCATTTTTTTTTCTGCATCATTTGTGGTGATGCCACAATCTTTTTTAGTTCTTGAAATTAATGTGTGCCAAAGAAATACTTGTTTACATCCTTGGATGAAATCTTCAAAAGCAGCTTGGCAATTATTTGAAGAGATGAATCTGAAGAGAGTTTTAATTTAATATTTAATTTCATTAAGGATCTTGGAGCACAAAATAAGAGAGCATTATTTATAACACAAAGCTCTGAGTGCTCCTCAGTAGAGAGGAGGATCAGAATAACATATAGCAGAATAGGGTCATCTGGAGGAGACAGTAATAGAAATATAATTATATTCACTAGGGCAAAGGCCCAAGGTTGTGTTGTTCCTGTTATTAGTCTTTAGGGAAAGGAATAACTACAGAAGAAGAAAGACTAAAGAAGTATGAGGCAATGACAGAATGAGAAACCAAAATGATATGTTAAGGAATACAATAAGTGTAATTTTAGTATTTTTCAGACGAGGAGTTTCTTGTAATACAGAAGCTACCGAGACTTCATCAAGTTTTTTTGGATGTATTTCTGTCAGACACTGCTTAACTGGAGCTAGAAAGGGCTTTGGAGATTATCTGAGGAATAGTGAGACTCTGTTATGAAAGGAAAAGCTTGGCTTTAAGTTGCTGAAATGTAGGAACCAAAATGCAATTTCCAGTAACAGAAAGTGGATAGTACATACATTAAACACCAAAAATGGTGATGGGTTCTTTCTAGATATCTTTTGAGAACTTAAAACAAAAAAAAATAAAATATGTCATTTCACACTTTGTGATTTTTCACAGCACTGACCCACAGTGTCTGCTATTTTGTCTCTGATAGAAGGTGATATACAAGAAAAACAAGGGAACCTTGCCACTTAGTGTCTCTTCTCTGTACTATTCCACAACCCTTAGCAATTTTTGCAAGAGAGAGGGACTAGATGTTAGAAAATGTTCTAGTTCTTTTACCTATATCCCTATGAAATAAGAACTTAGGTTCTTAGGTTTTGGTTAGGTAGTATTTTGGGTTTTGGTTTTTGTTTGGTTTTTTTTTTTTTATTTATATTCATTTAAATCCAGGAGTTAAAATTACTTTGACACGTAATGAAATTCTTTTAATAGCTTGAACATCTGTCCTAAAAACTGAACACTTTTTAAATACTCTGAAATCCACATGTCAAGAAATGAGTCTTCTATATTGGACTGAAGACTTACACGCTAGCTGTTGTGTTGTGTTGGTATGTTCTGTTCCCCCATGTTTTGTAATGGTTCTGCCCTGGTTCTCCCTCCCCTCCCTGTCCTTGTTAGTTACTCTGGTTCCTCCCCGCTTTCCCTGGAAATCAATGTATCTTTTTCCAAACCCCTCCCCAGTGCCCTGCCAGTCACTCTCTGCCACCGCCTTTTTCTCTGGAAACTTCTGTCTAGGGCACGGAGTGATTGGCTCAGGGGCCAGGGCCCCTCCTCTGAGTTGTTGTTATTGGAGTTTCCCTTATGTCAATTTTCTGTTCCCCACTCCCCCCTGTACTCCCATTCGCCCGAAGATGGGCTCCTCCCCGTATCCTTCTCCCTTTATAAGTTGACTTAACTCCTCCCTTGCTCTCTTCTGTTGCTGGCTTCCCTGGGAGCTACAATAAACCTCGACTTGCCCCAACTGGAGAGCACTCTCTTATTTCCTGCCGATTGTAGCCAGAGGTGGCCTCGTCCTCCTGCAAGGAAGCATCACTGCTAGAACACAGGGTGCTCTCCTTAGGCACAGTCCCAAAAACTGAGAGTGGGACAGTGTCCCCCGAGCTGCAAGCGGTGCTGGCCAGCTTGCCAGGACACTCGAGAAGGCCAACCCTTCTTCTCTCTCGCTGTGCTGCTGCAGCTAGTTAGTGCTGCAAGCGGTAGATATGTTAATTTCATGTTTGTTACATGTGCGTGGCTGTGCCCCTATGTGTTTTGCCAGAAACACACTGTTCAAACAGGAATGGAGGAGTCTAGTCCATAATACTCACAAAAGGACTTCAAAGTCCAAGAGAATGAGGGTCCTTTTTCAGCTGGAGGACAGGAATTCATTAGGCACTTCATGTGGAAATAGGAATAGGCTCCTCAAAATGTGAGCTTGATGATTTCATATACACTGAGTGATCACTGGGTGATGTGGGGAAGGGGTCAATTTGTCTCCTCTTCAATACCCTTTTTTCTGGAATTCTCAGATTGATATTTGGAGACATATATATACTGTCCTCTGGCTCCAAAGAACCAAACAGGACAAAATAACTTCTCTGCTAAGTACAGAGAAAGGGCCAGACCCTGAATCAAGCAGGAGATCTGCCTCTATGGTCTAGAGCAATGTCCTGCTTGCATTTGCTGTGAGGACCCCATAATCTTGTAGTGATAATTGCAACTTTAAAAGGTAACTGAATGCTATTTTCTTCTTTGAGGGGCAGTCTGTGTATGAATGCTTGGAAGGAGGGCATGTGATGGAAGTGCTGTTGTTGGGAACAGATGGAATTCTCTGCATGTGCTTTTTAACAGTGCCTTTGGCCAACTTTGAAATCCTGGCACTTTCAGGTGGCTGTCTTATGAAATCACATTTTAAAAGTGGTTTTAAACTATTCCATTAGGTAAAATTTCAAAGGGAATTGTGACATTTCAGACTCTGCCGTAAGACTGTTACATTTTTTATTTTTTATCTTTACATCTTTTATTTTTCTCAAAAAGAGAGTAACTTAGAAGTTCTTTCCTCAAGCTGGCCACTGAAGTAAGAACGCATGCTATAAAAGTCTTCCATCATGTCCAGTAGAAAAGACTGAAAAATATCAAAATAATAAATGTTAAAGTGATCATAAAGTCTAATTTTAATTTGTTGAAAATAAATTTTAATTTGTTGAAAATAAAAATTAATTTTTTGGCAGTTGGGCATTTGTCAACTTCAGAAACATCTCTTTTTTCCCTTCACAGATTATGGGACAAGTACTCCTTTTTAAAGCAATTCTCCCCATTATGACCCAACCCCTCACACCTCCATAACTCCATTTAGCCAGCACAGGCTTTCATGCTCTGTATGGTTTCACACCCATACGGTGATGGTTCACCAGTGAAGGTGCTGTCCCAGCATCTTGCACACAAAAGAGAGAAGCAGCACAGTGTGGGGGCAGGAGTGGGTTGAGAAGGCTGATAACTAAGCCCAGATTGTGTATCTGGGGCATAGGAGGAGAGAGCCTCCTTGGGAAACTTGGGTTCCCCAAGCCAAATTGGGGCTTGCCTGAGTCTCAGGTCCAGAGAAGCAGCCCTGCCCTGCTTCCTGATCACCTGCCTGATAACCAAGGCTACTTAAGTCTTTCTGTGCCCCGATATCAATTTCAGACCAATATTACTGAATTTACTGGACTTCATTTTGTCCTGACCCAGATGATTTTACTGCTGGTTTGTATTCATTACTCTGCTCTCATTCTGTACCTCAAATCTAGAACTTGTCAGGCCTGCCTTAATTCCCTTAGAGGGAGAAACCAAGAATATTTTATACATTTAAAGGTGACAGTGTAGCCATGACGTTTGCTGAAAAATCCTTTTCTTAGGAGTTTTTCTCCAGAGAAGCTGAGAAGCCTCAGGAACAAAATGTAAACAATGATTATCTGCTGCTGTGGAATGCAACAGGTGGATCTGTGATTGGTTTCATGTGGTTGTTTCTAATTAATGGCCAATCACAGTCATGGACTGTCTCGGTCAGTCACAAGCCTTTGTTATCATTCCTTCTCTTTTCTTAGCTAGCCTTCTGATTAAATCCTTTCTTCTATTCTTTTAGTATAGGTTTAATATAATATATATCAAAAAATAATAAATCAAGCCTTCTGAAAAGGGAGTCAAGATTCTCATCTCTGCCCTCATCCTAAGACCCCTGCGAACACCATCACATGACAGTAATATGTTCTATGACAATGAATGTCTTTCTTTTCCTAAAGGAAATATATAATGATTTATATTTTTAGTCAATTTTTTTTTTGTTTTTTCTATTGCCTATTTTAAAATAAGATCATCAAAACGTATTTTTTTTACCAAGATAATCATAAAATCATATTTGTTTCACTAAAATATTTGGTCAGCAACTTTACTGCAAACATCACTTGTGGTTTTTTGTTTGGTTTATTTACAGTTTCTGATCAAGCAGCATTTGAGGACTGGAATCTCTGTAACTGTATACTGTATTTTTCAATTTGTGGTGGTTTAGTTTCCAGGAAAAAAAAAAAAAGCTGCATTCAGTAGGAACTAAAGCATATGTAACAGGGCTATGATGGAAGCATCCTGCAAAGGCCACAAATCTCTTCTGTGGTGTAAAATGAATTGGTTGCTTGGCTACCAGATTCTTTTCTGGCTTTGAAAAGTAGTCTTCTGATGTACATTAAATCTGTCTTGGGGTTAAGACCTCAGTCACTATAAATTTCATAGCTCGACTACAGCCTCACATAACATTAGAACTTAAAAATTAGAAATCCACTCACTGAGGATTTTCTTTCACTCTTCTTCTTCGTGAATCACTTGTCTTGTGAGGATAACTTTTATTTAAAAAGCTGGAATTCTTTGTAATTTGTTGTTGAAATATTTCTGTGATAATGGTAATAGACCCTTTGGTGCAAGAAGCTCTTTTATTACTAATGAATGAGTAATGAATAAGAAAAACAATACAAGGAAAACACTGATAACCTGGAGCAAGCCTGACAGAAAGCTACCGTAAGATCAGAAATTTTACCACAGGACATGAGAATAGAGGCTGAGGGAACAGAATTTGTTTAATCTTGACGAAAGAAGACAAAAATCTTATTGCTTTCTAATGCATATTCAGAGTAGAGAGGATGGAGCCAGATATTTTTAGGGTGCATTGTGGTAGGATAGGAGGTAACAGACACAAGCTTAAATTTAGCAAACTTCAATTAATAGTTGGATTTTTTTTTTTTTCCTTACACAATGAGTACATTCAAAAGCTGGAAAACATTGCCTAAAGACATTGAGGACCATTTCACCTTGGGTAGAAATTCAATACTTGGAGAAAGAAACCAAAATCTATTGGAATGTCTTGAGCAAGCTGCTCTGCTCTGAATTCGTGGTGATTTAAAGGGGGGTTGGATGAGAGGTCTTCCAGAGCTCCTTTCCAGAATCCCTTGCCAGTCAAATGATTTATCCCTCTGTTCTACTGAGGGACTTTTCAGTGACAAGTGCAAGATTTTCTTGTCTACTACCATTCTTACTGCCATGTAAGTGTATTACAAAATCACAAAACTGTTACTTGTTAAGAAAACAAGTTCTATTTATTTATCAATTTTTCCTTTCCAGTAACTTGCTTTGCATGCTGTATTAAAATAAAATTGCATCTGTGGAAATTTGCTTTTAGGGTAACTCATGATAAAATTTCCATGATCTGAAGTGTTACACATTCTTACAAGAATTTAGCCCAAATTATAATTGTCATAATAATTTGTAAAGTACTTCTATACTTAATATTTTGGTTGAGTCAACCAAAACTGAGGTGTATCTGGATCCTACTTGGAAGTACAGGTTTCACTGAACTATTTTTTTACTCAAAACTGATGTACTGCCTTTTTTTTGTTTGTTTGTTTGTTTTAATTAGTATCAAGCCCAGCAAACTGGTAGTGCTAATTTAGGTCCAGCTGCAGCTCTACTTTTTGCAGAGCTGTATGTTAGGTGGTGAATAATGATGTACATAGAGACCTAGTTTGTTTTTAACAACTAATTTGCTAATCTGCATATTTTCTCATAAAACAAAGAAACAGTTTGTGTCTTTTTAACTTTACAAAGACCTCATCTCCTCCTGTGAACCAGAAGAATTCAACAGAGAATTCCAGGTCTTTTCAAAATTACTCTTTTCTACCCAGTAACAGCAAGTCTCTCCCAGATGGAGATTTGCTGCTTGCTCTCTTGCAAGCTCAATGGAAAACTAATACAGAAAATGCCAACTTTTTAATATTCTTTGTCTCCTCAGATTAAAACAACTTTTTGTTTTCTCATTCCTTGTTTAAAAGTGGAGCTTGGCTAGCTCATGACAATGAATTGCCTTAAATACAGACAAATCCCATGGAAAGTGGGTTTCCTAATGAGGTTTACTAATTTTGCTGTGAATTTAGCAATACTTTTTCTCATTAGTCGTACATAAAGTCATCAGACAAATCCACTAAGTACCACTGTGTGCAGAAAGCTTTTGAAATTGCTGTCCAGCTGTAGATGTGTACCTTCCCTAGATCTGCTCTCTATTTGTGAATAAAGGTTGAGCAGGTGTTTTATTTGAAGCTGAGTATCTTAAAATTCGCTCAGTCTGTTTCCAATGCTTTAACTGTGAAGTCTAAGGCTTGGCAAAGGGAGAGGGGTACAGGGGAGGAGCCCGTCTTCAGGCGAATGGGAGTGCAGGGGGAGTGGGGAACAGAAAATTGACATAAGGGAAACACCAATAACAACAACTCGGAGGAGGGGCCCCGGCCCCTGAACCAATCACTCCGTGCCCTAGACAGAAGTTTCCAGAGAAAAAGGCGGTGGCAGAGAGTGACTGGCAGGGCACCGGGGAGGGGTTTGGAAAAAGATGCATCGATCTCCAGGGAAACCAGGGAGGAGCCAGAGTAACTGACAAGGACAGGGAGGGGAGGGAGAACCAGGGCAGAACCATTACAAAACATGGGGGAACAGAACATACCAACACAACATAACAGTGAAGTCTAAGGTTTGTCAAAGATTTCTCACTATTTGGCATTTCTATTCAATTACCTCCCTTTCTAACTCTTCTTAATAAAAATGTCTGCACCAACTTTTAAAACAAGTTGGGTTTTTCTCCTAAATGTTGGTATCTCAGAGGAAAATAAATTTGATTTTCACTCTTGCTGAATGTCATATTTCTGAAATATGACACACTCTTCCTATTTAATTTTTCAAAGTCTGCTCTTTTGCATAGATTTTTCTTCTATTTGGTTTTTTTGGGTTTTTTCCTATTACTTAAATGCTCCTGCTTATTTTCCATAGTCTACTAAGGTCCTTTTTTAATCCTCTGAATATTTTCAACTTTAGCTATTCACTTCTACTTTCTAGTTCTTTCTATAAAGGTTACTTTTGATACTAGTTGCCTTGATTTAAGTAGTTAGAAGGGACAGAGAGTAGGATTATTTTTTAGCAGACAAATGTATTTTTTAGAGTTTTCTGAGGTTACTGTATTTCATACACTATGTAGTGGATATATCCTTACATTTATGGTAACAATGGACTACTTTGGAGAAGGAGTTTACAGAGCCTGTTTTCACTTGGACCTAGTTAAAAAAAAAAAAAAAAAAAAAAAAGCGCATTGTAGAAGCTGCCAGCAAAGTGAAACAGTGAAAAAAACTGGTTTTGCATGCAAGAAAAACATTAGTGTGAACAGTTAAACGTCCACATGGACATTCAAATGTGTTTATGTGCCCTCACATCTAAATTAAGTACATAATACTGTGATACTGTCTAAAAATAACCTACTTTCTCTGAAAATATTAGGAAAGAAAGGGTTTTCAGTCCTAATTCTCCAATTAAAAAAAAAACAACAAACAAGCAAAAAAAAAACCCCACCCAAATAAATTGCCTAGGCTACCTGAACTATAATAGAGTAGGCTACCAGAACTATAATACACATTTTCATTTTTCATAATCAGTCTCCTCAACCTACTTCAAATGTCATGAAAACTGCTCTGTCATTTTCTGAAAGCAACAATTTTGGACATAAGATCAGAGTTGATCCTGGAGTTTCCTGCTCAACTTCTGGAATGGAGTTCAAGCAGTGTAACTCTGGGGATTACTGCAGTGGGATTACTACAATGTTTTAGGGTTCGTGCTTATTTTCCTACAAGAAGATGGTCACGAGTTTATACAGGAATTTTTCTTTCAGAATTGTTACTAAAATTCATATCCAAAGACATTTATCAGCTATCATGGCAGTGAGGCTACATTCACTCCTCCAAAATAATTATTTTTGGGTGACCCATCAGTGTGGAGGAATAGGAATCACTGATAGGATAAGGATAGAGATCCGTGACTCCTGCAAGATGAAAAAATACAGATCACTGGATTGTGTAGCAGGGATGCTCTGTCACTATAGGCTATGGACTTTTTGATTAGGATTTGTTTATGAAGTTAAAACTCATAATGTTTTTAAGGGTGAAAATTTTGTGTTAATTTGACTTGCATGTGATTTTTAAGTCATCTTTGATAATTTCAATGGATCACTTTTCTCCTTCTCGCCTTGTTCCTCCACAGTGATTCTTTTACACTAGGAATAGGGCAGTTATCCAAAGAAAAGACAGATTTCCATGAGAGAGATGGAAGCGTGATATTAGCCAGGCACATTTCAGGTGTTCCTGATAATCCTTCAAAAAATTTTATTCACCTTTGGATATAAATTTCCATATCCTATTAAAAAAAAGATAAAAGAAAAATAATTCTTCCCATTACCTTGATTTAACTGCAGAAATATGTGACGGTGTTCACAGGGGTTTTCAGGTGAGGGAAGAGATGAGAATGTTGACTCCATGTTCAGAAGGCTTGATTTATTATTTTATGATATATATTGCATTAAAACTACACTAAAAGAATAGAAGGAAAAGTTTCATCTCAGAAGGCTAGCTAAGCTAAGAATAGAATGGAATGAAAACAAAGGTCTGTGTCTCGGACAGAGAGAGAGCCAGCTCTGCTGTGACTGGTCAATAATTCCAAACGTCCACATGGGACCAATCATGGGTCCACCTGTTGCATTCCACAGCAGCAGATAATAATTGTTTACATTTTGTTTCTGAGGCCTCTCAGCTTCTCAGAAGGAAAAATCCTAAGAAAAGGATTTTCATAAAAAGATGTCTGCGACAGAAATATTCAAAGATTGTCTACTATTGCCTCCTTTCTCAGCATGTCTTTTACTAATCACCTAAAGAACTCTTAATTGATTTTTTTTTCATGTTATATTTCATATTAATATTAATACAATAACATAACATACTGAGGAAATATTTTGAATGTGTATTTATATCTCTGGGAGAAAGGTGCAAGAAAAAGGAGAAATGATAATCAAAAATTAATACCCAGAGTGTAAGTTTTATTTTGTTTGTTTGAAATCACTTTTGATGCTAAGTGACAGCCTTCCAAAATCTAGTAGTCATGATGCTGAGTTAACTAAGTGGTAGGAGAGGATGGAAAGAGAGAGAGTTTCTTCAGGGTTAAGACTTCTATAATGCAGAAATCAAAATTAGAAGTCCATTCCTTTTTCTTTTCCTTTATTTCTGGATACTTAAACCACTGATATGCAAGGAGAGAAGTGGAGCAATACAAGAGATCAGTCAAAACAGTGCAGAAGTGTGTCTGCCTTTTTAAAAAAGATCAGGACAGATTCTGTGTAGCATTTTATTATGTCATTTCTACTTTTGCTACTATTCTGCTCTTGGGATGGATTTGGGACTTGTACCCAAACCTGCATTAACTGATGTGAGGTGGAGCCTTTGGAAAGATATCACTGCATCTGATTTCTAGGGACTCTCTTATGCTTAGCCAATATTTTATCTACTGAAAATAGCATTATGGAGAAGAGAGCTGGCACTGAGACACAATATGAGTCCTTTTAGTCACTGGGAGAAAAGAGACATGAGGGCAAAGTCAACCCTGTAATATGCAAAGACTTTAAATAGCAGGTAAAAATCATAAAAGCTTACAGGGTTTTTCAGTGACAGCATAGAATTTGGTTGAACTACTTCAGCTAGAAAGTTGAAGTTCATTCAAAACAAACTTTGATAAATATGTAAGATACTTTGGAAACTCCATGGCTCATACAACTTTTTCATAGTAGAGGCAATATTTATTTGAGAAAGAATTATTGCTACTAAAAAGAAATTAATCATTGACAAGCAGTTCTAATGTAAATATATTTATAAGGACCTTTGATTTGACAATTTTGTTCTTGGAAGATTAGATTTTCTTGAATAGTAAATTTAATTTTTGAACATGTTAAGACATATTATTTCCACACTGAGATACTCATCTTTTCAGGAAAGGTCTTTGAAAAATAAAATGTGGAAATAATGTTTTTATTTTTAATTCCTTTATTTTCTCTATACTTTAGGCTCTACCTACCTGAATATGCTGCTCTATAATTTTATTATGTTTGCAATTCATAGTGACAAAATGTAAGTAGCTGTAACTGTAAACAACTATTTTGGAACTAATCCACAAAATACTCTAATTTTATCACAGGTTTCTGTGCTTAACTTGTTCTCCTAACATCTTGCCATAGAGCCCTTGAAAATGACTGATGAGAAACTTCTTCACAGAAACAGGGATTTTGCTTGAAGTACAGCAGTTCTGGAAATGAAACCTCTCTGGGTACATACACAGAAGGTGTTACTTTTTTATTTGAAGTGAAACTTTGTAGTTCAGTTGATGTTTGCTATCAGAAAACCATCTTTTTTAGACAGTCGTGAAACTGGGATTTGTCTTGAGTGTGAGATATTGACCTTACAAAAGCCAAACTGTGACTGAGCGTTAGAAAGATGAACAGTAAGGGTAAACTTCCTGCCAGGGCTGCACTTGACCCCTTTGCAATCCTTGAAGGGCAGCCTACAAGCCTGTGACACCCCTCCATTCCTGCAGCCTGCTTTGTGCAGTATACTTGTGTATAGTGAACACGTTGGGGCAGCAGTGTCCCAGGTGTATCCAGAGAGGAGTCTAATATATCCTGGTTTGAGACAGAGGGCTCTGGCAAGCCCCCTAGAGAGGAGACATTAGTAATGACACACTCACTTGATGTAGACATGAGATTTTCACACACACACATGAGTGTGTGCCTTACCTTCTAAAAGGAGACTGCATCCTTGGGTGCCTGAAAACAGCTTCACCATGTAACCCTATTCTGTTCAGTCTAAGTCTAAAATGATCTCCATAGTTGAGCTCTGTAAAATTAGAATCATGAATCACAGTTTTAAGAGAAAAATATGGCAGTGCCATGAGGAAAAGCTAAGCAGGGATACAGAAAGTCTGGGTAAACTGGCAAAGGTAGCAAGGAGGGGAATTAATGCACTTAGTGCTCTGGTGAGGATAAGTGATTTCAAACTGGAATCCCTTTGCATGGTTATGGGCAGGAGGGGAGGTCCCCTCCTTCTCCATGGCCCAAATGGTGGGAAGGTACACGTCTCTTCAGAGGCCAGTGGGCACTGGTTCAGGCAGACATCAGAATCTGGCTCTGCAGTTCTAATAAAGTAACAAATAGGGCTAAATGCAGCTCAGAACATGGGTGCACTATCTATTTATTTAGACTTCTTTTGTTTCAGCCCAAAGCAATAAAACTGATCTACAATTCATTATCATGCTTTAGTCCTTATTATTTCTACATATATATTCTAAAAGTAATTGTAATATAAAAATTCTTTTGTTATCCACATCATATTTATTCTGCAGCTCCAATTTGTTCCAGATGGGCCCCAGTGTAAACAGGAGTAGAACATGACCTTTGAATTGTAACAAACCATGTCACCAAAGCATGGCAAGACTTAGCAATAGAATTAATAGATGTGATCACATGATCAGGGAGTGTGAACTTTTTTAAGCTTGAATTTAAACTACGGGCTTCAGAGGAGACAACAGGGATCCAGTAGCTTAGTCTTTATCCTCTGAAATTGAAATACAATTTATAGAAACATACTCAGCTGAACTGAAGGCTATGCAGTGGGTAAAATAAGCTGAGCTTTTAAACAGCTCAGCTGCATGAATACCAAAGACTGCTGCATTTTCCTCTCTGTACTGTTACTTGTCTTGAAAATAGAATGGGAATCTAACTTACAAATTAGAATTTCCTTTTTTTTGAGAATATGCAGAGATATTCAATACTACCACCACATTTTTAGAACTGAATTTTTCATGCAGCTAATGGAATTCTGGCTGTTTCGTAATATTTTTTATGACTTTTCTGGCTTTCTCTTTGACATACCTAAATTTTTCAAATCATTTGGGAATGGGCAGTTGCTACTGTGCCTGACATATTTTGAAACTAGTACTCTTATGCAAGGGCTATGAAAAAGGGTAGTTTGTAAGAATTAGTTTGCTTTCTTTCCTTGGATATGTCTTACTGATCAGGTTATTGTGAAGTATAAATTTTTTGTCACTGCCTGAGGCTTCTTTACAGGCTTTCTCTGCATAAGAATAGTTCAACTAAAAGATAGCTTTATGTTTCCTTAGAGCACCATGATAGATGCAACTGTTAAAAAGAAAACTGAATTTAAGAGCCAATGTCTCAATATATTCAATTGTAGAAACGGGTAGCTAGTTTTTCTTCAAGTGCTTCCTCAAATGAACATTCATATTGAGGTTATATGAGCTTGTAGACTTTTTATTTGTCTTTGCTATGTATAGTTTGGCCCTGCACAGACATCATGTGCTCTGTAATTCCTCACTGCTGTTCTAGAATCAGGACAGTGTCTATTTGATGAGCTCTGTTTCTATGAACTTGCTCTTAGTGAGTATTTTGTTTCCTTATTATGAATTTTGTGAATATTCTTGTTGTGTTGTGTCTGTATTAATTGGACTGTTCTGTTTCCCCAGTCATGCAATGGTTCTGCCCTGGTTCCCTCCTCCCTCCTTTGTGCTGCCAGTTATCCCAACTCCTCCCCAGTTGCCTTGGAGATCAATGTACCCTTTCTCAAATCCTTCCCCGGTGCCCTGTCCGTCACTCAGCGCTCCCACCCTTCTCTCTAGAACTCTCTAGAAACTTCCAGCTAGAGCGTCGAGTGATTGGCTCAGGGGCCGGGGCCCCACCCTCAAGTTATCCCCATTGGTGTTCTCCCTAAGTCAATCTTTTGTATCCCACTCCCCTCTGAAACTCTATTCGTCCAAGGACTGACTCCTCCCCTGTGTCCCTCCCTCCTTATAAGCTGTTGCAACCCTTCCCTTGTTCTCTTTGGCTGTTGGTTCTCCTGGGACCCAATAAACCTGGGTTCACCACAGCTGGAGAGCGCTCTCTTATTTCTGCTGACAGTAGCCACACGCCAAGCCACATCCTACCAAAGGTCACGCTGCTGTCACAGCACAGAGCGTTTGCCTCAGGTGCTGTCCCGAACCACGAAGATCGGGATAGTGCCCCCGTACTGCTAGCGGTGCTGGATAGCTAGCTGGGACGTCCAAGAAGTACAATCTTTCTCCAGCTGGACCACTTCATATTCTTAAATTTTTCCCTAAGTTACATGAGTTGATTCACATAGGTTAAAAAATAAAAGGTCTTGTTTCATGCTTCTTGGAAACATTATCTTTGCATGTGACCTAGAAATTTCCCTGAAGGTCTAAGCTTGCTGCTTTTGCATGGTTTGAAACCAAACTTCTGAGCCCTGGAAAATCCCAGGCAAAAGCTAAAAACTACCTCCCTGCAGAAAACTTGCACAAAACCCAGAGATACCCACACCAAACAAACCTGTCTTCATTCTACCCAAACAGAATTTGGCAGCATTTGAAGAGATGCTGTCCATAGTAGATCAGGTGAAGGGCAGTTAGTTACACCACTGAAAAGAACACTCTGTGGGATCTTGGGAGGTGGGGCAGGTTCTTGTCATTGTTCAGAGATGTGGCATTTGGATTTATCTTTTCCCTTCCCTTTCCTGTGATTTCTTCGACTTTTGCCCAGCATGTCTGGTTAGGCTATAACTGCTTTGAATCCCAGCATTCTGCTTTTCTGCCAGGCAAACGGGACTCTTTTCTCCCTCAGGTCCCCAGGACATAATTTCTGTTCTTCTTGTTCTTGCAGCATCTCCGTCTACTCTTAGAAAACAAAACAAAGACAAAAAATATGAAAGGATATTTTTCCCTTCCTTATCTGCAAATTATCAGATTTCATGCTCATAATTCTTAATCAGGCTCAGATGTCTTGAAACAGAACCACACAGAGCCACTACTCATACAAAATAATGGACCTATCTTGATACTGTCTCATTGATTTTTATTTAAACATCAGTGAATCACTGAATCTTGATTTCCTAAAAAATTGAAAATTAGAAAATTTTGATCTGCTTTCAACATGCTCCAGTGGGGTTTCATTTGCTTTTTTAGGAAAGACAGAGTGGTTAAAGAGGACTTAAATTGTCATAAATTGCTATTGAAGTATAATATATAAGTTATTATAATTTTGAAAAGTTCTGATAGTTGCTGCCATGTTTTCTGTTCAGAAGAGATGACTGGGCCATAAGCTGGAAGTGAACTTTCCTGTCATTTCTGGAACAAAGTGGAATTCTTTAAAATTTCCATAACATGCAAACTTTGCCTTTATTTGAGCATATTGTTATCAAAGTCGATGACAGTTCAATACTTTAGCAGTTTGCATCAGCCTTCCAAGCAACATTGGCCTGAGGAAATGCAATGTTCAAGGAGATACTGAGATCAGTGATAATATATATGAAATTCTAAGGTTTTCCTGGAAAAGAAGTAGCAAATAAACATTTGTAAGCATGACAGCTTTGATTGCACTTAAGACTTAAGGAAATACATTGTAGCTTTTCATTTGATTTTTTTGCTGAATAATACTTTGTTAAACTGCCAGGCCTAATGGAAATGAGGGAGAGGACTGAGTAAGTCAATGACTTTGTTAATTTAAAGATGAACTGTAATTACAAGGGGAGATACGGTGCTGGTTTGTTTTTATACAGCTGGCTATTCAAGCTGTTACAGCTTTCTGTGAAGTATACTCTTTTCTCCTTCTTGTGCCGAAAACGTTAAGTATGAAGCGAAATTTGTGTTGTTTTTTCTGAGCATAAAAATTAGTGGGTTGTGGTTTTTCAACATAACCCATTAAAATTAGTGAGCAAAAGCTCTTTCACAGGTATTGACTGCTGAGTGTCACAGGTTGGACTGAAATGTTAGTGCTGTACCCGTTCTTACCATTTGTGATAAGTTTTTCCTTTTAGTTTTTGCATTAATTAATTCTTACTTGTAACTGTGGATACCTATCTATCATCTATAGATCGATTGATCGATCTATCCGTCCATCCATCCATCCATCCATCCATCCATCCATCCAATCTATCATTTATTGATTCCAAATATGTTAGTACAGAGCTGTGAAAAATTTGATATTTTTTTAGTTCTTAGCATTCATTCATGTTAGGGATACCCTCATTATAGCACTTGGCATGATTAATTTTTCATTTGTAATGTTTATCAGGTGCCAGATGTAGATATCACAGTAGCAATTGTTATTTTAAAATTGTTATTATTAAAATAATAATAATAATAATAATAATAATAATAATAATAATAATTATTATTATTATTATTATTATTATTATTATTATTATTATTATTATTATTTGTAATAACTATTATTTTGGCGGTACAGAAGGGGTTTTTTTATACTTACGCTGGTGCTAGAATATGTGAGAAAGTTAATATTTATATAATATGCAGCAAACATTTCCAAACTTCTCTAAGAGAAGTTATAAGTCTGTGGGACTATTTTCTCTCCTAGAAAAGCTCATCTGCTTGTTAATTAACATTTTGGAGTGAAAAATGTCCAGCATAAATTTCACAAAGTAATCTCTGATTGGACTCCATACAATAGGAAGAACTGCTTTTTCCTAAGGACTCTATAGTATTTTCACACACAAAAATATGCAGCCTGCCCATAACCCTAGCAAAATTCAATTACTCAGAGAGGTGTAAACCACATTTTATGAAAGCAATAAGACATGACTCTTGATGATTTCTGTTGAAGACTGCTATACAATTTAGAAGTGTTTGCAGCTCCACACTGAAGGCTGAGTGGATTTAACCAGCTGCGTAGCATAGTAATCTCCCAGAAGCATATTACCTAGAATATATCTTTGCTGTTCATTTAAAATTGTTTGCAAAAGCAATGGATTGGAATTATCAGAATGGTAATAAATTTAGCAAAATCAATAATGCAATTCTGGTGATTTTCACATGGAATATTGATGCAGGCATTGCATTACTCACAACTCACTTGAGGAATGTCCATTACAGTTAGAAATTCCAGAAATATTTACTGTCTGTGTGATCTGTCACCTGAAATCTCTCTCCAGTCATGAAAGTATGAACTATTCTAGAAGTATCTTGCCTTTCAAATTAAAAAGAAACAAACAGCAAAACTACCTCAAAAATAATGGGTAAGATTAAACTTAAAAAAAGTTGATTGGTGTCTGCCTTCCCACATGTAGCTCAAATCTTTATGAAATAATTTTAAGAACTTGTAGAAATTATTCTGTTTACTTTATCTGTGAGTGAAAAAAAATCTTCCTCTAATAAAAATCTTCTTTTTCTGCTGTTCTGCTGCATTGATGAAAGGAAGAAGAGCATTGAAGCAGATACATCTTAGTGGTATCTAGTGTCTAGATAAAACAAAATGGGGGGTTTTAATTTTCTTACAGGTGAGCAGTGCTGGACCTTTCAATTCAGAATTATGGGATCAGTCATGATTTACCTTTGTAAGAAGCTTTACAAATGAAAGCAGAATTTCCAGCAGGCCAATCAGTCCAGACTTTTCTATTCCTCACAGAGCTTTATCCCTTACATGAACATTTTTATATTTATGCACACTGTGTGGCAAATCCAGGAAAAAGAGTTTCTCTTATTAGCATTGAAATGGGATAGAGTTTGGGGCTAAAAATATGTCTACTACCATTTTAGATACAGAATGCTTCTGTAATAATTGGCGTAAAATTATTCATTCTAATAATAAAGTTGTGTTAGTTATAATCATTAAAAACTCTGAAGTATAGACATGGTTGCACTCCCCAAAAAAACCCCAACACTTGAGTGTCATTAGATAATATAGATGTGTTAGTTGGCCTGTCATTTTTATGTTTTTTTTGCTTTGTAAGGGACTCCACGGTGGCTGCAGCTGTCTGGATATTGTATGGCTGCTTCTCACTGGCTGTGATCTGTTTGTTGCTGGAACAAAGTGGAGTTGCTGCATTTCAAAGTAGAGCATAAGACCCCCCTCCTCCATATTGAGTTATTCAGCAGCTAACCTTCAGAATGTGCTGCACAAAGTGTATTCTGCTACACAGATGTCCACTCTGTCCAAACATATAATGTGATTCTGTTTGCATTGAAGGAAAGGTTTTATTTTCTACTAGATTCTTGAACAGACACCAGGAAAGAACTGAACTGTAACAAACTACACAGAATGATTGCAGCATCCTGGGCTGCATGAGGAGGAGAATTGTCAACAAGTCAGGGAGCAGAACCTTTCCCTCTGCTCAGCCCTGGTCTGATACTTGGGCCTTCAGCACAAAACCATTTGGTCTGATTGGAGCAACTCTGGTGCAGGGCCACAGGAATGACTCAGGGACTCAGTTTGTCAGATAGTGATTCTGAAAATGTCTAAGCTTTGCTTTTGACACTATTACTACTCCTAAACACACCAGACTAGATCTCAAACAGAGGTGTGGCTTTCTCTTCCATCATAAACCCATTGCAGCAACCTCTTTGAAGAAGAGGTCTCAAGTTATATCTGCCTCTGTGTTACCTCTGCACCCGCTCAGTTCTTTCAGCCAATTTGGGTGAAATGAACTGCTGGGAACGCAAGAATGGAGTCCCCACCGGCTGTGACTGCCTAGTGATGCCTTAAAATTGTTTCTACTTGTCAGCTTTTCTACAGCTCAAAATCAAGAGCAGAACATGGCCTGTATTTTCTCCCCACTTGTTTAAAGAAAAGTCTGGTATTCTTCTTTTGTTCCTAAACAGAACCATGCACCAAAATTAACACTAAAATGACCTCTTGAATGCTTCTCAATAAAAGAGGATAATAATTTTTACATGCTAAAATAAAAAACCAAAACACAATCTCTATTTTTATGCTGCATGAGAACTCCATTGGCTTTGCAGTTTAAGAAAGCAGGAGCTGAAAATAAGGACTATCTGCAGTCAGGAGCTGTGTATTTCCTGCTTTAGGAGTGGCTTTTTTCCATAAAGTTGCAAGATCTTTACAGCCACTGGGTCTCCTTGTTGCTTTTGTCAAACCTGTTTGCAGTCATCAACTGTCCCAAAAGTTATTCAGTGATTTTCATAAGTGCATAGAGGCAGCACTGGTTTAGTTTAATCACATTGGCATCATTTCATTAGCAATCAAGCTCAAATAAATAAATGTTCTTTGTTTGGCAAGTCACTTCAGAATGGCAAATCAATAAATTCCTACAGGAAAACATCAACATTTTTCAGAGCTGGGGTACACTTTGTTCTTGATTATTTTGAACAGAGTTGATTAAAAACTGATGAACCTTTTCCTTTTGAGAAGAATGGCTTTTTTTTTTCATTCTTGGTGACCTAATTGCAAAAGCATTCAAGTGGGGAGGATAGGGCAAGGTATAAGGACATATTACAACTCACTTGTATCTTGAGAGAATAAATGACATAGGAAGGAATCAGTAGCTCTTTATTTGATGTGTTTACTGCAGACTGGGGTATTAGTATTCCAGAATTCACTGTAGGTAACAGATTGACATGGCTGGGGGTAGAGTATGTGATTTTCTATTCCTTTGGTCCATTCTTTTAAATAATATGTAGTCATGTAAATATATGAGTTTTAGCTGTCTGCACATACTATTATATATGAGGGAAGAAGATTCTCATATGGTGGTGTCTCTATGGCTTTTTTATTCAAGCACAGAGTTACACCCAACTTGTAATAAAATGACATCCTAAGTAGATTTCTCATAACTTGTACTTCCCTGGCTGTTCTTACATGCATATCTGTACATTTTAATTTTCTATTGGCATGCTTGTTGTTTCTTTGGATTGTGTTTTTGTGGGGTTGTTGTGGGTGGTGGGTTTTTGTTTGTTTATTTGTTTGTTTTGGGGTTTTAGTTGTTCTGTATATTGGTTTTGTTTTTAAAATCTGTTCTGCTGGAAACCTGATTGATATATTAAGCATAAGGTAAGCTGTTGTATGTTTTAGCATTTTTTTAAAGGATTTACACTATACAGAGACAAATCTGCCAACTTTATTGTTGTATTTTAAGCAGGAACAGAAATTGTGAAATTATGTTTCCAAATAAGTTATTGTGCAGAAAATCTCTTCCTTTTTCATTGTTCCAGCAGACTACAAAGATGCTCAGCAGGCTGAGAGGAGACCAGTGCACTAGGGGAGCACTCTTGGGTTGGCCTGTTACTATGAAATATAACTTTGGAAGGTTTAGTTGGCAGTCCTAACCTACTAATACAGTATAGTCTTAAAATGCATAACCATTTTTCCAGTGAATCTGTGTGCCTGGCAATAGTCATCAGCAGAACACAGAATGTGATCAGCATAAAGGTACTCAGAGATTTAGTGCAGCTGTATCAGATGTTACTTATGTGCGTTTAATTCATGAGCATTGTCTTCGACTTTTTCCATCTGTTTGAGAAAGGAAAAAAAAGAATATTTCCAAAGTGACAATATGCAAAAAAGCAAGTTCTGTCCTAAAGTCTGATTTTTTACCTATCTGTGTGGTTCACCCTCTTCTAATATTTGCAACTCTTTGCTTCCTTCCATATGGGGTTACATAGGGAAATTGGCAGTATACTGAAATTTGATGTTTACAACTATTTGTGATTTGGAATAGGGCTGCACACATCAGCTAGAGAGCAGGAAAATATAGGGCACAGACAGTGATAGTAAGTAGAATGCAAAGGCCTGATTAGGGCATAATTTATGTTTCTGGCTCTCTTGTAATTTGCAAAGTCTTATTTTTTCAATTGCAAAAAATATGTGAGAAAGATATTAAAATATCAGGATTACCAGACGGCATTTTAAGGCTTATTCAAACTGGAGAGATTTAGCTATTTCAAGAAAAAATTCTCTCAATAGCAACAACATTGCCAGATTACCTGGATATTTAGGAAAATGGTTATTATCCCTATTATTATTTTTCACCATATTTTACATGCAGGCCTGTACTCTGTCTTGTGCCCTATCAACCCTTGTCATTCTCCACAGTTATTCCTCTAACATCCCTGTCTTCACTCTTCTGAAAGCACCACTGTTCAAATATTTATCTTAGACACCTGGAGGAAATGCATTTCTTCTGTGCAAGTGGGGACAGCAGAGGTTACAAGTGGAGAAGGAAACAATATAGATCTCCAATTTGAACAAAGATCTGTCCAAAGGCAGGTTGTGACATTTTGCTTCCCAATCGCTTGGACGTGTATGCTTTCATCTAAATGAAATAAAAATAAATATTAATTTTTCTGATTGATTTCTAAGACAGTTTGCATTGAACTGATGATACAAAAATTTTAAATAACCTTAAAGCTGAGTAGAAATGAATTTTTTCCACAGTGTCATAAGGTAAGCCTTTGAAATTTCTCTGTTATAATATTGCCTGTTTCTTTTAGGAAGATTTTGAATTTCTGAAATTTTAGAATTAATTTGATTGTCCAAGTGCTGCTTCAAGTATTTTTTTTCTCATATACAAAACATTGCACAAGAGATAAGTATGAAATTACTTTCACCAACTGACAGAAAAACCTGCCTGATTTTTTAAAGTTTTTTTTAGTCGAGTGCAAGGTGTTCTCAACCCAAACTTTAAATCTCTGCTCTCTGCTTCTTCAATAAAATCTGTATTGATCTTTCTAATGTTTGTCCTATTCACTTGATAGTACATAGGTAAACTATAATAAAATGAACATGCACATTCAAAAAGGAGGCATTTACCAGTTTTTTAAAAAGCTTGTCTTCCATTGTAATATACTAGAAAAGTGTTTTTCACATACTAACTGTAAAGTGAGCGCTAAAGAAAAACTACAATTATGCTATAAGCTAGTTTTAATAGTTTTTATAACAGAATGATACATTCTTTATATAAGTAATTAAGTGTTACAGAATATTGGCACATACATACATAAGGTTGTCTTGTATGTTGGGGGATTGATATATGTAATTAATACCATTGCTATATGGTATAAACTTGTTAGACATAAATGTGCTGCACTTCTGCACTGCTCCACTGGTGAATATTGAAAAAAAAAGGGAAGGAGTTAATGAAAACTCCCCAGATCTCCTTCTCAGCAAGGGAAACACCACACATTCAGGCCCACTCAGATTTGCAAAGGGTGGACATGATAATGTGTCATACAGATGAGGATCATATTTTCTGAGCTGTGTGTGTTGTATCCCAAGGGAAGATGTCTGGAAACCTACACTTTTGCAGAGCATGGAGGCTGGGTAGTGGGTTGTTGTTTGGTTGGGTGGTTTTTAGCGCTGAAGTTTTAAAATGAGGCAAGGCTGGAGTGATGTGTTATCAGTGGCTATACAGTGTCATCAAGCACTGAAACACTGGTGTTTTATCAATGTTATTCTCATACCAAATGGATAACACGGCGCTCTACCACTCGTGAGGAAGAAAACTAATTCTATCCCAGATAAAACAAGGACACTTGCAGTTTACAACTGTCTCAAATCTTTCTTCCTTGTGGGCTTCAGTGAATATACTCAGCTTCAATTTGGTATGTGGCTGAAGGCAGACGTTGGAATGCTTAGGATAAAGAAATTATTAACTGTAAGAAGTAACAATAATAATGTATTCCTTAGTACTTTCATATATTTTACCCTGAGGTGTAGTCAGAGAGGAAACAAAAAAAGGGTGTTCACTATTCCTCTAAAGATGCTATTAAATCAATGCTCTGTTTGAAACCAAATTTATAAGAATGTCTTTATATATAGTATAAGTAAATTACAGTAGGTTTATGTGAAATGCAAGCATATTACTATATCTTCCTTAGTTATAATTTAGGAATTACAGCTGTAATACCATAAGCTATTTCTTTGCCTTAATGTTAGATCCTGATTAATGGAAAATCTATACATTGTGTACTGTATGATCTAAGATCTTAAACAATATGTGGTCCAATATTTCAAGAGAAACTTGTAGATGAGGCTTCTGCTTATCTTTAGTGGATACCTCCTTTCAAGCAGCAAGCTATTTAAAATTTATGACTTACATAACTCTGTCAATACGTGTAGTTAAACTTCTGTAGCCAGTAACCCTTATATTCATTTGGAAATCATAGGCTTGAACTGATAAGGGCACTACTGTATTGTTCTCGCAGATTATCCAGACAAAATTTTCTTTGCCTGATCCTTTCTTGTTCTGTGCAGTGAATTTTTGATATCTCTCTCAAAAGGACATTGATTGTTCAGTTTCGAAAGAAAGAAGCTTCTTTATTATCTTTTCAGGTGCTTATTCAATATGTGCATTTGCAGAGGTATGTTTTGCACTGAAGACAATAAAAAAGGGTGTCAGTATTCTAAACACATTGAGTGTTTTTCTTTACTGGACACAGAAAATATCCCTGCAGTCCAGTCAGCTGAGTGACAATCTAATGTTTGTAAGACAGTGTTTGTAAGAACAAATAACTAACTGGTAATTTTAAGCAACCTTAAAATCAGAGAGTGCTGCTGTCTAAGACTACAGAATGTACGTCTCAGCCAAGAAGTCCACAAATACATCTGGGAAATGCAGGCCAGAAAGGGCTCCTTGGACATACAAGAATGTTACAGACTCATCATGGGCTGACTTAACAAACAATGTAGGCAATGATCCTATATTGTTGTGTGAACTTCTTTTGACAGCTGTCCAGAGGCCATTCCGTCTGTTTGAATTGTTCAGTCACTGGAATTGCTCTGGACTCTGCAGAATACAACACTAAATTATTTTGTGCTTACAGAAATATCTTGAATCTCCCATCCTGCTGCTTCCTTCCTGCACACTTCTCTTCTCTCTATAAATCCTGCAGTAATGTCCTCCCCTAAAAAGCCATTACCTACTTTTCAATCCATATTCTGCAAGATAGAATGGCAAAAGAATTCAGCATTATTTATGCAACTCTGGACAGAGAACTGATTTTCTCATGACTTGAAGTACCATAAAAACATGCTTATTTCAAATACAGGGTAGCTCTGGAAAGCTGTCTCTGAGGATTGTAGGGAGTAATCAAGTTATATCAAGTTTTTAAGACACTCATTCAGTTAAAGTGTCTTTTAATAAAGTGTGTAAGGGAGGGAAGAGGAGATAGCTCTAATTCAGAGACTTGAAGTTGTGTGATACAATGTTGTTGATGTGAATGAGACAGAGCTATAAATACGAAGGGATGAAAATGTACTGAAAGTGGCTGCTGTGTTGTTCATCTTTCTGTATGATGTGATATACAGTTAGGTTGTTTTGTGAGGAGCAAAACAAATGGAGCTTGGGGCATCCTATCTCCCTGGTTCAAAACTTCCACAAAGAATACCTGCTTCTCTTTTATTGCACAAGAGAGAAGACACACCTTGGCATCCCTGCATACAAGAAGACTTATTGAGTGGTGTCTGTACACTTCCAAAATTAACTGGTTTACAGCTGTCAAAATTATTGTATAAAGGCTGAGGTTCTCCCAATTTTAATGCACTTTATCCAGCTGAAAATTCCCATGGTAAATAATAATCTCTTCATTTTCTGCCATACTTTAAAATGTATCTGATATTAGCAAGTAAGTTCAAAGTTGACGGGAAAGAGGTGAGTAGGAACAGACTATATGTACCTTGAATCACTTCTCCATTGGTACACAGTTTGTCTTGAACAAGACCACTGTCTACAAGACACATTATATGTGAAAACTGCAAAATTCCTCTTCATTTGTGGCCACAATGCTATGCATTTTTAACATGGAGCACCAGGTATTTTTGCAGTGAATTTCCTTATATTTGATCTTAATACAACTAGTTCCTCCTATTTTCTGAAATGTCAGAAGAAGAAAAGTTTATTTTCTTGGCTATCACAATGAAAAAGTGACCAGGGCTAAAAAAATGAAGGACTTTATTTTAAAGATATCATTTCTCAGTATCAAGAAAATGCTTAATTTCTTCTCTGATTTCAAAATGCTTGTAACACTGCCAAGCCTCAAGAGTTCAGACTGAAATTTCAATGCTGAGTGTGTCTCTCAGCAGGTTTTCTTTTTTAATGATTGTTCATCATTCTGTGATTTCAGAGAAGATGATGCAGGAAAAATATCTCGAGCCTGCCTGGGGAGAGAGGGAAAGACAAAAATTTAGTCTTTAGCTGTAGAACCTTTAAAGCAAAAACTTAAAATCTAGCAGCAATCCTAAATAAACTATCCAAAGGCTTGTAGTTTTAAAAAGAAAGTGTTACATTTATTTTTCATAGAATATATTTGAAAGG
This sequence comes from Agelaius tricolor, assembly GCF_023055355.1. Lineage (NCBI taxonomy): Eukaryota > Metazoa > Chordata > Aves > Passeriformes > Icteridae > Agelaius > Agelaius tricolor. The sequence goes on from NW_027269262.1 coordinate 26,878,044, forward strand.
GATTGAATTAAAGTAAATCAGGACAATAAACTAAGAAATCAGATTCACTAAATATTAGAAATAAAAATGTTACTCATTTGTATTCTGGTCTTGTTGATAGTAAATACTGAATTTCCCTCTAGATTTCTTTTAATCAAAGTGCAGTGCAGTGTCTTTGCTGATCAATATCTAGCAACTTCATAATGTTACTGAACATAAAATCAGTAAAAACTATTAAGTGCTGTAAAACATACAGACTCTTCCTCTGGTCTGTGCATGCAACTAATCTGCTCAAAATCACTATTGTGTGAAAAGCCAAGAAGAAAGGGTGAATTTATCAACATATTTATTTTTATGTTGCTGACATTTTCAAATACTGACATGTTGGTAAAGCTGAAATCAGTCTTAAGGCTAAAAGAGAGCTTCCTGGAAAACAAAATCATGGAAGATTGCAAACCCCTCTGGCTGTGGTTATGCACATAGTAAAAGCACATTGGCAGTCTCAGTCAGACAAATGCACCATTTGTGGGCACACTTTCTCATGCCTTGTTTATCTTGCAGTCTCAGGGTGCTGAGAACTCTCATTTTATGAGATACCATGATGTTAGTGAATATTTTCATTTGTAGAACTATAGGGGAAGCCTGTGTCTAGACAATTACATTAAGTGAAATTCTTCTTTTGGAGGACTGGAAAATGGGCTCTTTTGGGTTATTCATGGAGACTCGACTGTGAATGTTCATCTTTCATCATGTGAATTTGAAACTGAGCATCTATTCAAATGTTTTCTGAAGAGTGCATATGAACATCGCCAGTCAGAACTTGCCTCAGATCAGCTGAAAGGGATCTTGACTGTTTGCTTTTAAATGGAAATTAATATACATTCTCTATGGCTGTAGTACAGAAATTCTCTTTTTCCTGTATGTACTTACCAGAAGACTGCAAGAATTATATTATAGGCATTATACAAATGTAGTATATTTATATAGAACTACTTGAAAACCCAGTAGCCTGAAACTTAATGGATTAGTCTAATTCATAGAAATGGGGGGGAAAAAAAATGAACTTCAACTCTGTCTGTATATAAAAGGAGTGCACCTGTGTTCAGGGAGGATGGGAAAATGTGCTGCTGACACCTTTTAAGGATCAAGTAATTAGGGGTGGAAGAAGACGTGGTTGGAATTTTATGGTTTTCAGCATGCGTGGCTCTGCCCGTGTCACACCGTGTGTGCCTCAGCTCCTGGTGGTTCCCTGGGGCTGTGGCATTCCTGCATGGCCATGGACCTCAGCCTGGGAGGACCTCAAGAGCTGAGCCAGGCCACCAGGGCCACCACCTCACACTGCTGGGGGAAATGACCAAGGAGGATGGTTGGCAGTCACTTGGGCAGTTGAGAGGGACAAAAGAGGATGCAGGCAGGTGTGGTTATCAGAGGGGGAACTGGGCTGTGGGCAAGTGTCACTTCAGCCTTTGTCACCTGGCCAACAGCTGCCCGGCTGATGCCCAAGCTCCACATGCTTTAACTGGAGCTGGTGAATGCCTCTTACTGACTGCAAATGATTTTTCTGTCACTGAGTGAGTGTTTTCTGGTTGTCTCTCTGTAGAAGGACTAGGGGGCCTTGAGAAACAGCTCAGGGAAGGTTCCCTGTGCTTGTGTGGGATGCCAAACTGCAGCTGGTGCCTGGCAGGTGCCATGGGGTGTGAGGTGGGGGTGGGCCTGCTTGTCCCTCTCTGTAAGGGTTTTCTTCCTGAAGCATGGAAAAATACTAGGTTCAGCATTATATAATCTTTACTTCGAAGTGATTTTAAGTTATTCAGGTCCCTGTAACTCAGTAGGAACCTGTGCTCAGATCAGCACTTGTTGCCTATGGGCAACCTCAAGAGTGGCTTGCTGTGAGGGAAGTGATGCTCTGTGATGAAGAAGAATCATAGGGATGGAAATTATGCTAAAAAAAAAAAAATTGGTTCTCCAATCTACATGCTTCTAATTATTCTGTTATTAGTATTAGGAATTATCCTCCCCCACCATTTATTGATTGCTTTAGTGTATGATTGAAGATGCTTCTATTGATGTGTGTTTGATATTTTAAATTAAATATTTAGTATTTATTACAGCCCATATTCTTATGCCTACAACTTTTAAACAATAGTAAAAAGCAGAAAGAATACTGAAGACTTCAAAGAGCAAATGGCAAACAATGAAACAATGTAAGCAATAAAAATGTTACAAATTATGCATAATTCAACTTCTGTCTATAGAGACATACATTTCTCATTTTGAAAGCTGTCATAATGTTTCTGAGGGACCATGATTCATCCTACATTTCTGTTAAAGTTCTCAATGATCACATCACATTCCCTGTGATACTGTGGGTTGCTGCATTTTGGTAAAGATGCACCAACTTTGAGAAGAAAGAAAATGAGGGAAAGTTATGTGGTATTCTGTGTGGTCCACAGTACAAAAGCTGAATCAATAAATTTGCAACTTAAAAACAATTAATGTTTTATTAGGGGCAAATTCAAAAGCACACATTTTTCAAAAAGAGTATTCTTGAATTCAACTTTTTACAGAAACACACTTTTCATACCTGTGTTGTAATATAAATAGTAAAAAATTGTTTAATGATGACCAAAAAGAATGAAGCATAAAAACTTTTCATAATTCTTATTATGCAAAATTATTTTGTCTATTTATATCCATTGATATTCAGTTCATTATGATGTTAAAGATAATATTAATGTATTTGCATAGGATTTTGAATCCACTATTAGAGCTTGTTTTTTGCAGGCATGTTTTTTGCTTGTTTTTTACTGAGATTTGCTGTAATTGTTTTGTACCACTATGTGGCCCAATAACCTGTCATCCAACGTAAGCTCATTCCCATTTGTGGAGTAATATGCCTTCCCCTCACACCTCTGAATTTGAATTTTGTGCAGCATAGCTATGCAATGGATGTGCTGCATGCATATATTTTCCAGATGTGCATTCTTATCTTGTAGAGAATTCACTGAGATGTCCTGCTTTCAGTGGCCTATCTTACAGAGTTTTTATCAGAGGGCAATGTTTAAAACTGCTTTCCCCACCCCTCCCCTGCCCCAGTGTGGTATCACTTAAAAGAATCAAAGCTCATAAGAGACACAAAATCATAATGCTCTTTCTCCTTGATATATATGAGATAATATGCAGCATATATGCAGAGCTGACTTTGGATGGAATAGTCTGTGTCTCGTAACAAAATAATTTCTTGTGACCTCTTAATTCACAGATTGTATTAATTCCTGATGAATAGTATAAGCCAAGACAGAGTAATCATGGTAAAAAAAAATCCAATGTGAAGAATTTTTTAGAGCAAGAAAGGCGCAGTTTCAATCTCTAAATAAATCAAGGGAATTGGAAGCCCTTGACTGAGTCATAAGGTCCACCAGGGGCACTGGCCAGGGCAACTGCTGTGAAGTGATAGAAGATCTATTTCCTGTCCTGGAGACATGGTGTCCCATCCATAACCCTGAGAGACTAAAGTAATGTCTGCACTTTCCACAGGCCTGATCCCTGCTTCAGGAGTCTCGAAGATGTTGTCAGCAAAGGAGTACTCTTTAGCAGGTGAGGGAGCTGTGAGAGACTGAAACAGTTAATGGCTCAAACATGATTAAAATCATTGAAGGACTTTGCTCATTGTAGCAAACTGTGCAAAAAAGTGATTGCTCATCTGAGACTACCAAAGCCCACCCTACCAAATATGCCTTCTGATGGAAGTTTGGACAGTAAATTAAGCCACCTGACACCAATTTGAGATAAGATAAAGGCAGTGCTACTGTCCAATTATCTCAGGTCTAGGAAGGAGTAAACAAGCCTGGAGGAGAGGGATGTATTCCCAAGGAAAGCCATACTCAGCAGCTGTGCTGAAAATCAGGGGGAGGCCATAGCCCACAAATTTGTTTGGTGAGAGTGGGTTTGCACACTTTCTCCCTACAACCAAGGGGAAGAAGGAGAGGTTTTGGGTGTGTAATGGTGAAACCTGTGGTTCAGAGAGGTGAACCCCCATCACCAGAGGCTACAATCCAGATAAGAAGCAGACCCTCTGGAGAGTTCTCCTCCACATAAACTGGCTCAGTTTTAGAAGTCACTCCTGTCTTCCACCCTCACCTTTCACATTTCTGAAGGAACTCTATGTGAGGGGGCAGCTGTCATGTCTTAGAAGTTGTCATAAACCATCAAAGACACCTGAAGTGCCCCATGGGCTCATTTCTGAGGCCTTCCACCAGAGGACTGCACATGACCCAAAATGTTGCAGCAGATCCAGAGTGTGATGCAAAAGACAGTGTAAAGCTTCCCCCATGGGGGCAGGTGCTTGGACCTTCCCATGTATACCTGAACACATTCTAATCCATTATATATTCATCCATATATTTTGCAGGAATCCCCCCACCCCTCCTGTCGCCACTGAGAAGACCAGAAGAGGATCAATGGGATGCCACTGGATCCACAGGGAGGGTGATTATCTTATTTCTTAATCTGTGTCTGACACTCTCTTTCTCTACCCAGTCTGTCTTTTTTCTGTTTATTTCTGTCTCTCTACCTCACATTTGCTGTTAAATAAAATCCATACTATTGACTTCAACATATGATCTTGTTTGCACCTTAATTTGGTCAGAAATATGTCTCAATAATAATCAGATAATAACAGGAACCCACTCTGGGGCATTTTGCAGATTGCCATGCAGAAATGGGCCTTCAGGAAAGTGTTATTGATGTGGGCAGGTGGGCTGTATTGGTTATCTTATTGGATTTGTGCAAAGAATATTAAGGTAACATGATGAAAATATTACTTCTTCAATCATGCACTTCTAGCCATACAGATTCTGGAAAATCTTTGTTGTAAATGGTATGATTGCATTCAAGCAGGTATTCAATGAAAATAAAAATGCAAGCTCTCTGAGATATACTACCTGAGGACTAGAAGAAAATGAAAAAGTTGATGAAGAGCTAATAGTGTGTAAAGCAAAGAGAAGATAGAGACAGAAATTCCATTAAATTCTCAGTAAATCAATACAATATTAGCAAAGAGGGGAGAAGAAAAAGGAAGAAACACTGTGAAGAAAAAAAATTAGAATTTTTTTTATATGCATATGACATCACGGAGAGAAAGGGTGGATAGGAATACCTACTGGCAAGAGATTATTAGAAAAGGAATGTTGCTGTGACATTCACATTGTGAGAAGGTCAGTTTAAGTTGAAGAAATACCTAAACATAAATCCAAGAACTTCCACTTACTGATTTTCCTTCACTGTGCATAAGGATGTTATACTAACTTTAGAAATCACAATTTGAATTTTACACATGAGTGCAGAATGGAAAAAAGGTTTTATCTGAGCCTGTATATTGTCCCTTCAAAGTCATAAATAGAAAAGAGCCAACTGCATTGCACTTGCCTGTCCCTACTGATACAGTTGTTTCCCACATTGTCTACTCTTTTTAATGACTTCAGTTTTTTTAGCTGACAATCTCATACAACATCATGTCTGCCTATGTGCTATATTCCAACTCAAAAAAAGGTCAAAATTAACTTCTGGTTGTCATAATACAACACAAAAACTTATTTTTTATTCTCTAGCCTGTACAATCAGTTCTTGCTGAATGCTAGGATAATCTGTGAGATATTTAAAGAAAGTGGAGCTCAATACTTTTCTGCTTTTACTGGAGCTGAGTAAACAGCTTCCCAGGGGCCCCTCTAAAAGCAAATATATCAACTTTCTTTCTTTCTTGGGTTACTCTACTGCTGTTTAATCTTTGGGCTTTGTAAACTGCAAGTCAGAACCAGGAAGCCATAAACCTTTGCAAATCAAGAGATGTTAATAAAACAAAATTTGGGAGAGAGAATCTCCGTAATTTCTTCCCTCTAGACAATTATTTGAATTGTTCCAATACAACAATCGGAGCTGTCACTGTAATAATAGAATGTGTTTGGCTTGCAGAGATTAAAGTCAAGAGTGGAAGTTAAAAGGAGGCAAGGTTTAATCCTGTGTCTATGGTGAATTAGGTTTTTGATAGATTTACTCCATAAACACAAGCAAGTAATTACTTGTTATTGTGATTATATGTTGTTTTAATGCATATAGCACAGAGCTTGTGCAAATTTTTCTGGTGAAAATCAGTAAGCAGTAAGAAAATCACTAAGAAAATAAATAAGTTGCCTCTGAATTTCTTGCAAGTAAATTTTACTAGGATCAATTTTGAAAAATTTTCTTCCTCTCTTTTTCTGAACTAGAGAAAATTACAAATTATTTGAAGTAAAAAATGGTGATGGCTTTGGAAGTGGTTTTCAAAAGGAACAAGTGGGATGCTGCCCTAAACTGAACTGCATAGCAATCAAAACAAATCCATTGGTGATGAGAAAATAAAAGTCTAATGCAATAACCTTTGTCACATATGATGCAAATTGTCAGTGAATTATCTACGTTTCCATAGGTTTTAACATGAATACTAAAGCATAGTGTTAGTTATATTTGTTTTTTTCTGACCCTAAATTTGTGCTTTCCACCTACTTTTTATTTTAGAAATACTCTACTGCAGTGGTTAGATATGAAATATCTTCAGGAAATTTGAATACCTGAGTCTTAACACCTCTTTTTTGACTGTGTCTGTAAAAACTCTTCTTCCTTTCATGTTTTCTTGAGAGCTGTGATAACCAAAAACTCCCGTTTGTCGTGTTCCTTCTTTCCTATCCCCCATGCTAACAAAGACATTTACATTAGAGAGGCTTCTTGTGGAGAACTGTATCAGTGACATTTTTTGACTGTGAATACCATTCATGCTACTACAAGAGAGTTCTGGCACAGCAAGTTCATAAATAACTGGGATTACATATTCAACTTTCTCTGAAACTCATTTGCAAACACATCCTTCAGGTCCCACACACCATGTCACTTCTAATGACTAGGAAATATGTGCACTGTGTATTCAAAATGTATGATGTTTAGAGGCTCAAACTGGCTCTTTTCTTGCTCCTTCTTCTGTTATTACAATTGTTAATGCTGGAGATTTATGCCAAAGAGGTAAGTAGACAAATCTCACTGTTGCAAAGGAATTACCAGGGAATGAAATGCTTTGGCATATTACTGTTAAATTTCAATATTGTGCATACACAGCACGTTGTGCCAGGGGGAAAGGGAGTTGAAACATCCATATGCAAATCTGAGTGCATATTTTCAGTATGAACTTCACCTCATTGTTGAATATATAAGAAGCAATATTTAAGATATTTTAGCATTTTTTTAGAGTAAGAGAATAACAAAACAACAAAATCGTACTTTCTGTAAAATATAATATAGATGGGATATGCATGGTACAATGCACCTATTATGGTTTGAATTACTGCATTTTTCAGCTGTCTAGTATAAAAAAGGAGAACTTTAAAAATATCAGAAAAAGCTGGCTTTTTCTTAATCTAGTTTTTGGATGTCTGCACAGACACAAGAAAGTTTAATTTTGCAATACTTTAAGAGCTTGTTTGGGAACTGGATTAAGTTCTTTACTCACTTGCATTGCAACCCTGAACAAAATGCAAGACGTTGTTGAGACCTACTTGAAACTACAATTGGCTAAAACTAGGACTTAATTTATTCAAAAGAAATGAGGGATATAACTGACCTCTTAATTCCACATATTCATGAAAATGTCATATAAAATGTGTATTTTTCTGTATTTGAGAATATTTAGACTTCACCAGCTCTGACTTATTAATTTATATTTTTGTGCTTTAAGTTAAAAACTTTGTACATCATAAACTGCTTAAATGGATCATGAAGGACTATGAACTGTAGACCAGTCAGAGATGAATAAAGTCATTGTGGTTTCCAAAAGCAGAAAGTAATGATTTGATTATGCTACCTGTTTTTCTCTATTAGTTTTATTCTACCTCCATTTTTCTGCTAAGAAAATGACAATGAAAAAGAATAAATTCTTTAGAAGTTTCCTTAGTCACTGTTACATCTTCAGTGGAATGCATTGAACAAAATATTTGTCCTCTAGGGGCTTTGCCATATTGAATGTAGCAAAATAATTTTTGGTTAGTTGGTTTTTGTGTGTTTTGGTTTTTGAAGTATTTTGATCGGGTTTGGGGTTTATTTGGTTTTTGCTTTATTTTGGTTTGGTTTAGTTTGGGTTTTTTGGGTTTTTTTCTTAAACAGAAATCCTAACAAATGAGCAAATAAAGCTTGTGTCATACAATTATTCTGCAGATATATACAAGCTATAAAGTTTGGAACAGTCAAATAGCTTTATAGGAAAGTTTGTCTTCACCTTTTAATCTTTCATTTCACCATTTATGTAGCCTTGTCAGAGGCAAAAGAAGAATAATTAATCCTAATAAATTATAAATAACAAATTAACAAGAAAAGGGTATGTGTTATTAAAACTGATTTTTACCTGTGTTTTACATACTTTTAGATCCATTTAACCTTAAAATTATACTTTTTTTTTACAACATTTTTTTTACAAACTTTTTTTACAAATTTTTACAAAATTATACATTGCATATCCTCTCATTGCAAATTTATTTAGTGTGAAGTGTAATATCATGTTATAAATATTGTAATCTGGCCTAAAGATGAAGGTGAACTGTGAGTTTTGAACATAGGGTTCTGGGGCAATATCTTAATAGAGCACAGACATGAAATATTTAATTACTGTCAATATTATGATTATTAATATTTATGCCACTCAATCAAGATGTAAATTTTCCAAAGGTAAAAAAAAACGGAGAGAGAGGCATGAAGGTCTGATTTAGCCATGGGAGAGTTTAGGACTGAGATAGCTAAAAGAACAGAACTACACCTCTCAGTAACCTAAAATCTCTATAGTAATATAGCAAAAGTGGGATGTGTCTACCATGTGTTTATTAACTTCTGTTCTACGCTCACAGACATAAAACCAATATCAACCATCAAATGACTTCTGCACAGTGGTAGCAGTAACCAGCACCATGGGCTTGGGGAAAGAGGACACGTATCCCAGGTAATTGATGAGTCTGGCTCCTAGATGTCAGCCAGCCCTTTACACACAGTGGACTTGGCTCAGCCTTCTGCTCACTCTTGGACATTAGCCTTCCCAAGGGGTTGGTATTTCTACCACAAATTGTTATCCAATCTAGGTGGTTGGCATTAACAGCCTTGTTGATCATCCCAAGCAAATTTTATTGGATTTTTGTCATAACTAAACTAAGCAGCTGTTACTATCATCAAACATGGTATGAGAATCTAAAATTCTTCAATCTTCCTTGTTCATCTTTGTTTCTTTGTCGTGAATAGTTTAAACAGGGGTATATACAGTAGAGAGCTTTTGAGAAAGGTTTTCCTGCAGCAATTGCCTTAATGTTGCTTGCTTTATTAGGATACACCATAATCATCAAATAAGTTAGACCTGGGTCAAGGTAGTCAAGGTTTTACTTACCTGAGCACCAATTATGGGTAGGCTTCATCCCATAATATTTTTCCACTGAGTGTCTTTTTTTTTCCTTGACTTAAAAACTTCATTCTCAGACTGAAAGACCCATAAAGTAAAATTTTCTATGAACTATTTCCATATTTTGATCAGTTCCATGTATGGTCTAAAAAGTTGTTAAGCAACACAAAGATTTGGATGATGTAAAACCATATGTCACAACCACATGACTCTGTTAGGAAATGAATGATTTTCTGCATCTAAAAGCCTGCCCCTAACTAATTGGTAGAGAGCTTAAAGTTATCACCACCAAGCTCTACCTATTACAAAATGTGTGGTTTGAGCTGCTAGAACAGAGTGTCACAGTCAGAAGAAACTTGGCTAGGATATCTGAGCTTTTTGGCAGAAAAATACTGGTATGTTTCCAGACAGATGCCCTAGAGTAAAAAAATGAACTTTTTTCAGCTTGAAACAGATAAATGAGGACACCTGCCTTTTAAAGCGCAACACAACTATTATGTTCTAGTTATCATTAGAAGTACAACATTTCCCATATCAGAAAAGAAAAGGAAATAAGAATAAAATTATCTATGGTTCATGCACACACGCACACACACACATATGAAAGTTAAAATAAGGGTAAATTTTCCAAGATTTTGTGCATATAAGCATATTTTTTATCTTATTGATTACAAAAGCCTTGAGAAGAAAAGATGGTGTGTGCATGATTCTAGATGAGGTGTTAGCAAGTTGACATAAAATACATGTTTTTCTGTGTGGTGGAGACATCTGAACTTCCATTGAAGTCTCTATCATTCTGGTCCAAATAACTCCGTTACCGTCAGCTACTTTCTTTTTCATAGGAAAGATCAACCTTCTAATTTTTGTCCCCACCACTTTCTGTCCAGAATGTCTCTGTGTACACTATTTTCACAAGCTTAAACTATGTCCTTACTTTTCCATTGTGGATTTTCAGTCTATTTTTAAATTGTTAGCCACCATATGGGTGTTTGTTTTGTTTGTTCAAGGCTTAACATATCTTGTTGAAAATGGCTGATAGATTTGCTTTTAAAGTTTCTTCTTGTAAAAAAAATTCTGGCAAGCTGGCTGAGGTGACCTTGGAGAATATATTCCATTGAAGAGTCCTTCTTTTGCATTCCTTTTACAAGAATTGTCCTGAAATGATCTGCTTCCTGTTACTGACTGAGGTAAACACAGTGGTAAGTACAATCGCAAAGGTACACATCTACTGTGCAGCAATGGCCAACAACTTACACACAACTGCTCTGCACAGTTTTGGTAACCCCAAGTGCATTTTAACCTCCAGTTTCCTTCTTGTCACAAGAAAAAACCCTTTGTTACATTAAAATCTGATTTCTTCTTGCCCAAGATGTTTGAATTCATTGAGTTCTCTTACAAAACATGATTTGTTTTAGAATGCTCCTCTGCAGCAACTTCATCTGAAAGGATCAGGCTTCAAAGGCAAAGAATCAAAGTTTGTTTCTTTCCAGGAGGAATCAAAGCTTGTTTCCTTTCTAGGAGTCCTTTTCTTCAAATATTCCTGGTGTTTACAGTCTGAGGGAAGTGTTGTTTGACACTTGATTTAGTTTGACAGTCTGCATCTCAAAGGTGAGATTCTTTTTTGTGTGTCCAAAGTTTCGGCTTGGGATCAGCAGTCTGAATGAATGAGGATGAAGCACAAGGGTGAAACAGACTTGTTTATACCATTCTGAGACTTTTCTGTGGTTTTGAGAGGTAAGAAAAGTTAAAAAGAAATCTACACATGGAAAAAAAAACAAAAGAAGAGGACAAAAGCGATGGCCAATTGTAAATTTCCAGTATGAAAATGATGAATATAGAACAAAAAGTATGCTTTTCTGGTCATGAAGGGTATGAATTTGATAGAAACTTAATATTTCTTTTGCATTGTTTGTAATTTCTTTTTACTTTTGATGCATACCTAGATGCTTGTCAAGCTAATAATGTGGGCTATTTTAGAATAACTCAGCCTTTACTGACTCCATGAAAAATGAGTCATTAGTTCTCAGCTTGACTGTTTGGTGAATTTTTTGGCAGTCTACTAATTGGTTTCCTCTAATAGAAATTACAAACAATAAGTTAAATTCAGTTCCAGTATTATTAAATGCAAAAACTCTATTTCCACAAAGACGGTAAATTTCTAATTGAACTTTTATGCGTATGTTTGATTTTGATTATTGCAAATTACTCTTTCCAGAGCTGTTAGCAAAAGCAAAGTAGAATTTACCCTAATTAAAAGGGTAAAACAGAGAACTTCATTGCAGCCATGTCTAGACATGCTTGATAACAACATAAATATGGGAATGTGTCATGATTTAAAGCATTGTAAAATACATGAATGCTATTTATCATTCCCTTCCAGAATGAGAAATCCAATTTAATTAAATGTTGATCCTGTTTTACTGGACTTCATAGGCTTTGATTCCTACTTCAATCACCATATTTTATTTTGCATTCTGTGTCTTTTGATAACACTGTCCTCCAAGTGTACAGCATTTATTATAGTAATCATTTACAGAAAAATGATACAACTTTTTAATAAATGAGCTATTTTTAAAGCCACTGAAGTATGACAATTTTCAAAATTATTTTTGAAAGAAAATCACAATAAAAGGAATATAATTTTTTCTCTGTGTTCAGGTGTTGCTGGATATGGTACAATCACCTTGATATGTCTGTGACTTGTCTCTAGTATCTGATTGCACCACTGGCATTAGTTGCCTCAGAACAAAAGAATATCATTCTAAGAATAAAACTTCCTCACAGTGGAGTATTACAAGCTTCTAAAATGACATTGTTACCTCTTTCTGTCATCAAATTGGAGCATTTCAGTGACAATGGGGGAGACTACAGGTACTTTGCTAATTTTGGAGTAGGGTGCTTTCCCAGTGGTGTCACTACATCCAGAACTTCAGATGCTGTGTCTCAGAATTAAGTAAAAATATTTTGAATATCTAAATACATATGACTGATAGTATATATGATTTTTGTAATACACTGAGACAAGAAAAGCAAGGGCAGAGAAAAAGACATATTTTCTTCTTAGCTGCCTAGCAGATGAAAAGTAAACATGAAAGACAAATAGTAGTGCAGAATAGCTTAATGTCTTCCTAAAACAGTACACCTGTTAAGTAGAATAAGTCATCCTTTATGACTCCTGTAAAATATTCTCTTAAATTATTGCATTTTTTATATCGTGTTTTCAAAATAATATGCTCATCATAACTTACCAGAACAGCTTCATGACTGACTTAAGTTTGCAGGATACTATGATTTATAGGTAATAAAAAAAAAAGAAGGATGTATATGATGTTCTGACCAAAATATGGACTGGAGTAATTTTTCATTGATACTTTAGTGTGAGGCTTACATTTCTTACAAAATATAATTATAATTTAGAAAGTCAGTTAATTAGCATGGTATCAAAACTGTATTAATCTGATATTTTTGAGATTTGGTATTTAGTGTTAAAAGTCAATGTAATCTACTTTATTTGGGTCTAATGTTTCATATGAAAATTCTTTTCCTGGATTTTAGTTTTTTCCCTTTTAGGCATATTTCGATTACTTAATGACAATTCTGTCATGCATTTGTATCTTTTGCTCAAAAGTACTAAAACAACTTCAATCCTAGATCTTTTCTAGAATATTTGTTTAACTAGTAGTTGAAAGAGACATAGAGGAAGGTCATTGGTAGCTTTTAAGATGTATCAAATATAGGAGGAATTTATACTTAGTAGACATCTAACATTAAGCAAGAAAAACTTTGTATTGCCATATTCACAGTAGAATAAATATTTAGCTTCAATTTTTTTTTATTTAGATACACATTCATATGCATATACATATATATACAATTTGTAACTCATCTTCCACAGTTCTTCTGGATAACAAATGTTCTATGCTTCACCCAAAGTCAATTTTTGACAATTTCAAAGTTTAGAACTCTTCCTCCTCTTGCTTCCAAGGTTACCGAAGAACATATTTTTTACTCTGAATGCAAAAGTGCTTTCCTGTTCTGATGTCACAAAATGAATTAGCTCAAGAATAACATCCTCTGATATCACCAGAGGTACAATACTTCAGCTTAAATGCTTTAGACCTTAATTAGATGTTTTTTGGTAGGACAGTGAATTCACCAGGCAACAATTGAAGTACAAAATTGTGCTGCAGGTAGCCATATCTTAAAAGTAACATTTCCACCTTGCATTTTTCAAGAATTCAATCCAAAAATTGTCTGGTTTAAAATTCTTTGACTTTAAAATGCCTTTTTTTTTTTTTTTTTTTTAAGGATTATGTACATATTTCTGGTTGTTACAAGAATTTTGCAATCAAATCAGTATTAACATGGACTTTCCAAATGAGAGCCAATAGAAAGATCCCCAAGGATCTCTGAGGACTTTAAGTCAAGGTTACAGTTACTGCATCTTATATTTCAGCCAAACTAAACAAATATTTCTTTTCATTCTTGGATGTGATTTATCAGGTATGATTTTATTAGAGTGGTTTAAGGCAATCTTCTGCTAAATTAAAAAAATGAAATCCTTACCACCAAACTATTTCATGTTGTTTCTAAAACCCAAAATAATTGATTTCTACTAACCCTAAAGGGTTTTCAAGCTTTGAAACAGGCTGTCCAGAGAAGAGGTTGAATCACCATCCCTGGAGGTACTAAAAAGACGTGTGGATGTGACACTTAGGCATATGGTTAATGCCATAGTGCAGTTCTGGATTAGCTGTTACACTCTTTTGTCTTGAGGGTCCTTTTCAACCTTAACAATTCTATGATTGTAAAAAATTTACAAATATGTCATAGGATATTCAGTCTCTGGATGAAATTTCCCGTAGGGGAATCAAAGCATATGGTCCTGAGACTGGAGCCTTAGTGGTATCTAATAAAGTCTCTCCTTGAAAATGAAGGATATTTTGCAAGGCATTTCAGAAGTTTGTATTTGGCAGTGCAAACACATGCATAAGTAAAATTCTGTTCTATACAGTAACACTTTGAAAGTGCCTTGCTTGTTTAAACATACCATTGGGAGAAACAATCTGTTTTGTTAATGTCTTAAGCTCTTCAAAAAACCCCCAAGCTTCCTGGTTTAAAATTCATGGTGTTTTCTTAATGATACCCCACTGCTGGGAGATGGGGAGTCTGCTCTGGTGCTTTGCTGCCGAGCTGGTTTGGGAAGTGCTGAGAGGTAACTTACTTTTCCATTCCCAGAAAGGGCTTGGAAAAAAGAGACATTTTCATTAGTGCTAAGTGGTAACTGTTTCAACAGTGATTCTCCTTTTCATAATAACTGTGAACCTAAAACTTCCCGGAAAACACAGCCCTGGATACGATAGCCCTAGATTAGATTTGCATTCCCTCGTATGAAGCCCTGCAGAAAATCATAGAATCATTTTGCATGGAAGAAATCTTCAAGATCATGGAGTTCAACCATTAACCCAGCACTACCAAGACCACCACTAAACCATAGCCCTCAGTGCCATATCCACATATCTTTCAAATACTTCAGGGATGGTGACTCAGCCAGGCAGCTTGTGCTAAACCTGATAAATGATAAAACTGCCCAAAGAGGAAGAAAAATTCTAGTTTAAATAAAGGTATCATGGTGTGGCCCCAACAGTTTCTGATTGATTTTTCCCTTTATGCATTTATTAAATACTTGCAGTTGAGTTTCTGCACTGTTTCCCTGATTGAAGGAGAACTAGAGGGTGTGTTTGTGGCTGATTGCAACTCCTGATTGATAGGGAGAACGACAGATTGCTATTAATATCAAGTCAACTCTTTTTAGGGAAATATGCCTGACAAATACTAACAGTTCCTATCAAGAGAGTCTCTTGTTTATTGCAAGACTGATTGCTTTAAAACCCACACTGAGAAAAAAAAATAAATTTTGGTACTTGCATTATCTTTCATATAACCTCTTCCAAAAACTATTTAACATGATGGTTGAGTGGAAAAGTTGTAATATACAGATGACAGAAAAGAATGGTATCAGGACAGTGTAGTTTGATTATAATGAAAATATGCTTTAAAAGAAGAGGTACAATGTTTAGGAAATGTCATAGTCCCTTAACCTCCACTATTTAAAACATAAGGGTATTGATTGGTGCTGTAGCTCATGTTTTTGGCCAGAAGAGTCTGATTATTTAAATTACATTACATAGCAGAGCAAGGAAGGGAAAAAAAGGCATTTTCAGAGACGGAAATGGGAAACTAGAGATCTGAATTTGCTGCTGGCTTATGATTATATGTGTTATATAATTTTAAAATATTCAGAGAAAAGTCAATCCTTCAGTCTCAATATCCTGCCAGAAAGAAAAGCAAAGCCATGATGATTCCTAGTCAGATTTACTCAGTCAATACAAATTCTCAGGTTATAGGTTTATTTGTCTGTTTTCTGATCAACTCGAGTTCATGTTTCCAATTTATTTCTATAGCAACTGGACTAAATACTGTCTGATTTACAGCCAAAATGTTTATATATTTTACACTGGAAAATGTTTTAGCCTCCCTACACATGATGAGAATCTCAATTAAATACAGATTTAGAGGAAGAACCTGAGTTTTCAACTGCATGTCAAAAACTCACTTTTACCTTGGGTAAGGAGGCACATGTCTGAGGAAATCCTGTTGTTCTGGTCCCTGCTCACCCAGCATAGGGGTCACCCCACACATTCAGCTTTACCTCAGTGTTAGAGGTCTGCCTGTAAACCAGTGGACTGGACATTTGTGTGATCTGGACATTTTTTGTGGTTTCCATTACATGATGGACTCCTGCATGCTCAGTAGGGATTTTTTGTTGAGCAATGACACAGTGAGGGCAGCTCTTCCCTGGGTAAGGAGACAGAAGCGGAGTTTCAATAGGGCTTTTTGTTTTCTAAATGGACAAACAGTCATAAGAAATTATGCACAAACATTCTTATTGCACATGTAAATGCTGAGAAATCAGAAAACCCTCAGGAATCCCCAAACATGAAGAAGGTCTTATCTGACATATGATAACAAAACAGGATTACCCACTGCCAAATATCTAGACAGAAAAACAAGCTCATTTAAACATGCCAGCATGTATTTCTGAATATGTGATGTACAAGTTCTGAAGAGAAATGGTGATAACAGGCAGCAGTATATCCAGAAATGAGATCACACCATCTGGATCCTGGTCTGTATACAGTCAGCACTTAATTTTGAGAGTCTCTTCCTTGTTCTGGGAAAGATACCCCAGAGGCCCCGTCTTTGGATTAAAAAGTGCTGGACATCCAGTGGAAAGTGCATTTGTTTTTGTACTGCTTGCAGGTATAAAAGCTCAAGGGAGACATGTTCCTGTGCTGTAACTTCCACAAAAGGTTTTGCTGGAGCAAAAAAGTAGAGTATATAAATCAGATGTGCTGCTTCCTCCCACTCCTTTTCCCACTGGATTAGATAATGATGAGAGAAATAATGTTATAACTGTTATCATTTCAGATACCTTGAGTACATCTCAGCAGTTATCAAAACAAAATAAAAGGAAATTGTTAGGGACACATTTAAGAATTAGAACTCAAGTGACTGGGGAGAACTTAGAGCAGTCTTCCAGAATCTGAAGGAGGCCTACAAGAAAGGTAGAGAGAGAGATGTTTTACAAGGACCTATAGTGATAGAAAAAAGGACTTTAAACTGAAAGAGTGGGTTTCGAAAGGAAGACATTTTTTTCTCTGAGTGTGGTGAGGCACTGAAGCAGGTTGCCTGGAGAAGATGTGGATACACCATCCCTGGAAGTGTTCGATGAAACTCTAAACAACCTGGTCTAGTGAAGGTGTTCCTGCCCCATGGCAAGGGGGCAACTAGATGATCTTTAAGGTTTCTTCCAAACCTAAACCATTCCATGATTTTATGACCCACAATGTATCAAGTCATGTCAAGACTATATTCAGTTAAAAAGATATTCCTAAAAATTGCTAGTTCATTTGGAACTGTAGGTGCCTTCTTGGAGTCAAAAGTTCCTGAAATTGAAATGCTTTTTAAACTTCATTTACATCATGAATTTAGTTTGGTAATCAGTGCAGTTGTTGCACAGTTTTAATTTTTGATGTTAGTCTGTTTCTCATTTGTTTAGTGATATGGTCTGTGCTTTTGGGTGTGTGGTGGGGAATACTGTCAGATAAATGTAGCCCAGAGCTAAGTTTCTGACATGCAATAGTTTGTACCTGGGACTATACTCCACAGCTTTGGAAGTGAATGGTGCTTTGACAGAACCATGCTTGTGAAATACTTTCTTCAGAAAATTTCTTGTCATACCCCCATGGGTACTGAGAGCACATAGCCTTTAATTCTGAGTACATCCTTTTTTCCTAAGCAAATTCCAGTGCAGGCATTTTGGCTTTTATCAAGTTGGTAACTTCAGTACTCAAAGGGCTGAAGGCAGTGAGTATTCTCTATTAATTACATAAAATATTTTTGGAATTTTGGCAGGAAGAAAAAACATTTAGACTGTAAAATGAGCTACTTTTTGGTAATGGTAGATGTATTTTTTGATGACTCTACATTTCCATAGTGATTTTTGTTTCCCCTCCATGGTCTCTTTTCTCTCAGTCCCTCTGTATGAATTTAATTGCTACTGTGTGTCCTGTTCGTAAGCCATCAAACTTAAGGCAGTCTTGCCCCCATTAGTGATGGCTGCATGAATTACATGCCCCCTGCTAGTTCTAAGGAGTGATTGAACAAACATAGGAGGTATATACATACAGAGAAAAATCAAATGCTTCTTGATAAAGATTAATTTGGTTTCATTTCATAGAGAGGAAATGATACCTTAAACAGACCTCAAAATTTACATTGAAATATTGAGAACCACTGAGTTGAAATTAATCTCTTTTGTAAGAAAACTTGATCGTCTCAGAAGTATTTCCAGAATTGACAATAAAATTTGGGGGCTTCAGACCTGAATGAGAGTGATTTTTTTACTTTCTCACTATAAACAGTATGGGATATTAGAGCAGTCACCTGAATTAGCAGATGCTGAAAATAATCAGTCTTTCAGATCATCAGGGCTCTGAGTTTATGGCTCTTTGGCACCTTATGCTGTTCACAAGAAGCTGGTAACTTTTGGATTTAATGGATCCAGAAGCAAATAGAGGTCCAGCAAATTATAGTATAGATATTTAGTTTTATACAATTTATTTGCGAAAGATCAAAATGAAAATTGAAATCCTATAGAAACAACTGATTGCCACTTTCTAGTAAAATAAACAACAAAACAAAATTTTCCCCCCCACTCCCCAAAACCCCAAGCAACAAAACATTAAATGAGTTGTGGATATGCCACAATAAAGAGGAAAGAAAAGAAGTTATTTTTCCTCCAAATTTGGTGTTCTTTATCAGTAGGTCAGCTGTTTTTATTAATGTTTCCTGCATCTATAAAATTAAAAAAATTAATTATGTGGGTCAGTGGAGAATTAAACATATGCCATTGCGTTTTTTTTCCTGACATGTGCTCTCTTTCATTTTCAGTCCTGGTGCAAACCAAGGTTTTCCTGGTCTAGTTCAGCTTAGAATTGTTCCTATTTCTCCCTTGTCTTTTGAAGATAGGTATTAGTGATAAAAATATGTCTGGTTTTCTGGAACTCATCAGGAAAATATATTGTTGGCATCCTTATGTCTTATACTGAAGATGATTAGATTCATAGCTGAGATTCCACTGGTTTGGAGTGAGGGGATGGGGAAGGAGAGGAAATAAAGGAAATGATATTTAATTCATTTTAACCAGTCATAGTTTTAGATTATTAATGAAAATAGATAAGAAGGGAATTTACCTCTTATGCTATCTAGAGCTTTTATAAACAAAATAGATATAGCTTCAAAACTGCACTAATTTGACACCAATAGCAGGAATGATTGATCTGAAATGAAAAAAATAGTGCCATTCTTTTTGCAAATTGTCATAAAATAATCTACTGGTTTTTGACTAACCATTTAACAGAACATTAGCAGTTCTGTTGTTAAATGAAATTGGCTGTCTTTTAGTTCTTGTGTTTGGACAACGTATTTTTATTGGTGTTAAAAGATCCTGAGGGGGTGCAGAGTACCTAAATTATTAGTGTTCATGAAAAAATGAGAATAAACATTAGTGAGAATTAGTGAGCTAGTGAGAATAAACATTTCAACTGCTGTACTGCTGGCTGTTGGATACTTTTTAAATAATGATGAAATATGATCCTTTGCTTTTTAGTCTATGACACATCTGCCCCAGAAATCCCAACTACGATAGGTGGTGGAGGTTTATTTTCTAAGTGAAAACTTGTTTGCCTCTTAACATTCTGTGAATATACTGAATAAACCATTTCTTGGAAGAAATTTGTTGGTTTGTGGGAGAGGAGGGGAGAGGAAGGAGGAATTTGGGGGTTTTGGGGTTTCTTTTAGGCTTCCTTCAGTGTGAGTGCAAAGGGTAGATATCTTAACAGCTGGTGAGGAACTCAGTTTTGAACTCTGTCCCACAGCTGTGTGTGTATCCACATCACTCATGCTTAGACTGCTTATGAAATGTTATCTATGACTGTGTGTTTCTGGGTAAGCTTCACCATTCATGAAGCCATGTTTCATGTTTTTGGAATCCTGGAGACAAATATGCAGTGTTATCAAGATACATACCTAAAATCAAATCATCATCTTTTAACCATTCAAAGACTTTTACATTTGTTTTCCTGTATTTTATTTTGCTGACCTCTGAATAAATGCATAAGGAAGTGATCATAAAGCTGTGGAAACTCGTGGTTACTTACTTCTATAAAAGCATATGTATATGCATTTTTTTAAACCCACATACTTACACTAGCTTTATATAAATAGCATTGTTGAAAAAAAAAAGAAAAATACACCCTTTCTAGACTTTGCTATACACCTTCTACTAATACAGTATAGTTTGTAATAATATAAGGAAAAACGAATGCATTTCATTAGAAATGAGTAAGATATTGAAGTGCCCAGGGCCTAATCTATAAATAAAATCTTAAAAGCCTCATCAGAACACCTGCAGGGTATCTATTCCATTCCCAAGACTTCTCTGATGTTCTTGTCTGACCCTGGCTGATGCACAGCTTATATGCTCCTGACATTCACTTCCAAAAAACAGAGAGAGCATTCTGTTTTCCTGATTTCTTGGAGCAATTTGAAGCTGTGTTTCAGCTATGTGATGCATTTGCAAAGGTTCAGCTATGAGTACCTATTGTAATATTGTTGACCTAAGCTGAAATTAAGAAATTGAACAGCAAGTAAGACAAAAGGCAAATGCCAAGCAAAGAGAAAATAAAAAAGGAAATAGAAAGATAAAAGACAAGAAATTGAAATGAAAGAAAGAAAATTTAAATCTGACAGAAAGGATAGAAAATACCATGTTATTCATTATTTCAATTTGCTCATAATAATTTCTAAATCCCAAGTAGAAAAATACTAGCATTTTAGAACATTCTAGGAAGCAAGTTGAAGTTTATTTCCCAGATAATATGGCCTTGAAAGATCCATCAGGTAGACCAGAACTGTTATATTTCCAGTATGGGCTATGGCTGCTAATCTTGCTGCACTTGCTGATCCAAGTTTCCCTTTGAGTCTCCTCCCCCTACTATTCTGGAGCCCCCTAACAGCACCTGATGCCAGTATCAAAAGACATACTGTTACTGAGGTAAATACCTCAATGATGACAGTATTTCTTCTTACTGAAGTAGGCATGCAGGTAGTGTGGTGTCCCAGTGACAAGAAGGACAGAATTTACTTACTGCTTTAATACACAGTTGTTTGCTGCTTCCTGGGTTTCATTCGTATGTGAATCAGTTTACAATGCTTTCTGCTGACAAATGCCATTTCAGAAGGCATTAGAAAGGATGAATTTCAGTGACCCTCTGCCACATTTTAACTCCCACCAGCAACCAAGCCCTGCGTAGGCCTCATTCACTCCCTCACTCACTCCCTCACTCACTCCCTCACTAGCAGGTTCAGGGAGAGAACAGGAAAGGTAAAAGAAAACACCTGAGTTGAGATAAAGGCAGTTTAATAGGGAAAACAAAAGTCACTCACACAAGTAAAGCAAAACAAGGAATTAATTCACTGCTTTCCATGGGTGGACAGGTGTTCAACCATCTCCAGTAGAGCAGGGCCCCATCACATGTAATGGTTACCTGGAAAGACAAACACCCTCACTCTGAATGTCTCCCTCTCCCTCCTGCTTCCTCCCACTTTGTATGCTAAGCATGCTGTCATATGGAATGGTCTGGAATGTCCCTTTAGGCAGCTGGTGTCACCCATCCTGTCTGCATCTCCTCTCAACCTCCCATGCACCAGTAACTTCCTTGCCAGCATGGCTGTACAAAAAGCAGAAAAGGCCTTTTCCTTGTGTAAGCCCTGCTCAGCAATAACAAAAAATCTCCATATTATGAGCCCTGTGTTCAGCACAAACCCAAACACAGCCCCATACCAGCCACTGTGAAGCCAATTAAATCTAACCCAGAAAACTCTGGTTTGTATGATGAACTTGGAGACCTAGGAGAGTGACTAAAATATTGGTAGGGTGCAGTCTGGACAGAATTATGGCTAAACAAAATTGTGGCATGAGCTGTGATACTCAAGAGTTTTAATGTGTGGCATTTTTTCATTTACTGGAAATCTGCACCTTAGCTATTAGAACAGAGACCATAATAAAAGTGTGAGTTATGACTTGATCTAAAGGGAGATGCCCTGTGGATGTGAACATACTGCTGGTCGATATAGCAAAAAAAGAGAAATCTTTTATGTTTGCTAACTGGTAGGTTGTATTCAGGTTCATTTCTCATTAGTATTAGTGTTTGAGTTTAATATAAAATCATCTTAAACCTTTTTAGTCTCATTAATACCAAATTATATAAAATTAATATTATTTCTTAATTTTAAAAATGCAAGATCAACTTATTTTTGAAAAAAAAAAATCTCCTCAAATATGAAAAAATAATTTTCTACAAAAAAAGGACAACTTTATATTACTTGTGGTATGTGGTGATGTTAGTGTGTTAGTGATTGCTCTAAGTGTTTCGCAAAATCACTTTATGGTGAATTTAATACTAGCTTTCTGAAAGATGCATGAAAAGATTACTCAGATTCCTTGCTTTAACTAGAAACTTCCTACATGGAATAATCTTTCCCTTTCCTTCTGGATGACTATAACTCTATATTTCTGTCTGACATTAGGGCAAAGCATAGGACAGATAAAGCAGATAGATACACTTTAGTAAAGAAAAGAATTTATCTTCTGATGATTAACAGAAGTAAGGCAACCCCAACTATTTTTGAAATAATTTACAGGCAAAATTAAGCTCAACTCCCTAGCTGCTACCATACTCTCATCCTTTCTGTTCTGTTCTTGAGGCAGCCTGCATGGAATTCTTGACACAGCAATGCTTTTGCTGCCAGACAGTCTGCTATTTCTGGTCTTGCCATGCCTCACCTGACTCTGCCTAAAATAATGAGGCACAACAACTTCATGCCACTCATCTCCATCCCTTCTAGGAACTGCAGCATATCTTCACCATGGATAAAGGATCATATACTGGTGAAATTATCCAGTTCAGGGGGCTGAGCAGATTTTTGTATTTCTTTATTAGACAAGTTGGGAGTTTTTCCCTTCTTTTCTTTTGAGGCTATATGCTAAGAACATCTAGTCTAACAAATATGTGTCCTCTCATATTGTAAGAAATGGATAATTTAAAAGATTAACCAGGAAGAAAACAAAGAAAAAAAAACAAAGATAAAACACAGACACACACACACACAAAACCCCTAAACCCCCAACCAACCAACCAACCAGAGGAAAAGCCCAAACCAAATAAAGCACACAGAATCACTGTGAATTCAGCAGTCAAGCAGGAAATGGAAACCTCAACATCTCCTGACCCTGTTTATGTTTTTGGAATGTGGTGATTCCAAATTCTAATAAAGAAGCCTTGTCCTGAGTTAATAATTGTGGCATTTGGTATTTCTGAATAGATAGCACTTGCAAAGCAACTAAACCTCCTTTTAACTTGGTTATAAAAAAACCATTATTAATAGCTGTCTGGAAATGGAGAGTTATTAGAGAATGTGTGATTTTTCATTTGGATTGCAGCTGCTTTGTTGGTGTAAAACTCTCTCCACAGACTTGTAATTGCATGACCTTAAGTATGTCTAACTTAATTATAATTTTAAACAAGTTAATTAGATTATTTGATGAATTATGGTATGTAGAGAACTTGGCACAGTGTTCAAGATGAATGGAAGTGAGCCTTGACCTTTACTTCCATCAGGAGGTTCTGCATTTTCTTGTAATGCTTCCTTATGCTGTGAGTACAGAAAGTCTTGTTAAATTTTTACGAGGAAGTTTAAAATTCACCCAGTTTATGGAGTAATAAACAAAAATCCTACTCTATTTATTTTTTTCTGATTAAGCCTGCAGTATCACTCAAGTTGTACTTATGTCAGCATATGTGATATCCTACATGAATTAAATCAGTCCAGTTTAGCTGCTTCCCTCAAATGCATGCTGGATATAAAAGTAGGCACTAATGTGCACTTGCTGGGTACAAACATTTTTGCAGGGATTTCTATAAGGTCTGATCTCTGCACAGTGAGGTGTTCAGTTTACATGTTATATAGTGATGAAATTTTGGAAAGTAGAAATGAGGAAAAATCAGAAAAATATATGGATTCAATTGAAGGAGCACAGAAAGAAGGATTTACCACACATTTCTTTGAAAAAACCTTTTCCTTGAGGTGAATCATGAATTTGGATAGGAAAAGGGAGGCTGCAATACTCTTAGCACATCAAGCTTGGTATAAAAAAATCTGTTCTTCTAATTAGGCTATGAGAAAAAAGATCTGATAATCTGAATATATAGTTAATTATAGTTAATTGTAATATTAAATTACAGGACTTATTTTATACCTTGGTAAAACTGGAAGTACACCTGTATACTTTAAAGATGAAGACTACATATATGTTTTACCCAGTCAGAGAGATTGTTGGACTTTGGCTGTTTCCTTTGGATGTGCTTTTAGCCATGATACTAAAGCTGCCCAGCTCAAATTATCCTATTTTATCCCTGTTGGAGGTTGTTTTTTGCAAGACCTGAATAGTGGTGTGAACCAAAAGCCTTTTGCAAAAGAAATGAAAAATCACACATGCTAAGACTTTGAGGCACTGGGGTCTGAGAACATAGTTCTTTTTGCTTAAAGTGGCAGAGACAGTGTTATTGCTTTTAGGTATTAGGATCAGGAGGTTTATAAAATAAATTGCACAAGAATATCCACAGCAACATATTTAGTAGTTCAGGGCAACAGTACTAAAGTATTGAACTTCTTGACACTTTCAGATCAGATAGTAACAGATGGCCCATAGCAGAATTAGTTAGGTGCAAAGTGTATCTTTTTCCCACCATCCTGTGTTGATAGTCCTCTGAAAATAGCTATAAACACTATTGCACATTTGTGTATGCCAAGTCTATTTCTCCTATGGCACAAACCTCTGAAATAAAAAGTAGCCCTTCCATTCACTTGAGCCGTGGATTCGTCACATAGAAAATGCTCTCAGTAAACAGCATCTACTGATACAAACAGTTAATTCTGCTGATGTCTTTTTGACTTGATGATACTAAAATACTGTTCTGTCTAGGCTTATTTTTAGAGCTGAAATAGTTGTGCATATGGAGAGACAGGTGTACATGTGAATTTAAAAAAGCTTGTGGGGATTTTTGTATGCATTTCTTAAGATTTGCTGTTGAACAATTAAGACTGTACACAGGAGAAAACCCTTCACAAAAGAAAAATCTCAGTTCTTTCTTTTATCTTTCCAATTATGTGTATATATTTTTAGGAGGTGGTGTAAATAGTCTGCAGTTTTGAAAAAGGACTGTAGAATATACAGAACTCTAGAAAACAAATAATAAATACCAATAGAATTGTTTTAGTTGCTTGAAGCTGCACATTATTAGTTTTCAAAATGTAATCACCTTTCCTCTGCTGCAGCATAAATGTTCAGCATCATCTTTATAGATAAAAATGTAGGAATAGTTACTCCTCTTAGTAAGTGCAAGCGCATACTTTTGAATCAACAGTATTTTAATAAAAGCACATGGAATGTTAACTCTTGGTAACATACTTAATGAAAACACTTTTTATTAATTGTTATTTCTATCATTGGAAGCAGGGAGAAAATGTACTTTCTGTTAATATGTTTGCATTTAATATTGCCTTTGATAATAAGAATGCAACCCAAAATGTGACCTTCCCAATTATGAGAAGATCTGACTATTGTTTAAGTGTTCTCTGATGAGTTTTGACCATAGAGAAAAGATGATCTGAAAGTGATCATCTGAAAGTGATCTGAAAGTGTCAAGAAGTTCAATACTTTACTGTTAGTCTGTGCTGTCATTGAAATTCAAGGAAATTTAAGCTTTGTATTTGTAAAAATATCTTTCTATTTTAGGTAAGTTCAGTCCTAGCTGGACCTTGTGTTGGTGGTTCTCAAGGTAAACCTCTGTGTCCTGTGCTGGATTTTTTCCTGAGCTGTTATGAATTAATCTGTGGTACTCAAGGGCACAAGATTACATTAAGATCCAGCACATGGCAGGATTTCATAGAAAGGAGAAATACAGTGCAATGACTTGGAATACCATTACTGAAGTGTCAACACTAGGAAAAAAACCAACCAAAATTGTTCTTAAACATATATCTCTTCAAATATTAAACTTAAGCTACTGGACTTTCTCTACTGGCAGACAAATCCCTATCATTGAGCGAAAAATTCTTTTCAGTGTTTCTCCTGAATCTGAGGCATCTAGTACTCTATGATTTGTTCAAGCTGGAGCACTTTAAGAAATGCAGTGATTGATTCAATTTCTGGCTGTTTATCCCATATCTTCCTCCTTACATGTTCAAATTGTTATCCAAGGCTTGGATTGCTTGGTTTTTCAAGTTTCAAATGCAACAAACCACCCAAATCAGAACTGTCTTGCTTGAGCACAGAGGCTGGTGACCTGCGGAAAAAATGACTCCTGATTATTTATGTTGCTCTCTCTAAGTAGGCAGCAGGGCTCAAGCTGATGAAGGCTTTTGAACAGTTTCTTCAATACATAATTGATCACAGGTTTCTTCTCATGCTCAGACTGTATTTCTCCTGTAATGGCTTGCCTAGAAGCATGATTGAAAGAATATTTGCTACATAATTACTGGGAAAAGTTGCTAAGTAACTAAACTTATGAGACACTTTCATTTTTTATCATGTTTGTTCCTTGGAAGGAATATAGCTTAGAAAAGGAGGGTTTAGGCATTCATCAACAGCATGCAAAAATTCAATACCTAATCTTGTTTCTGCAAGGTTGGAGCATTGCTGTTTTGGAAATTTTCCCTGGTATATTTTCCAATGGTTATATAAATTTTGAAATTTTAGGGATACTAAATGCAGTGAAGCTATTTATTTGTTGCTTGGCATTTGCTGAATTTGTTGGGTCATAAATAAGCCACTACAATTGTTAATAATGGGAATCCAGATGCCCTACCATTGAAAGTATTCATGCAGAATAGTTCTGTTGGGTTTGAATTTACCAATAATCTTACAAGTTATTAGTTAGGGAAGGAACACTAATAAAATTTACCCATGGCACCCATTAAGCCTATATGTCTGTCTCATCCTTCACTTTGTGTGAGGGGATTTTTTAGTTGCTTCTTCCAACTGAAGATGTTCAAACCAGGTAGTGCAATCACTGGAGACATGAAGGTCTAAGAAAGAGTGTTGCCTACCCACAAACTTGTGGATTTTTTTGAGGTGGAGTGTTAGAGTTAAGCTGGCCTGATTCAAAAACATTTTACAAAAATGAGTTTAAAGAAAATTTGAACTTTGTTAATTTTACTATATTTCTCAATGTATTTCTTTTTAATGAAGTTTAAAAGCAATGTTGGAAATATGCAAATACAGGAGCTGACTTACGCTGCATAAGATACCATCTATGTAAATAAGTGGGTTTATGATTACAGATCCTAAACAGACTGACAGCTCATCAACATGAAGATTAATGGTAGGATGTTTGAATATCGTAAAATATGCTGATGAATATGCATTCCAGTTCCGAAGCCAATTCACTGCATCCATGTTTATTTCTTTTCTGAATTTGGGTTTTGCACGTACTTAAATGATTGTTTTACTGTCTGGGAAGCAGATTTTAAAATTACCCATATATGTATTTATAGAAAGTATTTTATAATTTGATGTACTTGAATATGCATGCCAGAAATGTACTGTATACTAATTCAGTACACTGAAGAGTACTTCAATGAAGTCTTAAGATGCATCTGTTCAACCCTACCTATGAAAAGAAACATTGAGTTGTGGAGAAAAATTATCTTGGATGTATTAAATTAAACAAATAAACAAAAAGATCTTTTGAAATGGTAAATAATTGCATACCAAAACCCCATTCCAAGAAACTAATATTGGTATTCTGGGAAGAAAAAATCAACAAAAAATGATCCCAGTTGTCTGTTAAATTTTTCTTAGATCTTAGAATCTGAGATAATTTTTCTGTACGTTTGTAACACATTTGAGCAAAAATACTAATGATTGAATAGTGTTCCAGTATTAACAGGCAGTATTTATCACAAAATACTTTAATGCAGACTAAGAATTTATTGGAGACACAGAAGCTAAGGTCACTTGAATTGTAAGCTCTATCGGCTACAAATATCCAGAGCAGCTCTTCAGATGGAAAGTCATGCAGATGTATTGTATTGAGTGCTGTAATCTCCCCAAAGTCATGAGGCATCTCTTGCAGTGGTGTTCCTTCTAATATTGAAATTATTAAATGATTTGGAAACTGATGGATAAAACTTTGCAGCATCAGTAATTTAAATAAAATTACCATGAATACAAATTTTTGTTCATAATTAAGCATTCAACAGGGACTGCCATTAGAGCAGAAAGTTTAAAATAAAGAGATTGGAGAGAATAACATCTAGTCTAAATATATTGAATAGGACATGATGCACTGAATAACTTTGGCTGATTGTTTGGAAGAGTTCAGAGAAGTGTGATAATCAAACTTAACCATAACACTGGAGGAAATATTTGCATTAACATAATCTCATGAGTGACAATTATACTATCAATTTTAAATGAGATCCTGGCTTCTGTGAACAAGTATTAAAAATAATATCATAATTTCAACAGAAATAATTCCTTCCATGAGCAATTGTCTTTCTAATTTCTTGTAATTGTTTTCTAGGAAATATAAAATACACTAAAGGAGGTTGAGGAGAAGAACAAAACACGAAAAAAGAGCATAAGGATCAGAACTATGAATTTGAAAATGGTTCTCTATAGAAGGTGCATTTATTCCTCACAATTTAGTGAGTGAAGTGTCAGAAAACCAGATTTGCTCGTTTCCATGATTTTTTGTATATAGATCCAATAGTATTCTATTAAAAAATTATTCCTGCAGATAGCTTTTTCTTAATACTATGTTCAAAAGCCCAGAGCCTTAATAGTGTAGTTGAACTAAGAGTCAAATATTTCTAGTATGTGTATATGCTCTGTATATTTGATATAAAATAACATTGTATAATTTTATAAATATTGAGAATAGTGGCCTGTGAGTTGGGTGAAAAACAGAAAAAGAGAATGAGAAAAAACCCACAGAAAGGTGAAAATACAAAACATCCTATTCAAATATTTCCAAGACTGGAAATATTTGAAGAAGATCTGGTGAAAATCTTTTCAAAAAGAACCATGTCAAAAGTGGGTTAAAAAATCAGAGGGAGAGAAGGAGTAAAATATATATTGGTCCAAAAACATCTTTTTTTTTTTTTTTTTTAATTGTGGTAACAAATGGATGCAAGATTTATTTGAAAATCTTCAATTTTATAGTAATTTTTCTTGTCTGTTCTCTTGCCCTTTCTGTTTCATTATGCTTGTTTGTAGTTAGATTTACTGCACCATAAATATCCCAGTCTAATTTGGCTGATGTATGTCAAAGGCTCTTTTTAGCACTACACTGTTTCAAACATCAACAAAGAATCACCTTCCTAAAATTCTATTGAAAAGATATTTTCTCTTTGTTCCTCTGATCATTTAATTTCTGTAATTGACCTATTTCTTTTTTCCATGCCTGCTCCAAATGTAGAAAAGTAGAAAGTAGAAAATAAGGATTTTCTACTTTGCCACAAGCAAGTAGAAAGTAGAAAATAAGGATTTTCTACTTTGCCACAAGCTGAGAGTAATTGTCATTGCAGTTCTGGAATTAGAGGAGTGATCTATCAACCAGTACACAATAATACTTCATAAGTCTTCAATACTTTGAATATCCCAGATCTCACTTTGTCTTTCTTACAGATTCTTCTAATTTTCCGAGCAGCAGAAGAAAGATCTTTCAAATTACAGAGCAGGCTGAAATATGTATAAGAAACTGCATCAAAACAAAATAAATACTTATAAGACTAAAATACTATTGAAATCCCAATTTTAAATAGAGTGAAAAGATAGCGGGGAAGTAGGAAGAATAATATTTAATGCCTTAAAAGAATTTGGTGTACTTGTATACTTGTAACAGAAGAATAATTTCATTTCCTGTGTCCAGAAAAGGCACTCTGGTTTGAAATGCAATCTTAAACAAGGGTGATTCATTATCCTATACAGCAGATTCACTGTGAATAAAAATTCTTCAAATATTAAGAGATGCTAAAAGATGGGAACTAGAACAGGAATAAAATCTTGTGTTTTTGTTAAAATAAAGTGAACAAATATTGTCAGTCAGGTGTAACAAGCATTTCTATTCACATGTGAGTACAGAGATTCTTATGTGTACCCCACCACCATTAGCTATCACAATCAAAAGTTCACAAGCAGTTTTGAAATCCTCTGAGTCCATGTGAAAAAACCTATGGATTGTGCTGTCAATGAAATCATTGGGAGGTGCTGTAGGTTTTCTACATCCACTTAACTACAACAGCAGTGTTATAATTTACAGCAGATTTTCTTAATTCTGGTAAGTATAAACCAGCTTTCCTTTAGCTGAAAAATTAATATTAGTATATTATTGTTATTTGAGGAGGAATTACTGACAATGTACAGACATTACATTTTGTTAAAGAATCACATCAGGGTAGTTTCAATAAAAAAACTATGCACAGTGTACAAACTTAATAAACACTGATAATTTGTCATGCCTGAATAACTATACCATTACTCAACTAGAGGTGAAATATGGCATGAAGATCAATGTTTCTGTCACTCTTTTGTTAAACAGTAGTAAAAGAGAAGAACAGCTAAAAGATATATACTGGTACGACCAAGAGTTCAGATGAGATTTGTGTTTATGGAAATTTGGTTTTTGTGAACTATTGAATTTAGTTTTAGATTAAGGTATTTTGGCTAATCTAATTGGTAGACTGATTCAAATTTAATAGGGCTTGAAAAGCATCCATTGGTGTGTGTGAATTTTCCATGGCAGACGGCAGAAAAAATTTTCAAATGTAGGAAAATATTTGGGGAGAAAAAAAACAAACAATATAAATGCAACACTTATAACACATGTGCCTGAGAGAAAGATCCCCCAAAATATCCACTGTAAAAGCATTTGGAACAATATCAAAACTATTATCTTTCTTTACTCTTTGGTAACTTTGGTTTGGGAAATTTATATTCCATTTCCAATGTGTCAGAAATTGTCATATGACTACTTCTCTATTTTTTTCAAATTGAAATTAATTTACTATGCATGACCTTAAAATTTTATCCTAATGTCAACAATTTGACAAATTATTACCTTCTCACTCATACAAACAAGGAATTTCAATTCTAATAGTGTATTCTGGCTGAACTGGAGCAGGATGCTGTGCAAAACTGATTCTAAGCCATCATTTATTCTGTTGTCATAGAATAGGAGAATTATTTATTGCAAGTACCCAAAATAGTTTTGAGCAGCCACAGAACTGTGTTCTGAAACATCAAATCATTTGTGCTTTATGAAATACTATATGCCCTGCTCTGGGGAGTGAAATACTTCAACCAGAGATGTAAGTAAAGGTATCAGTAAATTATTCTTCTACATCCTGTCCACTGAAAATAAGATGCTGTGAACTAAAATGACTTCCTCTGTGTGTGAGGGAACAATGACTATTTTACCCTTCAGGCCCTGATTTTATCACATAGGGAGGTTAAGATGTATTTTAGGAATGTACAAGCTGTGCACCAAGTTGTTTTTCATCAAAAGCAAGCAATGCTGAGGTAACAACATAACACCTGAGTAATTTGGTAGGGTAAATCCATTGTCAAGGTACAAGAGGCAGCTAAAAATACTTTACTTTGAGGAAACATGGAACAACGGTTGCTCCAAAGCTTTTTGCATTTGAAAGATGCATTCAAGAATACACAAGTAATGCTATCTCTGAAATTTAAGCTTTACTGTAACTTGTTTCCTTCTAGATTTTTGTGTTTTAAGGTTAATTGGCTAATTCTGTATCTGTTGCCTTTGTCTTAAATGAAGGACGTCAAAGTGCTTGCTACAAGTAGGACAGAAGCAGCAATTTACAAGATGTACCTACCACAGTATAAATCTGAGATGATTTTCCTCTTCTTTATTTTGATTGAATTATCTGTATATTACTGCCCTTTGAAGAATTCAAGGATCAAGGAGATGTCTCAATATCTTCAGAAAATACTTTATACAAAGATTGATCAGCCTGGTTTTAGCATTGTACTCTCAATAAGGATCCAAGTTTGCATCTGCATGAAAAATATAACTTCCTCTTTGTCAGCACTCCAATTCCTACTAATTCCAGTAAATACTTTATAAATTCAGAATAATTTTAAGACTATGTTCAAAAATTAATTATCCCATACTAGAATCTTTTGTATACACTATAATCTACAAAAGTAAACTGGATATATTAAAATTTTTAAGATGCTTTATAAATAGCATATTTCTATATTGAAATTTATATTTGATTTGTAGACCATATTTGAAGAGATTAATTTATTTTATAATGACTTTTGACTAATTTATTGATTAGAATACAGACCAACTTTAGTAGAAGCAAATGTTCTTTATCATTTCTAAGCAGAAACACATTATCATATGCATTCAACTAGTGTCACCATTTTTTTTAGTTTAGCAAGGTTTCTTCCACTTCTTTATTGGCAGTCCTCCTTTTACTGCTGACCTGCTGATGCATGACAGCTGTGTGAAGAGTTCTCTTTTGTAACCTAAGTAACCTACCTGTGCTTGCCAGAGCTCTATGAACTATTAGATCATACAAAAAGGTTCACCACAAAATTAATGCCCCAATTCCATCAGAAACTTCAAACATCTGGGCAAGCTAGAGAATATTGAAAAAGCTGTGAAGTAGAAAATCACTCGCATTCAGGTGCTGAGTTCTGCTGTGCTTTTATACGGTGACCATTTCACTTCTAGTAAGCCATTTGCCATTTAAAGATAGACCAATATATTCTGCTAGGTCATTTCTATAAGAAAAAAAGCTAATACAGCTAGTGTACCTGGCTGTTTAGTCAGGGTTTGGAGGCAGATAACTTCAACCTTAGTGATTTTAAAAGATGCACTGTGTTAAAGGTTAATGCTATATATCTCTGAACAAACAAAAGTACTATGGTGGCAGTTTTCTTAATCTTGCTTAGGAAGTAAGTAAAATAAATAAAAACTATCTGAAAATTATTCCTAAATGTTGTTACAAATTTAAGCCTTGTTATAAACTTGTTTCAAGTTCTGCAATAAGTAAGACACTGTTCCAAGTCCTTGTATGTCAAAAGTGTTACCAAATGTCCGAAATATTGGAATGTGACTCTCCAAAGCTAAAGCTGTGTTAAAGAGCTTTCATTTATTCAGGTCTGAGGTCCCATGGGGGATACTGCCAGTCTTATGTGGATGTGTGATTTTACAAGTGTGTTGCTTTTATACAGTAGCCATATGCATTTTTCAAGTTACCCATCACCATAAATCCCACCCCAAGCTCCCAGAGATTCAATCCTTTGTTTTGTCTATCAGTGAATTCTTGAGCCAGACATCTTCCTCTTATCTTCAACTGTCCTTGCTGAAAGCAGGTTTTGCATGCCTTGTTTCCATGCTAAAAGCTTCATAGGCACAGTGAAAATGGAATTAACCCTTTTGGTATCTATTCCCCGCCTCTTACATTTGGTTATAAAAGTACTCTTGAATTCTGATTTTTTCCTTTTGCCTGGACTAGCTATTACTTACAAGGAAACTGGCATGGATCTCAGCATTGTTTAACCAGCAGAATATTTATCCAACAAGTCAGACAAAGTGGAACAAGTTCACAGAGCCAGAAACTACTTGGTCTTACTAAAGCTTTAAGGTAGCTCATGAACCTAAATATAGAGATACTTACATATTCACAGCAGCAACTTGTAGCTTGTGCCTAACAACAGATTTCCACATAGCTTTCTCCTAGGTTATTAGTTCCTTGTATCAGAAATAAATCTGCCACTTCTAACCTTTTCTGTCCCAATAAAGAAATTTGCTTTGTTGATGGCAAAAGTTTGCAAATACTCTTCAGAAGTTCTTTATAGCAATTGCATTGGTCTTTTTTTTCACCTCTGAATGTTATATTTAGCAAAATTACAGATTCTATTGCAAAGTCCATTTACATCCATCTTTTTGCATATTATCTATCCATCGTCTAACTAGGAAAGTGGATTTTCCCTTTTCTGCACCACTTAAATGCTTTAAAAATGCTTTCAGCAGCTTCCATCTTTGTTGGTTTTTTTGGGGTTTTTTTCACTTCAAGCTGCAGTGCTTTTCTTCTTCTGATGGCTTTAAAGTTTGAGATTGCATGATTCTATTTCATAACAGTAATGACCTTTCCTAAATGAGCTATTGAATCTGGATACAGAGGAGTGATGCTGTGCCCTTGACCTTTTAGGTGACTTTCAGAAGTCTGATCTTGAGGCTGCCAGATGCTGCAAAATCCTGAGTTTAGGCAGTACTGATCAATGAGGAAATAGGTTATGCAGGTGGAGGGACAGGAGCAATGAAGTAAAATGTTCAGAAATT
The DNA here is from genome assembly GCF_023055355.1 of Agelaius tricolor. NCBI lineage: Eukaryota > Metazoa > Chordata > Aves > Passeriformes > Icteridae > Agelaius > Agelaius tricolor. Next base: position 26,912,553 of record NW_027269262.1, read on the forward strand.
TAGTGGAGAGAAAAAGACTGTGGGAGGCAAATAGCTTAGTAGGATATTTGGGTCAATCAAATTTTCTAATGCTCTAATTTTGATGTACTCCATTTCATAATAAGATGGCTTGACCTGATACAGAGAGACTTAGTCAATGTATTCCAGTGTAAATTACTTTATCATGTTTCTTTTCAATTCCAGACAGTGTTACATGCTGACTTCCAATGCATTTTTCTTTCCTATTTCATCATGGATTGCTGAGATATAAATCATTTTTCTATTGCTGTGCCCACAGGCTATTTACTCTTTCATCATGTTGTTATCAAACTTCGGTCTTGTTTCTTATATGTTAGCTGTTACCAAATCACATATTTATTTGAAAGAAATGTTACATGAGCTGCTTGGTGATTCTTCAAAAACCTGATAATGTTTTGTACATTGAGGGGGGTGGTGAGTGAGTGTCAGGCTTATTGCCAAGAAAATTGTGATTTGAAAGGGAGTTAACAGAAACAAGTTAAGGGTAGATAATTTATAGTCTACAGGCCAGTTCAAAGCCTACCTTTTTATGAGCTGTAGTCTATTCTGTTTTATTTTGGTGATACTGCTGGACATTAGAGTGTAGGTTAAGGTGTGCCCTATCAAAGTGGGTGTGTTTGCAAACTCTCAGGTTTTAACAAGACTAATCTAACACTGAAAAATTTGACTATCACAGAACCACAGAATCACAGAATAAGCTGAGTAGGAAGAGATCCTCAATGATCATCGAGTCCAACTCCTGGCCCAGCACAGCATCATCCCCAGTAGTTACATCATGTGCATGAAGTGTATCACCACTACAGATTCAGATGAGGGAGACTGACACAGTAGCTTATAATTTTAGTGACAAACTGTGTTTAGCATTATGAAGCTTAAATAGGAGGGATGGGAAAATACATTATAATATATTTATTTATAACTACTTAAAGTTATTAAAAACATGTGGCAAATTTTATGCCTGTGTGCCCATATGTATATATCGGTTTCTGATCCTATCTAGATCACAGCTGATATATATTTTTATTCTGGGTCACAGTGGTTAATAAGCCAGAAGTTTGGTCTTCTGGATCCCCTATAAATGTCTCTGATCCCCTATTTTCTTGCTGAAGTTTGTTGATCAAGTTTCTTGATAGGTACTCTCTTAGCTGTGTCTTTGAGGTCCCCTGACATTCTCCAGTCTTCTAAAGGTGGCTGTTGTCATTCGACGTCCAGACTTCATTTGCTCATTCAGAGAGGTCAGGGAAGAAGTTGAAGGCCTTCCCTCTTGCTCCCAAAAAAAAAACCCCAAAAAAAACAAAACAAACAAACAAACAACAAAAAACAAACAAACAAAAAACCAAAAAAACCCAACAAAAAAACAAAAAAAAATCCCAAAAAACCCCCAAAAGAAAAAAAAATCTGAACAAAAAACAACAACAAACAACAAACAACAAAATAGTCCAAACAAAATAACCTCACCTTATTTGCCTATTGTAAGTTGTTCATGATGTTCCTGGGCACTTTTCTTTTACAGCTTCTTATAGGGGGTGGAGGAGTAGTCCACTGAAGTCTCTAGAGACAAATGTCTTGACCCTTGTTAATAACCTTTTCTTTTTTTTCTTTCCTTGTATTTGTCCTTGTGAAGGAATATTCTGTGTACAAATATGTGTCTGGAGGTGATCTTTTCAAACCTGTGGAGTCAGTACATCTTGAATTTGTGAACCATACTGTGGCATTGAACAAGCAAATTTAAATTACTTCTCTTACTCCTGACTGGACTGATATTATCTACAAGCATGGAAAACAGAAGGTAAGGTTTTGAATTACAGGTAACCTACTCTCTGTATTGTACCAGTCTCTGGACACTTTTCCTCTTACTGGTCTCATAACTTCTGCTTCACTCATACAATCAGAATAATTGCTTTAGTGTGATTCAAATTAGAATTGAAGCAAGATAAAGGTTAATTTAAAACTGGTAATTAAGTAGCATTCAATGAACTATGCATTCAACATTAGTAATGAAACAAATAAATCATTATACTAGACATTTAAAACTGTTAAGATCATTAATTTCTTAACATAGAACTAATCCCCAAAAAACTTTACCTTACTCTACCCCACATTCAGCACACTTGTGTTCCAGGCCTCTTTCCCCTTTTCAGGGAGGAATAGTGTCCCCATATAATCTTATTCTCATGACCCTGTAAATCTTTCCAGCCCAGCTGCTGCTCATGCAGGCTCCTTAGAGCATGCCAATGTACACAACAGTGACAAAGTCCCCACAACCCCAGGCACCTCAGGGTGAGGGTCTCACATGCTGCCTGCACCAAGCCAGACGCAGCATCCTTGCAGCTCCTTTGTACCCCTTTGCAGGGTTGCAGTGGGATGAGGAGACAGCTGGCAATGGTCAGTCAGACCATGTCTGCAGTCACTGCCACTCCAGTGTATCTACCCACAGCTACCGATTTTCATGCCTCATTTATACCTCTCTTTATGCTGATTTCTTTTGTCAAAAGCCTCTTGGAATTTCTCTGTTTGCTCTGAAATCTGGATGCCTTCCACTCAAACATGGTGAGTTTGGTGTTGAATATCTCTCAAAGAGTTTTGGCTTTTTGGTCATGCACCCTCTGTATGTTTAGCCTTCTATCCTAACAGCAGTTGTCATCCAGACCATGTTTCCAAGAATGGCGTATCTGGAATCCCCTAATGATCCTAATTTTATGAATGGCAGAATCAAGGCAAGAAGGTTTTCTGGGGACATATTATATGAGCAAGTGAAGGTAGATTCAAAACTTCTAGTCAAGCACTGAGTGTGCCAGCAGAAAGAAAGGTCCCAGGGCCAAGGGGACTTTGAACAGTGGGAATTATATTGTCCAGTCCAGCCAGGGCAGTTGGAAAGCAATGTAGCCAAGCAAAAGCACAGTGGAAGAGAGATAAAACTTTGTTGTTCTCCACAAGATGCTGAAGTGATAATTCCCTCCGTTTGGTGTCTACTGGGCAGTCTGAGAAAAAAAAATGGCTTCCATCATGGTAACGCCAATGAAAGGAAACAGTTTCACTCTCTGTTTTATCTTATGGCAAAGCTCTCAAGTGAAGGCTGTCATAAGATTAATGGAATCCACTGCAGCACTGATATTGCTGTTCCATACTGATGCCTTAAGTTTTAGCTTTCACATTTTCCAGATTTGTACTGCCTTAGTGTGTGACTCTGAACTTCATATAAAGTGTTAGCAAGTTCTCTTCACAGTTTAGTTAGATAAAACAATCCTTTTCCAGCCTGAGAACCAAGGATACCATTAGAGCTTCAGGCCCAAAAAAGTGTAAACAACAGCAAATCGAGGAGAGAAAATTGGGAGGATGAGACTTCATAACCTGAAGCTGTAATTGGATAATCAACCCCAATATGTAAATGGACCAAGACTTATAAAAGTGTAAAAGCTCATGGCTGGTCATCCATCTTGCATCCATCTTGGGTCTGTCTTGGGTAAAGCCACGGCCAGGCTCTTGTACTGCCCAAGGTGTATCCTTTGAAAGCCTTTTAATAAAGACCTACTTTATTCCTTTAACTGTCCAGCCTCTGCTCCAGGTAGCCTCCCAAGGCATCAATACTACTGAAACCTCACTGACTTCAATGAGAATGATCTATCTGTTACAGGAGATTTGTGTCTGGGAGAATGTCTGCTATATATCAAGGTTTATCACTGTTTAGACATATTTAAAAAACTCATATGCAAAATAAAATTACTTTTCTTTTTACCATAGATATAGAACATAATGTCTGGACTTTCTTAAAAATATAAAGGAGGAGTATATATGTCTTGAGTGTTTTTACAGGTCTGAGACAGTTTAGTACATGCCTATAATTTACTTATTGACCATCAAGATCCAATGTCTTTTATCCCTTTTATTTTATCTCAAAAAGGCATTACTATTTTATTCCATCTATATGTAACAAAGTTTTCCTGTGTTTCTTTGTCAGGCAAATTTGGTTCATCCTCAAGGATTTCTGTTTTTCTTTCCCTTCTTTCTTTTTTTTTTTTTTTTGTTTGCCTTTAATGGACATAGTCTATTTGAAAAAGAGAAAAACCAAAACCAAATAAAGAGGTGGAGCAGGTAATATTCTGTTGGTTTTCCCATTAGTAGCCTTTTAGTTGTGAAGGGAAAGCCTAAGGCTGTGACTAATTTAGATTTTATCTCTATTTTTTGTCTGCTAGGAATGCTATTATAGGAACTTGTCAGTTCATAATGTGCTGCCATAATTGGTTCACTGGTTCAGCTGGAATTGGACTATACTGTTTTTTTACTCTGATGAAGTGCAAACTGTACAAGACTAGGAAATGTTATTTTCAGAAGAAGTGGTTTTGTCTGTGGAATCAGAAAGTTTCATCATACTCAGTGAAATGAATATAATTGTTGAAGTCTAAAAGAATTACCTTCAGGTATAGGGACTATTATAGTTGAAAATCTTTCTTTTTTTAGACAAATTGCGTTCTATTACAGCTGTATGTTGCCTAGAGACACTAGTAGAATTACAGGTGTGTTTGTTTTTTGGGTATAAGCACCCATACAAGGCAAAACTCATCTTACAATGGAATGCATAAATGTGTGTGGTTTGGGAATGCTCAGAAAAAATATTTGTGCACATAATGCCACACAAAGAACAATTTTGTGTAGGTAATTTTAGCAGAGCAAAAGTCTTTAGTCTCTTTAAAAAATCGTCTGAATAAGAGTTCTATTTTTTGCATGGTATTCTTGTACCTAGAAAGCCAGTTTTAGGAATTCTTCAGGCTAGTTTACCCCTTGTCTCAAGCTGCTAGGAATTTGAGTTTCTTATGAGAGTTCGTAGTAGGCAAAATTAATTTTTTTAATACTTGCTTAAAGATTAGATTTTACAAGTACGTAAGTACTTAGCCTGCAAAGTATTATACCAAACAGCCTTGTTTTGAAAAATTCTGTGGGTCATTTCCTTCTCAACAGCCAAACAATAGTTTGGCTAACTGTTAGGCTGTGCATTCACATTAAGTAGTATTCTTTATTACCCAATTCTAACCAAGAGATAAAATAACAAAGGAGAATCTTTGGCAGGTAAAGAATAGAAAGGGAGAGAGCCACTGCCTTGTGATCAGCAGGACAAAACACATCCATGAGATTTGTGGTGATGTGGCTTGGGTCAGAGATAAGCCAGTCACTAGGAAGCAAGGAGCTGGACAAAGGAAGTGAAGTGACAAAGTCACTAGGAAGCAAGTTGTGGAACAAAGGCCAACTTCCACAAGATGTGGGTGGCTCTAATTTTGGCAAGGCAGGGAGGCTGACATTCAAAAAGCCACAGGAATACAGGGGCTGGGAAAGACTCTTAGAGGTGTCCAGTCCAAGCTCCTGTTCAAAACAGCCTCAGTCAGGGAAGGTTGCTTAGTGCCTTCCTCAATCATGTTTGGACACCGTGAAGGACAGACATTCTGCAGTATTCCTGGGCTCTCATTACATTTTTGAACATACTAATGGTGTCAATCTTTTCCTTTTTCTTAACTGGCATTTTTCCATCTTCCATCTGGGTACTATATATTTCCCACTTTGCAGTTTTACATATGGAATTTACAAATGAATCTTGGGAACAAGAAACCTAAGGGTCTCTTTAGCACTCCCATAGTCATTACTTGTAACTACAGAAATAATGAACTAGTCATATTTGTCCTCTGAAAAGTATCAGAGTTAGGCTTCATATGCATAAGATAAATTTAATGTCAGGCTGTTGCCAACAAAAATGCAAGGATGAAAGTCAGAGTGCTTGGAAATACAAGTTTGCATTGATGACATAAATGCATGTTTAAATTAAAACATCCCAGCTAGCATGTCCGTCTACATAATTAATTCTTACAATTTTTACCATGGCTGGTATCCTTTAGAGTGTGCTAGATATGTATGCAACAAACTTGTCAACAAAGTTTGTCAGTAAAGTCATCGACAGCAGTAATTTCTTTTGTGTTGCTCAAAATCATATGAATTGCTCAAAGTATTTTTATTTTGGTTTCCATTCGTGGAAGCTAAGGATAGCAATGGTAATATAGATGGAGACCTGAACTTCTCCTGTCCTGTAACTTTTGGAATAATGATAACCTATCTCATACCCATAATCTTCTGAAACATAATAGTAAGCCTTAATATATTTTATACCATGAGGTACAGCAAGCATGAAACATGCTTTTAAAATATATGATATTTAGTTTTCTATGGGGCTTATGTATTAAAAAACCAGGAATTCAGAATTGGGATTTGTTTTCTCCTTTTGGGAATTATTTCAGGGGAGTATCTTGTATCTCCATAATACTTACCTTTAAGAGAGTTTGACATCTGTGACAATCTTTTATTTCCATCAAAATAGTAACTTGATTACTTCCTTGTGTTTGCATTTAATTGAAAGTAATTTAAATTATTAGTGGTGGCTTTATTTAGCCATTGTAAGTAATGAAGAAATTAGTCAGCAACTCACTTTCACTGGGTCTACTGTTATCACACTCATTGAATTGGAATTGCTGGATCTGAGCCTAGTTTAACCCAAGTTTGCATTTCCACTTTGAAGGGTCATCACATAGCTGATTGTTGACATTCATTCTTTCTAGGTGTGAAACCTGTTCGTATAACAGCATAATATTTCTGTCACATGTAACAGTTAGAAGGGGAGTAATAAATATTGGCTTATTTAAAGTGCTTTTACTCTTAGGTCACTTAAGCTGCTTCGGTTTTGAGTTTTACATATCCCACACCTAATTATGCAGAGATCTTGATTTAATTTGTATTTATTTGTCATTTCATACCTTGCTCATGGACCATGGACAAGTCAAAAACAAAACAAATCAATCCCTCAGCCATTTTAAAGAAAGTATATCTTACCTAAAAATTAGAAGTAATCCACTTTCCCAGGAATATTTAGAGACAATAAAATTAGTACTTAAAGGCTGTCTAAAATATTTGCTGATGTGTTCCTAAATTTGTCTCTCCTCCCAAGATGATCCATTGAACTGAGCAGACAGCTTGTCAACACAATAATTAATAGAGCATATAGAACAGTAGACAAGAACAAATTGTTGCATGAAGGTACTTCAAAGGCATTTATGAAATGCAGTTAAATGAAAATGATTAGCAACATAATACAGTAAATGTTAAGTTGTAGTGAACATATGGGTGAGACATTGTGGAAACTTGCTGAGAGTTTCCACAGGTTGATCCAAAAATTCCAGATTCTGTGGCTCACAGCCTTGGTCTCAGAGTTGCATGCCAAAGTACATCTTAAGTTTTAAAAAGTACCTTATGGAAGTGTCAAAAAGGCAATGTAAGGAGCGAGTTAACCACTGACTACATCTTTGTTATTCTACAAGGCATTTTCTGGCATCATTCAGAGCAAAGATCATTGGCTGTCATGCTAATTTTATGGCTGTGATGGCACACAATTTTCAAAAGATTCGTGAGAAAGGCTTTACCTTTAGTGTATTCCTCAGAAGAGACCTTTTTCTGTCTTTAGAATATTGTGCAGATGTATCCAGATAGAATCAAGGATGTATATCCACATTTTTCCAAACAATATAACACATCCATTTCATTGCCCTATAAACCTACTGCTAATCAACTGGGGAAAAAAAAAAAAAGAAGTAGAATAATTGTCTCTGTTAGGGTTTGGGTTCATAAGAATGTACTGTCTGCTTTATGTTCATCTGAAAGTGCAACACAGCTATAATCCAGAGCAACAGTTTTGATCAAGACCTACTTCCACCAGGTTCAATTTCAGTGTGTTTTATTGGAAACTTCTGCAAGAGATAAAATCCCTTAATAGCAAACTGTACTGCGTGCTTAGTACTGGTCTGATGAGCTGTTTCTGAAATTTAAAATATAGAAATTACAGTTGATTTTATAAATCTTCTTATCACTTGAGTTGCTTGTTGTTTTCATCTGGGTTGCTTGTTGTTTCCCAGTTTTGAGATTTTGTACAATTTTAAAAACAGAAGGAGTTTCATTATTAAAGCATTTAGCTTTAATAATGAAACTGTGAACTCATGTCACTGAATGAAAGCTAAGAAAGAAACAAACATTGTAAGGATGTTATCTCATACTTGAAACATTCAACCTAAAAAATTCAGAGATAAGTCTACCCTGAAAAATCTGTAATAACCAGAGGAAAAAAAGAAGGAAATCAATTCAGACAGTAGCCCAAACAGGTTTAAGACAACCTTATCTCTTTCCCTCAATGGCAGCACAAAGAGGAAGAAAGAAGTTAGAAAAAAATATATTTGAACAAAACTGTGGGCAAAACCCTAAGTCTAGGCTCAAATTATAATCACAGAAGGATTTCAGTATAACTATATTTATGTGTCTATAATTTATTATGGAAAAAAATAAAAAGGATGCCTTAGAAAGATTCTAAGGTCTAGATTCTTTCTGTAATGAGGATTGAAGGATTAGAAGGGACCTCTAATCATCCAGTCCAATTCCTCTGCCAAGGCAGTGTCACCCAGGGCAGGTGACACAAGAACGTGTCCAGATGGTTTTGGAATGTTTCCAGAGAGGGAGATTCCACAACCTCCCTGGGCAGTCTGTTCCAGAGCTCTGCCCCCCTCAATGTGGCAAAGTTCTTCCTCACACTGAGATGGAGCATCTTGTCCTTTAGTTTATGACCACTGCTCCTTGTCCAGTGGAATCACAGAGAAGAGTCTGTCACCATCCCCTTGCCTATCTGCTTTTGAGATATTTACATGTGCTGATGAAATCCCTTCTCAGTCTTCTCTATACAGACCCAGGTCCTTCAGTCTCTTCTCCTAAAAGAGATGCTTCAGACCTCAAATCATCTTTGTGGCCACCACTGGACCCTCTCCAGTCGTTCCTTGTCTTTCTTGTGCTGAGGAGCCCAGAACTGGACACAGCCCTCCAGATGTGGCTTCACTAGGGCCAAGTAAAGAGGGAGGATCACCTCAAACTGCTGACTACACTCTTTCTAGTGCAGCCAAACTGGAGACTTCTTGTTGCCTTTGGAACAGAGATTAAATCAGGGTCTGGTCCAAACTGAAAAAAGCTGCACAGAATTGACAGAAAATTTCAGATGGAGGTCTTTAAAAGGTATTGGAAGTAGTAAGCCCGTGACTTCAGGATTAGTTTGGCTAAAGAATTCTGTTGAAATGCTATACATAAAATAAAAATAAAATAAAAGTGGAAATCATTCGAAGTCATTGCTCCTTGCTTTCAGAGGGAAATAAGATTCTTTTCTCTTTTTTCTGGGGTGATGAAATTGTGGACCTTTATGGAGTATTCTTTAAGTTTCATTAAGCTTACAGAAATATCTTTCATTGATGAGCACTCTCATCAGATGTGGCAGTGTTAATCATAATGTGCATGTCGATGGAGGCAGTCTCTTTTGTATGAAAAAGCATCTTCTTTCATAACTTAAAATGGTATAACCCTCCTAACTCTGAGCTTTATGTTCAAAGTTGACACTTCTGATTGAGCTTTTTCTTCCTGGTTTTTCTAGGCTATACTTGGGATTATATCTAGAATAGTATGCAGACTTACAGTGCTCAAAGCTTATAAGCTAGCTTCACTTAAAGGTCATGAAAATTATCTCATTAAAATTCTGAGGGCTGTTCTGACCTACAATTAAAATCAAAAAAAACTTCCCATTTCCTGGGTTGTTTGCTTTTTCTCAAACCAGTTTTAAGAGGTCACAGCTCTCTCACCTTTTGTACTTGAACAAGTGACTGACTTTAACTCAGCAGGTGCTTGAATGAACTCAACAGTCATTTTTGTGGTGAAAGCCTTCTTGGCCTAGCCTACAAGATCGGGTCAGGAAGAAGGAGCATTATTTAGATAGTCCTCCCCAAACATTTAAAATTTCTTATTCCAGTTTTCCAGTAGTTCTTTATATCTGTATTTCCAAAGTCTATCAAAAATACAGAATTCTTTGAGGATTCTTTATATTCTTGTCCAGTTTTTGGACATAGTTATATTTTATATTAAATACATACTTTATATTCTTTGTCCAATTTCCAAGTGTATTTTATGCTGAAAAAAAGAACGAGCAAATTGTCTAAGATATATGAAAGAAAAAAACCATCATGCATGTGGTACCTACAGTTTCTCTTCTTCTACCTTGTCATAACTGCCCTCCCCACTCCCAGTTTTTGGTACACTTAAGTAAGCAGACCTGAGGTAGCCATGTCTCCGTGGAGTTTCTAATGGGGAATGTCTATCTTCTTTTTAATATCTAATTTCTATCTTCTATTGATTTCACTACTTTAAAAAAAAATCCCATGAATTAACAGAAACATTAAAAAAAGGCTACTTAGCTGAGAGTCCCCCATGTGCTGTGGTCTCTGGTATGGCCTCAGTGTAAAGTACCTGGAAACCCAGCATGATCCTTCAGCAACTCTCCTGTGATACATTAGAATGGTGAGGTAAATTGACTAGAATGGTCCCCAAACCTCAGAAAGTATTAACTTGGAAAATGCAAAGTTCAGCTTCAACAATAAATTCTACATTATGGAAATGTACTTATGGAAGTCAAATATCTTTGAAAATCAGCTTGGTCTAATTTGGAAGCCCAAACCTTAAAGTAGTCCAATGATAGTGTAATATTGTATAAGACATATAAAAACCATATGCAAATGTAAGTCAAAAAGCAATTTGGAGTTGAGTGGTAGTCATAGCACCTGTGTAATGTACATTTAATTGTCACATTCTTTTGTTGTAGAGTTTGTGACAGGTCTCCGTCTCAGTGACTCCAATTTGCCTTGTACTCCAAACATTCCATTATGAAAGTACTAAATTACTGTTGGGCATAATAAATAATGCTGCATATACTTTGATAAGTTTGAAATGCAAATTCAATTACTTTTTTATTATGACATATGTTCTATTTTGCTTATTCCATGCAAGGTTTCAAATGTAAAAATTGATGGTATTATGCTATGGTATATAAATATCCTGATCAGTCATTATAAAGTATAATCTTTAAAAAATTATTCATTCCAAAATTCCTATGTGAAAAAAATGGCTCAAAAATGTTACCAGCTGTTCCATTTTGAAAACATCTTGAGTATTTAGAATTCTAATTCAGCCTATGGTATTTCAGCTGCTCGGGATTTTTTGAAAAATTTTCCAATTTTACATCCTTCAAAATGTAAAGTATATTAAGTTAAAGTGAGAAAACACAGTCAAAATAGGAGTAAATTTTGTAATGATTTTAAATGGCTTTGATTGTTTTTAGAGCTATCAGCTAGTTTACTAAGGTAGTTTCCTCTAATTATTGTGATAGAAAGGGCCACAAAGCAACAACTCAACAATGGAAAATGTGTTGGCTTTCAAATTATTACCTGGAGAGACAGGATAAGAGAAGGAAAACATTTGGTAAGAGAAACTAATGATACAAAATATACTTTTTCTTTTCCTGCTTATCTTCAATGACAAAGGGCTTTCTGAAATTCAGACAAGCAAATGAAATGTATTTAAATTTATTATTTGCTTCTAAAAGTTTTTCCAGCTTAATTTACATACCGTATGATAAATCACTGTCATGGTTTACTTGAGACAATTTTCAGGTTTTAGAATAAAAATGTAATACAATATTTTTTAAGTTTACTTCTTGTCTTAAGTGCTGTCAGTAAAATTGCTAATTTCAGAGGCCATGCTGTCTTCTACTGGACTTTTCATAGGATTCAAAATGTGGTATTTTGCTATGAATTCACTACATAATATGCAATTTTTACTAAATATTTTCTCAAGCAATTTTTTAAGAGAAAACTTTGAGACACTCTTTAGGGTAGTTCTCTCATGGATACAGAGGAATACTTAAATCCTTTTAAATTTTACTGATTAGAAATTCTTATGAGAAGATTTTGGATAGAAAGTTCTAAATAGTATATAAAGCTTAGCATGAAAAAGAATGTGGGGAAAAGGAGAGATTAGCTTTACTTTCATTTTGGTTTTGCAGGGTAGAAGGGATAAAAGAGGTGATTTTTAAAGCATTTCCACCAATAGTAATGCCTTAACTGCAATTTGTAAAATGGAGTTACAATCAGCCTATGCATTAAGTAGAAAATACCTAAAATACCTTCCTCCCAACAATAAAATTAGGTACTCTTTTTCAAGTGACACAGTTTTTACCCATCACGAAAAATTCTTTTCTTTTAGAATTAAGGAAAAGCTGTTTGAAAGCCCAGATAGAAGATGTACTCTTATGGAATAAAGAAATTATTATATTAAGATCAATGTAGAACATCCATGGGTATTTTTTTTTTTCATCTATTAGGAACCTTGAGAGCCATAATGAAAAAAAGCAAACCAAAAAGAATTTGGGAGTTGAGAAAGATGAGTGGATTTTTAAGGAACATTTCACTTGCTATCCATGTTTATGCCTCCAAACAGGAAGTCAACATAAGTAATCTTGTAAAAACAGTAGCTGTTTCATGCAGATACAGTCTTAAGTGACAAAAACTAGTGTTATTGCTTTACTGTACTTGCTTTCAGACTTATCAGCTTTTTAGATTGAAAAAATTGCAGAATAGGAAATCTGAATGGATGATTTTAAAAATTGGACTGCTGAGTAGAACTAAAAAAACCCTAAAACCACAAACCAATGTCAGTAGCTCTTATGAGATATTAAGGTAAGAAGGAGGTTCTTACGAAGAGACATTTTATTTTATTGTCAGATTTCTGGAGTACAGATGTAAGAAGTAATATTGTTAACTTCAGGAAATAAAGGGAGTTTTCCTCTTTGAAGTGTCTCCTGATGATATGCAGTTGCATGCATATTTCTCCTGAAAGCTTTTCCATAGACACTGTTAAGTGAGTTATCCATTATATTATGGAAAATAAACTAATGGAAATTCATGGAAAATCATTTCAAGAAATTTTTGACCACAGCTATGGAAAAGCTTTACAACTGAAATAAAAATGCAGCTAAACTTGGAGTTTAATAATATGACTTCTTTTGTAATTTGACCACTAGACAGGAAAGCTTGGGAGCTCTTCTTCAAAAGAGAAAATTTTTCTACCTTCCTGGTTTCCTTTTGTATCTACTGTTACAACTCTTGGTAAATTTATTTTAAAAAATCAATTATGATTTTTAAAAATCAATTTAAATTATTATTATGGAAATTATTATGTAATGTGTATTTAATCTCTTTGTGTTCTAAAGAAACTATTTTTCTGATATATTTTTGCTGCAATTTTTTAAAGTCTTATAAGAAACATGAAAAAGTCTAGTATTAATCTAAAGCAGTGGTACACAATTCAGCCTGTGTGAAGCAGCTACAGTGATGATCTCAATCAAAAATATCTCTTCAGGATAAAAATAGTATTTCACCATTAGGGTGGTATATATGATCTCAAGCAGTCACTTCCAACCTAAACAATTCTGTGGGACTGTGATTCATGCTTAGTGAACTCAGTTTTCAAGCTGGTTTTTTTTTTGATTGTTTGTTTTTGTTTTGTTTCCCATTCCCAAACCGTGCCTGATTCAGATGGTCAAAATTTGTTTCTTCATTTTTGGAAAAAAAAAAAAAAAATGTGGGTTTATATAAACCTGGCAAATTCCATAACTTAAAATTATGCTCCCAACTATAATTCTGAATTTATTTTAGGTAGTTTTCACATCTAATGATGACTGAGGAGGAATATGATTCTGTCATCATTACCCAGAATATGTTTTAACCATATTGGCCCTCATGAACTATTGTATCACAGTTGCATAAAAATTGCGTATTTTGAAAAGTATGTTGCAAATCACTAATGAATATGCTTTGAGGTATTTGCAAGAATAACTAAAGCTAAACTAAACTTATTAACTAGCACAGTACATTTTGTATACATACTGTCCTTGCATCTCTTATGCTTTGTGTTTAAATATCAAACAGTTTGCATGCATCAGTTATTTTTTTAATTGGATGAATAATAGTTTAGTTGAAATCTTTTGTCTTTTCATAGGCATTAAGAAATAGAATTTGGCTTTGGGAGATGAAATATGAAATTATGAATATGTCTGAAATATTAATTTTATTAAATGCTATGGTTTATGATAGTAGAATGTCAATGTCAACCTAGCCAGTTTAATTATTCAGATGTTACATTTGATCATATATCTATGTCTCCAAGTTAAGATGTCTGAAATGTTCCAAAATGTTAGAAATCCTAAGGAGAAAAGGTGTTTTCCCCTTGTAGGATGCCCTGAAAGCCTTCATTGCATACAGTATATTTCAGGCATCATTTCTCAAAATAAGTCTGTGCATAATAAGAGATGTATCAATAACACATGCAAAATATTCTTAGAGAATATTATTCAATGATGTACTCTGCCCAAAACTGTTTATGTTGCCATTTATTTTTCCTTGTACAAGTCAAAGAAAAACTGGTATATGTAGTAGAAAAAGTAGCCAATTGAATATTTGTTATCTTTTTTTGGCAGGTGCCTGTCTCTCACAAGGGATCCTCAATGTACAGTCAAGCTGACAAATAGCTTCATGGGCTATGGTACATTAAACTGGAAAACATTTGTAGCCTTTTTTCCCCCTTAATGCTAGATAAATAGCAATTAGGTTAAGCTGAATTCAAATAGGATTCTGCTTGGATTTGTCATCAGAAAAAATCAATATTTCATTTGATGAAGTTGTTAGCCTAATAAAATGAAAATATCAGGAAAATCCATGCTTCTCTTTTAATTGCTATCTTTTGTTTATAATCCCATACATTATCCTTGTTATTTTCATTTCAAATAGAAACAGGCATCACAAAATCTGAATGAGCCCTTTCAGGATCAGGGACAACAGGATATAGACCAGAGCAAAGGGCTGAGTTCTGTGTCTGAGGGTGCTCTCTCACTCACTTCAACACTTTTAATAATTCTAAAAAATGGAGCTGAGCAATCCTGTTCTTACTACAACATTTACTCCATAAACTTCCACATTCATTTGAAGAAAAATATTCTGGGGGTAGGGCAAGTAATCCTCTAAATAAGTAATCTAAAAAAAGTAAAAATAAGGTAATCTGCAATTTTCCCTGTGCAAAGCCATTCCTTGTAAAATCACAGGTTGCAGCATGTCTATTATTTTCTACTATTTTGCATTAAAAGCATATACTGATTTTTTTTAATCTACAAACTCTTCTTCTGAGCTGAATTTGTCTACAGCATTAGAGCATAAACATTATCTTTCTTCTGAGGAAAAGAACAGTAGTTTTCAGTAAGTGTTGCATATACAATCTTAATGGCATATCTTTTATGTGATGTATCAGGATAAGGCAATCATAATAATTTGACATAGCTCATCAAACTTTTCAAGCATTGGTGCTTATTTGCAGTTGTAACTGGTTAAATAGTATATAAAATGAGCCAGAACATGAGAAGTCACAAATACCTTTAATTTCCCCCTCCCTTTAGGTTTCAAATCTCTATTAAAATTAGAATACTTTATCCAGTATTAATAGATTAAAACAATAAATTAAAAGTATCGAAAATGCTCAAAATGTGTATCTCCAGTTTCCAGTTCTCCTGTATTTTTCTGCCTGCTGCATTTTCATTTGATAGGAACCACAGTCTAAGCTGGAGAGCTCCTCCAAACCATGTGTTCTCAGAGATATTAGAAAAACTGAGTGTGTGGGAAGAGAGCAGAGTGTTTAATGATGCAATCCCACAGTCCTTTTGACACTCTCTGGGAGGTGCTTATGGAAGTAGCCCAAACAAGTCTCTGCAGCTACAGACAATTTTTTTCCTCTTTTGAATAATTTTGACAGATAGCAAAAAGGTGTCATCTCTGCTTGCAGGGGGTGCATAACAGTTAATGGATATAGAGCCTAAGGTAGTAAGAGCTGCTACTCTGCTTTATTTCCATTGTAAATTTAATGTAACAGTGTGAAAATGTCACATCAGAAACCCTCTCTTTTAACTGCCTCTGTTCTTTAATATAATTGTTATCTCTCTATTTCCATTTTGGAAAGCTTGGTGTTTAGAAACCAAGGGTCAACTATTCATTTTAGGATAAATTATCAGGGCTCCTGGAGTTAGGGCAGCTTACTCCAGCTGAGATCTGCCCTGAAGAATGTAAAAAAAGAATCTGATAAATAAGCTTTCTAAGAAGACTTTTTTTTACCTTTATCATTGCAAAATATTAGTAATTCACATCATGCTTCTCTGTGACCCTTCCAATCACTAAGGCACTTGGTATTTCAGAGACAATTTAAGTCTAATGTAAGGCAAAAAGTTGCATAACAAATATACAAAAAGGTATTTCCTCTTAGCAGTGGTATTTTCCTCTCTATAGCCTTCACAAATAGGGAGATTAATTGCATGGGGGGATTTGGTACTGTACTTTTCTTGTCTTTGTTGATATTTTTTGCTTTAAAAAAAGATAGGAAAAATGGTGATAAAAATACCTTATATAAGGTAGTAAGATTTCTTTTGGGAATTCAAACAACAGGATGTGTATTGTGTGGTTCTGTGGGGATAGGGAGGAGATGGTTATACTATCTAAAATGGAGGCAGAGAACAAGATGACAGGAGATGGGGAAAAAAAAAAAGGAATGGAATTTACTTTCCTTCCCAGGGAGAGAAGATTAAAACTGGTGTCTAAGGTAAATTCTTTAAGTTCTAGTTCTGTCTCATTTTGTGATAATGACCACTAAGAAGGAAAAATATTCAACTAAAACCTCTCATTCTCTGCTGTGGACTTGGGACACTTAGTGGTAATTCCACTGGTCATGTTTGAGTTTGAATACAAGCAAAGGTACGTAATTTGTCTTTCTGAAAGCCTTAGGGCATTTTGTCTTGGGAAAAACAAACGACTAACCAGCTCTTGTTTTAGAATGATGGAGTAGTGTCTGTCTGGGAGCTCATTATTTTTCTGCTATACCTGTCTGCAGAACTGTAAGACCCAGTTTTAGATACCTAGACCTTAATTCTAATCTCAGACACGCAGGTATGGCAAAATACAAGCAGCTGGTTGAAAAATCCTACTTGGCCCATGCAGTCATTAATTTCTGTGCTCGTGTGTAGGCGATTAAAATAGGGGTCTCAAAGAATCAGATCTGTGGCATCTGCAAAAACAAATTCTGAGACTCAGGGAAACATATACATTGTACTTCAGTAATACTCCCTGAAAGATTATTCATATTCTATGCCACAGATTTCTGGGTAAATTCAAGTGGTAAATTGCGTAAATTAACAATCATATTTATAGGCTATGGAATTGATGACTGAAATATAGAATAGATAACTTTTCTTGACTAGCATGAATTACCAAAAAATTAGGCCTTAAACACAAAATTTCGGTAAATTGCTGCTTAGTCTTCCTGCAGCATCTACAACACATACATTGCTAGGTAGGGAAATCTTAATTTAGTTTAATTAGGTCAGTTATCCTGACATGTAATGTATTATAAAACAGGCAATTTTCATTGTATGTAGGGAACAATTAGTAAGAAATATTTAAATACACACATAACTTCATTATAAAGCCTGCCAGCAAGAGTTGAGCAGTGTCTAAATTATTGGTACCTCATTTAAATTACTTAGCCCTCAAGAAAACTACCCTTTTATTTGCTAATTAATTGCATATTCCTTCTGAGCTGCAGCCTTACCGATGTACATTTTTTATTCATGAATAAAAGAACAATCATTTAGGTTGCTTTCTTTTGTTGGAAAAAATAGAGACCACAGGAAGTGAAGAGAGAACACATAGAGCGAATACACTTTCAAGAACCATGTGAGCAAATTAATGACTAACCAGTATAGTGTTTCTAGGTGTCTAAATAATTGACAAACTAATAGCTGTCTTGTCTTGCACCCTGGTTTTAATCAGTCGATGTTCTCTCCATTTTCTAAGCTTGTGCAAACTCTGATGACTTTCTACTGTTTTGTCCAGATCATAACTTTGATAAAAATGAGAAGTATGGCGAAGAGAATACAGAAGTATTTTCAAAGAAAAAAACCTCCAGCTCACCTGTCTGTACCTATACCGTTTCAGAAATGTATTGCAACTGAAAAACAGGAACAATAAAACTCATTCTCTGGAAACCACTTGAAAAAAACTGAGCTTCTTGTTCAATGTGCAGAAAAATCCTGTACGAAATGAGTCCTGGATAACAGAGGATTTCCTACTATCTGCCCATGTGCACGCTTATTGGTTACTTGCCTAACTTTAAGCGCTTGCTATCCCTAATTTAATCACACTTGATAACTGATTCAACAAGAGGCTTTGATCATATGTGTTTTGAATCTTTCAAGCCAAGGAATCATTACCTATTCCTTTTTTCCTTTTATTTCCCCTTTTATTAGTATACTGAACAGGATTTGTCTCCTGATAAGAATTTAATTGCCTAAAGTAAGGTAACTTGAATTTTGACCCTTGAATCATGATGTTGGTTTTTTTAATATATGTCTTTATATTGGGTTTGCATTGCCAGGTTTTGGTAGTGATGGGGTTACAGGAGTGTTGTCTGAGAGAAGCTGCCTGAAGCTTTCCCCATGTCTAACTGAGCCAATGCCAGCCAGCTCTGGGATGGATCCACTGATGGCCAAGACTGAGCCAGTTGGAGCTGATAGTAAGGCCTCTGTGATAACATATTTAAGAATGAAAAAATTGTGTTTGAACAGATGTAGCTGTGGCCAGAGAAGACGAGCAAGTCTGCATGAGAGCAACAACTCTGCAGATACCAAGGGCAGTGGAAAAGGAGGGGAAGGAGGTGCTTCAGACCCTGGAGCAGAGGTTCCCCTGCAGCCCATGGAGATCCATGGTGGAGCGGAGATCCACCTGCAGTCCATGGAGGTGATCCATGCTGAAGCAGGTAGATGCCCAACAGGGGCTCTGACCCTGTTCAAAGCCTGTGATGGAGCAGGCTCCTGGCAGGGATCTACAGACCCATAAAGAAAGGAGCCCACACTAGGACAGGCTTCCTGGTGGGACTTGTCACCCTATAAGGGACTCACATTGGTGCAGCCTGTCTCTGAAGGACTGCATCCCATGGGAAAGTGACCCCACCTTGAAGCAGTTCATGAAGAACTGCAGCCCATAGCAAGGACTCACACTGGAGAAGTTAATGAAGAACTGTTTCCCATGGGAGGGACCCCACATTGAAGCAGAGGAAAGACTCTTCTCCGCAAGTAACAGCAGAAATAACATGCAATGAACTGTAGCCCCCATTCTGCATCTTCCAGCACTGCTACAAAGCGGGAGATAGAGCCCAGGAAAGGGTGTTTTAAGTTTTATTTTACTTCTCTTTATCCTACTCTGATTATGTGGTAATAAATTCAAATAATATCTCTCATTCAAGATTTTTTGCCACTGATCGTATTTGATGAATACGATCTTGTCTTCCCTTGTTGTCTGTACCTTAACCCATGAACCTTTGTTATATTTTCTCTCCCCTGCTCAGCTGAGAAGGGGCATTATAGAGCAAGCCAGGGTCAATGCACAATATTGTCTCTGCAGGTTTGTATATCTATCTATCTATATATTTTGAAAGACATCATAGAACAGGACAACTGTTTCCCTATCCACACAATGAAGAAACTTTAAATGCATCAATTCTGCTGGTGCGATTCAAGCTTCAAAATGCCCATCATTATAAAGGGCCCCAAAAGCCCTTTATATTTAAAATCTATTTAATGCATAGATTTAAAAACATTACTAGTTGAAAATCCTCACTATATGTGAGATGCAAATGTTGTAAGGAAATAGTTAAAACTAAACCCATGGAAGCTGCTAGTAGAAACAGATAAAGCATATATTTCAGTATATATTAGCTTTCATATCCTTATGGTGTGATGTGTACTTTACAGTTGCTTTAGACAATTGCAAATATACTCAAGAACCAAAACTGTTAGGGCTGCTTGGGGTATGTAAAAGCTTTTTGTTTATTAAATGAAAAATAGTAGTCTCACTTGAGGAAAAGTTTGGACACTTGTTCAGATTCTCTTTCCATTCTAATACCGAGCATTAATTAATGCTTACTGGGTAAAAAAATAACTACAGTACATATATATATATATATATATATATATATATATATATATATATGTATATATGTATATATATATATATGTTTTAAATACTGTGAAGATTAAGCCAAGTCCATTGCATGTGTATAAATACTACAAATAAAATACAACTATAATACAGAAATGAAAGTAATCTGCAAAAGTATAAATAACCCATGTGAGAATGACTGTGGCATTTTCAGAAAACATAAGAATAACAAAAAAAAATTAAAACTCTGTTAAACTAAAAACTAGCTGTAAGCCAAGGGGTTTTAGGGCAAGTTTTAATTATTAAAATCTTCATAGATATCTATAAATGGCCTTATAAATGTTGCTGGGAAACATCTAGCCTAGTTTTGAACCAAAGTTGAAATAAAGAAATAACAAATGAAAACCCAAGTTACAAGAACAATATCACCACTGTAAATTCAAGAATGTTGAAATAACAAGTGTCAGAATTAATGTGACTGCGCAGTTATTCGGATTTCCATAATGATTGTGAATGTATGTTGCCATTGACACTTGTGTTTAACGCACAAATCACATGGAGATAAAGAGAGAATCAATAAAGCTGATATACCCTTGAGATGAGAACAGGATGTGCCAGCATTTCCCTGAAAGAAAGCAGTGTCCCTGAATATAGTCTTTCTGCTTCAAACCCAGGTACCCTCTATCAGGAGAGTTTAGTGCATGTTTTTCCATGCACTTCATCTTAACCGATTTTCTCCTGACCTTTGAGCTTTGCTTTTCCTTATGTTTTGACCTGACTTTTCCATTCCTGTCTCCAATGAGGTTATTATCAACTCTGTTTATTATATTTCCCAGACAAGCCTACTTCTTCCACCATTCTGTCTCCTTTTTTTTTCCTGAGTTGCAGTTCTCTGCTGCAAGCCTGTTACCAGTTCTTTCCTAGGCCTTATAGGTCTCCCTTTCCTGAGTTCTAAGCCTGGATTTCCAGTGTCCTCACATCAATATGTTTTTCTGTTTGATTTCAGTTATAAACTAGTTTCTGAACCTTCTGTCTTTTCCTATCTTTGTTCAAATACAAGGTTTTCTGACAGATTTCAACTCTTATAAGACTGAAATCATTACATGGATGCTAATTGATGCCAGTTGAGAGTAAGGGCATATTATAGGGAAATTGCTTGTGGTACCTACTGTGGAGGTTTTTTGACAATTCCACCTAAAACATCCTCTTCTCAGTAGTTTATAACTTTGAAAAACTTTAAAGTTAGGTATGAATTTTTCCATGCTGTGTGTCTGCCTCAGGCTATACTTAGCTAGTTTCACTCAGAACAATACAGCTTTTTCCAGGAACAAGGCTGTGCAAAGTGTACCAAATGTTAAGATAGAAAAAATAGCAATGTTGACAAGACAAATTATTTTCATCAAGCCTTCATCTCCTGTTGTCATGACCACCACATGAAAATCCACAAAGAAATTAATTACACTTTCTTAAGAGAAGGTTATGCACTGGCAGTGGCAGACATCCTATGCAAAAATGAGTGTGATCAGATAATTAAAATCTTCTCATAATGCAGGTGCACAGGACACTCTTAGAGCTGTACCATAGAGAAACCATAATTTAGCCTTAATTTTCAAAGTTTAACTTTTACAACCTAATAATGTTATCTTAGGATCATGTCATCCCTACTAAGTAAAGTAGTAATTTTAGCAAAAATATCTGCATAATATTTGTTCTTTATTTTCCCTAATTAATATAATTTCATTTTTTACCTCTACCCTAAAACAGCAAGCAGTGACAGAAAAAAAATTAAATGCTTTTTTTTAAGAATCATTAATTTTATCATTTATCTTTAAAACAACCTTTCGTGCCAGGTGCTCTTCCAAATTCAATTGTATTTTAGACTATATTAGCTGAGGTTGTTTTAGCTCTGTATTCTTGTTATCTGACCTAAATAAATATGATTTCTTTCCTAAAATAGAATGTTTGATGTAGGTGTGGACCATTAATGAAGATACAGTCTCTCTCCCAGTTTGTCACGAGACCAGCTTTCGGATCTTAGGAGTTTTTGCTGTGGTGAAATCATTGACAACAAAGCTTATGTTTGACTTGTATAAAGGTCTGATCAGATAACTTGAATATAAACAACACTTAAATATGATATAATGCCTGAATTAATAGGTTCCCCTAAAAATTAAGCATTGTTCTTCAGAACCAAATTAGTATTCTCTAACTTCAAATTCATGATTATATCTACATTGACCTAGGATTATGTAAGTTAGCTTCAGTAGTGAGATCAAGTTCTTTAATGTTATAACCTCATATTTTTTTGGCTTGCTTTTCTAAGTAGTGACTGTTTAAAATATATTATATCACTGTATAAAATATCACTGTATAAAATATATTATATCATTATATATAAATATAATATATCAGAGTCATATAGGTTTATCAGGGATTAAATGGTATTATGCACCTAAACCCTATTAAAACTCAGGAAGAGTTAAGTAGCTAATTCTCAGGCAGTTTTAAAGACTAGTGGATAACTTTTATATAAGCCAATTTCATAACTTATTTCAGTAAAATTTAGTTTTTATTTGAATTCACAGAATCACAGAATAAATTGAGCTGGAATGAACCGACAAGGATCACCGAGTCAAACTCCTGGCCCTTTACAGGACAATCCCCAAGAGTCCAACCATGGGTCCAAGAGTGTTGTCTAAATGCTTCTTGAACTCTGTCAGGCTTCGTGCTGTGATCACTTCCCTGGGGAGCCTGTTCCAGTGCCCAAGCACCCTCTGGGTGACAAACCTTTTTTAATATCTGAAATAAATCTCCCCAGACACAACTTTATGCCATTCTTTTGGGTCCTGTCACAGGTCACCACAGAGAAGAGATCAGCGCTGACCTTTTTCTTCCCTTCATAAGGAAGCTGCACACTGCAATGAGGTGTCCCCTTAGTCTCTTCAGACTGAACAGACCAAGTGAACTTAGCTGCTCTTCATACAGTTTCCCCTCCAGGCCCTTCACCATCTTTATTGCCTTCCCTTGGATGCTCTGTAAAACCTCAATATTTTTTTTATATTGTGGCACCCAAAACTGCCCCCAGCACTCGAGGTGAGGTCACCCCAGTGCAGACCAAAATGGGATGATCCCCTCCCTTGCCCCGCTGGTGATTCAGTGCCTGATGAACCCCAGGACATCCTTGGCCTTCCTGGCTGCCAGGGCACTCTTGACTCATGTTCAACTTGACATCAACCAGGACCCCCAGGTGCCTTTCTCAGCACTGCTTCCCAGCATCTCCTTCCCCAGTCTGTCCATACATCCAGAGCTGCCCCATCCCAGGTGTAGAATCTGACACTTTCCCTTGTTGAACTAAAGTTATAGGGCTGGTGATTGCCCAGTCCTCTAATTTTTTGAGATCTCTCTGCAGGGCCTCTCTGCCTTCAAGGGAGTCAAAATCTCCTCCCAGTTTTTTTTTTCTGCAACTTGCTTAGTATTCTTTCCAGTCTTTTATTTTTCCTCTTTGGCTTTTTTTTCAGCTCCAGGAACAATGAGTAACTGTATTTTACATGATGTCTCAGCCACAAAGATAAAGAACACCAGAAGAATTCAAGGATGTAGACTCACTATCTATGGATTCCTCAGTCTTATGATATTGTGCTTTAGATAATATTATTAACACCTTTCATGGATTTATTTTCCTGTCATCTTTCTAGCAGGCATGATCTACAGAACTCTTGATTTTGCTTTTTTAAATTTACCCATATTTACACTTATATATAGTATATGTTCTGTATAAATGCATAAATACATGTTCCATGCTGACAAGAAGTTTTATAGATTAATATTTTACTTGTGTATATACCTATATGATATATTAAGATACATTACTATAAAAGCATGATATATGTTTTTACATATATAGAAGCAAGCATTTAATGACAAATGTGTTTTCTTGTATCTAGTTTACATTAGAGACAGTAGTTCACAGAAATATGCCCTCCAAATGCACTGTTGTTTGGGGTGGCTCCAGACTTCCTGTGGCCCTGCCCCAATACCCATGTTGAAAGTTCCCTTGTGTTAGAGCAGCAGTTCCCAGTGGACTTATGTAATTCCATCCAACTTGGACCAAATTTCAGCAGACTGATAACATTTTATGGATAATGTTAGGAGCATTCAACCTTACCAAGGATATTGCTCTGGGAGTAAATGAGAATTGCCAATAACACAGGACCATATGCTCCAGCTTTATGGTACCTATGCTTGGAGTTGCTGGTACATGTTTAGAAACAGTTTGCTTTTGTTTTTTTGTTTTTTTGGTTTGGTTTTTGGGTTTTGTTTTTGGTTTTGGGGTTTTTTTGGTTTTGGTTTTGTTTTTGTTTTTGGGGATTTGTTTTCTTTTCTGTTTCTGTTTCTGTTTTGGTTATTGTTATTTGTTTTGGTTTTGTTGTTTTTTTTTTGTTTTGGTTTTGGGTTTGGGTTTTGTTTTTGTTTTTTTAAATAAAGCATATGTAAACCAATGTCCATTCTCTGAAGTTATATCCTTCCCCAAATTAAAATCAGTAACATAGACACACTGGAAACTTTTCATTATGCATGTACACTCCTCTTCACGTTCTCTTGAGGTATGTGCTGAGCTTAAACACTAATGCAAGCAGTGTCCTTGGGCAGCTCAGAGAAAAATATTTACCATATTGGGAAGGATGCATTGACATTCAGTGTGAAGCCTCAGATGATGTTCCTCCTGGAGATCAGCAGGCCTTTAGGTCACTATGAATTACAGTCTTTAAGAACTGGAACAGTGGTAGCCAAAATCCATGTGTTAAAGCAAACCGTGTAGCTCAGAATGAGCTGTCAAAATCTTCTGAGAGAGACAGATCATACACAAAGGGCAGTGTGCATATGAAATAAAGGGCAAGAAAAAAGGTGCAGTAAACAAGGATCCGACAGGCAAAGTGAGGAAGTCTCTGCCTCACCAACAGATAGAGTTCAGCCATAGAGGGCAGAGCTCTTCCTTGAACATGACTAGAGGCTGAATAACAAAAGGAAAGGCACAAGTCCTCAGACCCACCTGAGTTTTTAAAATTATTTTGTGGGGGACCTTTAAATTGCTTTTTAGAAATAATGTAAGACTTAATAAAGCATGTGCATAGAACTTGCTAGTTTTATGAGATTCATATTTGAACACAGATTCTAGGAAAAAATAAAGCCATGTCAAGGAATGGAGCTGTGTTCCAGTGTGATTTGTCCAAAAATAAAATTAATGCAAATACAAGGAATGACTAATTACCACTCGAACAATAATAACTAGTAATAATTTTCAAAAATATCTGTTCCTGATCATAATCTGATGACAATCTTCAGATTCAAGAGTACCTTTAAATGTCATTGACTAAATCCAGATAATGATAATGTACATTAAATAACCCTATAAATTATTCTCAGACATTCCATGAATAAAAACAGAATTTTAAATTAGATCAGTAAATAATATGTTCTATATGTTCAACTGAATTTATTATTAATTTAGTATGGATCATTCTTGAAGTTGTTAAACTTTTTTTTTAATTAGAGACAATTATTTTTTTGCCTTAACCATGCCCTATAAGAATTTTAATATTTTTAGTAATGTGATCAAATTTTTAAATAAAAAAATCATAAAGCCTGTAAATCAATCTTTCTCCTATTTCTTGACATGTCCACCAAAATGATTTATTTATTTTGAAAGTAACATGAAAATAAATTTTCAAAGTTTGAGTAGTAATAACAAAAACAGAATCTAATTATTTAATTACTGCACATGGATAGCATCTAAATTTAAATTCTAGTGATTTTTTTCTGTCATAAAAATTGCAGCTTAATCACTCATAATTGTTTTTTGGGATTGTTTTCAGATATTTGTCTTATGGTTTCCTCCTGACTTCTAGGTATTGTTACTGAACTACAGGAATTTATTAGACTTCCTTCTTGGCAGATTTTGGCACTCAAAGGCATTAAATAAAAGATTGTAAAAGAACTTGCAAAAACAGGATTAGTAAATATGTCTTTAACTATGCCATGTGATTCTCTTTTAAGACCCACTTGAGGAGAAAGTGAAAGAAAATGTCTGTGGGTTTGGTTTTTTTTGTTGTAGGGTGGTGGAGAACGTGTGTGTGTCTCTCTGAAAGACAAGGGCAGCAATTTCAAAACTCTTTCTTATTTATACAACCAGCTAGTGAGGTGTAAACAGGAATTTGCCTATATCTACTAAATATATGCTGAACCTCTTTAAATCCCATTGAATGGGGTTTTGTTAAGGACTGGACAAGTTTTATCAATAGCATGTGTATTTTGTATATTTGAGCTAAATATATCCAGTACCTCTATGGTGACCCATGAAATTTACTAAATATATATGATGTAAGAGAATGTGTTCCTACGTTCCTCACAAAAGAAAGAGAAGAATCAGAGAAGAGGTATACAATCTACAGAACAAATTATTTCATAGTTTACTATCTTTTTAATTCTTGATAATCTTTGGTAATTATAGGCATTCTTTCTATAGACATATTTGGTATGCTTTTTAAAATCTATTTTACTTTTGACTTACAATTATTTCATCACATTTCATAGAGTAATTTAACATAGCACAAAAATATTTCCATTTATGTATTTTGACTTTTCTGGCTTTAAGTTTTGTGGGATAGTCATATCATTTGTACTGCAGAAATGCAGAAGTACCTAATTTATCCTCACTATACTGTATTTTATGTTATATACTTTAACAAGTTTTATCTTCTGAGTTTGCAGTGCAAATATCATCATTTCTGTCACATGAAATTCTTTCATGTTCCTAGTAATTTTTACACTTGCATTGGAATCCTTTATTTTTTTAATTTTTTTTTTCTGTTGAAATAAATTATGGTTTTTAATAATGTTTAGAATTTGCAAAATTCTCACCAGACTGTAAATTATAAGCTATCATGTACTGCTATTTTCAAAACTGTCTTTGGAGGCTTATAAGAACACTATATTTTTTCTTCTTCAGTTCTTTGTCCTTTTTGCTTCAAGTTCTTTATTATTACCTGTCTTACAATGAATTTGAAAATTAGGAAAAAAAGGCCTTGGAGAACTTGAAATGCTCTTTTGTTTTCATTATTATGCACATGAATGGTTAATATAGAATCCTAAAAGGTGTTCCTATGTGTCATTTATTTTCTTCTTTTAATCAAATGATAATATGACTCCTATATGAGTACAGTAGCTGATTTCTATGACATATATTCATATATTTTCAGATTCTAACCAGTTGGGAGGTTTTTGTGTGTTTGTTTGTGGTTTTGTTTTGGTTTTGCTCATTTTTTTTGTTTGTTTTGTTGTGGTTTTTGTTTTTCTTCCTTTGTTTGTTTGTTTTAAATTAATCAGCTTTACTATTAATAGAGCATCTATTTAGTATATATTACCTTTGGAAATTTATTCTTGAAATAAAATACCTCTGACATAAAAATTACCTTATATGTTTGAGAAATCCTAAAAGTCCATGGACAGTTCCCATCCACATGGATGATAGAGTAAAAATGTCAAAGTGTAGGATTTATGTTAGTTGAAAAGCAGCCAAATGATAAAGTACGACACCTTCTCTTGCCCATAATATGAGAAATAAAATCAAAAGAAAATGTGAATATTTAGATGTGCAGAAGGTATTAAAACCATGAAAAGAAGGGTGATAACTATGTGGAATTAATTGGTTTTTGAGAATGATTTTTGAAACAGAGTTGTAGCAAATGGTAGGTGTAGATGGCAAACACTTCAGTAGCCTCCCCAAAAATTCTGAAGTCTTGACAGCTGCTGGTGAGAAAAGATTAGTCACTGAGAGCTGGTTGAGATGGGATAGCAGAAGTAAATGTTGGAAATCACCTTTTTTAGGAACACAAGAGGAAAAAAATGTAATTAAATCCCGTAAATCTGTCTCGCTCCTGCCTTTTGTCTTCAGTAAACATTGTTCTGATTGAAACCTCCTGATAAATAAATACAAGTTGATTCTTCTCTTTGCCTATAACCATGATTTTCTTTGATGGAAGATTTCTGCTCTTTTCATAACATTAAATAAGTGGAATTAAGTCCTTCTGGTCTTTTTACCAAATAACCTGTTTAGAAATCTGACAAATGTCTTTTGTATTAGTTGTTTATTATCTGAAAACAGTAAAATTTCCTGAAAATTTTAAATTAAAGAGTTCTAACATGTCCCCAGGATGTGTAGAGGTTCAATCACTTTAGTGAATCTTTTTATTTTCTTATTCAACTTGTTACTATACCTAGGAATTTCAAACATAGTTCAGGACCATCTCATGACTGGTGTCAACAAAAAAAGTCTTTCCAAAGAGACCATGGTATAATACGAGAAGAAGACATGATTCTATGAATATCTTTCATTTGCATATGCCAAGCAGATCAGCCAAAGGAAGCAATTCCACATGGCAATCCTGTGCAATGTGCTCTAGGATGACCCTTCTTGAGCAGGGAGTTTGGACCAGATGACTACTGTGGTCCCTTCTAAACTTATCTATTTTAATTCCCAGGTTCCAGAAGCCAATTTCTGTCTCTGTGCTACCCCAGCCTTTTGGAGAGCAAGAGGATTTGAATGGTTGCACAGTGAGATGAATCAGGGAACTGGTTTAATTGGAAGGTAACCAAGCAGGAGAAAAATGCTCAAAGTTCAACACCAAGTTCTGTTTATTCTCCATAGGAAGCAAAATCAAATTAATCATAGCAAACTGCAACTACACTTATTCCCAGCATGTTTCATGAACTTCTTAAAGATCCTAGGATGAAGTTAATGATGTTTTCAAACTATTAAATTTCCTACAGATTTTTCAATTAGTAGGGTTTTTTATTTTGTATTTAAATTTTTGTTTCTGCATTATTAGCTTTTTATTTTTGCCCTATTTACTATGTACCTAGATACCAGATGATTTCATTTCACTGCTGTTCTTGTGTCCAGCATTTAAAGACCTGTATTTGCTTTCCTCTGTCTCTTTCCAAGTTGAAACAGTCTAAATATGTTGATATCTTCCATTTTGCCTGTATTTTTTTCTAGTCTTTGAGTACTCTTATAGTTTTCCATGAAACATATCTTGAGAAAAATATCTTAAGCTGTACAAAATTCCAGCTGAGAACACACTCATTCTGAGGAAAAGGTCAATAAAATCAGAAAGCATAACACAAAGGCTCTTTAATTTTAATTGCTGAAGAGTAATATTTTCCTTTTTTTTGTGTAAGCCCCTTTACTAGCTGTAAATTTTCGCATCTTCTTTTCTTTCACTTTCTTGAACCTTTGATAGTTGCCTTTTATAATATACTGTACTTTGTACAGAGAATCAAGCCTAATTAAATTTATGAAGCTTAAGTACTCATGCTGGAAAGCTTTCAGCTCCAAAATAGGGATTCCAGTCCGTCTCTGTACCATTATATGAAAATATATGATTCAGTAAATGCTCATTTCAAAATTAAGTTGAAGTAGAGGATAGTTGAAAAGCCTTTGTTTGTTGTTTTGTTGGTAATGTTATCAGTGTACAGCACAGGAACGAGAGAAAAAAAAAGTTTACAGTTTATTTTCCATTTTACCTCTCTTTTGTACCCATTTGTTTTCCATTATGCTATAAAATTGTGTTAATACAGCATAAAACTTTGTTAATGCAGCATAAAATGCTATTATGAAATACAGCGCCTGAGATTCTGGAAACAAAATTAAACCCCAAATATTCCCTCTATACCCAGTTGAAAGTCAGTCATAAAATAATAATAACATGAAATTGTTGAAGTATGTTTATAACTATTCCAATATTCTGATTTTTGCACTTAAAAATAAGTAAGCAAAGGTAAAATTCAGTTTGAGTAGTTTCACTGGTGATTTTTTTTTCTATTTATATATTTTTCAAAACTGTTTTTTTATGTACAGGTATTGCAAATGTTAGGATTGAAATGGAAAAGCAAACTGTTTTGTCACCTAAGTGTTCCAAGACTTAAAATAAACCCAAATAAAGCCTGGCATAGATGCCTGAACAATACCATTTACTGTGGTATCTGAGCACTGTGCCAGAACCAAGAGGACCAAAAATATGAGGACAGAAGACTATTCTGAAAACATGCACAGTGCAGTTCAGGAAACAGGAATTTGTCTCTGTAAATTCCCAATCATATTGTTCTAAGAAATTGTTTCAAAGTCATAGATAGACACCAGCATTAAGAGAGTTTACAAAGATCTTTTAAATACCAAGGGTGTACTTACAGAAAGACAACCCTGGGAAATGGAGCATTAATCTGAGGGACAGTGACCTCCTCATAGTCAGGGAAGCCCTGGACACAGTGTGAGCAGTGAACCAACTGCTTTATAAATGCAAAGGAATTTAGTGGTGCGTGAATGACGCATGAGTTGCTCTCACCATGAATTTGATGTTAAATCCGCTGTGTAAATAAAGTGCACTGGATTTGCTAACTGCCTGTTATCTCTGCAGTTAATTAGCTGATCACCTATGTAATTTCAAAACTTGAAAATAACAACAGAATGTAAAGTGGCAATATCTGATTCCGGAAAAACAATAACAGGAATCTAATTTTTAGCTCATGAATAAAATTGCCTTAGTAACAAATTGGAAGTCTTTTTTTTTTTTTTTTTAATTAGCCATGGACATAAATGATGTCTTTTTAGCTGGGGTCCAAGTTCAGTATTCAATCCAATCATTGAAGACCAGTGAGCTGAATTCTCTCAGTTGCTCAGTCTTTGGGATCCTCTCTTGGTTGCCCTTCAGAATCTAATTTTTGTATTTTTAGGATGAAGTAACTTTTGCAGTTCCTGCCAAGTTGCAAGTTTCTTCTGATCCCTTTGACATTTCCAAATGGCTTTGTACGTGGTCTGCTCTCCCTCTGCTGCAAATCTCAGGGGAATCTTGCTCACAAACAAGAACTCAACTTCCATTGCTTTGATGATCTGTTTCCCATTGTGCCACCCTCTACCACTGAAAAATACAGCACCAACCTGCTATTTTCACCTTAGACATCCCTAAAAAAATTACTATTTTTTCTTCAGAAACCCCATTTCTCTTGTCATGACGAAAAAACTCAAAAAAATATAAAATTTCATATTAGTGCAGCACTAGCCTGAGTAAAATTTCTGCTCATAAAAATGTCTGATGCTGCTTGTCTCTTTCTTTCTCCTCTTCCACCTTTTTTACATGCACCTGTTGTCTCACGTGGGCTGTATAGATCTCCTCTAATGCATTTGTGTGTTTATGCACAGCACACCTATGAAAAACAGCCCATTCTGCAGTAGGACATGCCCTGTGTGCTGGCACAGCCTGCACAAACTGTGGTTTCTTATTTATTTCCTCACTTATTAAAAGTGTGTTAAAGAACAAAGCTATGGTTGTTAAAAGTTTTGGTCACTAGGGAAAGTTTGTATGTTGAATGGATTAATTTATTTTTAGATCAGTCTCAGTGGAGGAATGAATAGAAATATCCCATGTCATTACCATGGCGAAATATTTTTAAATGTCAAACCACAGCCCGGGGCTGTTAAATAATAAATAATATATCTGCTTCGCCTGGAGTAGTATATTGTATACAATTTTGATGACTTTCCAGTACTTGGTAATATAGAGGACAAAGATTGTGAATATATGGTAATATTTCTAAGTATGAAAAAATAAAAAAGAATAGTAATAGTAAGAAGAAGAATAGTAATAATAAGTTACTAACAGATTTTAAAATTTTGATTATTTTCTGTTTTTCCTCTGGATCCTCCTTAAAAAATACAGGTGTTGGAAATTGATATTTAAACTTATGAAAAGCCTAAAGTAATTTATGAATGAATTTAAGTATCAAATTTAAAAGGAAAGTAGTTTTAACTTCATCCTATGTAGCTTTGCTTTTCTTCATTTTAAACACAGAGCAATGTATCATGGAAGCATTAAATATAGTGTAGAATATTAAAAGTTTCAATTCTGCAGAAGGAGAATATTTAACATAATTCAGGTAAGTAATTCAAAAACAGCTGAATGTAACACATCTAATTAATCTGTGAGTGAGGAAAAATTGCATTCTTCTACATTAATGAAAAATACGTGCAAAATGTCTATCTAGTCTGGTTGGTTTCATTTTTACAAAGGGATTGATCACCCTGAAACACAAGTTGTTGCAACAGAAATAGCATGTCTTTGTTTTTACAACTTTTCTGATTTTTTTCTAATATTGCAACAGCTCCTGTTGATTTTGCTTGTTTCTTTGTTTTCTGAGAAAGTGAAATTAAAAGCTGTAATTTTCTGCTGCTAATTAAATGGACAATTGAAGCAATGGACAATTTGAGTGATAAAGACTGTTTTTATTTTCTCTCAAGAGAGGTATGTTATTACCTAAGTTTGAAATGGCCTGAATTATTTAACTTCTGAAACAGACCTAGTATTCTACTCCAGTTGTGTTCTTGTTGAGCCTGGTAAGAAGCAGAGGGTGTTAAAACATGAATGAGAGTTTGACCTTTTGGTCAACAGCATTGAATTCAATGTAGCCGAGATTTGTTGATATGCAGTGCTGTATTGAATAGTATGAATGCCCAATGATTTTGTTTAATGGATGATCTTAGTAAATAATTATCCACCATGACCTGCATGACTCATTTACACAGTACTGTGAAGGAATGAGCACCTTGTATAATAGAATTATTTTAGATAGTGGGTTTCAGTGTCGATTCAGACCCTATTTTCTCAGGTTTTCAATATGGTTTTAGATTTGCAAGATGAAATTCCCTAGCAGATATGGAGGTCTGCATGTGAGTGGACCATATTTCTGGTACTATGGGATTTCTTGTTTCCTAGGCCGTTACAGTCATGACTATGAGTAACTGTATGAATTTGTCCCCATAGCTGTCATCATTCTTCATCAAATACCCCCCATGAGCTTGAAACCTTCAATAATTGTCCCAGGAGTAAGAAATCAAGAATTCAACATTGAAATTTTGATCTCCATGCATTTTCTGTACAGTGTCAGACAGTTAGGCTGGAGGTAGGGAATTGCAAAGAGAAATTTGGCTAGCTAAGAGTGCTCTGATGGAAATACTGAACTTCCTAGTCTATCCTTCTATACCAATTTAACAGTGCAATAATATAATATGTATTATTTTTGCCTTTCATCTGTTACTGAAAAACAAGTTACTGAGGTTCCAGAGACAGAAAAAGTTTCTAATTAACCTCTCTGACTGGACATCTGGTGTCTGAGTAGCCATAACTCACAGTAATTGGAAAAAGTTACATTTTGCAAAAGGGTATGGTGACATTCCCATGTGGTAAGGTATTGAAATAGTATACTGCTTTACTTTTAAACTTTCCATCCTGATTATTGGTGCAGATGCTTTGTTTCTCAGGAGATACCAGACACCAAAGATTTTCAAAAGTGAAAATGCGAGTTTCCCCTGCTACTTCTATTTGATTTTATTACTAACAGAACTGCCATGGGTGCTGACAATAATTGATAAGTTCACTATTCATCTTTATTTCATTTCTTTGAGTTATCTCACCCAATGCTCAACATCTGATAACTTGAGCAAGGTCCTAATGCAGATGAGGACAGACATCTCTTCTAGCTATGGCTTCCATGGGAATAAGAGACATTCATTGTCTCTACCAAGAACTGCTACAAATCTAGCAAGAAGGATCATCCTACATCCCTGAGCTTCAGTCTGAGCCCTAAAACAGGGTTCATATCTTAGAAACCCAGAATAAAAGGGGAGATTTTAGTTTTCAAAGAAATTTCACTATGAAATTTCATATCAGCTACAATTTAAAATGCTAGCTTCCTTAAATATTCTTTGAAACTAGCATCCAAAACAATGACCATAGGCTAAGAAGTCAAGACTGAGAGTGGTACATCATCTAAGATAGACTTTCATACTTTGCAAACTAAAAAAATTTAATTTGCATCAACCTGGAAGAGAAAAAAAAAATTCAGAAATTAGGTTGATTAGAAGTTATCTTTTGCGTCATTGCATGCCAGAGAGCTTAAACAGTGTTATCAAGTTATGTTGTGCGGACATTTGTAAAATTGTCAATTTTGTGTGAGTTCACAGGGACCAATGTAGTATTACAGGACAAATTTAAAGTTTGAGAGCTTATGAATAGAATTTCAAAGCACAACCAGTGCTTTCTAAACAGTTTCACAGGTTGTCATATCTTCAGTAGCCATTTTTTTATTTTTAGGGAAATAGTGAAATACACAGGTAGATATTAATATAAACTAAATCTTCACTTTCTCCTTGTATGAAAAATGAACAAATTGTAAAGAATATGAACACAGAAAACAATCCTCAAAAAAATCCTCAAAACATCTAGCTTTCAAGTAAAATTAAAGGCATCTTGGGTAACCCATTGCATTGTTCATTTCCTTTTTCACATTTTCAAATGAGAAGAGATCTATCATCAGGCCTGTGCTTCAAACGAAATCACCTAACACAGAATCATTTCTTCTCCTTACATGATACTTATAGGTAACAGGTTTGAGCTGTATACCACTGTGTTTGCACAATAAAAAAATAGCATTCAAAAATTAAACTGTGACACTGTATTTTTTACTGCTTTTTAAAATAAAAAGCTCTTAATTAGGTGTTGGGTATATCTGTTCTCCATTGCTCCTGACTAGCTCTCTCTGTTATGAGGAGGAAGAGGTATCATCACTGTTGTTAGTGATGGGTCTTTCCTATGGGAAGCAGTTCCTGGAAACTTTTCCTAAAATGGATAAACTGAGTTCAGTTACTTAAAAAATTAAAAACAAAGTAAGATGTCGAGATGTCTATGCACAATCCATAATATCTTGTTCTACTTGTTAAAAAAAATGAGATTAGTTCTACTTGTTAAAAAAAATGAGATTAGTCGATTACAATCAATAGACAGGAGAGTAGTGTTATTAATAAATACAAATAACTTAGATGTGCAAGAAAAGAAAATTCATATAATGAAACTGGCCAAGCTTGTGTTGGCATGCTTTAAAACCAAGACTTATTTTCTTCAGTCATTTCCTTTGATTCCTTATAACTCCTACCAATTTATCAGTATGAAATTTCTCTCTTTCAGGAACTATGAATTTTTCCAACTCAGTGAACAAGATGATGGGCTTTGTTGTCTCATACACTTTCCTTGGGTTTCTCTCCCACTACAGAACTTAAAATAAAGAAACTGTTGTGATCAAACTCACCATGGCCTCAGCAACCAGTGGATCACCGTGGGGTTTGGGGTATAGTTTGGGGTCTAGAAATATCTGCACCTTGGAGGGCAGAAGTGAAAAGGTGGAAATCCCAGTCCAGCTGCCTGGCCAGTCTGGTATCTACAAAGTGCTGGCAGGTATGTCTAGCACCTGCCTTCCACTGGTTCTTGGATGCCTTGTGCTGTGAGGCTAGAAAATACTGGCCTAGGGCTTATGCTTCTTTTAAGCTATTACTGTTTTTCTGTAACTCTGCAGTTGCTGCTTCTGATAGCTAAAACCAGTTTACATGGTTGCACAACCCTGAGTTGCAAGCCAGGGGGTATGAGCCAGGTCTCTGCATGCCAAGAGGAGAAAAAGCAATTTTAAAGATGACTTCTTAAGTGGATAAGGTCACTAAACATTGCAGTCTTCTGGCACTGAAAAAAAAAAAAATCATTCCCTAAGTGACACAGTTTTGATAGATTTTTAAGTAAGGTGTGGAAAAGCATGCTATCTGGGAAATGCTATATGTTAAAAGGGATACACCACTGTATAAATTAAGAAGGGGAGATGTGTGAATTAGTTAGACACAGCTGAAATACCAGAAACAGAACAGGGAAAGTGAGACTTGTTTGTGTAGAATACTGATTGAATATTGCCAACTACAGAGGGACAAATTCTATGTTTTTTTCCTTGCGATAATGAGATTTTCTAAATACAAGGTTAGGTTTAAGAGTTCAAAACCTATGAGGAAGACCTCATAGTTTTAAGTTTTCATATGGGTATTAAACCAAATGTTGTTTATATTATGTTTTCTCTAGATTATTTTTTTTTTTTTGTTATAATCTAGTCATGTGCTTGCAGTTACTGTGTCTTGGAATGACTTGATAAGACAACATGTTATAACTTTGCTTACCTTCGTGGCCCATGTTAAAATTCTTTGTATTGAAATTCTTTTCTTGAAAGTATAGGTTTTTTGTGAATGTAATTTAATTAACTTCTAAAAAGTTTACGTTTTCATCTTTTTGCTTTTAGTATTTATTTGTAAGTGCTTCTATTTGAAGGTATCATTCTCATCACAGTGAAAATATATTCTTGTTAGCAAAGACTGCTGGATGTCCATGACTGATGCACTGAGAGCAGATTGCATATTTACAAAGGTGTTAAAGCTGAGCAGCCTGTACTCCATTTAATATTGTTCCTTACCAGTGAGTTAATAATATCTGTTATGAAACACAAGGCAATGCTTTGTTCAACACTGACACTGATAAATATGGTTTTCAGTGGTTTTGGTCATTTCCTCATTTGGTCTCTAGTCCTTAGAGAACAAAACAGTTAAAATTATTGCCAGCCTTTCTTTCCGATGATATTGGCTCATTGTTTGTTTGCCACCACCATTTGGTCAGGATGGAACTACTGGGAAAAATAACCTCCCTGAAAATGCAAAGTGCTGCCAGCTTTGAAGAGAAATGACACACGGTGGATATTTGCTGTTCAGTGTTTGTATTTCCAGAGTCTTTTAGAAAGGACAATTTTTTCAGCTGCTGTTCATATAGCTGGCATATTTGCTGGATGTGAACCGCAATGTTATCAAATATGTCTAATGAAGCCAGTGACATTCAAAAATCTGATGAATCCGTGACCTGATTCTGCAAGGTGTCCACATGAAATAATTTCAAAGTCCACTGAAATTAAATAGGGGTAAAGCTGGCTGTGTTTCTGCTAGAGTCATTCACTATTGTAGGTTTCTCTAACTTTATTATTTTAACATGTCCACAAAACTTTCTGTATCTGTCCAGTGTGTTTCAGACTTTCTTTGTTGCTTTCCAGTGATTACCCACTTGATACACAAAATAGCTAGAGATATCTCCAAACAGGTAATTGTGAATAAGGCCTGTTTTGATGTTCAAAAAAAATATACCTGCTGACAAAATTTGTAAATAGGAGCTATTGAAGCAACTGAAATTGCAAATTGTTCTGTTTGGCTTTTTTTCATTGCTAAACTAAAAGTAGAAATCAGCACCTATTGACTACTAATAAATAATTAAAAACTTCAAAACATAACAGCTTTTTTTCCACTTTTGTAAATAAATTCCTTTTAGAAATAAATTGGTGATGTTATATTTTATCCTTATATTTTCTCCTCTACTGCAGTATTTTACCTACTTTTGCTGTGAGTTGCCAGTAATTGTTTCAACACAGCAAAAAGGGAATGAATCAGGGCATAGTGTTGCCGGAATTTTATTAAAAGTCTTAGGTCACTTGGTAGTCTTAAGTATCAGGCCCTGGAGTTCCTCCATAAAAGAAGACTTGTTTGACTATTAAAAATAAAAAATCATAGTAAAGAAACCCACATTATTTTTTGGTAGTCAAAAGCTGGAAAATGTCAAACTGCAGGCTCAATGATCAGATGGCAAATTAAAAACATACAGGGATATATAAATGAATAAATCCAAAAATCTGCAATTGTATGTTGCATCAAAACACTTTTGGGGGTCTGATTTTTACAATTATGAACTGAAAATCCATGGCAAATATAATTACATGGAATTCCATGTGACAAACTTACCTTTTGTTTATATTTTTTGTTTTTACCAGAACTTGTATGTCATTATTTTTAACAAATAATCAGGCTTTTAAGAAACCAGCATTATGAAGTGTGAACTTACTGAGGAGCTTGAAGAGCAAAATGAAGTACCTTTAAAAAATAAAAGCAACCAACTTTCATGTTGCTGACAAAATTTTGGTTGAACAAGCATATTTCATGAACAGGTCAAGATTCTTTTTCATTTTGCTGTCATGTTCATAACTACTGGAAGACCAAGATCCCTGGGATATCACAGGCTCCTTTCTGTACTGTGATACTCCCCTGTACTACCCAGCATTCCCTCTGCTATTTGGCTGTTTGTTGCTTTAACAAAGAAACAAAGAATGAACACTTCTCAGCCACAAATGCTTTTCATCCTGGCTGCCTTTCAAGGTCCAAAAAGCAACCAAGCATCTTTATGGTTCTGAGTGTCAGCCATGATCAATGTCCTGCAGCACCAAAATATGATCTGCAGACATCTGGGTATCCAAAACACCTCAATAGAGGGTCAGCAGCATTTTCAGAGAGATTAAAAAAAAAATTGCTAATAAAAAGTCATACATACTATGAAGGTCTGTTTTTCCAAATAATTTAGCATTTTAATGAATTTAAATTGCATTTCCTTAGGGATCTCTGTGCTAAACAATACCATTTGGGGGAGCTGTTTCACTGCAACTCTACGAAGCTTGCAGCTTGTCTTTGTCCCATCATGAGCACAGTAACACCAGTGAAGGGCAGGACAGGAGATAGTCTGTGAGAAAAAGGCAAGAGTTAACCTTAGCAAACTAGTAGAAAAGATCATACTATCTTTAGAAAATAGTAAACAGAAAAAAAAAAAAAAAGGCCGCCAAAATATTTGCACAATAAAAAAATCTGAAAATTTGTGGGCATTTCAAAATTCTTGTGAGACTTGTATTTTTTCTGGAGCTAACCATGCAGGAAAGATGCCGCTACCAGAAGAGTCCTAGTTGCTCTAGAGATCAAAGCTTAAAGGAAAAGCTTTTTTACCCTGCAGAGGTAAATGGATTCAGAATTAAAAAATGCTTTTCCATCCCTCCAGTTTCTCATGCCTTATATTCTTGGGTAACAAAAGTAATTTTAGATTCAAGGCTACTGCCTTTTAGGGTATGTTAATACACTAGGAAATATTTCAGTAATAGAAACTTCTTGCACAGTGTGATGTGGGGAGCTAAGTTTCTGAGTAGTTGGGTGTTTTGCTCTCACTTTTTCATCTGAAATTGCAGTCAGAAAGCAATCTTTCTTGATCATGTTTATAAATTTCTGCTCACCCTAACACTGGTATTTATATTCTCAACCACCACATATTTAAAGGTAGTAGATATATCATGTTTCAGTCTTCCTTTTACTGGGCCAAAATGTTTCATTTATTCTTATCTTGGAAGATATTACTTTCTTTCCTTCATATGATCCATGTAAACTTTTTTTTTTTCTATTTTTTTTTTACCTGAGCTACATGTCATTGTTGTTACTACTACCCTAATTATTGAGAAAACCTGGTTTTAGATTTTTTTTCCTCTGTGATATGCCGGTCTCTTGTAAAAAAAATTGTGCTTTCCCATCTTTTTATTAAAAGTGGGCATTGAAAAAAATGCATTTGATATCTACCATTATTTAGAATGGTAACTATTCTTAGAATCTCACTCTAAGACAATATTTTCCCAGTAAATTATTGGTTGTTATCAGTAGCTTCTCATCCATTGCAATTACTTTCTGTCTTTTCCAACTCTACCAGTTTTTCGTGTCACAAACCAGTTATGCAATGAAGTACAACTAGATGATATTTCTTGTATTTCTCTGATTTAGGAACTTTAGTTGCCAGATTATCTTTGCTAAGACCTTTAATGTCT
Organism: Agelaius tricolor; assembly: GCF_023055355.1. Taxonomy (NCBI): domain Eukaryota; kingdom Metazoa; phylum Chordata; class Aves; order Passeriformes; family Icteridae; genus Agelaius; species Agelaius tricolor. The sequence goes on from NW_027269262.1 coordinate 26,952,176, forward strand.
CACCTCATTTGCTTTAACTTCCATATCTATGGTTGTTCTTTACATAAAACTTTGTTACTATGCCTTGCACTTTGTTCACTTAATATCAACAGTTCTGATGTTTGGATCAAATAATTGTCTCCTGAATTATGGTGGATTTGTTTTGGTTTTTTGGATTTTTTTTCTATTTGGTTTTTTTTTTTAGCTTTTTTCTTTTACTTTCTACTATGTGCTACAACTACTATTCACTGGATATTAAAAACAACCCCAAAATCTTTGTATGAATGCTTGATGTGCTATTCTTGCAGTTGGACTCAATGATCTTAAGGGTCTTTACCAACCAAAATGACTCTATGATTCTATACTGATTTCATGTCTCAGATATGGAACAACCTGTGGGACAAGATCCTTGGTCCCAGCCAATTTGGGGTCATTAACTCTTTCAGTTTTCCTACCAGTTTTTTTGTGGTGAATTCTGTTTTCCTACTGTCCTCAAGTTCATCTTCTCTTTGTCCCCCCAAAAAGAACTGCATCATATTGAAAATTTTTATATTAACTATATTTTTTCAGAGCCACATAAAGTTTATCCTCAATCTTTATTCAGAACCTTCTTCCTAGTAATTTTATTTTTAAAATTTTTTCTGTTTACAGAAGAATCTTTATTTGTTTTAACAACCTTTCCCAGGTCTTACTCACATGCCTCTTACCTTTCTGTGCCCTGATTCCTAAAGCATAATTTTCCTGGCAAACCATGTTGTTTGTTTGGGGTTTTTTCTGTCTACATATAGGATCTTGTTTTCCAGAAGATTTTTTAAATCTTTTTTCTGTCATATTTCCTGCATAGATTGCTGCCAATTTTAGAATCTTGGACATTAGGACTACAAGGCCTCTATCATATCTGGCCTCAGATGTACTTCTTTCCCTACCTTTTTGATATTCAGCCTTTTGATATAGGGAAATTAGGATTCGGAATACAGCTGAGACTTCTAAGTATAACATAATGAATAATAAGTGGTGACAGACAAAATAAACGCTAATTGACTTTACACTTCAGATGTTCTTTTCCTGTAATAACTATGGGCAAAAGTTTGAAATTGAATTTAATATGAAAAGCAAAGTCAGTTACTCTACAGATTATTATCATTTTTATATTTTTTATTTCCAAGCAGGTTCATATTGTACATCTTAGTACAAGAAAAAAAGCCCTTGGTTGTCTATTACTGTCCTTGAGGTATGTCTGTGTATACTTCCGAATAATTGAGTATTTCATTATAAATTTGATAGTTTTCCCTATAGTTAAGTACCCTGAAATGTCATATGTCTCTACTGAGGCAGTGGCCAGCAATAGGTAATTCTCAAGTAGTGGCAGAGTGGAATCATAAAGCTAAACAGTACACCTTTTAAGTGATTAAAAAGAGAACCCAAGTAGCTCCATACAGAGACCTGGCATATTTCTTTGGTCACATAGATGGTTAAAGGTGGGATAAACTCCTTTTTTCTTGCTGAGCAATCAAATGGACAAAGAAAAAAAACATTTCAGCTGCTCTATGGAGACATGCATAAATTCTCTTTTTGGATTATCTTGCTGGAAAGATAAAGGAATTTGGGAATATTCTCACTACTTCTCATTCTGTATCAGTCTGAACAGGCAACCTCTGGTCCTCTTTTTCCTCCTCTGATCATTTTATTGTTCTGGATGTTGGAAAAATAATAGTCTTCTTGAAATTATGTAGCAGTTAAAACTACCATAGAACAGAATGTTTCTATTTAATAGTGAAATCAAAGTTCATAATCATATGTTGACAGAAACATCTGTAGATATTACTCATTGGCCCATTGGACATATTTTTCCTTTCTTGTTTATGATTTCAATTAGAAGACCTGCAAACCAACTGATTTTTACTTTTTAAACTTGTTTTCTTTATGATTTTGGACAAAAAATTTGTTAATGAGCAAACTTTCAGTTCGTGAAAAAGCTGATGGTCAAATCTCAAATGCATTCTGATGTATTTTCCTGTCTAAATCTGCAAAACAGCTGTAGAAGTAACTTGGCTTGGGTGAAGCCTGCAAAGTATTTACATGATTACGTAAAGCACTTTAAATCAAAATTTACAAGCAATCAGAAGACTTAAAAAAAATGCAGTTAAGAAGTACAGCATAACATCCTTCTCCAATTTCCCCTCATTAACTACTTCATTTTTATTCATTCTTGATAAGTTCCTGATCTTAAGTCAAAATGTGTCCATGATCAGATCCAAAATGAACTCTCTCACAGTCTACATAATACTTTGCTAGATTAATTGCTCCGTTTGTATGAGTCAGGAACATTTTCCAATCAAAGCAATTTTAGAAATAAGATTATTTTGTTTTTATCCTGATTAATTCAAATAAATTTAAGTGAAATGAGTATCCTTTGCTTTTCATGGTACATGTTGAAGGGTATTGGATCCATAGTCTTACTTCAGTCTTGAAGTCAAACAATTTGCATAAACATTAATAAATTTGCATAACTCATTTTCCCATGACAATCTGTCAAGTAATTTGAAAAGAGTCGTAAATGATGACAATCAGTTTCATAATTGCAATTTATGTTAATAACCTCTCTATGGCTCTAACTATTCTCTGCATTATGGGTATATTCAAATGTTGTACTTGCAAAGTAGTGATGTTCCTATTGTCTTACTTTAATCAAAAGTATACTTTAACAGAATAAAATTGATTAAAAAATATTATTTTGAAAATTAAAATTTCATCATTTCCAACCTTAAGAAATGGCAAATGCCTACAAATAACTTAAACTATCCTGCTGAATTCATGCAAAACTTATAGTAGACTAACCATGCAATATTTTTTCTTCTTAATTTCCTCTTTGTAGATATACTGACAATTTTGTAGATAATTTTTATGTGTTATTTGTATAGGTTTTTTTACACTAGTAGATTTTATTTTGTACATTTTGAAGTTTTGAGTATAAATCTCTTATTTTAATAAGTGAATATTGAATAATAAAAATATGTTTGAATCTTATTTTTAAGCCAGAATTTTTTTCACTTAAACCGTACGGAACATCATAAAAAATGAATCTGATGTCATTATGATATCCCAGATATTAAGGGTTATAATGTGTCAGGACAGGATACCTTTCTGTTAGGCTCCATGAAAATTGTAGTGGAATTCATAAGGCTGCAATTAAAAGGATTATTTGAGGTTAATTTTTAAACAAAGAGAATGAATCTGAAATAAAAATATGGGGTAACAGATTTTATGACGATTTGGAATTTAGAATTTGCTCTATGAAACATAATTAAATGCATAGTTGAGCTTGATGAAAAGATTTGAGGTTTCTACTCCTAATGAAATCACTTAAATTTGTGTTTTATTTGACATCAGAAAAAATTAATTAGGTTATTGATGCTTAATTACATTTACATGTGTTAAAAAAATTCTCTGATCTATACCTTATCACAACTATAAAATGCCCCAAAGAAAACTAGTAATTCATCAGAACAAAAACAGAGAAATTGCAGAAAATTCCAAAGTCAACAGAGGTAAAATTCAGTTTTGTCAAACCTCCCTCTTCCTATATGATGCTTTTGAGTACCTTATATGCTTTTTTAATAAACTTGGGAATCATGAAACCAAGCTGGTACCAAAACTGTGAAGAAGTACATCAGAAATTGCCTGTAGCTCAACTCTTTATTTTAATTAGTGTCACCTGGTTATGTTGAACTTGGATAGTAACCAGACCAAACAGTCGCCCTAGGAGAAAAGAAGAATCATTGCTATGGATTTCTTCTTTTGTCTGAGGAAAAGAAATTTTAACTGTATCGTACGTAAGTATGAATGTTTTTGGTGAGTTTAAAATTTCTGAATAATTTGAAAATGAGTTGTATAAACATGTCCTGAATAATCTGAATATCTGAATAACTCAGCTTCTCTTTTCCAAGTAGGCATTCTCTTACACTGAAAACTGAGAAAACTCTGCAAATGAGGTTTGGGTATTTGTCACTCTTCCTTTAACAATGACATAATCATTGCCAAAGTTTAAGCTTAGCTCACTGTATATGTTATATTTTTGCCAAGTCTGCACATTAGTAAAACTAGGAGAAATTTAAAGTCCAGATATAATTTCCATGCACTATTATTTAATTTGGGACATTTTTTTTCATTTTATACAGTAGTGTTATTCAAATGTGGCTCAGCAATTCATATTCCTGTGGGATAAAATCTACAAATTCCAAGATTTAAAAAGAGCTGGATGAAGAACCATGTTTAAAATATTTTAGAGTCTTTAACCAAGTGTTTTGATGTGGATTGCAAGGTTTGGAAGCAGTGGGTCTGCAGGGCTGGCCTCTGTGGGAAGATGGCCAGAGCTGCCCCAAGCTGGAGACAAGTCAGTGACAGCAATCCCTGCAACAGATCCATCACAGGGGACGGCTGAGTTAATCAGCCACATTTAGGACGTTCGTGGGAAAGTGCAGGTAAGAAAGGGCAGAAAATACCACAAAGGAAGAGAAGAAGGAAATAAAATGAGTGAAACAACAGAGGATTTATCAAAAGCATGGAGAAGTTTCTCCATGACAGAGAAAATATTCCTCTGCGGCATTTAGAAGCAATTCTCTCCAGTCTGTGGAGAAGAAAACTTTTTATCTACCACACAGGGGAGGAGACTGAGCATGCAGCTGGGTGGGACATTGGGAGATTGGCTGTTCTTCAAGATAAACCACCATGATTTAGCATTATTGTTTTCTAGCACCCCTTTATTAAGAGGTCTCACTAATTACAGTATCAGTAAATTCTTGTTCTGGAGTTATACACATCAATATATAGTTAATATTGAATATATAATTTGTAGAATAGCAACCCTTAGACATAAAGGATAAAGTGATGTAACTCTTGTCCTTCTTTCTTGGTCTTGAGGCATCTGTGTTTGCTTTGGTTCAGTCAGTAGCAACGTTCTTTGAACACAGATGTCACAGTAGTTTTTACCATAACTAATCAGAGGAACACATGGTAGTATGAAGATTTTTGGTAAATATAATGGAAAGATTACATAATGTCCTGCTTGAAACCAATAGTCCTCATGTCAGTTTAAGGAAGTTTTCTAAATTTCAACAAGAATTTTTTCCTTGTACTGGTTATTGGCTTGCATTTGTGAGTTTTTTGGGAAATAAAGAAAGCATCATGACAAGATGTACTACCAGTTACCAGTTTGAAAAATAACATTATCTCCTTTGAAATCATTGGGGCATTCATGGGAAAGTGCAGGTAGCTTCCTCTCAGTCTCAACTGTTTTTCAAAACTGCTGAAATTCACTTATTATTCATTTGATAGTTTTATATATAAGAATAAATTGGTGAATTTTCAAGCATTAAATTTAAGGAAATGTTATTTTCTACTTTTCTACTCTTCTGCTATACTTTTCTGCTATAAAATACTCATGTCTTCCTTCCATAGAACACATCCATATATCCTTTTTGAGTAATATTTGTGTGCTTCACTGCTCTTCTTTCCATTCTTTCTTTTCCCCTCTACCTCATGTAAATGAATTAGAGGATTTTGGGATACTTGGAGAACAGAACTTTGTCAAAAATAATTCCTTCTTCATTAAGATAAAGCTGGAAGTCTGCCACAGAGCTGCCAGAGATAGAGATTTCAATTTTCTGGTAGGCTGAAGCATAAAAGGGAGGGAAATAAAATGCATTCTAAAATGCAATGTTTCTTTTCAACTGAGTTAATTGTTATTTAAGGTGTCTGTTGTCCTGTGAATGCCGCACTAAAAAAGCCACAGTGGGATTGCTAAACCTTGTCTAACTTGTTGGTTTCCTAAGTGTTTTCTTATTAATCAAATTGATTTCATTCTTTAAGACTGAAAAGATGCTGGACGTTGTCTTCTTACTTGCTTATATGCTGCTAATAATATGTGATACATTCATGTCAGTAACTGTTGTGTGTAGTAAAGGTAATGTGCTGCCAGGAAACCAAAAACTGCTTCCTTGTTGCTTCCATTGGTTCAATATAGAATTGAGCCTTCAATATGGAATTATAGGGAAAGATAAATGATGGCATCATTAGTCAATCCAAACTGCAATAGCTCAAACAGGTGCATTTGGAGTTTGTAAACTGAAGCTAAATAGAGATTCTAGACCATACCTGATGTGTTTTCAAAAGAACCTTCATTTGATGAGAGCACTAATGTTCCAAATTAGAATGATCTAATTACAGTTTAATGGTACTCAGCCAAGGGTTTACATTATGAATTTACTTCAGGGAGTGACTTTCAGAGCAGACCAATGTGAAGCAGAATTTGACTAGTTAAGTCTCAGTTCTGCTTTTCCAACAGATATGGATTTCCAAGGAGAAAACTAAGATTGGGAAGAAATTAATTTCAAGTAATGCATCATTTGATCACTAGTTTTCCAGAATCTTTATCTAGGAAGCAACTATTACTAACTTTACATACATAGAAAACCACATATTTAATGATGAGAATATTTGAAATTCATAAAGCCAAGCAGTTACATTTTCTCCCACTGTGTAATATTTTCTAACTTTTAAGAGAATATTTAATGGCATGCAAAACTGAAAAGAACAATTGTTGTTATATATGTATTTTAACTATTACATGAAACAATTCATTGTTTTGCATTTTTTATTTTTTATTGTTGTAACTTTAAAAAATATTTATGAGGAATAAATACCTGGTATGAAAGCCAATGTGGCTTATATGAAGCTGCTTCAAGCCAGGTTAAAGAGAAAATAAATTCTGAGGCTAGATTATGTATACAGAAATATTCTCTTAATACTCTCTTACTGAACCTTCCTGTGTTGCACAGAAGTTGGAGACTGTATCTATTGGAATAATAATTTCAGAGATTAATGTATTTTCTTCTTCTTTGTTAAATTTATTTAACAGATTTTGCATCATAAGATTTACCAACACTTCCTTTATGTGGAGGTGCAAGTTGTATAACTGCACACATCAAACAAGATATGTAAAGCACATGGTGCTGTCTTCAGATAGTTTATTCTCAATGTGCATAACATTTGTCTCCTAATTTTCTCCTAAAAAAGGCAAAACTGCCTATCAGCCTGTTTTCAGCACAATATGTTTTGTCTGTAACTACTCTGACTTACATGACTTGAATAAATTTTACTTTGTCAATGCATTACAGTATTTTAGCTCATATTTATGGATTCACTCTTCTAGGTATGCAGAGAGGAAGGCATACACACATATGTAGGATATTAATATTTCCTGACCAATTCAGGAATCAAAGTTTTTGTCTTATGAAGTGAAGATATTTTCATAAAGTTAAATATGTGCTGTATGAGTTAGTTAAAGTTAAATAGGTATCTGCATGCATTTGTAGGGAAAGGAGATAGAACAACTAACCATGAAATCACTGAACCTTCAGAACAAGGGAACGATTATATTAGTCCAGACAGGGAATTTACTTGGTTTCCCTACTCCAATAAATCACTACCCTGTACTGCTTAGTGCAATGGATGAGATCACACAGGCAATACTGCATGCAAAGCCATGTGTTTGCCCAACACAAATTTATAGATTGCAGACTTTGATTTATGACAGTCGATTAAGAGCAAGGAAAACTGGAGCACTATCTGCAATTATCAAAAGAGGATCTTCATTTTGTGCTGAGAAGAATTATTCAAGGTGCAAAAAGGTTACAAAAGGCACAAAATAAACTTAAGAAAAACAGAAAAATAGAAGGGGAAAAATATTTAATCTCTACTACAGAAAACAGTGGAAGAATCATAGAATCATAGAATATCCTGACTTGGAAGGCACCCATGGGTATCACTGAAGACCAACTCCTGCTCCTGTACAGGGCAGTCCCAAGAATGAGATTGCATGCCTGAGGGTACAAAGTTCTAGAAAAGGTCAGATCAAAAATGCCAAAAATATTGACCTATTTGGTAGGGCTTTAAATTAGAAAGTAAAGAGTTGTATCCTATCACTCATTCAACCCATTATAGATTATAGATTATGATCCATGATTTTGAGTCTGAAATTTGAGGGATACCACTGGACAACAGGGATTTTATTTTTCTAAAACTACGGAAGCTACTTGTTAAAATATTGACAGTGTGTCATTGCTCAAAGGAAGATTACATGGCAGAGAAGGGTATCTAGGTTCATGTATAGATGCATTCTGAAAGCTGTCACAGCAATTTTGACAGGAAGAAAGGTTTCTTTATTGTTCATTTTTGAAGTATCAGAGTATTTTCATCTCTTTGGTGCATGCTGCTCTTTATATTTTGAACTAAATGCACCAGTGATCTACATTTCCTCATTAAGATCCAAAGCTCAAGAATTACTGAGAAAGTATTAACAATAAGCCTCCATATGGAAGTATAAATAATTCACACGTTGTGTGTTTTGTTCCATCTCTTAGGGAATATAAACTTGGCAACAATCAAGGCACATGTCATCATTAATTATAGTTAAAATGCTGAAGTGGAGATACTTTTCCTGACAAAGCAATGCACATAGCCAAACTTTAAAAGAAGTTTATAAAGGGACTAAATGGAAATTAAAATTATAACACTTATGTAGTTGGTTTTTTAGTTACTGAACACTCAATCAGACATAAAAACACAGTTGTTGCAAACGCTAGAGATAATTTTTATGTGCCATGATACTTTTGCAGGAGTCAAAGAGGCATCTGTGCATTTTAAAATCATGACTATTATCACTTCCACAGTGTGCTGAAAATATTTGTTCAAAATTATGTCTATGTCCTCAGTCTCCAAGCTCAGCCAGTCAGATTTTGCTAGAAAACACTGTGTTTAACATTAAAGAGTTAACATTTTAAGAACATTTCAAAATATTTTCAAACTGTGTAAAGGCATTCTGTATTGCTGTTTAACTCAATTCTAGGTTATAAAGTCTTAATTCAGTGCTCAAAAAATGGTCAAAGTTTTCCCTTCCCTTCCCTTCCCTTCCCTTCCCTTCCCTTCCCTTCCCTTCCCTTCCCTTCCCTTCCCTTCCCTTCCCTTCCCTTCCCTTCCCTTCCCTTCCCTTCCCTTCCCCTCCTTTCCCTTCAATATAATTTCAGAATAATCGTTTCAGGCAATCTGTATCTGACCCTTTTCCCCTCTCTGCAAGTGTAAGCCTGCTGCAGCAGCTCAAGTGTTTTTCACAACTGAAGAGGAAGGGCTTTGTTATTCCCTTGGTCTCTTCCATTCTACTTTGGGACTTTGCCACCAAGCAGATGCTGCATTGTTATGGGAAACTGCACTACAAAAGAACAAAAAGACATTAAATACATGTGAGCATCTTGGGCCTGGGTGCTCCAAGTACATGTAAAGCCTTTAGCAGTCCCAATAGCTGATTAGGTTACCACTTAGGCTCCTCCCTCACCCCTTTTTCTAAAGCCTTGCACGGACATAAAACCAAATCCTGAAAGTTCAATAGGGCTATAAGGCAGACACTCAGGTAGGCAGAGAAAATTATCATAGGATTTATGCTAAGCTTATACATCAACAAACCCACAGCCTTAAGAGTCCTCACAGATGTTTTCCATTCTTTTTGTTCCTTTTCATAAGCTCCAGAAAGAACCCAAACAATTGGAATTTTAATGGCTTTTTGTTTTCACCATTTCTTTTACAAATTCAGAAAAACTAAAGAGTGTAACTCCCTTCTGAGAGTTTTGCTAGGTTTTTTATTTTTTAATTTTACTTTTTTCCCTTAAGGATATATTTTTTTCAAACTGTCTGGTTTGGGGTTTTTTTCTGTAATCCATGCAGAAGATAATGAAAAAAAATCTGAGCTATTTACTAATGATATCTATGGAACAAAAGTTTGCAAAACCCAGTAAAGACTCATCATTCACTCCTGTAGTGTTTTAATCATTCCTGTAACATCTTTGAATACTTTTTTTTTTACTTTTCCTGCTTTGTTCAACAGAAATGTCTGCTTGAAGTATTTCCATTACTAAAATCAAGCAGTACCACTGAGATTATGCACTGTATTTCAAGATTTCATATTCACTTTGATGTACTGAAAGGTTCAGAATGATGTAAAGTAGCCAGGAACAAGAGAAATGGACAAAAGTAGCTTCTGGCATGGCTATTCATTATTAAAATTCAGAGCTAGTAATACAATTTTCCTCCAAGATGTCTTTGAATTAAAGTAAAAACATCTTCCTCAGAATTTCTTTTAGAACGGGAAATTCAGTGTCTTTAACTCCAATTTCCCAGTCATTATCTCTTTTATAAAGAGTCTTGGGATATCAAAGGATCATTGTGTAGAAAAATTTAAAAACTGCTTTCAGATAATACTGAAAGCACATCTTCAGTCATTACTTAAGTAAAAGTTCTTTTGTGCTGTGATGAAATGTCTTGTGCACTCATCATATGAAACACCTTAATCAGAGAAACTTTTGTTGTCATTTATTTTGAAGTCACATCTATATAATATTTTTGATGGAAAATATCTGAGATATTTTAAGGTATTTTACGGTACCTTTTCTGTGTAATTTACAGATTTCTCACTTAATGATGGTTTTGCTAGATAAGACAGAATTTTAAAGAACCATCTTTTTATCTGCAAGATTAAAGACACTACATCAAAAAATTTTAACATTCTGAAGTTGAGTGATTAGCATGAGTCATTCAAAAATCATTTACTGCATAACTTTGCTATATTGTATTTCTATGTTTCCTTTTTCAATTATTAATTTCAAGTACCTTCTTATATTATCACCTATATATGAAGTACAATACGATCAAAATTTGCGAAAGAAACAGTATTGTGAAATGGTCTATTGTATTTATTGTTTCATGGGACCAGTCATCTATGCTAAAGTGAACTGCAGGTTTTTATTCCTTTCTGTGCTTATATAAGAGTTTAGACATGCTTGCTAAACAATGATAAAATCACTGTGGCATGAAAGCAATCAATAACAGATATTTAAGAGGATTTACATTTTGTCCTAGCACAAATGAAAGATGAGGATTTCTCCTCGTAGTTACCATAAGGAGCACAAGTAATTATTTTGGCATCCTCTTTGTTTTTCTATTTGTAACTGAGAACAGAAGTACTGTATAGTATGGCAAAAAACTTTCCCTGGGCATTATTAAACAACTGCTTAGTTACTAAAATGAAGTCCAGAAAATATTCTTGAGAGGAAATAAATTTTGGCTGGTGTTTCCTTTCAACTTTAGAAGGCTACCAGCCAGAAAAAAAAGCATGCTAAGCATCTTCTTGAGATTAAGAAAGATGATGTGTTTCTTCTCAGACTCTCTTCTTTGTGTTTTCCCCTTAGGGCACCCAAACCCTCCATGAAACCTCTAACTTCCCAGGAGTCCTCTTTACCTGCAAAAAGGGTTTTTACCCTTGAGTCTTTCTCATTCTCCAAGAATTTAGTGTTCCCACTGATAACTATTGTCTATGCTATAACACAGTCTGAGATTGTAGGCTGTAAAACAAGTTTGTCTATAAAGTGAAGGTAGATGCTCAGACCTTGCCTGAAAGAAGTGAGCATGCTGCAAACACCACACTTCAGAACAATAAAGGAGATAAAAACTAATAATTTGTTACTCTATGCAGAAACAACTGTATGTGCAGACTTTTCTGCTTAAATGGATGTTTTAGATTCTAAGTATCACAAGAATTTAATGTATTTGATTTTATGGAATTAGCTGATAATTTTCAACTTAGCTATAACATTTCTGTTTATTCACTGCAGTATTTAGTTGCAAAAAAAGAAGCTTCCTTTAGTTTGGAAACTGACTTCAGTGTATCAGTCACAGCACACCTCACTGTGCAGCACCATATGCTTTCAAAAATTTGCTAAAAAATGTTCATTAATCACTACCCTGTCAAAACAATTAAGATGATACCCAGAAATCCCATTCAGGTAAATATCTGTGGCAATATCTAATGTGCAGTCAATTTAAGTCATCAATCCTACTTCATCAAATCTTCTAGTCAGAGAACTTCATTTACAACTGTCATGAAAAAATAAAACTTCTTAAACAGAGAGCAAAGATATGGCATTAAGAAATTAATGCTGGATTTTTGGTTCACAATAATTTTGGGAACCAAAATAATTTTTCTGATCTTTGACATTATATAGGTGCCTTCTATATAGAAAGCAGTTTTGGCATTTACTGCAAATTTTACAGAATATACTAAAGATGTTTAAATATTTAATGTATATAATTGATTTATTAAAGGATAAATTGCATAATGGAGACAGGCATTCATTATTTTATACATTTAGACATTAATTGCTTTATGGATTTACAATAAGAATAAGGCTAATAAATAAAAACCTTTGAATAGCAGTTTTCAGATGAGAAATCTGTTTTTTTTGCTTCAAAAAAGCTCAGTGGGATTCAGATTTATGGAGAACCAACTCTGTACACACCTGAATGATATTTTTAGGCTTGATGGAAACCCCCTCAAAGCAGGTGAAATGTAGATGATAGTAGTTATTGTTTAGATGTTATAATTAGCAGACATCTAAGGGGTTCAGGTTGCTAAGTAAAAAATGCTGAAGCACATAAGATTGTACATTTCTGTCAAAGATATTCTCTTTGTTGAAATTAAAATAAAATTAAATAAATTAAGTTTTTAATGAAGAACTACTGAAAAGGAAACACAAAAGGCTGTGGGTCCTCAGTCCAATTTCTAGGGATCAGAACCAAGACAAAACTGCAGTTGAGGGTGTCTGCAGAGAAGACACAGCTACCTCAGAAACATACTCATGATATGTTGTAGCTGAGGTTACTAATAGTCATGTAGAGATTTAATACAAAACAGGCAGGAGTCAGATTGATAGGGACTTTTTTCACCCTTGTGACAAAGTTGCATTCTTTCCAGCATTTTTGTTTAAATAACGCTTCTTTGAAGTCAGGGTTGTAGCTTGAATTCACACGTGTTCTTTACTGTGGGGGCTGTTTGCATGCATAATAACTTGCATGGAGCAGTTAAATAGCAAGAGTGATCTACCATCATGTAAGCCAGGGAGTTTAAGTGGCTCACCCATGCTGTGCTACCAGACGGAAGACATTGGCCTCACCATGCTACTAAGGCTGAGTAGGACAGAGACAAATGTTCTACTTTTTCATTTGTGACGGGAAAAAAACGCTTTCCGAAATTCTCAGGCTCTTTGCAGCCTCATTATACATTCCTTTTTCCCCTTTTCTTCATTCATTCATTGAACAGGTTTGCACTGGTTACACTGGTATTTCTGCTGACTTGGGTAAGGGAACATGTGTGGCTCTCCAGTAGTGATTTCTGCTGGTATTTTTTATACATCTTTTTTTTTTTCTTGGTGAGAAACCGAGCTTGGAGTTGCATAAGGAACAAATAACAGAAGAAACATATAAGAATAAATTTGAGTAGAAGGAAAAAAAATATGGCTAAAATTATAATAATTATATGTTCCCTTTAATAGTTTTATATAGATTCAGTGTGTTGGATAATATTATATAGAATGGATCAACAGAAAAAGTTGGACTAGAGCATTTTTTAACAAAAATGCTATATAAAAGAAATTATGTGATTGCAGTCAGACTCCTAAATATTGAAATGATGCTATTTAAGTTTATACAATTTTGCCCAATATCCCTGCATAAGTTATAAATTGGATACATATTTAAGGGTGTTTAACATATGATTTAAAGTCTTAATTGAAGTCTACAGAGAATGACATCTTGATCCTTGTGGGAGGAGTTAGAAAAATTTCCAAGATTATTTTTGAGACTTAGATTCAATGTAATTAATCAACTAATATATTTGTACATTTTCAGTACTTCCAGGTCTTTATCCCCTTTATCTTCATGCACCACCTTCATTCTCATATTTGTGAAGTACCTGTACTATGACATTACAACATTTTTTTTTGCCAGAACAAAATAACCAATCATCTCTTAGTTGTTTTTATGTTCCAGGCAGAAGGCATAAAATGGCCATACCCTGACAGCACACTGAGAATATTAAAAATTATTTATATGGTCAGGGACATCAGAAAAAACAACCTTTTCATTGATTTACCAATGAAAGTCAAATAAAATATTTCCGAACTGTACACTTGGAAATAGAAAATTGCCAGAAAATGACAGGATTGTAAGAATTCATCATGACAGGCCAGTGACAAAAAATATTTTGTTCAATGTGTAAAAGTTGAAGGATAAATTTGTAAAATCACAGTGAAATTATAAAGAAAATAGAGGACCAGTATCACCCGTACATAAACACATTTTATGGCATTTATTCTTCAGGGAAAAGAGGAAACTAAGAATGCATTTTAAATTCTAGAGAACTCAAGTCCTTCAGAGCACAGAGAAGGCTCTCTCTTCCAAAAACCTTATTTGTATAATGCAGAAATGCATAGGCCAGGTTATAGGATCCTCCCACTGAATCTGATAAAAGATTCTAGATTAGAATTCTGGAATGCCTTTCCTTTGCAAAGTACCTGTCTCAAATGCAGATGGATATCTGATATCTGCATGCAGGAAAATGGGGTTCCATGACTCTGACCTGACTTTTCAAGCTAAAAAGAAAACTTATGACTGGCTCAAAACAAGAAAGCTGCATTGAAGTATCCATAATTGCTGCTATATTAGATAATCAATTCTAAAAACTGTACACCTCTGATTACCAAAGAGTGATGATTCAGACACACTAAGGATCTTAAGAAGAACGACTTGTGCACAATGCCTTTTAATTGTTCAAATTGATTTTATTCAGAACCAAGGAATAAATCAATAGTAAAGTTTAAGCATAGAGAATGTAATGTTTGTAGGCTCCTTATTTCCATATAATTATGTGAGAATATCTCAAATGGTTTGATCCTCCAAAGCTGTTTCTCATATAAAAATACAGAAAAAAAATATTGGAGAAATTTGTTTGGGCCATTGTGCATTTCTTTGGTGAATTAAGTATCACATCCAATGGTTATACCAGGTGAAGCTGTACTGTTGATAATGCACTGAAATATGAAATTATATATACATATAAGAGGGAAACAAAGCCTTTTGGATGTTGAACATCATTTAAAGGTTGGTGATAGATAATCGCTATCCAACTAAAATAAAAGCTGAGATGTTCCAGTTTTCAGGCTAATGACCCAACTTTAATATGTTAATAAATATATGCTGATTTGTTGTTCATCTCTTCAGATATAACGGTAATCTGTATATGTAGAAATGTTATCAGAGTTTTCACCTTTCAATGCATGGCAAGCATCATTTGTGCAAGAGAACTTTCATTTTCTAATATGCATTTGACATAAAGAACATAAACCATAATGTTCTGGTTTTAGAGGCTTAAGGTGGGTCAGCTCTTACCTTCTCAATGACTATGTGCTTTGGTAAAAGTAGTGAAACCTTGTCCAGGTTATTTCTGGTTTATCTAAATATTTCATATAAAAATTCAGATTAAGTTCTGAGTCTTGACATTACTGCTAAAAGACATTACTGCTAAAAGCATTTTGTTTTAGTGAGTTTCTAGGCAGATATGGACAAAGTAAAGTGGAAATAAACAGAAAGACACACAGGAAGACACAATGTGAAAACTGGTGCTCTAAAATAATCTCTGAATCGATACATCATGACAACTATCTTCCCCCACTTTTCTTATTATTTATGGCAACTATAGTGAAATGTGCTCTGAAATGCTTCGAACTAAAGACAAGGACTCTAAAATCATGCTGAAATGAATTTCCATGGTATTTTCCCAGTGGCCTTAATGAGTACTGTAAATGTTTTGGTTTTATTTTAAAAGCTGTATTAATCTTGGACCTGAGTTCAATCTGTTAGTGCAACTTGGAGCTTTGTATATGTGCCAAAAATATTACAGCAGTTCAGAATTGCAGTTATGTAATGACCCAGACAGTGACAGGTGGATCACATTAGTGGATTCACCAGCTAGAGCAGATGTTCCCTGTCAACTTGCCATTTATTAGAATAATTTATGTGTACACAGGTTTTGAGCTTTCAAAGGGATGATACAGTAGTTATGTGCTGGTAAATCCTACTGTGACACAGTTATAGTACCTCTGGATAATACAGTGACTAACAATTACACAGTAATGATTGTGATTTTCTTTAAGCTTGAGAAGAAATTTTCTTAGTGAATAGGATTCTTTTATCTTCTTTTTTTTAAATTAAAATGGTGAAATGTTTTTCTTTCAACGTAAAAAAAAATAAATGGATCATAATATTTTTTTATCTAGATCTTCAGGTAGGAATGTGCTCCTATTATATCACCCAGAAATCTTACCCTGCTTATATTAAATTAATAAGATAGCTATCCCTCCACAAGAAAAACCCTGCTGTTTTGTACAGCTCGAGAATTCCAGCATGCTCAGATAGAGAACAACAGCTGCAGGAAGCAGACATGCCTTCTTTGGCCTATGGTCCAGGCACCAGCAAACAGTGGGAATCAAAGCCAGAGATGTCCAGATCTGAGGCATTCCTGATGTAACGTGGCAGCTGCTCGCAGAGCCCCTGCTGTCCTGCAGATGGCTGAGGCAGCCGGACCCACCGGCAGCAGCCAGGGCCCAGCTCACATCTCTTCCCTGCTGCGGAGGACTCTGCCACCACGGGCAGTCCTGCTAGCTTTGTATGAAGGCATTGGGCTTGTGCTGCCATATTGATTCTTGCATAGTGCTCTCATGAAAAGCTGCGTGGTTGTTCTCTAAATCTTCTCTCTGGGCTGTAAGCAAAAATAAAAGGAATCCAGTATTCTCAGTTGAATTGGTTATTGCTTTTTTATCTAAGAACAAAAATACTCGATGCATACATAGTTTTGTCTGTTTAGTTTGATGTGCAGCCTCTTTCTTCCTTCAGCTTTTTGAAACAGGAAGAAATTGCCATTTTCTTAAATCTGAAAGACTGGGTTAACATTACCTGATTCAGAAGGGTTTACAGATATTTTGTGCCTACATATGACTAAATAAATGTCACAATTTTCCTGGTCTGGAGTACATGAAGCCACAAATATATTCTTAGGTACATAGGCTGACACTATAGAGCATTATAAAAAAACAAAAGGTGCTAAATTATCATAGACCCAGAGACATCAAGTCTTGAAGCATCCCTAATTTATACAGCTAAATCTACAGGGCTTCATAATAAATTGAGCTCATTTAACACTTAAAAATATTCAATAATATGTTTTTAGTTCTTACAGCAAAATATATTGAAGATATAATAACATTAAAAATTGAATCAGTGACTACTATAATATCAGAAATTATTGTTAAGGGGGAAAAAAATAACCCTCAGTCCTTATGTAATACTGGCAAGAGCAAACAGAAAAAAACATAGTCATTCTCCCTCTTCCATTTTGAGTTCTGCAGGCCTTTTGCTTCTAAAAAGAGTATCCCAGCTGCAGCTTTTTCAAAGGCAGAGCCATCAAAGCCTGCAGAGGTCTCTGAAAGCAACTGACAAGGTGTCCCCCAGTCACCTGAGGATGACTCTGGAGTTGATCACCTTGTATGAGCTGACCTACAAAAACAGAATCCAAAAACACTGCACAAATCAAAGCCAATAGCAGTAGTTTCCATGTTTTGAGTAATTATCAGTTTTCCAGGAGGCTGATATTGATTTGATCTCACAACTTTTCAGGGTATGTCCCTGTCCTCCCAACTCTGGCTCCTTAGGAACAGTTTTATTCCAACAATTATTCAGGGACTTGTTACTCTGCTCCAAAAGGCTGACCTAATTAAGAGTGACTTGAGACGCCTCCCTCCATTCCTTTCAAATGACAACAATGACCAAGTTGTAAATATTGCTTAGAAAAGTTGTAATACCTGTGTGTTTGGTATTGGGTGAGAGATAAAATTCCTTTGAGGATGGACCACAGAGTCCATCAGTGTACTGATTGACTCAGAAGCAAGTAACCCTGTGTTTCCTGCAACTTTCTTCAGAACAGCTCCAAATGAGTAAGATTTTCTTTAGAGTACATGAGGACTTAAGGGATGAAAAGGTTTCACAGACCAGGACTTCTCTTCCAAAAGCACCCACGGCTCCTCTTTATGTCATATGTATAGCATTGACATATTACATTGTAGTGATCCTTTATCTGAGGCTGGCTTCTGTCAAAAGGATTTGGATCTATCCCCAGTTCTCCCCCTATGAATGACTGGCCTTGTTCATATAACATGGCACTTAGAGAAACCCATGCTTCAGTAAGTGTCATATGGATTTTGCACATTATTTCTACAGTTGGGACCAATACCTTTTCTTTTCGTCACTCAGGTTTTCCCTCATTAAAGAGAAGGATGTGATCACTGTTCTTGAGGGCAAAGTTTTTCCAGGAAGGGACAGCGATGTTACAAATGTTTTATGTTTGATTCTGGTGACACCTGACTTTTCTATGTGCAATAAATCTGGAATTCGGCAGTAGAACAGAATGAAATACATAGAATGCCTCATTAATGAGTCTGAGTTTGTTGTAAAACATGTACTACAGGATGTGTACTTAGTAAATCCCTGGATAAATTGTTAAGTCTTGAGGTTTTACATGATACACCTTCAACAGATTCTCACAGAGTTTTATGTTGGAATGTATACAGGAGAAAAATACAGCATGCAGTTAGACATTAGATTAGTAGTTTATCATGATAAACAAAATTTTCAGGTCACCTCTAGTCATGGAAGTGAAAAATTACTTGCAGATACACTGCTGCCTGGCATGTACACTGAAGAGTGACTGAAGTAAATGATAGTTGCTTTTTATATTGCTTCCTGCCTTTTTTCCTCATTGAAGAGAAAAAACAAAAGGTTTTTGTGGGACTTAATAAGAAGAAGAACATTTTGTTTTAAAATTGAATAGTACAGTTTCACATTTCCCTGTCATTTCAGATGTTTATTACTATACAGTTTTTCATCTCCATCTGAATTACAAAGTGCAATCACTCAGCTGTTCATTGAGGTCTTATTTTGCTGCCAGCTTATTGTATATAATCTCTGCCATTTATGTCATCTTCATAACTAATAACATACATTTGGAAACCCTCAGGAAATTTAGGAAGACAATGTCAGAGTAGACACTGTTAAACATTGTCCTCAAGCTAAACCACAGGATTTTTATCAAACCTAAGGAACAATTTATCCCTTGTAGGTATAATGAAGAAAGATGGGAAAAGTCAATTTCTGAGCAGTTTATGTTTGTGAGTTGAACAAGTGGACCACACCAACTTGATAAAGTCATGCTTTCATAAATTCATACCAGCTGTGGTAAATTATGTGGGAGATACACAAACCAGCAAATTGAACAATAAATGGGAAGTTACTCTAAATATTAATATAGTTGTGGTTTCTCCTGAACCATGATAAATGCAAAAGTTCATGTCTATTTTACATTCACAAAAAGTTTAAATCTTAGTCTGGGATCTAGTTCCTGTTCAGTAGAGGTATTTTTGCTGGCTTTTCAGTCTTTTGATAGGCAATCCATAGAGAAATATTAGTGCTGATGTAATAATTTCCCTTTTTATTTCCATAAATAAAGCTGCAAATTCTCTGCATGTATTGAATTTTAAGGGGGGAAAAGGTTATTTTTATTTTACTTACTGATGGATAATCTTTGTGATGGCAAATATGATTTGTGAATATGATTTGTGTCTATTCTGAAGTGTCTTCAGGCTTGATACTTACTAAAGCTATTTACTGTTTGGGCTTCCTAAGGTCAGCAATTTAAGAGCCTTCATTTTATAGCCACCATTTGTCAAACTGATCATTTCTAAATAGGCAAACAGTTGGTAATAGTTTATTCCAGAAACAGATTGCCAAAACCACTGATGCACACACAAACCCTTGCTGAAACCTCCCTGCTGTTGGAGTTTGCATTTTTGCATGGTGTTTGTCACCCACAGGGTGTCACTGAGAGGCCCCATGTGACACCAGGGGTGGGTTAAGCAGGACACAGCAGAGATGTGGGAAGGTAAATCTGCTTCAAAGTCACAGAAACACAGAATAATTACGGATGGAAAAGACCTCTAACATCATCAAACCCAATTATTAACCCAGCATTGTCACATCCACCTCTAAAACATGTCCCCAGGTGCCACATCTGCTCATCCTTTAAATGCTTTCAGTGATGGTGATTCCACCACCTCCCTGGGCAGCCTGTTCCAGTTCCTGGCCACCCTTTCAGGGAATAAAATGTCCACCCCTGACACCCTTTTGCTAAAGGTGATCACTAGGGCACCACTCCTCTCCCAGAGGTCAGAGACCACTTGTACCAGATTTTGAAGAACATGCTGCCTGGAGTTCTCTTCCAAGTAGTTCTCTTCAGACATAATCTGTAAAAGTGCAATATAAATTTGGAAATAAATAGTTCTGCCTAAGTGTGCCAGGAAAGGAGCAATGGTTTAATCTTGGAACAATGGTTTCTGAAATGAGGTTACAGAAGTCACAGCCTAGAAAAAGGGAGCAGATTGGCTTAGAAATCTGCTGTCAACTATAAAAGCAGTCACAGATTGTGGTGCAGGTTGCTGTTGTGGTGGTTAAGACTGAGGCAGACCTCTCCCATGGTTTAGATACCATGGGAGAGGTATCTAATAAAAATAAAACATACTCAAGCATCTCCTTTTTACAGAACTGCAGAACCTCTAAGAAGAAGCTGGAATAACAAGGAACTGTTAGAAAATCTGCTGGGTCATCTCAAGCAGAAGCAGAGAAAAAGCAGGGGCATCTAAAGAACAGGAGCTGTTCACAGCACAAGCTTCAAGAATTGCATGCCTGACACACCCATCAAAAGCCCAGCACATGACAGCTCTGTATCCATCATATGGCAAGAACATGACAGTCATGCACCCATCTGTCACTTGTGTGCCCAGCAGACACCAATCATGGGCCCATCATGTGACAATCATGTGCCCATCATGTGACAACTGTGTCCATCATGCCCCTGGCACGTGGCAATCACACCCAGCCTATCTGTTTAGCTACTGCAATTGCACTGCTGAGTGGGTGCCAACAGCAGCACCAGCTGATGCCACAAACACAGTAATCAACTGGTGGCTGCTGCAAGGTGGGGCAGACAAATGCCAAGCACAGCAGGTATTATAACACAGAAATTCCTTTTCTTAAAAAATTAATTTCAGTAGTATTGGGAGTGAATGGATGAGTAAACAAAGTAGGATGCTTCAGACATCTGTCCTGACTGAAATGCAACTCAATGTTATCATTAATTACTAAGATGATAACATTGAGGATGACCCCTCGGTTTTACATTCCTGTTTAATTGAGATTCTCTGTTGTGGAAATCATCTTGCATACAGAACTAAACCAGACCGCTAAGTAGAGAAACTGTTACAGCTGAGCCCACTGGTGGGATCTGCAGTGATTTACTAAAGCATTTTTTATTATTGGGACAGATCTCAATATTCATGTACTAGTGAATAAACACCCAATATCCATTAAGAAACAATCTCAGTAGAATTCTTTTTATAAAAACCCAGGGCTTGTTTGTCTAATAACTTCAAGAAGCACATACACAAAAAACCCAGCTGGGAGACAGGTAACATTTATGGGGGGACGGGACATTTGGCTTAATTTACATTTGGCTTAATTTGGCAAATTTTCGGGTACATGAACTCAATTGGACTCTACAAAATTCCTATCAAGCTGAAGCTCTTGATTTACTCACCATGGTTCCTAACTGAACAGAGAGAAATTGGTTTCCTCAGCTGTTTTAAGGTAGCACATATGATAGTGAATCTCATTCATTGATTATATAGTTGTAATCTACCTTAAATTGAATGATTACCATGTATAGTCTCCTTTCATGGGCTGTCAGAGCCCAGCTCTGGTACATCAACCAGATACTGAATCCTGGCCCAAGAAAATGCACACAGAAATCATGATCAGACTTCTATAAAAATAAAATATCCGCTTCAGAACCATTGCATTTGTACAGAACAAAAATATGAGAGGTGAGTTTTTGTATGTGTGGAAATCAGGAGACATAAGAGAGTGTTTATTGTTTAACACTGGCTCTGTCCCTCATCAAAACACAAAGAAAAATGCCTGGAATGAGAAAAAACCTGTATTTTATGAAAAAAAGGTCTTTTCAGAATTTACTTATGTAGGAGACTGGTGCAAAATGCTGAATCATATTTTATACATTTTAGGCTGTTATCTCTGCTTTCGTTCATAACAATGTTTTAGAACAGGTAAATGGTCACTGGTTCTATAAAATGTATTTACAGTACTTCATAAGCACCTGTGTACCACCTAATGTAATTTGTAGACCATGTTTCCTCTTTTGCCTTTTAGCTAACACCCAGAAAAAGGTTTCTGTTCAATTTGCAGTGCCATGTTTGCTCGGTACACATGGCCTGAACTAGGTAAAAAGCCAGCACAACAAGCTAAAAAAGAAAAAAACTACCTTTTCTAGACTACCTGCTAACTTCTAGACTAAATGTGATTAAACTGAAAACTGCCCTAATCCACATTTACCCAAAGTACGGCTCATTAGTGTATCAGCTATTCTGGGCTTTTTTTTGGCGCTTTATCCTGGCCTGAATTTATTCCTTTCCTAAACTGGCCAAGGTATGCCACCCTACTTGACATCCACTCCACCTTCAGGAGGCCCTGGTCCTGAGACGTGTGAGGAGCACTTCTGTTCAGAGCTCAGCATATGGTGGATTAAATGATAAGGACATCCCTCCTGGGTGCGTGACCTTCATCAGGAGCAGTGGCTGCCAGCTGAAGTCAATGTGTCGCAGCGCATTTACCAAGGGCTGGGGCACAACTCCTGTGCGCACGTCGGCAGAATAATGGGACAGCATCACCTCGGGAGCTCGTGGGTTTGTGAAAGATGATGAGAAAGGAAAGAAAAGGGCCAGCACCTGTGAGAACAGCAGTTATCGAATATGTGAAAACTGGCAGGAAACTACTTGGAAGCAGAAGTTCTAGAAGTGCAATCAAAGCAGACTTTTCCTAAGTAAAATACATGAATGTTGTGTCTCTTAGTATTGGGGGAGACAAGAATTGTTTTATGTACTATATCTGCAGTTATGTTTCAAAATTTAGGTTTCTATCTCTGTTTGTCTGTTCTTGTAATTCAAATTACACGTTACATATAAATGCATATTTATATTAATTAAATATAGTGTAGTTTTTGACAGTTAAGTTGCTTGAGAAATACAAACAAAATTGGTCAAGTCAGTTACCCTTAATTTTATTTTCTCATCCAGGAGCCTGTTCTGGTAGTCTCTGTGGTCACCTTTGAAAGAAGATCTTTTTCACTAGGAAACTGTAGAGTTGATTATTAGTGTGATTATTTTCACTTGCTTTTTATGTCTTTGTTTTTGTTTCTATTTTCTTTTTTCCAGGTTGATAATCTTAGAGGATTCAATCGCTTTCAACAGTGCATTACTTTATATTGTGCATCCATGTATCATAGAGATGTTTTATTCATGTCTGAATTATTTTCATTCCCAAAACGTCAAAAACAGTGTAGACACTTCAAGTTTAGTGTGCTCACTGTAGTACAAATTGAATTTTCTTCCAGCTATAATTATTACAAGCTGGGTGGTTTTCTTCCTCTTAATTTATCTAGGAGAAAAGGCAGGTCACCTTTATGAAGACATAACGTGCCACATAGTTTAAGTCTATTTGATTATGTTTTGTCTTGCAGGTTCACAGTATGCAGGATCTATCACTAAACAGAGGCTCCCTGCATATTTGATATTCTTATTTTTCCATCCTTTAAAAAACATTTAACAGTTGGAGAGATGTTGTGAGGCTAAGGATGATTTGACATTAAGAGGAACAGCTGCTTCTACACCTTGAATAGCCTGTCCTGAAACTTGAAATAGGTTGCAAAGTAAGAGGATAAAACTCAGGAAAGATTATGCTCTATATGCTGCCAATCAGTATGGGTATTCAATGTGCTAAGCCAAGATTCTACTCATATAAAACAAATTTTGTGGAAGCAGGCTCAGGCCCTCCTGGTTTGCACTGATTTTTATTGGTAATTTTTTTATACTACTTTCTGTTGTATATTGGAGAGCATATTGTTTTTGTTTGGAGACAAATGAAGAAGTTGTTCTCTTGATATTTTCTTCCAATTTGCATGTGAATCATCCAGCCAATCTACAAAGTAAAACTAAAGGTGTGAAAATGAGAGTTTTTCTTCTACAGTTAAAGAGTCTAAAGAGAATTTAAGCCATATTCTATTTTGAAAAGATTCTTAATGTTTTTTCTAGGGCTACCATAACTAAACATTGTTGCAGCATAAAGCACTGTAGACAGGCTGCTAATCTGAGAAAATTAGAGAGACTATGCCATTATTTAGATAAATATGTAGGGTGCATTATCCAGATCAATACTCTGACAGCAGGATAGTGGGATTGCTTGCAATGGCAATACCCCAGGCTGTGAGCTGCTGCTATATATAACATGGCTTTTCTCTTTGCAAGCATGCAAATCTGCTCCTAGATTGTAGTTATTAAAACTGTAAAACTCTTGGAGGCTCTCTCTGTGAAGTCCTAGAGAAATGTGAAGTACTATTATTGAAGCAATGCCAGAATTATTTTCTTCTCTAGGGTACTAACCATAGGACTTCCCCAGCTGGACGTACATTTATTAGGTATTTAAACAGAAGTAATTTTTAGGGCAATTCAGAAGGCCATGAATTCTTAGAGTTTCACTCTAGTGAAAAATGTTATAGGAGAGACATCAGTTAATGAGAAAGTGTAGAAAACTAGCTGACATTCCAATTATGAGATCCTATTTTCAGTTTGCTTAATACTCTGTTAAG
Source organism: Agelaius tricolor (assembly GCF_023055355.1). Lineage (NCBI taxonomy): Eukaryota > Metazoa > Chordata > Aves > Passeriformes > Icteridae > Agelaius > Agelaius tricolor. The sequence goes on from NW_027269262.1 coordinate 26,976,912, forward strand.
TTTTAAATATTTATACTTTTTTTGAAACAAATCTGTTTCAAGCTGAATAATTTTAAAAATATCTGTGAAAATAATTTTACTGTTAAACTGTTTCAGAAAGGTTTGAGAAAAATATTTTCTTGCCAACATGAAAAAATCTAAAGTTTTTACGTACCTAAATCTCTTGACAAGCTCCCATGCTGTGAAAAAGGGATTTGAAAAATGTCAAAGACCAAGTGGAATGGTCAAATTAATGAAATGCCTTCAGCTGGCATTGAAGTTTGTCCCAACTCAGTTGGGTTTTAAGACTTTTAAAATATTATTTTGTAAATATTCCCTGCAGACTCTGAAAGACTTAAGCAAGTTTGCTCTCTAATTAGGTGCTGCATCTTCAGTCTGCCTGTCTCAGTCAGGACCCTTGGGGCACTCTGGTCCTTGCCATGCCTGTGGCAAGATAACAGCTTTTATGCTGTTATCAAAGGAGCTCTGATAGCAGAGATGTGTGTGTGTCATCTCCTGCTGGCACACACCGAGGGTATAAAGCGGGCACCGTTCTCTTGCACTGTGCTGAGGAACCTCAGATTGTTGTTACACAGCCCTGCTGAGTCCTCATTACTCACTGCACCAGAAGCTGTTTGCCCTATACTCCCTAAAAGAAAAATATCTATGCTTAGGACATTTCACAAAGGAAAGCTACAAAATGAAGTGCTCATGCTAACAAACCAAATGAATAAAATGAGAAAATGTGACTAAAAATGAAATAAGACTGAGTTAGCCTGGATACTCTTAAACTGTCCCTCATACCTGAATGCTACCATACCACTTAAATTATTTATTTTCAAAGTGTCATTTCATAAAATTTCTGGTTTTTTCAGCATGTATATGAAATAATGCCTAAAGATATGTTGTAGTGATATAAGAAATTATAAAAAATCTGTCATTCCTCTCACTTGTTTACTGCAAATATTAGACAGTACTTAGTGAATGTCTACCTGTGAGAAGAGACTCAAATTAAGATTAAAATTAAGATAGATTGTAAAGTATCTTCTGTTTTAAACTGAAAAAAAAGGTACTATTAGCTTCTGTTTATGCAAAAAAAATAATCTACTTATTAGAAATGGACAAATTACAATTCTTGGCATGTAGACCTAGGAATCAACACAGCTGAATGATCCTTGTAATTTTTATTTTATTTTTCTTAAGTCAGCTTCTTCATTAATTATTAAAGAAAATTAAAGGTATGCCCACTAGGAAACAGATTATGGTTAACTGAACCAACATTAAATCCAGACTGTTTACAGATCAGCACTTAGGGTCTTGTCTGCTGTCAAGTATGTTGCAAGTTTGGTTTCCTTTGCACAAAAAGTAACAAATGGGAAAAGAAATAAGTGCTAGAAATGAGGTGCAAGTTTTAGACTGGAACATTAAAAAGGCTATTGGGGAGGTTGCTTGTTAGTATGGGAATTCTAGTTCAGCGATCATTTGCAAAGTCAATGGTGCATGCTTAGAAATTATGAAAATTGGGCCCATTTTGCTGTAAATTTCTGAAGTTGCAGAAATTAAAATCAGAACTGTGCCATTGTGACTCTAAGGGTAATACACCCCATGGAAAGCAAACTACACTTGAGGACCCCTGAACCACACAACCTGCATTTAAAGTGGAGTAAACCAATATTGAAGGAAAAAGGCAGTGCATAGCCAGTGCACATGGAAACATGCATTAGTTAATGATCCTTACAAAAAGTGAGAGAAGAAAAATAAAAGAAATAAGCTACAGCATGTTACAAGGTGTAAGAAAGGTTAGTGGGTGCAGTGATCACTGTACTTTTACCCAGTGAAGCATGACATGCTTTTAATGCTCCATGAATAATTTTACAAGAACAATTTGTTAAAAGTCAAGTGGATGCTTTTGACCACCTCAATTTGCTGAATCAAGTGGATATGTGATGCTGAAAATATTTGGGACCGCTGACCCAAACTGGCCGAAGGGATATTCCGTACCACAGAATGCTTAGAATGCAAACTGGGAGTTTTGGCTGTGAGTGGCTCAGGAACAGGCTGGGAATTTGCCAGTGACTGGTGAGCAGTTTTATTGAGCATTTATTTTTTCTCTTGGGTTTTATTCCTCTCTCTCTCTTTGCTATCTCCCTTTTCTTCTTCATTATTATTTCTATTTAATTATAATTTCCATTTTCATTTCTATTTCATTATCAGTATTATTATTAGTTAATTATTAATAACATTAATTTTAGATATTAAATTGTTCTCAGCTCAACACATGGTCTTTACCTTTTTCTGATTCTTCTTCCCTTCTAATCTGGGGTGGGAGGCATAGAGAGTGAACAAGTGGTTCCATGGTACTTATTTGCCAGCTGGGGTATACTATAATAAATAAATAATAGAAGGACACTGTTATCTTGCATGTCAAATAATTCTATGCTGCAAAGGATAACTAATCAGAATTGTTACATGTTGAAATTAAGTGCAATTCGGCATAAATCCATCCTGGGCACTCTGTGTAAATTTGTTGAGCATATTACTCTCATATAGATTAAGCCAATTTGCAAAAATGCATAAAAAACTTGAGGAACGTTGCAGTTAGTGGTACTTGTTGCTCTACTTTAGGCACCCAAAACTCCTTGTATGCGTATACAAATCTGTTTGTGCATGTATGTATAAAAGGAAAATTGGAGAATTAAATTCTTTTAAATGTATAGTAGAATGTCAGAAAGTCCCTTTACCAAATAAGCCTCTGAAAACTGCTAAAAGAAAATTATAGATCTATTCTTCCAAAAGCAGAGGACTGATTCTTCAAGACAGTAGTCCATTTCCACCCACAATTTGAAATCATGTTCTTCCTTCAATAATTGGGTGTCTTGAACGAGATATTCCCAGATATGAGAAAGTACTAATTTTATTGTATTTAGTAGAACATTTTCAGGATGTGAACAATCATCAAGGATGGGGCTGCAGTTCTTGTTATACACTATTCCATGTCTGGAAAAGAGTAAGCTAGTAACATCTATCCTAAATGTCTGCCATCTAAAAAGTGGCACCTGAAATATAAAAACAGCCTTTGGTTCGGCAGAAGGTATAAGTCGCTGTTTGTGATGATATATTAGTACTTTATAGAAGCTATAGCATTCAAAAAATTTGCATAACTAATATTTTGATGGTTTGTGAGTGTTTAAATTTAAAGAAATTGTATTTTTCTTCTGTTTTGAGAAATCAAGAGAAAACTGTACAAAAAGTTTTGTTTGTAACCTTTGATGAATAACTTTTTTAAAATACTTTCAAAACTTGGAGAAACCACTGGAAGAAATTTCAGCCAACCCAAAAGTTGAAAAATTCCCTTGCAGTTGCTTCAGAAATGTATGTATGAGTTGCCAAAAAATCTTCTTCTTAGAGAGGCAGATATTTTAGAGGAATTAATTTTGACTCAGGAACGTGACACTGCAAAAATTGCAGTCCAGACTAGGTAGGAAGTTCAGATTAGTGAACACAGGACCTACATAGACCTTTTTCAGTAGGGAAGGGAGACTTAGCAGAGATAATTCTGCAAAAATAAAAAAAGGCATTGTCATTGCCTACACTCCAGAAATACCAGCAAAACTTCAGATGCCCACGGCTTCCAAAAATGAAGTAGAATGCAAAGATAAAGAAGAGCTTATTGTGAGAAAATAGGAGACTAATGTGACACAAGGTGCTTTATGACCACTACTCAATATGGTCTGCATGCATGCAGACCTAGAAGCACCAATGGTATTGAACTGAAAATCATTTATTAAATGAACTTCAAGTTATGAGGATGAAAAATTTATGTATTTTAAATGCATATATTTAGACAAAAAAATTAATTTATTTTATAACCCACATTTAATTATAAAATTTGTAGCAAACCATAAATAGAAAAGAAAAATTAACCCTAGAGTAGTATTCAGATTATTAAAATAATCATTTAGGAATAAAAGAATTAATTTTTGCCATCTAAGCAAGCTTATACAAAATGAGCGTTTTGTAAAGTTCAGTGGCATCTTTTGTAAACATACATAAGAAAAGCCCTTTCTTTCCTGAAAAGCAATAAGCAAAAATTAAGAAAATATAGAATTTATAAAGCTTCCTTCAACTACAAAACAGAAAGCACCAGAAAAAAGAAATCTGCCTCCTAAATTTACTTTTAATTGTTTTTGTTACAGCAGTAAGTATTAACTTTTGAGGATGTTTCCAGCAAGGAGAGATTATTTTCAGAAGTACAGAGAGTAGATTAATTCAGGCCAGGTTGCTTGAGGTGAGATGGGTTACTCACCAGTTCAAAGGCCTTGACAGAACTGTCCAGGCTGGAAATTTTGGAAGAATGACTTTTCTTTATTTTTCTATTATAATCTGATTCTGGCACAAAAATGCCATGTTTTTTTTGCAAACAATAAAGTAGTGTTTGACTGCAAAACATCTCCTGGAATCCTCACAGTATAACATCCAAGTGGTACAGCTCAGTTATGTCTCTATAGCTACTAAAATGTTGATTTCTTAACACTGCCATTCTTTATGGTGATTACACACAAGTTTATGGAGAGAGCCTTGAGACTGTAAAGCCCTTTCTGTTCATAAATAGAACATAATTCTGCAATAGCCAATGATCCCTTGATCCCTTGCTTCACAGTCTTTGCTTGTGTTCTGTATCAGGGCTCTTTGGCATTTTGCTTCAGCTTTTGGGAAATTCAGGTTGGTTTCACTTGGGTTGACACTTAGCAAATATTTATATTTAGGGCTATGTTTAATTCTTATTCAAGAAAAAGAGAAGTTTAGGAAGATGTGTTTTTATTGAATGATACATGGACCTTATCTATTCAAAATTGTTATTAGTTATACCACACTTGACTTACTTTCCTTCAAAAATGATCATAAACATGTCTGGATAGCCTTGGCTGGATCCAGACTAATGAGGCAGACAAGTTGTTTTCCAGAATGTTGCCAACCCATGCATTTCTTTAGCACTGCAAAGTTTAAAAAAAAGGACTACAAATTCAAATACTGAATAGGCAAGATCTACACACAATGGCCAATTTCTGTTCTCCCAACAAGAATTTTGAGGTGTCACAGATGCAATTACCATGTAAAGGGTAGAACATTCATGAAGGAAGGAGTAGCTAATGGACTGTCCTTCAGCCTAAGAGACTTAGGAGTAGAAAGAACACAAGTATAGATATTGTTATTAATTTTGTCTCTAATATGTAACGACTTATTCAAGCAGAAGAAAATGATTTCTTCTCTTATGTATAAACCCAAGCAAATAATATGTATTCAAACTGGTTTTTGTTTATTCATAGTAAACCATATTCATTTCCACTGTAAGATTAGGAAAATATGCTACAAATAAAATGTTTGCCATTAACTATTTAAATCATGAAAATTGTCTTTCAATATATTTTCTTCTTTCTTAGAGAACAGTCACTCTGGATTATAAAATGTAATGCCTTGATAATTTTTAAAAATAATAACAACCTCATCTAATTAAAAATCAAATAGAGGATCGTGCTAGATCCAGATTTACTTGGGAATGAAGTAAACCTTCACAGTGGACTTGCTAGGCTGGGAACCTAAAGCACTTGATTCAACAACAGGTAAAATTTAGGATAATCTTTTGCTTTCTTTCTCACATTTATCATCTGTTCAATACCTAACATGTAGCATATAAATGTTTTTGTGGTTGAGATATAAGGTACCACATAAGCTCAATCACATTTAGACTTTCCTTATAATTGATTATAAAGAATTCTTCATAAAGTTTTTTGTTATGGATGTTTTATCAGTTTCACAGACAATGGCAAACTTTACTTTGGGAAGTTTACTTTCCATGACTTTTCTCTAAAACCATCTATAAAATCATCCTACACATATGATCCTTTTTTTTGTTTTTGCTGCAATAATATGGACAAATCTTGCCTGACATACTGAAATCCGAGAATTTTTATTCTTCATGCATCCACTGAAACACACATTTTTGTCCTGCTGGATTCAGTCTTTTTCAAGACAAAGAATTGCTCAGGATTTTGATTTACAGTATATCAGTAATAATATCTAGTGGGCTTGCATATTAACATTTTTATACATAGGCAATCAGCAGTGTTCCCTTAGATACTGTAAGGAGGTTCAATTAATTTCTGATTTCTCTGGCTATGATCTCTGGCCAAGATAATTTTCTTCCTGGCAGAGGAAGGTATCTATATGTATTCCAGGGCTGATTAACCTGTATGATATGTGGTATAAATAAGAAAATTTCTCTCTATCCAGCTGGTTATTAATGAAGAACAAATCCTCTTATGCTGTCAACAACACTTTATTAGGATCAAAGTCAAGCTGGTGACTGGCCATCTGTCTCTGTGCACATTAGTTCATGCTTTACTGATCCATCAGATCTCACCTTGAATCAGACACAGTCAAGACAATTTGGCTTAGTCAAGACCCAAGACTTTTACTGTTGACCTCAGTACAGCCAGGACCTCTATTGGTCCTGGTCTCAAATAGTAGTTTTTGGTACCTTGAAGCACTCAGTTAATTTTTATTTGGGTATATAAAAGATTGTATTTACTCAGCTTTTTAAGAAGCTGTCATAACTTTGCCATGTAAAAATTACATTTTATATTATGCAGTGAAGGTTGTTTTCAAGCTGCTGACTAACAGTGTGTTATATACTATTAGAGCAGTTTCACTGTGGTTTCACTTCATTACAGAAACGATTTTATTCAGCTAGAGGTTTTCAATCATTTCTTTGAAGCATGAAATAAAAAGTGGACCTTTCCTATAGAGATAAGTAGGTGCTTTATTTGCTTAAAACTTTGGTCCCATCGCATTGAATGCATGATAAAAGAAGTAGATGCATTGTCAGGCTCTCAGTGATGCTTACATAAAGCTGGATTTGCTTACAGCCACCATCTTACCTGTTTTACATGGGATGATCTCTTATAAGTTCACAGAGCTTAAGTCAGGAAATCGGTATTATCAGCATTTATTTATTTATCAGTGTTATCCCAGGCAGTCAAAGAAATAATTCTTCTTATTTTTATGAAAGCAAAAGTGAAGAGAATTGTGGATAAGAGCAGTAGAGAGTTTTATGTTTCATATGTTGAATGACAGACAGTTATATACTCAGAATTAATGAGAATGATTTTTGCACACTATCTGAATTGAAGCTGGGACTGCTATGCTTGGATGTGAGTTTTCTCAATCAATATGCCAAGCTGACACTGATGTTTACTTGTAGCCTAAAATACTCCATCTAAACTAAGCAGAATTATAATGTAGTAAATATCAGTTATATTTCCCCTTTCTTCTCCAAAGGTAACTTAAAACTGGATTAAAGCATATAATACAGAAACTGCAGAAAAGAGGAAAGATGCAATCTCTTCTCCGTGCCCAGAGTAGTCAAGACTGGTTTTAATGGACTTAAATTCTGTGGTAAGTATTCAGATCAAATATTAAAAACCACTTGCTTATGACAAAGATACTGAAACAATAGAATAGTCTGCTTGAGTCCACTACAAAGGGTGATCTTTGAGGAAAGACTAGACAGATTTTCAGCCTAGACAGAATCAGCTGGGTAAGACAATCAAAACCATCCTTCCTCTGAAAATATCAACATTTAGAATTCCACTGAGAAACAACTGTAATATCCAGATGTTGGGGAGAGGAAATGTCTCAGTAATGAAAGTTTTTCTTCCATTTTAGATAAAAGGAACAAAACTGCTTTCTAACCCTCTTCTAAAGTTAGACTTCCTTTAAAAATACAGCTCTGTGTATATAAATATCAACATCTTATTAAGCAATTAAAGTTTAAAGGATGATCAGAAGAAGGGTAAAAAATAAGAAAAAAGGCTTTTGTTCAAGGTCGATCCACTTGCCCTACAGACAAGATAAAAAGTCGTTGTACTTTTAAAGCTGACTGAGTTCTTGGTAAGATGAAAGAAGAGCAGGCAGCCCCAGGCAGTGGGAAATTTGACTCCGTTTTGAGGAGCTGTTCTCTATGAGAAAAGAAGAGGGCAGCTGTTGATCATGTTTTTTCTGATCTGTAACTAGCTGAGAATTTTCATGTCAGGGCTGTTAGAATGCTACCTTTAAGCAGCCCTAAGCTCCTTCAGAAGTTATAAGGAAAAAAAAGTCAACAGAGATGAAAATTTTTTTTTTTTTTTTTTACTGAATGAAAAATGATTCAGCATAGACTTTTTCATCTTTATTTTTTCTCAAAGATCTACCAAAGGTTAGTCAAATTAGTTCTATTAGTCTCAGGCAAGACACCAACATTTACTTTCACATTTAATCACAAACATTTTGACCTTGGGAAACATTTCTTACATTAGAGGAGAGGGTTCAGAGAGACATTACATGAAAGATCTGGCTCTGATAAAGACACTTCACTGCACAGTCCAGCATGAGGCACCCTGGCTGTCACCAGAACGACGTGACAGCGATCAGATCAAACGCGTAATCCAGTTAATGAGGCATATCACAGGAACTCGCCCCGAGAAACTAAGTGTGTGAGTGATACGGGTACTTTGTCATGGATTAATAGAATATTAATCAAGGCAAGGTTCATTTTCGTATCCTGGTGGCAGAAGGATTAGGCAGCATGGGAGTTTTAAAGATTTAAGTACCTTTGAGAATGCAAGGTCTATGTTCCTTACTTTTGTTTCAAGTAAAATGAATAAATCTAAATATCCTGCAGTTAATGCTTATAATTTTAATGGTTTCCTCATCTATCTTATGGAAACTTGGTTAAAGAGCATCACAAATCCTGTCAAAATTTTCAAAGGAACACCTGCACTATGTAATTCTAAGTCAGTTTTCTTCTGTCTTCACATTTTAACCTCTTCAAGGATGGGCCATTAAATACTTTTCTATGTTTTTGAAATGCTAATGTAGAATTGCTAAATCTTGCTCAACAATTAATTATCTTACAGTCTGTTTTTTCTGTGGTAGTTGAAGCATGTGAAGCAAATCATGGTAACTGGTTCAAAAAGTTGCAAAAATTATTTTGTTAAAAAAATGCCTTTTTATCAAAATAAGTATGGTTTAAACATTTTAAGGTTATTTTTGCTCATAGGAGCTTTCTAGATAATTTTTAAAAGTCATATGAATTTCTTTTGCCACTGTAATGATTTTGTTTTCGAACTATTCTTTTCATTCAGTGGTACATCAGAAATCTATAATGAAACAATACATGCAGTCTCATAGGCTGGTTTATTGTTTTGGGTTTTTTTTTTTTTGCTGATAAACATAGTGAAGTTGAAATTCCAGGAACAGTGGGATTTCCAACATTGAGCAGAAATGTATTCACTAAAAATACTAGAATATTGAATGCTATTAAAATACATTCAAGTCAAGCTGTTAGAATTTCTAAGGCTATTTTTGTTTACTGAGATGGGGAACTGCATTCTTTTAACATACTGAAGTTCACCACACAAGCACTTGGCACTAAAATGCTTGTCCTAAAGAACAGGCAAGCAGAATATAATTTGCAAGCAGCATCAAGAAAATGGCAAAGGTAGTGTCATCCATTACTTCCAGAAATGGATATGGGCTATTGGAGATGCCCGGAAAAAGAAAGTGTATTTCTTTATTCATAGAAAGTCTACCTACTGCGTGATGATTTCCTATTTCATTTGAAATATATGTATGAAGAAAAGAACACCCTTATATCACTAAATTTTTTTTGCTTTTCTGTGTTTTTTTCAAGTTAGTGAGAACACTAGACCAAAACAAGTTATCAAATTCCCATCAGATAACTCTCTTGGATTTATTGTTTGTTAATTTTCTCTATTTTTAAAAGCTATATGTTTTAAAATGGAACTTACAGCAAATCTAACATGAACTTTGGTATGCTTTGAAACTTCAACCATTCATATTTATTCTTTTTCTCCATGTCTCTATTTTGCCATGCCTCTGCAGATCTTTTCCCATTCACTGTCCCTCTTGATTAAGCTCCATAAATCAAGATTCAGCTTCAGTTTCTGCTGAAAATACCTACGAGGTGATTTCCTTGTGCTAAATATTGGAGCTACAAATTAAGTCCATGTCTAGTGTATACAGGTAAAAATGTCAGATTCATACTTATCCCGCTACAGTTCAACATCCAAGAAGATTAGACAAAAATCCCAGGAAACTTGCATAGATGTCTGAAAACACGGACTTAGCATCGTGAATTGTCCTCCAGCTCTCTTTGCCTACATTTTGAACCATTTTACTATGTTCCTGTTTCTTCCTGAACATATTTTTGTGGCTAGTAAATGAAGAAATTTCTTTTAAACTACTCTGGTAATGAATTATTGGCAAATGCAATGTTTGCAGGATGCCAGTAATGGGAAAACACACAATCAGATGGACTTGTTTGTAACTGCTCAAGACATAGTATAAAGAAATTAAATGTCATCTTTTTGTGGACTATATAACTTGCTGAAAATGAAACTACACTAAAAAATATGGTGATTTCAAGGGACAGAAAAACATTCCCACATATCCTACTTCAACTATTAACAGCTTTTTTCCAGTTGAAAGTAGTTTCTTTTAAACTAATATGAAATCAAATAAAACTGAAACTAAAGGCCAAAACACCGCTATTCTTGAAGAAAAATATTTTTAAAGATGTTGCATAATCATCTGTTGCAGTGTGATGCCATTTCCTGTTTCACCTATCCCAACCCCCCAGGTGTGCCAACCTCTACTTTCCCCTCCCCCTGTCCCCGGGCTTAAAAGGAGAGGGGACCATGCAGTCGGGATTCTGTTGGGAGCTGTTACAAGATTCAGAGGTCTATCATCCTGGAATAAAACTCTGTATTAAAACTCTACGATACAATCCTCTCCTTTTTCTCTTCACCGTCACCTGAACCTTTTCCACCAGAGGTAAACTGAGTTTCTACTATGCCTGGATTTGTTCCAAGTGCCCAGCTGTAGCATCCAGCCGGCCAAAGGTATCTCTGAGGTGAAACACCACAGCTGCCACCTTTGGCCCAGCAGCAAGGGTCAGACGGGGCCAGGCACGTCCCACCCGGAAATATTTGGATTAATATTCCTTATAATCATAAAATTTATTTTAATTTTGCTACTTCATAGGAAGCTTTTTTTTAGAATTCTCCTTTTCATATATTAGAATTTCTATCCTAAATAATTGCTCACATTCAGTTTTGAAGACACTCAGAGCATTTTTATGGGATTTCTGAGAAGTGTTGTTTGAGCTGAGTAACTGATGTTTGACAGTGATCAGGCTTCCAAGCAGCTGGCTAGATCCAGCTAACCTGAATTCACTTAACAATATTGGTGGGCTTTGTGTTGCCAGCTGGTTAGATACCAACAGTATTTTCCAGGTTAATTCAATGTAATCTCATCAATATTGTTACCTGCTGTTAAAAATACTTTTTGCCACCATCATTTGTTATATTAATTCTAACACTTTTAGGTCTGCTCTGTATTGCTTACTTGTATTCCCAGCAATGGATTCTTTTTCATTTTATTTCTTTGGATGGAATAGATCTAGATGAAGAACTAAATTATAGTTTGTATATCTTGTTAAGAAATTGTTCTGCTGCCTTGTGACTCAACCAAGTAGACCTTCCTAGTGGCTTCATGATGAAACTGAGAGATCAAGAAGCAGTTTGGAAGTAAAATCTGATGCATGGTCATCTATAAACATATGAAATAAATTTCTAGAATACTGTCAGTTGTAATATGTATACATTTGAAGGATAAGCTGACATAAAGATAAGAGCACCTAATAAAGCACCTGTCCCAGTGGGCAGATTTAAGAATTATCACTGAAATGTAAAAAAATTGAGAAAGCAAACAAATTTAGAAGAAATGGCCTAGAACTCTCTGTGTGTTTTTGTAATTTTATTTATTATTCTACTGTGTTTTATTTTGCAATGTATTTTTTGATCATTCACTATTCCTGCTGTGAACAGTGTATACAACAGCTATCCAAGCATCCCTGATATTTTACCCACCTTATTTGCACTTTGTTTCCAAGCTGGGACTTGTCTCTTTTATTTTTAGGCAACGAATGCTGCCTCTTCTGCCATGTTTTTCTGTAACAGATTTCTGATGTCAGTGAGGCTCAGATGCCTCTCCAGGATCCATGTTCAATCTAATCCAGTGACTGACAGACCCTCATGCAGATCCTGCAGCTGCATATACTTATCTCACCCTGAATTCTGGGAGCTATTAAGAAAATAGGATAGCTTTGCCAGTCACACAGAGGTCTTGTTTGGTTTTGATCAAGGGCAGAATAAGTAAGGCAACAGCACTGAATAACGTGAGGAAAATAAATACCAATGAGGTCATATGGTGGATGGTCTTAAGGAGCATAAGGGAAGGCCATTACAGAATTAATTTGAGTTAAAGCTGAATTTTCTAAATAATCATCCCAAATTCTCCCAGATCCTAAAGTTAGTTTCAGGTGTAAGAAGCAAATATAGTGGTAATTAAAAGGGAAAGATAGAGAATTGCTCATGGAGAAGGAGGAAGGATCCAAAACATGTCATTTATACAGAAATTTATACAGATCACAGAGGGTTAGTATGGATTTCTATGTAAACTTATCAGAAATTTTTCTTGAAGCAGGTCTGCAGAAGAAATACAACAGTCCTCTGGCTCCCAACTATTCACATCTGTGAGCAGAGAGAAACCAAACTAATAATACAAATTACCCTGACTAGCACTCTGGGTTTTTTTTTCTCTGTGACTACATATATGGCGGAATGACAAGGTTCAACATCAGAAAATGGCTAGGGAAATGTTTCTTAAATGCCAAGAGGAAAGTGTTGTGTATGTTATCGCTGATGACTGTTGCCGTCACAAAGTGTCCAAACTGGCTGCTCCTCATCACCTGCAACATTTTCTGCCAGTTGAAAAGTACAATGCATCCTTAAGAGGACAAAAATCCACCAGAAAAGAAGTAGGTGGCCTACTTTATCAAAAAGACCTGGTTGTGTTTTTGAAGGTATTTAAGTAAGGTGTCTTCTAAGCCAATAGAAGTCCTACAGATTCTTTTGGCATATTTTAAATGTCTAACTTTGGATTCAGGGAGGAAAAAAGTTATAGGCATATTACTTCAGGAAGGCACACAGAGTTAAACTCTTCAAAAAGAGGAACTAAGATAGGCTGTCTTTACGGGCAGTCATCTTCCCTATTGTTTAACAAAATCCCATATACAGTTCTGAAGAAATGTGACTGTGGTTCTGCCTGGGTAACATTCTGGGGCACAGATCTGGCCAACTTTGTGGTAACAGTGAATATGGCACCAGGAACACTTTGACTTGATATTGGTAATGAAGGACGCTTTTAAGAATGTAGGTGTTGATAATAACAAAAAAACCCCACTTTTCTGCTTGTTGTTGCTACCTACCAATATCTTTATGTTCTGTCTTTTCAGCATTAACCACAGGATGGTGGTTGCCCGGAGCCTTGGATTTGGTCTCAACTCTACTGTGCCTCTAAGAGACCACTTACATTCTGGGTTTTGCTACCAATTGCTGTGCAAAAACAAATGTGATTTTGTTCTTCACAACCTAGAAGAGTCTTAGGTTGTGAAGAGTGTTTCTTCACCTTTCTGACAGTCTGACTTCATTGCTTCAGTGGTGGTTTTTTGATGTGTTTGAAGAGCTGCTTCCCCAGTGGAGGAAAAGAGAATATACTCATAGTGCCCAAGCAGGGAGGGAAACATGGTAATCACACTGCCCGGTTTGATATTAATGTCATCAGCTTTTATGGATGGAGAAAAGGAGTCTAGGATGCGTGGAAATTACAGCAGGAAGAGAACAAAACTCAAGTAATTTATCAGTAGAGTTGTCTGCATATTTGGCTATAGACAGTATAATTTTGAGCACCCTGAATGGTTGTGATGGACTACAGACATATTGGAAATCTGGTCTGACAAATTAGCTACAGAGCCAGGCCTATGCTACCTAGTGCTCTCATTTATCCTCATTTCCTCCTTGGCAGGAATTCCTCCATTTCCTTCTCTTATTTTTCAATGGACAAGATCAGATATTATTTTTGCTAACTTTATATTGCATATTACCTCATGGTAATACTATGTTACATTATTATATGTCATAGTAACATCCAGAACAGCAATAATAAATTGTCTAGAATTCAAGCAATTTGCTGAAGTAACCTTACTTTTTCTCAGTTAATTCTGATCGATATTAATATTGTATTTCCAAGAAGTGAAGTATTTTGGATCACAAAATTCTAGAATTGCCATAGAATGCTTGTGGCTGGGATTGGACTGATGTGGTGGGGTGCAGAGCCTCATGAAGCAGAAAGGGAACTGGTGAGACCTGTCCTTGACCCTGGGCTTTAAAATTTTAGCACTTACATAAATCTGAACCACTTTGAACACAGCACCGGCACATAAGAAACTCAGAGGACAATGAAAGAGACTCTTGGGCAATGTATTGTAGATGAATATATTTGTCATAGTAAGGATGAGGTGTTTGTGTATTATAGTTGCAATTGTCCTTCTTTAAGGAAATTGCTTTGAAGGAGTCATTTAATTATATTTTACAGTCATCCATTATGGCAGTGGAAAGAATAGTTATAGTCTTTAAGCATTGTATTTCATGAAAATGCAGATGACTATTGTATTGTTGCAAATCAGCTTGTCCCTATCCATAGCTCACATGAAAAAAAAAAAAAAGAAACAAGAAGAAAAATATTATGTCCTTATATACAGCTCAGGAGTTTCATTTCTAATTGATTTTTTGCATGGTTTTTGTATCCATTGTAACGAGAGTATTGAAGTGTAATTTTATAATTTGTTTTGTCTTTTCTCTCACAGTTTTCACAAAATTTAGAAGAAGCAGCAACTCAGTGAGAGGTTCCACTTGCTGGGACTTTTTCTGTAGTCTGTGTTCACATAGATATTATGTACAATGACATTTGGGTTTGTGATACACAGACTGAACTCTGGGCTTTTCTGAGGGACTGGTTCTCTTTCTGATCCCTGTCAGAATAATTTTCAGTTTGGTGAAATGCCATCCAGGAGGAACAGACTGATGGCTTAATCTGTATAATTCTCTTCACAAATCATCTGATCGAGTTTCTGTTGAAATGAATAGAAATATTCAAACGTAATTAGATCAACAGTATATTTTCTGGAATTTTCCTGTAGCTTTGCTGATGCCATCAGATCTGATAGCACATCCTCTTCTTCTATAATAGATAACAGAGAAATGTAGTTCTTCCATTCTCATTGGAACTTATTGGAGTTCTATCTGCATTGCTGAACAGGGACCTCTGTGAACATTGAGTGAACTGTAATGAAAATTATTTGCATGACTTGGATGTCTTAGTATTTTTCAGTGAGGAAAAATTAGACTGATTTTGACCTGCTATCAAAATACATTC
This sequence comes from Agelaius tricolor, assembly GCF_023055355.1. Classification (NCBI taxonomy): domain Eukaryota; kingdom Metazoa; phylum Chordata; class Aves; order Passeriformes; family Icteridae; genus Agelaius; species Agelaius tricolor. The sequence goes on from NW_027269262.1 coordinate 26,992,287, forward strand.
TGATGTACATCAGTCATCTCTTATATTATTGCTTTAAAATAATGATAGATTAATTTTTCCATTATATTGTGTACCATCATTTTAATAATGTTTCCTGTTAATTTTAATAACTCCATGCAAAATATATGTAGGCTGGTATTTTAAAGGCTGAGCTTTGGTTTGAAACTTGAAAATTCCACCATTCCTTCCCAAACATAAAAGTTCAATGTTTTTATCTTTTGACTTTTCCCCACCTCCTCACCTCATACCCCCAATCTCTAATGGTCTGCCAGGTTCCTTATATAAGAAGGTAACTTTAACCACTGAGATTCAAAGAACCAGCAAACAACTAAAACTCCTAATTTAGAATTGATCCCATTGTCCTGGGTTCATCTGGAATAGAGGTAATTTTCTTTCTAGTACCTGGCTGAGTGCTGTGTTTTGCTTTAGCATGAGAATAAGGTTGATAACACAGTGATTTTTTAGCTATTGCTGAGTAGCATTACGTCAAGGACCTTTTCCCTTCCCATGCTTCCCTGAGAGGGAGGAGGCTGTGAGTGCACAAGAAATCAGGATGGCTGAACCAAACTGACCAAAGGGATATTCCATAACATATAGCGTCATGCTGCATAAAAGAAATGGCGTAGGGGGTGGGCAGTGGTGGCTCACTGCACGAGAAACAGCAGGGCATCAATCAGTGACTGGTAGGCAACTGCGTGGTGCATTATTTGATTTTTACATTTTTTAAATCATTATTATTATTTTCTCTTCCTTTTCTGTCCTATTAAAATGCCTTTATCTCAATCCAGAAATTTTGCTTTTTTGCCTATTCTCTTCCCCATCCCACTGGGTTAGAGTGAGCAAATGGCTGTGTGATATTTGGCTGTCTAAACAAAAAGACCTTGTTCCCTCTTTCTTTAAAGAAAATCAGGCTCATAATTGTACTAGTGCACAGGTAGCACCAATAGAAGCACACACTCTCAAACCATCTGAATAGGAAATGTGACAGGAAGTGAGCTTGAAAGCCTCACTAATCATTGACAACTGTCCTTCAGATCAGTGGCTTTCACCCTATGGTCCACAAACTCTGGGGAGTTACCCATTCTTTGAAATAACTTGCAAAACTGACTGAGAGGAATAATATGATATGTGCTACGTGGGAGTCTGCATAAGATGAACTTTCAAAACAGACTCTCCAACATTACAAATTTCCTTCAGAACCATGAATCACAGAAAGGTTGAAAATTGCTCTATACATAATAGATCATAAATAATAGTTTATGTGTTGAAGACTATGAAAGGTATATTAAGTGGGGAGCTTTTTTCCCCTTACTTTCATATAATACTAATTTCAGTTCAGGTGATAGCAGAGGTGCAGTGAGAGTTACTATTTATGTAGGATTTCAGTGGGTAGTCTTTCAGTATCTGTTCCTTGACTTTAATTTTTCAGTCCTGCATATGGTGCAGAACAGATCCTAAATTGATGTTTCCGTCTTGAAACTCTTTAAACCTGAATTGCAGTACACAGTGTACCATTTACGTGGCAATACATTTAGTAGTAGGCAGCAGGTGTTGTTAAAAATGTGGTTTTTACTTTTGAAGGCTGAAAATAAAACCTGTTGTACACAGATGACAGCTGATGATTACTTCTGGGAAACCACAGAGGTTCAGGGATTTTGCTAATTTTGGCAAACAAATCATAGAAGGTAATTTATCTAAAAATTCTGCCTCCTTTTTTTCATCAATATCCCAATTCCCTAAGATCATTCTTTAACAAAATGCTCAACTGTTTGCTAAATGCACCAAGAAATTAAACAATTAAGGTCTTATCCAAAGCCTTCTGTAGTTCAAAAAAATAATTCAATTACTTTAGTATGTCTTGAATATAATGCAATTGTCAACATAACTATCTCTGTATAGTCTTATTTTAAGTCAGCCAGTCTCTTGGTACACATCCATTTTTTCATACTGTGGAGGAATAAATTCAGACTCCTCACAAATATTTTTTCCCATAATTATTTATCACTAAGATAAATTTGAATAGTTGTACCCCCATTGTGGTGCTAAGCAGTTGCAATTTTAGCTAGACCTAGAAGTCATGTGGTAAATCATTGTTTTCTTACTGAAGGGGCATGAAAGTCCAAAGGTTCATATTTGCAAATTCAAATTTAACATCTGTGGCTGTTCTTTATAATACTCTTAACATTTGCTCTGTCTGAAAGTCCAGTAAATTCAAACCAAAAAGAGGGAGCAAAAGAAAAACAATCTGAACAAAATGGGATAGGAAATATCTTTCAAACTATATCAACATAATTGGCTCACCTTTAAAAACACTTTCTTTCTGGTAGTTCCACTGTTGTTCATAATCATACAATTATAGAATTATTAAGGTTGAAAAAGACCTCCAAGTTCACCAAGCTCAACTTTAACCCAGGACCACACTGTTCACCACTCAACCCTGTCCACAGCTGCCATAACCACACAACTTTTGAATGCTTTCAGGGATACTTAAACCACCATTTCCCTGGAGAGACAATTCCAATGCCCGACCACCCATTCAGTGAAGAAATTTTTCCTAATATCCAACGTGAACCTCCGCTAGTGCAACTTGAGACCGTTTCCTTTTGTCCTGTCTCTTGTTACTTGGGAAAGTGATCCCTACTTCCTTTTATGTTGTAGACAGTGATAAGGGCCCCCTTGAGTCTCTTTTTCTCCAGGCTAAGAAAGTAGGCATCTCCATCTGCTGCTCCTCATAAGAACTGAGCTCCAGACATTTCATCAGCTTCAGTGTCATCTCTCTGGCCTCACTCTTGCACCTAAATGTCCTTCTTGTAATGAGAGACCCAGAGCTGAACACTGGATTTGAGAGGCAGCCTCACCAGTAACAAGTCCAGGGGGATGATCACAGACTCTGCTGGCCACACAATTTCTCTTAGAAGTCAGGATGACATTTGCCATCCTGGTGTCCTGGGCATATGCTGACTTATGTTCAGCCCCTTTCTGCAGGGCCATTTTCAAGCCACTCTTCTGCCAGCACAGGATTGTTGTGACAGAAGCGTAGGACCAGCACCTGGCCTTGCTGATCTTCATGCCTCTGGCCTAAGCCTGTCTGTCCAGATCCCTCCTATACTCTAGCAGATCAGCAACTTAGTATTTGTTCTCCATGAACTTACTGAGGCTACACTCTATCCACTCATCCAGATTATATATAAAGATATTAAACAGGACTGACCCCAATACTGAGCACAGCTGGTGATTTTGAAACTCTCCTTGTATACCTGTCTCCATAGCTGTAGCTGGAATGGTGGTGATCTGCTCCCATCCCTGAAAGTGTTGTACACTGTTTGGTAGAGGATTCAAGCTCTAGGAGAGAGTCTCTGTAAGATTTGCTGCGGCTGTACTGAAGAGAAAGATAAATTAAGTAATTTTTTTCTGTACACTATACTAAAACTGTGGCAAATAGTAAAACAAAGCTGTGGCTTTGTCAGCTGGACTGGCCTTACTCAAACCAGCATCAAATGTTAAAGAGTGTGTCTGATGTCATTTGGCATGTTTCTGTCAGTGATTTCAACTGTGTCCAACCATGAGAAAGCCCGTGTCGCTCTTCAGGGTTTGTTTTTTCAGGGTTAAAGCAAGATAACATAATTAATGCATTTCATTTCAGCGCTTTCTGTTAAGCTTTTCTAATTCTTATGTTTCTATGAATAAATAAAGAAGAAATGATATAGGATTTAGATGTTCTGCTAGGCAGTTTCTGTAGGATAACATTATTTTGCAGACTCATTTTCTATAATGGAATGTTTCTCCTTTTCCCATTATCTGTTAAACAAATTTTTTACAAATTGGGTACAAATTTACGACACAAGCCTGTACTCATATGAAGTGTTAAATTGCTGTAAAATCTGGTAATATGTGCTAAATATGTATATTCATCTTGCATAAAATATAAGTTCATGGCATGTACTTATCTAAAACATAATTTCTAAAATACTGTATTTACTTCTTCAAGGGGGGAAATAGTTTTTTTTGTGCAGATGTTCCATATGTTGATTCTAAAATAATTGTTGTTGAACTAAATGGTAAACATTAAACCTTAGCCACATTGTGGACTTTGTGTGTGGTGTTCTGTGTGTTACTTGTATTGGAAATTACAAAAGGAGTTATTTTTTCTCTTTAGAACTCACTTTACTAGGACTTCATTTCATTGTAAAAAAATGGATTAGGGAAATGTGAATTCAAAGGATATTGCCTTGGTTTTGAAATACCCCAGCCTGGCCTGATCAGTGGGAATCTCATGAGCAGCTTCATTCATGTCTGTGTAATTACTAATTGTGAAGTCATTGTTTTGTATATGGTTCTGTATTTGGCACTCAGAGTGCCAAACCTAGGAGTCCAAAATTAATTTTCTTTTCTCAGACAACAATATTAATATTTCAATCAAATGCCTTTTTTTGATTAGTCATTTCTAACTTTGCAGTCTCATGAGGAGTGATGTGTGTGCTTATGAGGGAACTAGGCACAGGGAACTCCCCACATCCTTTTGGTTTTGACAGACTTTAATGTTATGGTTGTATGGGTTGTTGTGAAGAGCTTGGTGTATGTTCTGCTGTGTGCTTAGCTCTCACAGAAAAGCCTGAGATTTTCTCCCTCAAGTGACCTTTGGTGTCTGGTAATAGCTGGGCACTCTTGGAAGTGATTTTCAGGAAATGACTATGTCATCTTGTGAAAACCAGATGATTTTCAGAGATCCTGCATCAGATGTTCAGAAATTAGGGCTTTGGTCTTTTTTACTTTAATCATCAATGGTGTCATGCCAAATTTTTCCACAGTAGAAAGAGTTACTGACTTGGGAATTTATTAATCTCTGTGTTTATCCATAGTAATAGTTCTGCTACTTGCTATAATACCATAATTCATCCCTGGAAGGCATAAATATTTTCAGTGCAGCCTATTGATTTAAATCTTTTTGTGGGCTTCTGGGAAAACCCAGAGAAATGGCAGTTCCCCTTTATTTCTTCCTTATTATTCATTATCTTATGGGATCATTTGGTGACACACGAAATACTATTTTCTAAAGTGATTCTCGGAAGGCAATAATTTTTTTTTTTTACAAATAGGTGCAAAACAGCAATAAAGGGGCAAAGAGAAGAATATCTAAATTGGCATTTGCTTTTGGCGACAGAGAAGAGCAGCATAAAAATTGATTAAAGAAAAGGCAACAAGATTTAGAAGCAATAAGGATGTAACTAAATACATTTGTAGATAAGTTGCAATTAGACAATTTAGAAAGACAGGACAGTGAGCTGTACACAGTGACCGCAGGTAAGTTTTAAAGTGGTATATCTATTTTGATTTAAGTTGTCTTGTTACCTGATCTCAGCCCAATCTTTATTCATGTAGAATGGTTTCCAGAGGGCTGCAACCTCATCTTTTTTAAAATTATCTGTAAATTTTCCTAAGAGAAATATTACTTCCTAAAGTGTTAAAAACATACAAAATCTTTAAAGATCATAAACAAAGGGAAACAGAAAATTTTATATCTGAAACAGAAAGAATTGTACCAAGTTGGGTAGGGAATAAACACAGAGCTGCCTACTGCTGTTGGAAGTCAATAATGACTCAGAATAAGAAGAGAAAGTCAGATTGAGAACAGAAAGACAGAAATTTAAAATACATTTTTTTGGTATGAGAAACACAGGAAAAGTTGCCAGGACTCCAATGCTACATTCTGATCAAGAAAAAAGCAAAAATAGTCAAAATATGGGTACTGAATCATTTAGTCCCTCTCAAAAAAGAGAATTTCTTTCCAGGAAAGGGAATGAAATCTTGCAATTTCAATGAGGATCAATTGGGCAAGCTTTGGTCCATATTCCTGCACTTCATGTCATCCCATTTTCTTTCCTTCTTTTCATGTCGTAACATTTACTTTTCTTTAATTTAATTTCTTTAGTTCCATCTCTGTCTGTTTATTTTTCTTTCCTGATTTTAGGGATTTCACTGGGAATAATTTTAGTAACTTTTGGTCTATTTCTCTACACCCAATTTCATCTCAATACAATTCATTGTAGTCACTCCATTTCAAATTTTCTGGCTTTTTCAATTTCATTTTTGATTGACTACTGCTCCTTTCTGGAGTGTTTTTCAACTTGGTCCTCCCAATTCAAGATTTCATTCCGTTTCCTGAAGGAAAAAAGAAAAAAATAGAGTACATGATAAGATATAGGACAGTAAATTTTCACAATGATCCAGGCGTCACACTTTGTAAACTTACAGGAATGATAGCTGTAAATGCAGAAAGCAGGTGTACCTGGATCACACTTCTCTTTTTAGACCTGAGAATATTAAGATTGAAGCTCAGTGAAAATAGTCAAGAGTAGTACTTGAAAAAAGTTAATTCTGGCATCATGTGTTTTCATAATTTTCCAGAAAAGATAAAATAATCTCTTCAAGGTGTTGTCTGTAGCCGTAAGTAGTCAGGACTTTTCTACTTTCACTTGTAATTTCCAATTGTGTTTTATAATTCATCCATCCGTTTCTTCCATGATCTAAAAATTTCCATACATCAAACAATTTATTATTTTAATGATGCATCTTATCAAATACATATGTGGTATTAATTCATAATTGTGCTAAACATTGTTAAATTTTCATGGGATCAAGATATATATAAGAAAAATAAATTAATTTGCAAATTCCAAACCATTTTAAGTATTCACTTTGAGTTTAAGCAACACTTAAAAAGGAATCAATTTTTCCATTTTTCTCAACCTTTTGGAGATTTCCAAAAAAAATTTTTCCTGATACTACATAACACATTTTTTTCCTATAATGAAAAAAAAATAAAGTATATTTCTGGTCAGTTAAATACAGTGATTTTGAATATAGGGTGGTTTTTTTTTTCAATTTTTGTTACTCATAATCTTTGTAAACAAGTTTTATAAGTATTTTTATTTTATAAATAAACCAGATTTAAATCCCCTTGAGTTGTTTTTCTACCTTCCCCAGTGAAATTAGAGGGGATGGGGAAGGGAAAAGGAAGGATAAGAAGAAGGAGGAGAAGAAAATGGAAAAAATATAGTTCAAAGTCTTTGTTTCATGTTACTGTCAGAGAGAAAATGCTATATTTGCTGGTTCACTAGTTTGTTCAATTGCAGTAATTTTTATGTTCCTTCATGTTTCCTTTCTTAACTGCTTTGTAATAAATTATATCAGAAAGGCCACTTTTGTGTTCACATGTTCTTCTCATTCTGTGGCACTTAATAATTCTCTGTCTTTGGTAGTTTATCTAAAATGACTTTCTGAGCTCTCCTTGTTATCAAACTGCAGTTTTTTGCAAACTCTGATTGGTAAGGAAAAAAATCATTACGAAACAGCAGGAAATAAAGAAGTGTCATTTAACACTGACTTTTTTTGTTCAGCCAGAATAGCGCAAATAAATGTGCTTTCAAATATTTCAGGAAAGAACTGTAGTTGAAAAAGGACGTTTTTTGGAGTACTTTACATTTTGTAAACTCAAATCAACTTTAAAAATATTAAGTATATTTCTTTCTTTCTGCGTACACAATATTTCCTAGGAACATGTTCTTCCAACCCCCTCTTGAAAAAACCCCAATCCTGACAACTTTATGCAAATATAGCCTCATTTAGTATTAAATGTCTGGCTTGTAGCCTAATACGGTGTGCAGCAAAATGGTTATCAAGTTGAATTATCTTTTTCAGACCTCAAGGTTAAAAAGAAATATTTCCTCTGACCATATTTCATGTTTTGAATCTGCATGAATATAAAATACATTGCAGTGCTGCTGCATACATCCATGACTTTCCCATCCCTAAAGTTTAATTATTTTTATGGACACCGATACATTCTGCACTTACTGATAATCTTCTCCAGGAGGATAGCCCACTCCTTACAACTTGTATAAAAATACCTTGGATGATGTTACTTTTAAAGATTATTTTATTTAGGTATTTTCTCCTGTGCATAATTTTGGTTGGACTTTCAATTAAAAATGTCCATTAACGAAATGCTTCTTATTCTTATAGAAATCAATTATTTGAGCACATAAAGACCCATAAGAGTATTAGTGGATCCATTGGCATCAAACAAAAGTGAATTTCTCATAAGACCCTTGTCTGAACTAAGGACGTGATCAAGGAATAGTCAAAGTGCTGATGACTTAGACAAAATGCCTAAGTAAAATTTACCGATAAATAATGGATTTTCACCCATTAAACTTATTCTAAACTTTCCTTTCTTCAGGTACCTGACAGTTCAGAGCACATGAAATGGCAACATTATCTATTTTCTGCCCATCTCTCCTGTATGTATAAATCTGGAATACTATTTTCATCTATTAACTGGTAATCTCAATTGAGAACCATCAGAATAGGATCCAAATACTTTCAGAAAATTTAGGCCCAGTAGATACCTTCAGAAAAGTATAGCAGTTGACTTTTTTGCAGAAGAAAAGTGATTGAAAATATTATTGCCCTTAGATTTTTATTTTAAATTAAATTTCAAGAAGCTAAGAAATTTCAAAATTATTTGCATTATTTACAGATCTCAGTTTCAATTAGCTTTTGAAATGTCTTTCTAAACTCCAGTCTAAGAAATGTTGTTTATTTCAAATTTCTTTATGGGGAATGTGCAAACACTTCAGGAGGCCTGACTTTCTAGTAAGCATTATTCCACCATGACTGACAGCACAAAGGGCAGCAATAGAGATATGTTTTGAAAAATATTTGAGACAAAAGCAATGTCAGGGTACATCTGGGTAACTGATATCTGGGAACTGAATAGATAAGTTAAATAGATAAGTTTTCCTTGATCACTTGGAATCAGAGGTTCATGTCCTTTTTTTTAAAATACACCTTATTGTTTCAAATATAATGACAATGACATGCTTTTGGAGCTCTTACTATGACAAATGTATTTAGAAAGCATTTCTGAGCATCTCTGTGGTTTTTTAAATGTATTACATTCCAGAGGACATTTTGGTATAACACCTTTTGCTGCAAGACATGCCACATATGCTCTTGTAAGATAAGTGAAACAAAATTAATTAACATTAAATTATGTCTATATTTTCATGCTAATTATGCGTAATTAATTTATGAATATTTGATCATAAATCAACCAGTAGTTTTAATAAACTGACTTTTTATATTTTATTAATATGTATATACAAATACTCCCAAACGTGGTTTAAGAAAAATTATAATGCAGGAGTCAAATAATTTCTATGGTATGCTAGGATGAACATTGCAGCTGCTCACAGAAATATTAACTGCATTATCTTCATTTTTTGTTGCCTTTCCTTGGTCTTTCCCCTTCCTTTTGTCATTTTTGAAGCATTATTTTTTGTTTTTAAAAGGATTTTGCATATGTTTTGCTGTTTATCCATGGTAAACAAACTGGTTTTGGATGGCTAGGTCACATTGTAGAAGATGGTCAGAGTAATGGAGGAAAAAATCAATGGACATTAGGGAAGGTCTCTGATAACCACATATAAAAAGACAATAATGTCAATATTTCTTAATATTGGCGGAAAGACTAGAGGCTGGAGCAGAGCACTTTTCCACAAGTCATCAGCTTTTAGTTCATTCTTTTGTTCAGATTCTTCTGCTCCCAGATTCTTTTGCTCAGAGCTATACCTTGCTGCTTGCATTTATGGGTTTTTTAAAAGTGTTCGATCTATTAGGTAGAAATTGTTCTTCCCAAATATCTGTAATAAAAAACAGCAATCCAGACCAAAACAGCTATCTTTATATTTTTTCCTTAGGTACCAGGTTTTTAATAGAACAGCAGAACATGCTAACTTCATGGACTTAAGTTAAAAGCCTCCAAATGTAGTTTGTGATTATAAAGGAGATGTCCATGCTTTTAAATGTGTGATTCCCTCCATTGATCTGGGATGACCAACCCCATTTTGGTCACTTAAGGGAGACAAATCACTTTAAGAAGAAAAATTTAATGTCCTGTGAAAAAATGGTCCAAATTATCTGGGATACCTGGGCATAAGTGGCAGCAAGAGACTCAAGATTTGTCTAATTGAGCATAGTATATAATTATTATTTGTCATAAAATAAACATCTTTTTATGCACAAAGGAAACCTATTTTCCTATCGTGACCACAGAGATAAAGGTGTCCAATTATACTTTTCCTTCTTCTCTTTCCCATTTTCAATTATATTTATGTTTTCTAATTATACTGCAGACCTAACTTTCATTTTTGAAGTAATCCAATCAGGATTTGTGCTGAACACAGGGTTGATAATGTAGAGATGTTTTTGTTATTGCTGAGAAGGGTTTACACAGAACCAAGGCCTTTTCTGCTTTTTGTGCTTTTACACTGGTGAGAAGGCTGGGGATCCATGGGAAGTTGGGAGGAGACACAGCCAGGAACAAAGGGATTTTTCAGACCATTTGACATCATGCTCACTGTATAAAGATGGGGGAAATAAAAAGTGGAAACATTTGGAATGATGGGTTTTGTTTTCCCAAGTAATTGTTACATCTGATGAGACCATGCTCTCCTGGAGAAGGCTGAACACCTGCCTGACCTTGGGAAGGAGTGATTTAATTCCTTATTTTGCTTTGCTTGGATGTATGACTTTTGATTTCTCTTATAAAATGTCTTTATCTCAATCCATGAGTTTTCTGGCTTTTACTCTTCTGATTATCTCCCCAGTTCCACTGGTGGGAAAGTGAAAGACTGGCTTTGTGGTACTTAGCTACTGGCTGGGCTTAAGCCATGACAATATGTGACACATTCCTTATAAAAACCTGTATTATTGCCCTATTTTAAATCAAACAATTTCTTTTACCTATGCTAGATTAGCAATTGGAAGATTCAAAATTATTTAATAAATGCAAATAGTCTCATTCTTTCTGAGGAAGCCTTATTATTGTGAATAGCTGCTCAATCAAAGAGATACTTGAAGAAGTTTTCCATTTGTGTGTGTGCTGGGGGAACTGATGGGAATATATTAATTTGAGTGATTTTAACAGTAAAACAGGAGGAAAAAAAAAGTTTCATTTTGGTACTATTGAAATGCTAATTTCTTGGTATTAGAAGAGTTTAAGTATAGCTTTAGATGCTACATACTCCTGTAGGAGTAAGGAAGATTGACTAAGAAAGTAGGAAAACGTAGCAAGGGCCTCTTCAGTTTTACCCATAGAATTTTTCTCATCAGCAATTAAAAACTGATATATTTTGGAGGAGAGATATGAAGACCAAATCCCATTGTGACATGTCTCTGCAGGGCAAGTCATTACCAGTTCACTGACAATTGTTTCAACTAGCTTTTTGATGGAGGGAAGAAATAACAATCTTTTATAGGAGTTCTTTGGTATTGATAAATCACTTTCAGGTTCTTGCCTCTAGCAGAAACAATATATCTCTGTCCTTTGAAATTATAACTACTATTCCACAGCAATCTTCCTTGTGTCTGCTGCTAGTTTCAAACTATTTACATTATCTGGATGACATAATTTTCCATGTTCAAGCTGTGAGACCACTGTTATGCTCTTGATTTATTGTATTCCTAAGTTTATGCCTGCTGAAAGTGTTTTACTGAGTTATGTTTAACAAACCTAAAAGAAACACACAAAGACAGACAGCACACATTTTCGTTTCCAAAGAGAAATATTTCTGTTTCTGGCTAAATGAACATTTTATTTCATCTATCCATTTCTTTGAGGGAGCTTGAAGGAAAAGCTGTTCATCTGGAATCTCAGAAGACCTTGGTGAGGGGAAAAAAAGAAGATTGTGGACTTCTGAGTGAAATTATTCAGCATTCTTTGATGACAGCAGAGAAGAATTTGTTTTCCTAACAGTGATTTTTTTTTGAGAGAAAAAGTTCTGAAACTAAAAATAAAAATCTAACTAAAAATAAGAAGCTAAAGATGTGTGTACTGCAAACACATTCAATTGTCTTACGTTTGATTTTCTTTTTTCATTTTAAAGAGGAGGCAGGTATTTGTCATTTTTTCAAATTAATTACTTCCAGGCACTCAGGCCATATAAATTCTCTTTCTTTTTGTTTTTATCATTCAAAAGTAAGAGTAGGGAAAAAGTATGGAAAGTTAATGGAAATGCATATAATACAGAGTAAGAGTCGTATAGCAGAAGTATTGGAATGATGGTATTTGCAAATTCTTGGACACATGGTCTGGGATATTCTATTATTTTTCCTTGGTTATTTTATCGGAGATATTTCAAAATGTGATGTGGATTATTCTTAAGCCTGGCTACAGGCACTACACAAAGAACAGTCATGTCATCTACCCCTAGCTCTGGATTAGGCTGTGGTGATAGATAGTGAGAGAGCTGTCATTAAGAAACCGTGGTGGAGTGGCACTTAATTAACCACAGAAGGAGATGGTATCACTGGCATGATTTTAAAAGCTTGCATTTGGGCTTGTGTCTCACACTTTGAACATGTTCTGTGTTGAAAAAGGGGAGTCTGTTCCCTGCTTATGACTCTAGAGGTTTTTAGCAAATGTAGATCACTACAGAGATTACTTATAAAAACCTGCCATGAGAAGAGGATGTATGAATCGGGAAAAAATTGTATAATGAGAGACAAGGGCAAAAACTAAGAGAAAGTCATGAACCAAGTTTAAAATGCCAGAAGTTAATTGATTTATAGATATCTGCATTTTGGTACCTTGTTTCATGTAAATCCCAGTTGTTACACCGGAAGAAAATGAAGATATCAAAACTTGCATGTATTTTATTCAGATATATTGAATTAAATATGAGGGGGGAAAAAAAAGCTTAGTCTTAACATGATTTTCGTGATTTGCACTTTATTCCTGTTCATTCTTGAATACTTTTAAGCCACAGAAGCAATGTGATTTCATGGGAACAAAACTTTCAGTAAAACAGGATAACTTATTTTAATGAAAAGTACTTTTGCATGATCTTTCACAAAACTAAGAGCTTAAGCTGTTCCTCTTGTAAAGGAAAATTAGAAAAGGGCAAGCTTAAAACAAAAAAAAATTATTTTTTTGTATTTCTTTGTACTCAGTGGGACTCAGGAAAACTTCGAGGTGAGAAAAAACAGATTTTTTGGGAGAAGAGTATGCAAGGAAGCAAAAAAAGTAAAAGATGAAGGGGGGAAAAGATTGAGGCAAGAGAAAGAATTTCATATTCCTATGGACACATGCTTTAATTATAAAGATTTCAGTCACATCTGGTAACCAAACTTTTACTCATCACCATAGGTATCACATACATCAGTGAAAGTTTGGAGGTAAAGAAAACTAACTATATATCAAGGACTTACAATTTCCTTGTACCTTATTGTATCTATGAAAGTGTGAGTTGAAGAGGGAAAATTCATAAAAGTTGTCATAAAGTTTCAAATTTTTATCAGAGTCCTAGAAATTTATCTGTAAAAAACATGGTGAAGACATCTTAGTTTTCTATATGTGTTAAAAAGAGAGAGAAATAACAGTGAATGCTCTTGAATCAACATGCTTTCACTGAAGCAGGAAACAAATACGACAGAGACAGTATTTTTATGTGCCATTCTCTTAAATACCTGTCCAACTTTCTCCAACTCTAATAAAGACATTTTCTAAGCAGAATGGAAGAATAAAAAAGGAAAAATGAAAGAATTGGAGAAAAAAAATTATTCTAAATATATCTGATGAAGACAGTTATCATAATTTTGTATCTCATTTGGTCATGAGGAATGAATTAATGTATCACAGAATGGGTGGCAAGTTTACCAGTTTGATGCACAAATACACATAGGTTGCAGGGATTTGCTCTGCAAAGGATCTCAGTGTTGAGCAATAAGTGGTTTGCATCTGCTTAGTTTTATTTTCTACTTCTTTTAGACAGAAATCTGAATGGCTGCTGAGTTCTCACAGAACTGACCTGTGTATGTGTAAATGTTGGTTCCCAAGGCTTGTTTATATCTCATATTGTTCTTTAATTACTACTCATTTAAATACCAGCAGGTAACATGCTAAAATTTCTTCTTTTCATAGCAACAATTTAAAAAAATTGGCCTGTTTGTTTGTTTCTTTGTTTCCCCACTTCTTCTTTCTTTTTTTCTTCTTCCTCTTCCCTCTTCTTTTCCTTTTTGCTATAATCGCAACCTCTTTGTGGGTCCATCAGTACTCCTTTCACTGCTACAGCAGTGTGTGGTATGAGGATAGTTCACTGCAGCTCATCGCCCCTGAAACCTAAAACATATAATTCCTGGATGTATGTGTTTGTTGAGAACTGGTGAACACCTAATTTCTAGCTGAAATATTTATTTGCTTCTGGCATAACTTCAGACTTTTTGGCATAAAAACTGGCATAAAAACTTTTTACTTCCTCGGATCCCTTCCACAGCTCTCAAATTGTGAGCAAAATTTGAGTAACAGTTGAGATATTTCTCTTTGCAATCTTAGCTTTAGAAACATTCATCTTGGGACCTCCAGGTGCAGAGGCATACATACAGAAGCATAGAAACATACCCCCTTCATGTGAGCAGATCTGCATGGACTAGGGAAAGGCAACTATAACTTTGGCTTGCAGATCTAAATAGGTTGCAGTGATAAAACCGTTTCTTTCCTCCTGTAGAATAGAGGCAGAATGAGTTAGAACTAACGGATATTACACTTCAGACATAAAGCCATGTCCTGTAACAGAATGTCTTGACATTTCCAGAGCAGAGTTTCCGACGGGGAAGTGCAGGCTGGAAGCAAAGTGTGCACACATCCTCAGAAAAGGCACAAAGCACCTTTTAAGCTGTGAGTTTTATGCTGTGATGAGGTGCTAATTGCTTCTCACTGAAGTACAGATTGTTCTGACACAACTATCCTACTCCAGTGGACTCTAATCTAATCTGAAGACATTCAAGAGCTCAGAAACAAATGAAAGTGGAGAAATGCTTTTCATTAGTTTCTCCTTGCTGGTGGCTTTCCCTTGTGACTTAAGTTTGAGAACACCTGCAAAGGGATCTTAGGATGTATCTGTATGCTTGGCAACATGTGCTCTTGAAGAGATGTGGTTGAGTTTTGTAGTGACAAAGTACCTCTAAAGCGAAGGTTAATGATTGCAGTTAAAGGCTGTGCATTAATTCCTTTCTGTATAATGTCCTAACATGAAAAAAATATTCTCATCCCTTTAGCTCAGGTTTGGGGAAATAAAATCTATTGATGGTATCCCAGTCAGCTAGTCCATTCATCTGGAGATAGTGCAAGCATTGCTGTACTCTACTGTACAGGATTATTCATGGAAACAGCAGGCAAAGAAGTCAAATCTCCAGCCCTCTTTTGTATCACATTTTGAAATTATACATGCTGAATTTTATACATGCTGGATGCTCAATGGCTGCTTTTTAATGCCCGTAGCTATGACCTGATTGAATTTTGATGACACTTATGGGAATGTTTTATCATATGGTTGCTAGTAATGTGAATAATTTGTTTTTACATTGTTCGCCACTAATATGATTTACTAATATTAATTGACTAAGTTTTACTTTTCCTTCTGTCCTTATGCCTCCCAATATCTTTGTGTTTATTAAAAAGTGGTATTTTTATAAAGATATGTCAACAAAAAGGGTGTTTATATGATATTTGATAGCAACATGGATGTCCAGTATTGAGCTGGGTATGTTAAGTCTTGCTGTGAAATTTTTTTGTCTTTCCAGAGCAATTGGAAAATAGCACTAGAAATAATGTTAGTTTTGGGACTGCATGCAGAGTTTTTTCTTTTAATAATGCCAGCAGTCTGACCTTGTATGTGCACCAACATTTCAGAAATGAAAAATAATGAAGCACAAAAGGTGAGAAATTACGTACCTAGTCCTTGTTATTTTAGCTACATTGGTTCATCTCTCTCTAATATAAATTCTTCAAATATGAACTGCTCCCAGTTTCTGAAGACAGTCAAAAAGTTGATCACTGTAAAGGAAACAGTGCCATGAACTGAAATGGAAAGGAGGGAAAACCAATCCTCCTCTGAAAAAAGAAAATCTACACCACCATTGAAACTTGTTTCTTACAATAGTCAATGCTGACATTTAATGCTTGTGTTGCTCCTGGATATGCCACACATGACACAATGTAAAAAGCAGGGAATATAGCATTTTATTAGCTTTCTGTGACCCATCATTGCTTGATTTTGGTACAAAAAGGTGTAATGAAACATACACGAAGGGGACTACAGAAGACAAAGCTTTGAAAGACAAATCATAAAAGAAAAATTTTTTACTGGTATTAGAAGTCCTTTGTGGCAAAGGAAAAGAAAAGAAAGGAAAAGAAAAGAAAAGAAAAGAAAAGAAAAGAAAAGAAAAGAAAAGAAAAGAAAAGAAAAGAAAAGAAAGGAAAGGAAAAGAAAAGAAAAGAAAAGAAAAGAAAAGAAAGGAAAAGAAAGGAAAAGAAAAGAAAAGAAAAGAAAAGAAAAGAAAAGAAAAGAAAAGAAAAGAAAAGAAAAGAAAAGAAAACTGTATGAGGTCTTTAAGAAATTTCTGATGTTGGAAAGAAACTGCCCTGCAAAGGGAATGTAGGAAGGACAAATCCCTTCATTTTGTCTGCAGCTGCCTTTTTCTTACTGGTTGATGTTGCTTATTGAACTACATCATGTGGTCATAATCTTAGCTGCTGTGGTGAACAGTCCTCTAAAAGAGCTGAATCCAGAGCACATCTTTGCAAGTCATTACAAAGATTCTTTGCTCCTAACGTTCATTTCTGTTTGAGTACTCAGAATAGATTTGTATTAATTCTATTGTCTGATGTTTGCAAAGTTTAAGTACGTGAAAATTTAGCATTGCTTCACCTAATGAGCTGAATAGAAGACAAGAAAGAGAAAAACAAAGATATGTTTTCCCCCCAGTTCTATTCACTCTTCTCCACTGTGGCACATTCCGCATGTCAAGTAATGATCACGGTACTACATTTTTGCCTAAAGGGCTCTCATTTACGCTAATCAAAAAATATTTTTGGTTGAGTATGAATCTTATATATAAAAAAAATACATACCACTTATTACCTTTTTGCATTTGGCCAACTAAATGGGTTAAAAAGCATCTGCTTTGTGTTGCAGATGACTTCTGCTGACACAGAAGCGAAGAGGTGAAGGGAGAGCTAGTTTTGAGGCTGTTTTATAGATAAATGCTTCAGATTTCAGATTCTTGTACTGAGTTTTCCTCTGTAGCCTTGAGAAAAGTGCTCAGCATCTCTTCTTTCTAGCAATCCTCCAGTCACTATGGGTCTGAACCTGGCATTTGAATCATGACAGAGAAAGGTCAAGCTTGAATACTCTTAAACCATCTCAAAGTCAGGGCAGGCAAAATTTTGATTATACTTTGCCTTGAATTTTCAATTTCATTCCTTGTAAAATGGGTCCAAATTTGTGGAGAAATTCAGGATTTGAAAGCTGATTACCATTTTTCAGAATAGCTAATTTTCTGTTGAGTACCTACACAAAGTTGGCTGGATTTTCAGTGTCTCTGTCAGCAACCTGCAACTGCCACTGAGAGCTGTTGAAAATCTGCTCACATCATTAAGGTACTTGAAAGTGATCTTTAATATCTTGAAATGCTAGAATTACAGACTATAAGAAAGATGCATCATTCCTCACAGAGCACTGTGTTACTCCCTTGGTATTTTGGAATAATAATGTTAATAGCTGCTGCAGAACCCAGTCATGTGAAAGCAATGGTTCTGGCATTAATTGTGCTTAAACAAAGAGTTTTAGTGTAAACCATTGAGAGCTGTCCCCACTAAATTACATTCAGGATCTATATATCTCTTTAAATCTCCCTGGTTACTGGCAGCCAACTTACTTGCCATCTGCTGTTTTCCACAGATGAAGGCTGCTCTCAGTTTCTAGAAAGTTAAATAAGGTTTTGATAAAATTGCCAGCCAACTGCAGACGTGGTCTTCTTAAGGGCTGTACAGGGAACTCACTAAAACATGACCAAAGTTTGGTAAATAATAGAGAGAAATTCCAGAAGGTTAGTAGCGTCAGCCATCCTTAATTATGAATATTTGTATACAATGAAGGAAAAAACTGTCCAAGATTCATAAGCACAGAGAGAGATTCATAAGCAAGATTCATCATTTGTTGATGTGCAGATTAATTATCTCACTTTCTCAGTTTTCCAAGTTGAGATGAACTGAAGACCACAATGACCTTGCTAAACCACCTTAATATTTTTTTCAATGCAGAATCAAATTATTATTACATGTGACTCAGAAGTATCCGCACCTTGGGACTCAATCTTGACTAAGGTTCTTAGAATGAATTTTTTAGTTTAAATATAAAGGACAACTAAGAAGATGAACTGCTTCTATGTTTCATCTTTTCTTTTGTGCAATTATTTTCTGTTCTCCATCACATTTTACTTTAAAGCCTTTACTTCCTTTCCCTTCAAAGCATTGCAATTTTCTCTCCTCTGTCACTTCCCACAGCTTTTTTCCTTTTTAAAACACTTCTGATGTTTTCCCACACTGGTCCCACAGCCTGGCAACAAGGTAGGGAAGATCCTTCTTTGGAGAAACATTGGACAGCTCAGTCTGTTTATCAATGAAGAGCTGAGGAATTTTTAATAGATGTCAGACTGAATCCAATAGTTAAGTCTGCAGCAAAGTCAACTTCCTGGGCAAAAAATCCCTAGGTGTACAGACTCATATGAAGGCTAATTTTATGTGGATTTTATGGAAGGAAATTCAATTAATATCATCAAATAATGTACATCTAATAATCATTGACCTGTTGGCAGATCTTCCTCTCCAAATTTTTGTAAAGCATATGAACCATTAACTTGTGAAAAATTATGAGAGCCACAAACATTTATGAAATTCATTTGTATTTATTTAAAAATAATTGTTTAATAATAATTGTTTCCAAATTTCCATCTCTGATACAAAGTCAGATGTTGCCCAAGGTACGTCTAAGACTGGATTCCTACCTCAAAAAACTTTTGAAAACTTTTGAAAAGTTTTGTATTATTTTTTGACAAAATTGCGTGGTGTTGAAAAGAATTTTCATACAGTGAAACCTCTGAAAATACTGATCATTTGGGAAAGTGAGATGTACATTTTCACCATACATTATTGAAGAACATTTTGAATTGGAAGGGACCCACAAGGATCACTTCTCACTCTTGAGTGAGTGGTCCATATGGGCTCAAACCTACAGCCTTGGTGTTAGCAGCACTGTGCTACAACCTGCAACATATGGCAATTAGAACTCAAGATAATTTGGAGAAATGCATTTATAAATGGGTTTTTCCCTGTGTTCCTATTCCTAAAGGTCATGGTAGCTTATTGGTGTGTTTGAAAGAAATGAGGAGCTAAGCTTTATGTTAGAAGAAAATTTATAAGTCCACAGATGAATACATAAAAATTGTTGGAAATATTTCCTGGGTAACTAGAAAACTTTTTTTGTGTGTGGTGTGTGATAATGAAAACAGTAGACTTTCAGTTATGCCAAATGACTATTCTTAGGAATTGTCTTTCTCTCACTGAACAAGGTGGGGACCTTTCCTTCCATAGACGGATGAGGAAATGACTGAATTGCTTATATGTTGGCAGAACTGCAGCAAAAATAAGGGCTTGAAATATTAGGTTCCCATCCTAAGCCATTTCAGCACGTGCATAACTTTGCTCACACATGTTATTCCATTCAGTGTTATAAAACATTTCCATCCTCTGGACTTCACTGGATATTTGTTTTTATATGCTGCATGAAGAAACATTGTCATCTACTTAGTATTTCTCCTAAAATCTGCCATGTAAATCTATTCTATTTGAAGGTCGCTAACAGAACTTGTAAAAAATTCAGGGATTTCGACTATAAAGAGAATAAATACCCTCAAAATGATTAATGCCATCTTAAGGTCTCATGGCTTCGACCAATAGGCTGCATGAAGGCGCACAAAAATGATTTATGTCTCTTAAATTCCCCTGGCAAAAGAATAAGAAGGAAACATGGAAAATTGAGGCACTTCCCCCTGAGTATAAATATCCACTGGGGTAGGAAGGAACACAGTCAACATTGAAAACATTTCTGATTTAAATTAGAGAAAGAATTTCTTTTCTATGGATACATGCTTTAATTATAAGGATTTCAGTCACTTCTGGTAACCAAACTTTTACTCATCTCCATAGATATCATATACATCAGTGAAAGTTTGGAGGTAAAGAAAACTAATATATATCAAGGACTTAAAATTTCCTCCTCACAATAATCTAAAACATAGAAATAACCTTCCTTCAAAAAATATTTGTGCAGTCTTGCATTTCTGAAATTGTCTCCAAGGTACTCAAAATTTAGAACTGAGTATTGCAAATCTGGGAATCTGTTCAGCATTTTGTTATGTTTTAATCTAGAGCCACGTTAGAATACACTAGTAAAAAGCAAAGCTATGAACGTA
Organism: Agelaius tricolor; assembly: GCF_023055355.1. NCBI lineage: Eukaryota > Metazoa > Chordata > Aves > Passeriformes > Icteridae > Agelaius > Agelaius tricolor. Next base: position 27,012,660 of record NW_027269262.1, read on the forward strand.
GCTAAGTGTTTAAATACACTCCACTGAGAATTGAAAAAATATTTTAAATTTAAAAATCTATTTTAAATACATTTTAATATGTTTTGTGATCTTGTGACTATCCCTGGAATTCTTTAAATAATCTCTCTGCTTGCTGCTAACAATTTTTCCATAATTTTCATTTTTATATTATTTTAATATAGGTTTTATTTCTTTCACATTTGTTCAATTTCCAGAGGGATATTGGCAAGAGACTCTAACCTGTCAGTTATCAGAAGTTACCTCTCATAAACTATGTGATCTATTCTAATAATCTGCAAATAGGTCTTTTGGAATACAGGCAATAATGCTCCTGAACTGTTGTCCAGTTTTCACCTTTGCATCCTGCTCCATGCTGTTTGAATGGAAGTCAAAGCACTGACACAGAGCAATGTCAAGTCCTGCATCTCAGGGGACCTTACTGATACCTGTAGTCTAATAAGGATATTAATTAAATCTCTCTAGAGTTTCAGTGTTACATTACAGAGATGGAAATAGATGAAAATCAAGCTGTTTATTTAACTTCACCTGCACTTTAAAATCTCCTCTAGGATGAGATTCTCTATATCTTAGTCACCTGTTTTTGCCTCTAAGACTTTCTCATTCAAAGTGTGGTATACAAAGATGATGATTGGTGATTATTCTAGAAGGTTTGTATCTGCATCCAAATCTTAGCTCTGTAATTCAGACATATCTTCAGAATTAATGCTTTTTAAAAATGTCCTTAACTATCATTTGGGGTAATTCAAATGTATTTTCAGAGATAGCTGAAAACTCACACAAATTATCAGAGATCAAGAATCCAACGTTAAGGTCAGCACTTTTTATTTGGATCTTTAGACACCTATGCAGGGCTATTGATTTCAGCAGAGCTATGCAAATGAACACCAAATGTAGATCTGGCATTGACTCTTTCCTTTAATCAGTATTTCTAACAGATGATCTGTTAACAGAATATTATTAAACATTAGTCTTTCCAAGCACTCATTACTTTTCTACCAGAAAGAGAACTTTTCATAGCACAATGAATAATACACCTGCTTTTAGCAGTAATTGCTTTGGTGCTGTGTGCATATGAGGTGTACCAGCCTGCCTGAATGTAAATGGGGTGAGATGCATGAGGCACCTGTTTTATTGTGGAATTGCAATTAATAACCAGAAATCTATTCCTGAACATTAGGTTGGGCAAGGTGAGTATTAAACTATGTCCATGACTGATAGCAGGCATCTACTGAAATGAAGCCCAAGCAAGATTGCCATTAAAAATATATCTGAAATGTAAATAGCTTTCATTGTTTGATAAGCCTAATTTTTTACAGATTATAAATTACCTTGAATTTGTTTCCACAGTTTAGGTAAACTAAAAATAAAGTGCACCTTAACAGCAAATGAATCTTGCAAAACATCACCCTAGGTGTGACTGAATGTATGTCACTGGCTGATGGATTGTGTCCTGGGACTGACTTTCTTTCCTTCCTTTCTTTCTCTTTCTTTCTTTCTTTCTTTCTTTCTTTCTTTCTTTCTTTCTTTCTTTTCTTTCTTTCTTTCTTTCTTTCTTTCTTTCTTTCTTTCTTTCTTTCTCTCTTTCTCTCTTTCTCTCTTTCTCTCTTTCTCTCTTTCTTCCTCTCTTTCTTCCTCTCTCTCTTTCTCTCTCTCTTTCTTTCTCTCTTTCTTTCTTTCTTTTTCTTTCTTTTTCTTTCTTTCTCTCTTTCTTTCTTTCTCTCTTTCTCTCTTTCTCTCTTTCTCTCTCTCTTTCTTCTCTTTCTCTCTTTCTTCCTCTCCTTCTTCCTCTCTTTCTCTCTTTCCCTAGGGGTATTCCACAAGATACTTGTAACTACTTCAGGCACATTACAGAACAAGCTGGATGAATTGCCAGATTTAGTATGGAAAATCCTATATAGCAATCAGTCCTTCTTCCTTTTCAAAACAACCTGAAGCTTCAAGTTTTAGAGCATGGATCATTCTGACTTTAGTGACTAGGAACAAGGTGCTGCTGATTTATTCCAGATTACTTCTTCTGAAATAGCCAGTGTTCATTTTCAGGTCCAGTTCTTGTACAAAAATGATCTTTAGTTGACATGAAACATCAATAGCTTTGGTCTGAAAAACACAGGTAGGTCTGAAAAACAAAGATATACATATACCGTGTCCAGACTCCTTGATTTCTTGACAACCTGTGTATACCATTTCCTTCATAACATTACTAATTTGATTAATTAAACTTTCCCTTACTCCTGTATTGAAATCTTGAAATCTCTGGACATTTAGGTGAGATAAATATATGCACCAGGAAGAGGAGGACCATGAAGAGTTACATGGTAAGTCAGGTGGAGCTATATTTGTTATAACCCTGAGAAATCCAATTGTCTGATGGCTGGTAGCAATTAGAAAATACTACCAGAAAAAAGTTCTAAAATTACCTTCTGTTTCACACAATATTTACATTCACAAATTTCTAACTAAGCAGCACTCAAGCATAGCACAATTGCTTGTTGGGAGACATCATAACTCATTCCTTGACTAGAGATTTCCCTTTACCCCTCAACCTGAGGAAGAATAAAAATGATGTCTCAAATCATTTTGCATGTGTTATATTAAAAAAGTTAAATATTTGATTGCCCGTACTCTATACTTCAATTACTGGTCTATTTTAAAGATTTTTCACAAAAAAATTTGAGGCTGAATGCCTGGAGTTCTTCCAGTAATGGCTACACTGTGGGTGAAGTCAGGTGAGTCACTTCTAGACTGTGTAACAGTTTGATGCTAGACATGAGTATTGCAACATTCTTTCTCTACTCCCAACTTTATCCTACACCACTCAAACACATAACTCACTAGTCTAGAAAAAAAATTACCAAAATAATGTTCTTAAGTTCCAATGAGTTGGAAGGTTTTATGAACGTGGAGGTGGGTTTAATGAATGGTGACACCTGAATATGCACACAAAATAAGATTGAAACTGCTGGCCAAGAGATGGAGAAAGCTTAATAATGTGGGCAACTACTCCTGAATCATTAGATATGCTGAGCAGCCTCCCACAATTTCACCCTGAGAGGAGACACATTGAAACATCTGTGGTATTATGTGAAATGGAAAGAAAATATTCAAGAGGTTTGGGTAAGGTGTTTGCTACCCTTTAACTATACATGTAATGTAAAACATCAGTTTCAAAATTGTGAATATTTCTCTGTGTAACAAAGAAATATTGTAGTAGTTGCTAGTCTACCTTGCTAATCAAATAATATCAGAGAATTATTTTTCCACTGTTAAAGAGAAAAAAGAATGCATGCTTCTCTTACACATGAGGACGTATATTTGCTTTTGAAAAATCCAGCCATCTCAGGATTTATTTATTTTTAATTGCAATTTTGGACAATTGTATAAAATGCATACATTTTAAAAACAAATTTAAATATATTGTCTGAATAATTCCCTCTCACTAGTTTTTCTTTGCTATTAAGAAGTTTATTCAAGGTTGAATTTAGTTTTCTTTCCATTTTTTTCCTTAGAAAAATTTTGTTCCCTGTTTAACTTAAATTCTAAATTTTGAGCCCATAACATTAAGCAGTTTTCTAGACAATGAGTAGAGCAAGCAGTTTGCTCAGTTAGGGTCTTTTCTCCTCATGTGTACCTGTCCTTCTGTTGTCTGTAGCCAGATCTCAGATCTCTCCCTTGGATACTTCACTGATATGTCTAACATTAGGTGAGATACAGGTAGACATTTGTATTCAACCTGTGCTTTGATTTACAGTTACAGCTACTAAGATTAATCTTTGTGATGTATCTGTCACTTTTCCCTTAATTATATCCTCTGGCAATCATTTAAAACAAAAAGCTAAAACTGTGTTCATATGTACATATAACCATGGATAAATTGCCTTGAAAACACCTACAGTGTTGTTTTTACAATCCTGCTGTTGCAGAATGTAGAAGAGGTATTAAACACTGATGTCGACTGAAGTGTGCATCTCATCTTGAAAAGGAATTTATTTAGTTTTACAGTACAAGTAAAATGCACATTTTGGAAACAAAAGACAGAAAAGTAATCCACAGTCCAGCAGCTTCCTGGGCATATAAAAAAAATAACTAAGAAGAGCAAAAAACATTTAAATCTTCCAGTATGTTGACAGAGGCTGGATGTAACTTTGGCAAATAACAGGAGACAAAAGAATATATCCAGTATTTAACTAGGGTCACAAGTGTTTTCTGAGATTCATTAGATTCTTCCATAGTTTGTGTATCTTCTTCTTGGTCCTTAGAGTCAGGCCTAAGGGTGTGTTCCTATGGTCACTAAACCATACAGAGGAGAAATTAAAGGCATCAAAAAGAAAGTCAGAGCAGTAAACCACTATATGATTAAAAAAAAAATACTAAAAATAGAGATATACATTAAATGCCAACTTCTTTTCCAGATTTAGGGACCTCTCTGTGTTTGTGTCCACAAACACTCTTTGTAACTAATATACTGAATGATTTCAAAACCTATAGGTAAATAAAATGAATATGGAATAAAGCACTATTGGCAGACAATTCTGCTCTCCTCTCCATTTCATGCAGGCACACAGTATGAATGCTCTGCCCAGCCTTTCAGTGCATTTCTTCCACCAATGAACTCTAGTTCATTGTTCTAGTTAAACATTCATTGATCCCAGAAAATCAAGAGTCTGCTGTGCACTAGGTCTGGGCACTACCTTAGGAAGGGAACAGCTCCTAGGGACAGGGATTGCATAAATCATTGGTCTGTCTTTAATAAGTGAATGTCTCTGTTCTTGAGCTAGTCCAGTGGATTTTTGTTTGCTTGCTCTCCCCATGTTAATATTTAATTCTTCTGTAGAATACTGGGACACTACCACACTGTTCCCCTTGATTCATAATTTCTCCTGATTTTTTTCCCTAATTAGCCGACAGACTGCTGGCTAGGCCATTCTTCTGGGCTGCTGTTCTCTTGCATCTTCTAGGTATCTGCTCCCCACTAACAAACAATTTGTGATTAGCTCAGAGTTACTAGATCAGCTATACAGAAAATTATATTTTATGTCATCTTTGGGCTAATAAAGTCAAAATCTTTGTTTCCATTCTAAAAACATCATAATCACAAATCTACGGGATAAATTATTGTAAGAATATTTCTCTCTTCTGCTAATGAACTTTGCCACTGTGCTGAAGGAAGCAATACATTGCATCATTCTGAAAAGGCAGAGGATAAGAAAAAAATTTAATTCAGTTTTGGGCACAAAATCAAGGGTGATTAGGTACGCAGCAGAGGTTTTAATTTCAGCCTATCATTGAGTATACCTTAAATAGAAGATAGTAAATCTTTACTTGTTCCCTTAGGTATCAGATTTTATGACTGCTCATCATGAAAAGCTCTTCTAATGCTAATGTTTTTGTGATTAATGCATCCATGGAATGGATTGTAGCTTAACATCCAGAAATGTCTAGTTATTTAATTTTCATGATGAGGTTCTTTTATCATCATTTTCTGTTTTTTTAGAAATGCAGACCATGGAAAAGAAAGCTGAAAGGTAAGGACAAATCTAGAAAAGAAAAAAAGATGAGCAGAAGCTAGTTAAGAAAAAATTATACTAATTGCATTCAACAAAATCTAATTAAGAGTGCAAGTAAAGATGCTGTTCATGGATTTATGTGATGATAATGTACTAATAATCTACCTGTGATATGTAGCCTTGTTACTTTACAAAATCTGAATGAAGTTCACAGGACCTATTTAAGCCAGAGCAATATTAGCTGAGGCCACTATCTAATCAATTGCTCCATAATAAATGGGCCCCTTGTTTACAGTAATATTTTAATTCAAATTTATCTTCACAATCTAAAAAAGTGTTTAATTGCTTTAATGATATTAGCTGTCTCAGCCTTTATTACAACACTGGACATAATTACCCTCTTTAAAGGTAATTTATAGACCTCATTAACACTCTTGCCTCTCTGCTGTGATTAAAAATCTCCTAAGAATTGAAATCTCTCTGAACAGTAAGAGAATTATTGTGATTTATTGTTTGCCATTGCTGAAATGAGCACAAAGCTGATTTATTATAGCTGATCCCTGCTGAAATGACTAGAATTGGACTGGGGAAGGGGAAGTCAGGAGCTCTTGGTAAAGTGGTTTATTTCTCTCCGTCACAGAGTTGCAGTTTAATATGGGTCCTGTCATTTGCTTCCACAGGAGCATAAAGAAATCTCTGGCAAATAAAGCTACAGCAATAACTATCTTGAAAAAATTCACCTTTGCTAAATAGAGAGCAATTATATTTCTTTATTGCAAATTAAACCCTCAGACATAGCTGTAAGGACTCAACAAGGTGATATTAACACGATTTTTACACACAAAATATTTGAAGCCATGGGAGACATTGGACGTATTGGTTGGATAGAAAAAACCTGTAGCTTACCTATAGTTTTGCCTTTTTGAAGAAGGGAATTTTTAAATTTCATTTATTTAAAAATGTAAATCTACACAACAAAGAAGCTGACTGAAATCCCAAACACAAAATAAAAAAAAAAGCAAAAAAAAAAAGCTGAGGAACTTACTACACTTACTACTAACCTACTTTATTAGCATACCTGAGAAAACTCATGTTCGGTTGTTCAGTATATGTTATTTGCAAAGCAGTGAGAATAGGGTCAGCAGTTTTCTCCACTGATGGATGGAGATGGTGCATACTCTGCCTGAGGCCAATAGAAAGAATTTATTCCCAAAAAATTGCAGAGCACCCAGAACAAGAGATATACAGTACTGTTTGGAATAGGGTCTTTTCCTAGGCCTGAATGCTGCAGATCTGGTGTTATACACACACACACACACTTTGCATCCCCTGAAGGAGCTGGGATATTCTGCTTCCACAGCTGTGCAAAGTGTATGACTTTAGGGGAGGCTTAAAGTCCTTCAGGAAATAAAGGCAAGCATTAAATGGGAGACCTTCTCCCCTACGGGGCATTCACTGTTTCCATATTTCACAGAATTTAGCTCTACACAATGATGAACTCAAAAACTAATTACTCATTAATTACATTGATTGAATCTTTAGCTGTTCAGAAAAATAAATGCTATTCAGCTATTTTTTGATATGATATTGCATTGATCTTTTTTATGAAAAATAATTGTTTGATGTGGTTCTCTGGAGCTATTTATGAGACTAAACTAATTGTTTTAAAATTGGTTTTGAGCACATAGTTCTCTGGTTTTCCTCACTCTTACTATGAATATGGATATATTTACTCTGCAAAGCAATATACTTTGCAAATTATTTATCTAGTAGAAATCAGAATTCCAGAAAGGGATTGCTGGTGAAGCACTAATTTGTTGGTTTTGATTAAACTGTCAACCAATTCATATTGAGTTGCTATTTTTATGAAACTGATAATTTGATATAAATACTGATAGGACACAGCATTGTGTATCTGTGGGTCACATGTATATTTCTAAATAAAATAATTTTGCAGGTAAGGGAATGAGCTGTTCTGGTTCCATTCCATTAAAATTGTACCAACCGAGTTATACTAATTCTGTGTTATTTTATTAGCTCTCTAGTAAGTTTATATCTGCTCTAAATGTTATCGCAAGGAGCAATTCCACTTGATTTGTACTTAATAGAAACTATGTCAATATAAAACTCTTTCATTTAAAAGTTGAAGAAATGTAGAGGAGCAATCACCAAAACCAACACTGAGCTGGTCAATTTTACAAATAATGCAATGTACATGAAACCCTGTCATATGCACTATGGACAGTGCAGGGGGAAAGTAGATCTTCACATTCAGTTAAACCAAAAGGAAAAGAAGATGTTCCTTGACACAAGCTACATAATTGTGTTAATGAAATTCTAGAACACTAAATTTTGAATTACCTTACTGCTTGCTGTTTTAATAGTAGAGTCTATACATTTTGGTACATAAGACATGGTTTTAATATTGGTAACATGAGTTTACAATCAACCTTCATTTTTATATTTTTATTTCTGAAGAAAATACTTATATAACACACTGTAAAATGTAGTTTGCTTTTCCATACATTTAAGGCTAGAAAAAAACCCATGCAGATGTTTTGTACTTTTCTCTTCTGACTGTCACTATTGTCTGTGAGATTTTCAGATCAGTGAAGCATTTTGGAGGACAGAGAGCTTCAAACTTAACAGCTGCTGGCAGCTGAAACCTATTTTATGAAAAATTCAGTTGTTCAGATGAGAAGTATTGACTTTTGTTGTGATAAAAAATATTATTATTTACTGTTTCTCATTTTACCTCTAAACTTTTCTCCTTATTTTCCTTCATTTTGAAGTTACAGAGAATATAATTTTCACTTGAAATAATTTTTGAAAGTAAAAGAATATAGACATAAAGTCAGAGGACTGTTTATCCATGCAAGGCTGACTTTTATTAATGATGCCAGGTGGGTGGACACAGTACTTTAATAAATAGATTACCGTGGTTAGAGGATTAGTGTGAGTCCATAGAGGGTCAGCAGCAGAGGTTAGGCTCTCTTCAGGAGTATGGAAGGAGAACACCCCAAGAGATAATGGTAAACAGAGTAGATTTTATAAACCTTTGCTTTTTAAAATCTTTGTATCTTGTTTTATAATCTTTTAGTGAGAAGGAATGTAGGAAAATAATTAGAAGACAGGCAGAGGCCTTCTTAAAATTACTCCTCATATGTAATAGAAGTAATTTTGTAAATTTCATATCTGACATGGTTGCTGGTATGAATAATCATGAATGAACTGTGTAATCTAACTGGATTTGTATAAAAACCAACTTGAAATTACATATTCAACTCAATCTTATTTATAACAGCAGACATTTTTTGCTTATGCCTGATTTGTGCTTATTCCATGTGCAGGTTTATCAATTTACTGAGGCAATATCTGTTACATTTTATGGTGACCCATCAGTAGGGGGTGTGGTGTTCATTATAAATTCTTGTCAGGCTGAACAAAGACACTGGACATGTGTCAGGGAGCTCTTTGTGTTTTATTGTACAGTCTTCTGTAACTCCAGTAACCAGCTCACTGCTTGGACTCAAAAGGTGCTGATTAACAAGCCCTTAAATTCTCACAAGCCTCTTCCACAAAAAGTGTTGGCTAACAAGCCGTTGATTTTTTTTAATGAGTTCTCAATTCCCAAAACAAACTCCTCAGAGGTGCTGACTCACAATCCATAACACACAATCAAAGCTGCTGACTGAGCATGGGTCTCAAGGCAGAGCAGGGCTCTGGCTCAGCCAGCACTGCCCCACCTCTACAGGATCCTGTCCTTCAGTCACCTTTCCTGTAGCAGTACTCAGCCTGTTTTAGACAGAACATGCTAAGGTCTGGTCCTCTACACAGTTAGACCTGCATTTTCTATCTCACCTCGGTGAAATTCTTAACACCATGAAAGATGCTTAATTTACCTGTTATTAGAGGTATAGGGATTGCTGAATGAATACTTCCTTTGTCGTATAATTTATCTCTTTCTAGAAATATAATATCAATTTATTGCTATATCTAGGTATAATATTTGTGATATTAGAGATAACAGTTTAATATGTATGGAGTGTTTTATAATAAAATTAACATGCTTAAATTTAGAAGACCAAAAATATTGGGAATTACATATGGTTTGGGGCATCAGAAGGACTGTGAGGGAGAAGACTGTAATACCTATTCTCATCATCAAAATATGATATTTCCAAAAGACAGCAATTCAAATGCTCAGTACTTGATTACACCCTTTCTCCTAGTACAAATCTAATTAATTATTTAGCTTGCAATAATACATAGGCAATGCACAAACATGGTGTTACAGCTGTATTCTAATCTGGAGGGTTTGTCATCTCAAGAGAATAAATACTGAGAACAGAATACACTGAAATTCTCATATTGCAGCAAGGAATTGAAATACTTTTTCCTTCATATAGCTAAGGTCAGGAATGTCAGTGCAGAAATCAGAAACCAAAATGTGTTTTCCCAAACTCTCTTTCAGATGTTCTAAGCACAGAAAACTTATCCTTTATTTGCTGTTCAGACTAACAATTTAAAGTTTAGGATTCTTCTCTTTAGTGCTAAATCCTAGTTCCTTTCTTAAATCTCTATTGATAACTGGTGCTGCTGAACAATTCCAGTTTCTCCTGAAGTTAATAGAAATAACATCATTCAGTACAATCAGAAACTCATGAGGTGTAACATTTGAAATCTAATTTCAAGAGACTTTCACAAGGTGTTCATAGTCTAAAAAAGAAGCCTGCTAAATGATGAAACCTACATATTTTTGGTCATAAATGTGATGCCCAGTGTAATTTACTGGAAAGACACATCATCTAGGAAAGGAGACAAAAGACAGATACTTTAAGTTTTTTGCAACGTTTATACAAAAATTACTTTTGCAGGAACAGCATATTTTCTTTAGCTTTGGATAAATCTGAGAAAATCAAGCTATTCCAATGTAATTGAGGTCTATTTGAACTCCACTCTTGATCCTAATTCTGGTAATGGGCTCACAATTCCTGTTTTGTCTGAAGACATTCAACACTGTCATCACCTGAAGTTTATAATCACATCAGCATCTGACCATAAAGTAGTTTTCCATTAAAAGTTCTGGTAAATTTTTGAGTAAGAATGAGCTTATACAACCTGCATACTTCAAAATGTAGAAAATTAGGTAAAGAGAGACATATGGATATATATGCATATAGTGATTAATTAGAGAAAGGACAAATTAAGTCTTATTCTTGGTCATTTTCAAAAGTATGTAGTCTTAAAACTTCCTGTTTCACCTTTCAGAGAGGGTATTTTTTATTTGAAGCATGATTAGCACTTTTTAACCACTGTGTGTTCCTGCCAGAAGCAGTGCAGCTGACGTAAATAGCAGTCTGCAAGGGAAGAACAGGTTTAGAAACTGTCACAATTGTTTTGTATCTATGCTTATTCCTTTTGAGGCTTTTATACAAGCTCTTGGCTTAGAGCCTGTGTTTTGACATGAATTGACAAGCTTGGGATACTTTTTTCCTTTGCTTCCATAACAAAAAAAAAAGAAGTTGAAGTGCTTATTTTGGTCAAAACTGGAATTGGCATTTGAACAGGCATGTCTGAAGTAGGAGAAAAAATTTCTTTGAAGAAAAAGTGTGGAGACATACTTGGAAAGTATGGAAAGAAATTATCCTGAGTATCTTGAGCCTTTTTCTTCTTTCTTATATTATAGGTATACTCTAAGAGCTGTCTTCTCATTTTTGGATTGGAGAAACAGGCAGAGATCAAAAAGATAGAAGTTCACAACATAAAGGTACACATAGGAAAGGTACCCACACAAGAGGTTCTTGGAAGCAGAAAAACTAAAGAAAAAAACAAAGATTTGGTTTGAGACCTATTTTACATAGCAATTTTAATTTCTCTATCTAAATAGGTGAAAACAAGTTTACTTGTTTTCACCTATTTAGGCTAGAAAAATGTTATTCTAATCTATTTAGATATCATGCAACCTTGTGAGGCCTTGAATCTGTGTTTATGCTACAGTTATTTGTGTAAAAACCCTTCAAAAATAACAGACAGGTTATTTTAGTGATAGTGTGTTGAGTTGCTGAAAATAAAAAATAAAATACTTTGGGAAACATTAATAAGGACTAAATTCCAGAAGTGGGATTCCGAATCTTTCTATAAGTGGTAAAAACGCTTTGAGGAAAGACAATTGTCTCCTTTGAAATTATTTAATTAGCTGATAATTTGTTATAAACAAGTTATTTGAGAGAATTTTTAAACTATTTTTACTTTGTATTTTTTCAGATTTAAGAATTGATTTATAAAAAGAAAAAGAAAAAAAAAAAAACCTCAAACCAGAAAACATCAGCAGGAAGGTACCAAAGCACCATTTAATATGATGAAAAAGAATTACACCAACCAATAACATTCAAGTCTACAAGCTGAAAATTTGAAACCCAAAGTCAATGAGGGTTGTGGATACATGACAATGGTTCCCCAGATTTCAAGGAAATATTGCTGGCCTCAGTTCAGATATTTGTCGTGGCTTTCTTCTGCCATGTATGTGGAAAGCACTCTCTGTTTCAAGTCACAGTAGCCAGAGACTATCATTCTCAATTTCCAAAGATCCTACAAGTACCAGAAACATGTCTATGTCCTTCAGTATGAAATTTTCATTCATGTATTATACAGACTTTTATTTGCTTGTAGACTTGTACATGGACATACAGGCTTATATGCAAAGGATACTCTTTTGGTTTTTTTTCAGTGGATAGTAAATTGCAATGCCATCAGTTTTACTGTGTAATACATTTAATTCCATACCTGCTGTACCTTCCTTTTCAGCTATTCTTGTGTGTCCTATTCCATGCAATGCTTTATAGCTGTCATGAACTTACTCTGACTTTTTTATATTATTAAGGGATTTAATTGGAACATCTACACTTCTCTAATGAGGCACATCCACTTCTAAGTGATGTGTGGAGAGGAAAGCACAATAAATTTTCATTGTAGAAAAATGCCTTACAGTGTACACAAGGAAAAATAAACTGAAACACAGCTCTACAACAGGAATTTGCAGTCTGTATTGTTTTCAATGAGCTTTGAATCAGATGCAATGATAAAATCTACCACATAATTGCAAGTAGAGTTAGGACTTCAACAAATATGTCACTGCTCTTGTTGTGAGTTGTGAGCATTGACTGATATGTGGAGTAAAAATGAAGGAAAATTAAGATGGGAAGAAACTTAATATAGGAAGAAAATTAGAAATAATAGCAAAACTCCATGAGGATTTCCTGCTGCTACCTTTGAGTCTTCAAAGAAGAGAGAAGAGGAATACAAATTATTTTGTGATTTGGTTAGAATCATAATATATATAATATATGAAGTACCTAAGCTCTTATTTTCCACTAATATGCTGAAAGATGGAATATATACTAATACAAACAGTGAAGGCATGGTCATGAAACCTCTTCAAATTGCTCAAGCAGAGATGCAGCCTAGTTAGTTTCTTTGTTGTAAAAAATAAAATCTCTATTGGGCATTAATCTGTTAGATGCCTATTTAGGCCAAGAAAATCTTCTTTAGGTACAGCTGTGGTGTCATCCTCTCTAACAAGCTCCAGCCTGGCAGGTGAAAACTTCTGGGGACATCAAGTACTGGGCAGGAGATAGCAGAGAAATTCAGTTGCAAAGGAGTTAGGAAAAAAGATTGCAGAAGTCTTTGTCTAGGCTTGTCACATATTCTTGATGCTCTTTACCATTTCTGTGATGGTATTTCATATGCTTGACCCTGCATTGTCATTGTCCTCAAGTGAAGAATTTTTCAGCTGAAATTTCTGATCTCTGTCCTCAGATCTTTCTTTATATCCCCAGTGCTGCTCTCAGAGCAGTGATGGCACTGCTGCACTGGCCTTAAGTCAAATCCAGCACTGTTTGAATTAGTTCATGTTCCTCCTACAAGTGATCAGGTACCATGTTGATAAAAAGATTTTACACACAACTTTTCTTTAAAATTTTGTCTTTTTCATTTTCCTAGTTTTTTGGTTTTGTTTTTCTTTGTTTTTTTGTTGTTTTTTTTTTTAATATTACTGTAAATTTACACCTTGGCCTTAATAGCCATGGCTGAAATTACAGATTTTTGTTTCTTTATATTGATAGAGTATAAATAATTAAATTAGTGCCATCACTAAAATCAATATGTATGAAGGAATGGGTAAGTGGGAATCCTCTACTCAGAATTCAGAATATTTTTGGCCAAAATTTTTTTGTCTTATTTTTCTCTAGAATTGAATATTGTAACATCTAAACTTTGATGCAAAAGGAAAAGGCCATGAAGACAAGTATGAAAACATGATTACAAGTGGGAATAAAGAAGCTTGTCCAAATTTATTTTATTAAGTTGTTGTTGAAAACATGATGGTGACAAACTGCCAGTGGCACTTCTCATTTCACTAATGACTATTTCAGCAAAAACATACATCAATGACAATTATTTCAGCTGCCTCCCATTCTTCCCCAGCATCAGAATCATCACCTTTTTTTTATTCAGATATCAGTAACTCCAGCTTTCCTCTGACAATTCCATGACAAAAAACCAGCCCATTGATGACTTGTGTCATCATAGGTTTATATCACATTGAAACATAAGCTGCCATCATATGAATATGTAGAAATTTCATTTAAATTAATTGTCTCTTCCTTCACAGAACCACTGAATGCTTTGAGCAGCATGATGAAGGCACAAAAGTGGTTGAGTATCCGAGCTTTCTCAATATCCTGGGTAAATAGGTCTTCTATTCCTTCCAGGGAGGATCCATATTTTCCCTAGTCTTCCTTTTATCACTGATGTACCTGTAGAAGTTTACTTGTTGCCCTTGGCTTCCATGACTGGATTTAATCCATCAGGGCTTTAACTTTCCTAACTTTATCCCTGTCTGCTTGGAAAATTTCTCTTTACTCTTCTCAGGCTACCTGTGTTAGTTTCATTCTCTGTAGACTTCCTTTATCTGTTTGAGTTTGTCCTAGTTTATCCATGCAGGCCTGCTAGCAATTTTGCTCTACTTCTTCTCTGTTGGGATGAATGGGAGGGGATCTTGGAGGTGATCCTTGAATATTAATCTGCTTTCTTGGGCCCCTCTACTTGACATGGTTTTTTATACCATTGTAGTTTACTAAGCAGATCCCTGAGGAGACAAACAGAGTTTGTTCTCCTGAAGTCCAGGGCAGTGAGCTTGTTGTGCATCCCCCTCACTGTCCTGAGGATCTTGAACTCCACCATTTCATGGACACTGTAGTCTAGGCTTTCCTTGAGCTTCACATTCCCCACAGCCCTTTTTTGCTGGTGAGACAAAGTTCCAGCATAGCACCTCTTCTCATTGGCTTCTTTGTCTCTTGGAAAAGAAATTAACTTCAACACATTTTAGGAACCATCTGGAGTGCTTATGCCCTGCTATATTCCCCTTCCAACAAGTGTCAGTGTGGTTGAAGTGTCGGGGCCTTTGAGGACCACGTCTTGTGAACATGAGGCCATTTCTATCCATCTACAGAAAACCTCATCTGCTCAGTCTTCCTGGTTGGACAACACATTGAGCAGACCCTCAATATTGTCCCCTTTCCCTGTCCTCCACTTAATCTTGACCCATCCATTTAATCCTGAACTCTCAGTCAACTCCTCATCCATCCCCAGGTGGAGCTCCATGCACTCCATCTGTGCACTTATAGAGAGGGCAACACTTCTTCCTCATCTTCCATGCCTGTCCTTCCTAAAGAGCCTGTATCCATCCATTCTAGCCATCAGAGCCATCCCAACATGGCTCCATAGTGTCAATAAGATACAGCCCTGCAGGCATTCATGTGTCTCTAAGTCCTTTTTTTTTGCTCCCCATGCTGAGTGTGTTTCCATAGCAATATTTGGGTTGGGCCTCTGACAAATGTGTCTTACTGTCTGGAGTGACTGGAATGCCTCTGTGCTGCTCTGTGGGTGTTCTCCTGATGACCTGCAATCCCTCTTCAGGCTCTAGACATCTCTTGATGTCCCTGGTATTGAATTTGTAGGAGTGTGATGGATTGAGCTTCCTTTTCTCCAGCAAGTTTTGTTTAAAGTTCTTTAATACAATACAGGGTAGATCAAGTCCATGGAAAGGATACCTAGAGATTGGGATACATACTCTTCACAGTACTACTGTGAAAGTACCCTTTATCTGAGCTTTTTTCGGCCCAGATCTTGGACATAATTAAAAACGAATTTTTAAAATATATTTACTTTTTTAGTCTTTTCGTACCTCATTTAAATGTTGAGCATCCATTGGGTGTTAAAGATCATCACCTCACATTATGCAGAAGTAGAATCCAAATACTTTGAGAAAGGCCAGAAAACTTTTATTAATGCAGAAAAACCCT
Source organism: Agelaius tricolor (assembly GCF_023055355.1). NCBI lineage: Eukaryota > Metazoa > Chordata > Aves > Passeriformes > Icteridae > Agelaius > Agelaius tricolor. The sequence goes on from NW_027269262.1 coordinate 27,028,549, forward strand.
CATAGTATGTTCATCTGCAAATTTTGCCTATAATACTTTTAACATAATTTCTGTTGCTTTGAGAGTTCACTTTAAAAGGATTATTCTTATTATTGTTTCTGTCAATTTTGCTTTTGTTCCAGTAAGGTCTAATAGTGTAAATCTGTTACAACCTCTACACGAGCAAGAATGTTTTCTTTGCTGTCAAGGAAACCTTGGAGCTGTGTACATTAACAAGTCTAACTTCACTAAAAGAAATATGCCTTTTTGTGCTTTTTATTATTGCTAAATCCTTTAGAAATAACACTGTGCAAATGCATGGTGCACACCTTCTGAAAGAGCAGAAAATACTATATAGCAGAACAATAACATAATTTATGTGATGTGACATTTTCACCAAATAATTATTCATGTAATTTTTAAACAGCAAAGTGAATAACTGCATAATTATTCATAATTTGGTACATTTTTAATATATTGTTCTCTAATAAGTTACCTCTTGTTTGGTAATGTCATGGTTTGCTATGTTGTTTAGTTGCTAGTCACCTTAATTACAGTACAATCCAAGCATGTAACCAAATCCAAAGCAGAAAAAGAGCAGACCCCAAAAATGGTACATAATTATTAGAATTCTCACAAAAAAATAATACAGGTATAATCATCAGGAGAAGTATGAGTATCTTAGTTTAACTGATAACATTAAAATATTTGTGTTCAACACCTAAGAGCTGGGAACGTCATTCCTCATTTCATATTGGGTGTCTGTTTTTTTTCTGCAGGACTTTTGAAAACATAATTATTGGATGTCACATTTTTTTGCCTGACTGAGAAGACTTAGGAGGATGTAAATCTGTGGGTTAGTCATGAGCGGTGGAAGAGCTTGAGATCTGCCACATGGGTTAAAGTAGACCATGGCTCAGGGTGCCCTGGTAGCTCTCAGCTCACCACAATGTCATGCTTGCATCGATCTGACAACAGAAGGTCATTCTTGTAGAGGAATGTTAGAAGTCACCTCGTCCTGCCTACACAGAGGATGGTCATAAAACACAAGCTCAGACAGTGATGTCCCCCTCCTTTTCAGCTGTCTGAGACAGGCCACCAGTGCAGGCACGCACATGATACTCTCCATGTTCTCCAAAACACACACATATTTGTGGATCTCATAATCACTGGCATCATCCATCTGCTTGACTGGCTTTCCTGCCTAGATCCCAGCTCTTCCCACAGGTCCTCAGCTGCCAGCTGGTCCAGCCTAACATTCACGAGTGTGCACACACACAGACACAGACACAGACACAGACACACATACACACATATACAGACACTCATGCCTCTTGCAATGCACATTCTTGGCACAGATCCTCTACCCTCCTAATACTCCGTCCTGGATCTGACACCCAGCTAATTGATGACTGGTCTGGCTTCAAGTTTGCCAGCAAATACAGGCTTACACCCCAGGACTGTGGAAGATACAGTCACTGTCTAACAGCTGGCACACGGGCACACTTGTGGCCATGCTTCAACCATCAACAGTTAGACTCTCACCCACCTGACTCCTGAAGGTTCCCCCCGTTGCTGGATGTTGGTCCAGGGACACCACTATCTCTGTTCTGACTCCAGTAGCAACCAGAAATTTTCACTCACACACAAAGACGTCTCAGCAGTGTCTGGCCCTTAGTCTCCATGGTGCTCATACGCAGACAGGGGGGTTATTCAGAGACATCACTGAGAAAAAAGTTAGTAAAATTATAGGACAGACTGTGGTCATCAGCTGTAAGGCTCAGACAGACAACTGTACTGACCTCTTTCTGCTTTTCCTTTGCTTTTTTCCTCCTAGAATTTACTCCCCCTATTCCCTCACACCTCCCAGTCTAGGTCTTTGGTTTACAGTCTCATCAGTAACAAATCCAAGTTGATCTTCCTGAAAGTGGTGCCTTCCTTGACAGCCTGTCGATTAGAGTGACTGGTGAGTTTTGTTTCTTGTCCTTGTCTACATGTTTGTTTTGTGATCTCTGTGTATTTTGATTCTGGTCTCCCCCTTTTCCACTTTTTTCCCAATTGACATGTTCTCCAATTATATAACCTTACTGGAATAAGCCTTCTCTTTCTTGCACAAGATGTCATCCCTTTAATACTCATCAGGTTTAGGTCTCACCACTTCCTCCTTTATCATTCACCTGTCAGGTCTGTGTCCGCACAAGCATGTTCTTGCTTGTGGCTTATTCCCTTTATTTTTGTCCATCCTTGCCGTGAAGAAAGTCCCTTACCCAACACTCTTAAAGGAACAGACACTCTCCTTCCACACACCCTTACAACACTGTCTGGAGGAAAAGGTGCATTGGGAGGAAGAAAGAGTTGCACTACTAAAGCACACATTGTGGATGACCACTCACATCCTACATCCCATGACCCCTCACACCAGCATCTTTCAAGGCTGGTGTGCCTTGAAAAATGGCTCTTCCTTCTTTGCCTGCTCAGGCCTCAGACTCATGGTGAGTTACTTAGCTGGACTCAGTACAGTCCCCCAACAGCACCTCCTAAAAAAAATCGCTTTGTCCTAAAAGTGAAAGGGACTGGCTTTATAATGAAATATAGCAGCTAGTTGGCTAATACATCCTGATGTGTGGTAATAGAAATTCTAGTTGAGCAAGATATTTAAGGATGTACTTATTTTAAGCTGTTCTTACTGGCACATGCTTAAAACCCCCACTCAGTCCAGGCCTTTAGAACAAATTGGATTTGTTCTTTGCAAACTCTTCCCTGTCCAAGGGAAAAGTGCACTCCTAAATCTCTTTAAATATACTTGTGATTAAATATATTTGTATTTAAAATTATTACGTCTGAAAAATTTTAATCATTTGTGTGACTGAAGATCCATTCCTGAACAGTCAGGAATGCCTTCAAGCCTTAGGTGATAACCTACTAACATCAAAATCTGTTACAGATTTTTAATAAGATTCTTTAAACAGAAGCTTGATGGCAAAGATCAAATTAGGGGTTTTTTTAAGTGCTAAAAAAACCGTTGTTATATTTTAACATTAAAATAATCTTCTAATATATAAAAGGGTGTACACAAAAAGAAAACTTTCTAAATAGTTCTATTTCAGTCATTCATAAGGACTTCATATTTTGCAGCAGACTGACATTATTTTTATCCAGCATAGCTCTATACAGATACATTGGTTAGTTTTAAGGTGTTGTGCTTTCTTTTCCACTATCTCAGAGAGTTTTTCTGTCTTGTTGAGTATTTTCTTCCATTACTTTGGCTATGTCTAGGCAAGAAGTATATTACTTGTCCCCCTCTACTGCTTTTATCACTTTCTCCTTTGACCTGAGGCATTCAGATATTTCAGTGACACTTTCCAGTAATGAGATTTAGGAACATTATGATTTCACAGTACACTGTGTTAAAATATTGATTTTCTGAGCTACTGATCTGTAAGTGTTATTTTAAAAGCAAGATTACCAACTTAAAAAAATGTATTGTATTTTGCCCAATTCATTTTTAAGTAATCCATCATGAAATCTGTATTGACAAGGTCTAGAATCAACCTTTCTATTTCATCTTAGCATACATTTGTTTTATGGAATAACAAAAAATAATTTGGCTGAGGAAATTCAGGCCTTTTTCTTATTTAAAATCTATATTCTTTATTTCTCCTGAAAAATAGTAACTTAGTTATATCACTGCTTACACTGCAACCTTGAAATTGCAGATTCTTAAGTCTTATTTTGAGGGAAAAGGAGGGGGGAAAAAAAGAAGATTAATTATTCTTCTTCAGAACTGTTTGAAACTCATAATTACATTTTCCATTCAGCAGTTCAGAACTTACTTTTAATCCAAGTCAGAACAAAATTACATATTTGGAATTTCTCACAGAAAATTATTTGAGACTAGAATGCCTTGCAGATTTCCTATTCAGATATAATTTTTACTTTAAAAATATGTAATGTTTTAATTTTTCCATTTTAATTATATTTAAAGGATTTTGTATCACAATAAGTATAACATTTAAAGTAGAAATGTTGTTAGTATAGCGCACTGTAACATCATATGGTGAATTGATAGTATTTTTTATGGCATTACACAATTTAATGCAGTATGTTCTAATATTCAATATATCTTAGTAATAAGTTTTAGATAAGCTTATTTTTCTTTAACTAAGGTTTACCTGAGAAAAGTAGCTGGACAAGTAGCTTTAATCTGGATTTAAATAATTATCTGGACAGTGAGGTTCTGTAAAAACCTTAAAAAATAATATTTTTAAACCTTTTTAGGTGTTGCTTTATGTGGTTCTGAAAAAAATATTATTGCCTGTAAATCAAGGGCCTCAGCTGAGTAACTCCCAAGTTCCTCTGTTTGATTTTATTCAGGTAGCAATTTAATTTGAAAGAATACATGTGTTTGCTGGTCACATTGCAAGTCCTCCAACAAACAGTCCTGCCTTCAAACACTGTTGATATAAGCAAGGATACTTGATAACTTTGATATATGCAAGGATATATTGGATACTTTTATATAATTTAAAGATGCTTGATATATACACCAGTAAGGTAGCAACTTGATTTTTATATACTGTTGCCACTGGGAGAAGTTCATTTCCTCACAGATAAGAGGAGCAGATTAAGACATTTTAGGCATGCATGGAAACTGGCAGAACTAACAGTGTTACTCTACTAATTTATTTAACCACTACATCACCTCCTTATTTAGAGCTTAAAGTGTATTTCTGTTCATTCACTTAGATGACTTTAATATGTGGAAGTATATGGTTTGGATGTATGAAACAATTTGAATGATGCACAGTAACAGAAAGTAGACTTAAATGCATCTAAAAATGTCTTAAATACACATATTAACTTTAAAAAAATGGCAAGAATTAGGAGGCAGGAATTTTAAAGGACTTATGCACAGAAAGATTGTTTGCTATGATCAGGTCTGGTTATTCACTCACAAAATTCTTCTGCTTTAATTAATTTTCAAAAATGTGGGTGAGGCTGGTGGCCTTTTGCATGCCACTGGCTATAGCTGGTCTGCCTGGGAAGGAGATCCTTGGGAGGCTCTGGGCTTGCTTTGTTAGCAGCAGCTGCAGGACAGGACACAGACAGTGCCTCCAGACTCTGCAGGACTCTGCATACTGGGCAGATCACTCTGCTGCCAAACCTGCTTACACAGACTGTCCACAGGCTGCTCCTGGGGTATCTGCAAAGGGGAGAGAGTAAAGAGCTAATACATAATTGCAACACTTTGAGATCACGCATTTAGAATACTATATTTGTGATAAAATTTTATTCTACTGAAGAAAATTTTAAAAGGCTAAATTGACCGTATTTAAGCAAGCATGGCCTCTAAAGAGTTGATGTTAAATATACTCAAACCAAATAGAAAACCTCAGATTAAGAGTCATGTTTGAGAAGGAAGATATATTTGAGAGTACCAGAGGCATTTAAGGAAGATTTGAGGAAATAATAAAAACCATAAAAATAAACAACGGCCCACGGTAACACTTCTCACTTTGACGAGTACAAATCATGCATCAAAAGATCAGGCTACTTTCTTAGTCTCATCTGGGAAAACCTGTTCTATCAAGCTCATTTATTTTCTGGTTTGTGGTCTTGATCCTCCACTTGTGCCCATTATGTGGTACTTAATGCCCGAGCTCTCTTGCAAGTAAAATCAAAAGAGTTTCAAGGCAGAAAAACTTAGGCTGGTCCAGAGTATTTTCTTTGACTGATGTAATTGCAAAATACACCATGACTGTTATCTATGATTAATTTTGTTCCTTTTATTTGTAGCAATTATCTAGAACTAATTTACTTTTAAGTAAAAAAAGAATGAGAGACTAATGCTCACTCAATGGAGCACTCTTTTAATATCTAGCATGAGTAGAATCTAACTTGAAGGGCATGGACTTTATCATAAAGGCTATCAACTTTCTGCACCACTTGGCCAAGGATCTGTGGGGAGCTGATTAACACAACTGACACAGATGGTAAAGGTTTGGTCCAAGCCATACACATATTGAGAATAAAGTAACAGATGATTGGTTACAAGGTGGAATTGAGAAACTATTTCAAAATTATAAATTCCTTGGGATACTTTAATGACATTTGAAGGTACATTAACAGCAATTTCAGCTTAACTTAAAATATTGGGCAATAATTTTTTGACAATCCATTTTGTGGTTTTAAATACCTTTATCATTCTTAAAATGGGGACAGAACCACTGTACCTCTCTCACATGAAGCTAGTCCCATTTTTAAAATATTGACCTTGGAAACTGCAATACTCTGTACTATGCAAGTAACTATTACAGCTTACTCTCATAGAACAGTTCAGGGAACCTTGAATGCATTGGATCAGATGAGCATGGAATGCAAATACATTTGAAGTAAATATATTTTTAGGTTAAATGACTTATCACGATTGTAGTGTATGCTAAAAGTACTCCGTACCGTCTCCAACCAGACTCTTGCTAGTTTGAATTCTTCCTTACTAATTCTCCTTGTTTTATAGCTTTTCTTTCTTTTCCTGGGTTTTTTTATGGCTGGTAACCCCAGGACAAATGTGTTTTACAAAAGCTAGCAAAAAAGCAAGGAACTGCTTAATATCGAGAAGTAAGAATGGGGAATACAAGGTCAATAGTTGTTTTTCTCGTTACAGGACCTAGAACATTTAAATCTTGTCAGTTTGGGATTGCTGTTTCTTTCTGGGACTGATAAATATCACCCTGAAGTTTAGTGGTCTTCGAAAATAATAGAAGAGAAATTTCTCACCAATGTAAAATAATCTGCTGAATAATTTGCAAACTTCCAGGAGGTGTCAGATGGTTGGAAAATGGTCCTTAAGCCTAACTGTTTCTTTTATATATCAACTTATTTTTTCCACTCTTCTAAAATGTTGACTAGTACCCTCAGCACAAGTGCCTGAAGTTGTCTTACAAGATAGAGCAAAAACTTTCCATGAAATTTAATGGGATGCAAGCATGAACTAGCCATGAATATGAAAGCGTTACTGGGTTTATTTTCATTAGAAGGAAGTAAAATGCTTAGGGATGTCTCTAGGGAAACAAAGACAGACATCAGACAGTCTGAGGATCAATCTGGATTTTTGCGGATTGCACTATACTCTGACAATTACATTTACTCACTCAAAGAGTGATAGAATGGCTTGGGTTGGAAGTGACATAGAGATCACCCACTTCCATTCCCACTGTTGTGGGCAGGGCCACCTTCCACTAGATCAAGTTCATCTGAACTCCATCCAACCTGCCCTTAAACATTTCCAGGGATGAGGCATCCACAGTGTCTCTGGACTATCTGTTCCTGTACCTCACACCCTCATAGTAAAGAATTTCCTCCTTATATATAATCTAAAACTACTCTGTTTCAGTTTTAATCCATTCCTCCCATGTCCTGTCACTTCATGCTTTTGTAAATAGTCACTCTCCATCTGTCTTGTAGGCTCCCTTCAGGTACCTGAAGATCTTAATAAGGTCCCCCCAAAGCCTTCTCTTCTCCAGGCCCAAAAATTCAAATTCTCTCAGCCTTTCCTCATGGGACAGGTGCTCCATCCTTCTAATCATCTTGGTGAGCCTCCTCTGGACTTGTTCCAAAAAATCTATGTCCTTTCTGTGGTGGAAATGTCATAGTTGGATGCAGCAGGTGGGGGTCTCACACCTGGTTAATTATTCATTATATGAATCTAATCCTGTGTTTGGAAGTTTAAATTATAATACAGGTAGTATTGTACCCAGAGAGGTATAAAAACAGGTATATCTTTCAGGAAGTATGCTGGAAGGATTTTTAATATTTTAGGCTTAACAGGAACCAGGAGGTCTGGATTTAGGTTAGGTAAACCTGTAGGGGCTTTCATGACAAACTACTCATGAGGACTGGCTACTGCAGATAGAATTTTATCTTTATTCTCCGGACTGAAAGTTTGTTGTGTAATAGAAGAATAAAAGCTAACTTTGTAAAAGAGATTTTATTCATAATCAATAATCAAAGAGGTTTATTCCTAATCAATAACATAGAAAAAGACTTTTGGCAAGGCAAACATATTCAGTTTCCCTGGTGCACTTTTTCACTCCTTCCTAAGTTCCATTCTGAAGTGCAGTCAGAAAAAGTTTTTTTGTTAATATATGCAAAATCACAGACACAGCTGATCTTGAATATGCAGAAAATGCTACAAAAAACATCTGTGGCAAGTAAAAAACAAACTGTCAGGTCACTAATTAGAAATTCATTGTCTGATTGGGCTGTTTTTACTTGTCTGTTCAGATCAACTGCAGGGGATGTTTCTCCTGGGTTTCTATTTAATGGACAATTCTGTACTCCAGTACACTTTTTAGAAAATAAAATGCAATTTCCAAGCCTCATTTGAAGACATTGTGTCCTTTTCTGAATTACTTTTCTCCTCATTGCTGATTAAATATCTCTGTGTTTTGTCTGATTCTTTCAGTAATGTTCATCTTCAACGCTTATGACATCATCATTGCTTTCAAGATAATGAAACACATTGTCACCAAAACTGGTCTGTGAAATAGCCCTAATTGTCCTAAATGCTACATCTGGGACAATGGCAAGTAAGGATGAGCAGCTGATTGGGAAAAGTAATGTCTAAGTCTACAAAACCATGATAGTCAATGAGGAACAGAAATGGCTATGAAACAATTTTAGGGAATATGAGCAGGCTTCCCGATAACTTCACAAGTTTAAAAAAGGGCATATTTATATCTTGGTGGTAACCCACATTTCTGAGGTAGGTTTGGTGTTATCATGCAAGAAGTGGAAATATTTTCTACCAATATCAACAAGTTTTCCACATCACATGGTGCCACACCTCTTTAGGGAAGAATGGGCCTCTGTTCTAATGGATGATGGCTCATTTTCAGCTCTTGGTCTGTTCTGGCTGGTTTTGGAATATATTTGTATTTTTAAAGTATCTTATTTTCTCCTAATTACAGGCTTCTGTAATTCAATGAATTGATTTTCCCCCCTTTTAGGATTTTGTATTACCTGTCTTTATATTTTAATACATCTGAGTCTGTTAGCAATAACATGAAGCCCCATCACTGTTTTTCTTTAAGTAATATGATCACTCTCTATTCTTGAAGTAAATTAACAGTGCTGGCAGCTACATTAGATTAGAGAGTGAAATATAAATGTGTACCTATAGGAATAGTTTAGACTTTCTTCTTCAATAAATTTCAAGAAGTTCCTTGTGGATGGTTTAATTGATATGATTTTCTGTAACAATACTTAGAAGGCAGAGATTCTTGCTCACAAATATAATTTAGAATATGAATGGCTATTAGAAGAGAAGATGTAAAATTGAATAGCAGTGCATGAAATGTTGTTACTATGTACATTTATTAAGTTGCTGTTTGCTCAGTAGAAACACCTCTGCAAACTGTTAAAAACTTCCTGATTTCTTATTGAGGAAAATTTCTCTACTAACAACTACAGCAGCCCTAGACAATCTAAATCTTCCAAAATGCTCAAAATAGCTTTTGTTCTAGCCAGCTAGAAATATAAATTATTTTTATGGATGTGCTTAAGACATTTCCCTTCTTCACCTCTTTGGAATAACTCTAATGCCATACAATTGCAGGAAAATCTACAAATCACATTTCATTGTTTGGTGTGGTAAAGGGAAACATGACATAAGAGATGTAGTTTTAAATGGTGGATTTCAGTGGAAAGTTATGGCCAACATATGTGAGATACCCATTTCTACCTGAGAAGTAAATGGTATTTATACAGATGACACATCAAAATACAAATGGGTAGGCAGTTAAAACATCTTGAACTTAACTGTGAGCATTTAACTTTTCAAGGAAAGTCAAGTCTGGTTAATTGGAGAAAATCTTGAAAAATGTTAAAAAAGGGATGGTAATTTTTCTGGAAAGAAGTTTATTTTAAAAAATATTTGCTTTTATTTGGCAAAAAGATGTTCAATGTGGGAAAGGCTTTTCGAGGAGGAATGTGAAATATGAAAAACTAAGATATTTTGCAGACAGAAGTCAATTTATGAAAATCATTGTATAAGATGGTCACTGTTACTACAATAATAGGATATGAGCCTTGATAACCGTTATACTTCTATGCTTCTATGCTAATTCTGGCCTAAGTCTTTTGTAAATGAAATGGTGTACCACCACAGGTTTCTTCCCTCTGTTCCTCTGCTACAGGTGTGGTGCTTCAGCAGGGCACTTTGATTCATCTCTGGTCACTCATTAGTGTCTCAAAACAATGACAAGAAAAATATGGGATTATGCATCTTTGGGAATCATGTGTTTCTGTCATTTTGATTGTTCAAAACAGTTTTGAGTTGACAGTCAGGCAGGTTCAGACTCCTACTGAACTAAATGATACCACAAAATGATTGAAGATACCCCTAAATTCATGTTTGGATGTTATTCAGTGTCCCTACTAAAATTCAGATTTTGTTTTGCATTTTTTATGGTTCTCTAATCTCTGTATTCTCCCACGTCCTGGAATACAAAAGAAACCTAATATTAATTTAGATTTATTGTGATTTCACATTATTCTGGTGCAAAATGAGTCCATCAGCTCAGTGCCAGGAATATTCAATTCCTTAAACTGTAGGATTCCTTGTACTCTAAGAACTCCACATTGGCACTGGCATCACATCTGAGGGAGGAATTTTGGCAAGTATAGGTCAACTTATTTAACTTTCCTCTTGCAAGTTCTACACTTAGGAAACAAAAAGGTAACACTGCATGTTAGCATAACTGTTAATAATGACATTTGAGACATTTGCATTAAAACTGCAAGTTGAAAGTGGCATTGCAGAGAATCTTAGAAAACTGTAATACGATATTGCTGGTTAATATATAAAAATGGTTTTGTTTTAATTCTGCTTTAGTCAACAGACTAAATTTTAGTAGGATGAATGTGACATTGCTGTTATATAACTAATAACTGTTCAGGAAAAGGATGAAAACTCATTTTCCCTTACAGGTATGTTTCTTTTAAACTATTACTACTTTTAAACTACTACCTCTTTATGCAGTCTAGGGAGGCTAGACAGAAACTACAGAAGAAAAGAAAGGCAAGGCTGTTTTTCAAGGATCTAATGCATGCCATAGCATATCTCCCATATTCTGACAGGATTCCCATTGGAACTGATTTGTCAGGACCAGGCAGGATTTGAGGACTTGTTGTCCAGAGACAGAGGCTTGCTTGTTGCCAGGGCTCCAACACTATCATAGACTCATGGAATGATTGGAATCTTTAAAGATCATTTACTCCAACCACCCTGCCATTAGCAGGAGCATCTTTCACAAGATTAGATTGCTCAAAGCCTCATCCAAGTGGACCTTGAACATTAGAAACTTGTTCATAAAAGTCACAGTAGTGAATCCAACCCACACACAGACTTGCTAGTCTAATGCATACCCTTAGATGCTGGTACCTTAGGAGATCGATCAGAGGATGATAATTTAAAATGTATTTTCTAAAATTATTGATTGATGTTTGAGGTCAATGAATATTAAGTCCCACCCTCTTTTGTAAAATTGGAGCTGTTTGGCTTGATGAAATAATCAAATTAATAAATCATATTACTCCAAATATGCTAGGCACAATCCCAAGGGAGTATCAGTCATGGCAAACTATTTCCTCTTTCTAGAAAAAATTTAACATTTTAAGGATATGATACCTCACAGTCCTTCCCAAATCAAAAGTAACACCATGCCCATAGTGAATTAGTAAGTTCACTGACAATATTTCTTCAATATATTATGAAAGATGAGGTTTTATGATCAAATACATTCTTGATCAATTTATTTCATCACTTACCACCTAATTGTTTCATTATGACATTTTGTCCCTCCTCAGATTGAAACAATTGATTTAATATATTGTATAAAATGACTGTGCTTCTCAAAAAGTTAATCAAACTATTGTCCGTTGATGTCTGAACTACTGCCCTGCAATTAATATATGAGATGTTTAAAATATCAGTTAGAAATTACTCTCCTTGATAAATTCCTCTTATTTAAATACATTTACTGGAACTTTATAAAGTAGTACTCTGCAGTGGAGAGACTTGATCCTTTTAAGTTCCATTTTTAAAAGTTCAAAAGCACAACTACATATTGCAGATATTCATCAAGATATAAATTAAATGCTCTGAATCATTGAGTGTCCAATAATTTAATATTTATCAGTGGCAACCAGATATTTTTCTAAAGTACCCAGTCTGCCCCATTTAAAGGGGAAGAAAAACTATTCATGTAATTTAAAAAATGCCACTTTCACTTCCAGAAGTAATTAGTTAGTAACTTTATCTTGAGCTTTCTTCTGTATTTGCTTGCTGGGATGACAGAATAAAGATCAAATAAATTTAAATGACTGATAATAAATTGATAGATGAAATAGAAATATTTGGCATTTCAAAAAAAGCAAAATTGTACTTTGAGTGATTTGGAACCTGTATCTGTATCTTTATTATTGCTTTATTATTACTTATTGCCTTGCAATAAGTAATTTTGTTTAAAGTGATCTCTGATTTTATTTTGGATTTGTATCTTGATTTAGGAAAATTTCTATTCTGCATACATTTTTTATATGACATGATGTTCTGCTGATATTCTTACTAGACAGAGATTCCAGGGGGCAAAAATAAAGGAAAACTAAATTGAACCCTAATTAAGAATGTTGTGAGAATTTCCAAGCCCTCCAGGACCTGGAGATGCCCCTCTTCCAGCACACACACTCACAGAGGCCACCACCATGGCCCCACACACAGGCTGCCAGAGATGGAGCAGTGTCCCCAGGCAGAGCACTGCCCCCAGATAGATTCTTCTCCCATTGCTTCCACTTTGACCCCCATACACCCTGCTTTCTCCCCTTGCTTCCTATGGGATCTGCAGCCCAAAGTTTCTCCTCCATTCACTGTTGCTTATACTTTTTAGCACTGTACAAATACCACTCTGTCCCTCCAACCTCGGGCAGCTAGACCTGGGGGCATTGTGGCCACCACTGATTCTCCAGTAGCTGGAATTTAGACCTTGCAGAAAATACACCACAGGTATAATCTCCCTGCCTAACTAGGGTTGTCCTTGAGGGCACAGGTCAGGAATGCATCAAAACAGTTCTTGAATATCCTCAGCAATGAAGAGTCCACAACCTCTTTGGGCAACCTCTTCTTGTGCTCGGTTACCCACTCAGGAAAGGAGTCCTTCCTCGTCTTCAGGCAGAACTTCTTGTGCAACAGTTGCCTCTTACCTTCATAATTTCTTCACTAACAGATGATTCATGTATTGGAATGGACCGAAACTGCATCTGAATGTTTTAATATTGGGTTTATGGGCTGGATGTGGCCTTCTTTGCTCCTCTCTGTTGCAAATGTGCATTGCAAAATACTGATAACTTTAAGTGCAGTTGCTGTACAATGGTAGCAGTTGTAATCCTCAACCATTTCTGTACTATGTATTTCATAATTCCAGTCTGAAGTACCATTTCCTGCTCCAAAACACCTTTATTTCTACTCCAAAGAACAAGTAGTGCAAAAGAATAAACAACATGTAACACCGAATGTGGGTTTAGCTCTTAATTTCAGACTTAGTCATTATGATAATAGATTTCATTTGTGTATCTCTGTGTGAACCATGACAGCAAATCTCTAACAAAGGTGCTTCAAAAGATGCATGAGTAGAGCAAGACTCTGCTAATGGATGTCTTTATGCAGACAAGCTTAATGACTCTGACAAATGAGCTTTAGAGAATCATGTAAGGCCACTTAAGAGGTTACTGTTCTGCCCCCAGCTGTCTGCCAAATCCTCTGCTAATTGCTACCACCCACAAAATTAGTAGAAGTAGAAAATGTGAGCTGATTCTGTATCCCTAATAAAACTCCATCAGTTGAGCCTGTAGCTTATGAAAAAAAATCCTATAAGCTGGCACTGCTCTTTTGTGCCATACTTACAAGGCAATTTCTCACCTAAAGCTAGGTATGAATCTTCATAGTGGTGCTATGCAGTATCAAATTTAAACCTGACAGTATAAAGGGAAATTGAACAGTACCTAACATTTGGGGGTTTTGTGGGGCTTTTTTTGGTTGGTTTTGGTCTTGGGCTTTTTTTTTTTGGGGGGAGAGGGGAGGGGGAAGGTTGGTCATTAAACAGATATGATCAAATATAGAATCATATAAACACAGAAGGGTTTAGGTTGGAAGGGTCCTTAAAGGTATTCACAGCTTAAAGACAACGTAATTTTTTTCCTTGCCCTTGATTTTCTTTAGTTAAAAGTAACCAGATTGTCTTCATTATATGCTTCTTGACTCCTCTTAAGATACTTGCATGGTTAGGGTGTTACTGTGATAAGAGGTAATCAAAGTGACATTGCAGTACCTTCTATTTTGTCCTTTTCTCTTGACTATGATCAGTTGCTGCAAATGTAGCAGTCATAACAAAATTTCCCTGTAACTTGATCTGGATAGAGTGTTTTGAAAGGTATCTACTCTTAGAGGTAGAGCCGCACAATTTTGTATTTCAATAGGAAGTAGGACCTGCCTGATGCGGTTCATTTGGCATAGTTTTTCAAAGCAGTTTCAAATTATAGTACTTTGAAGCACTTTGAAGAACTGTTTTCTACCTCATTTGACCTAAATAGTTGAAAAAAAAAATTGCCTTAAAGAGGTAGTGTTATTGTTTTGGTTTTTTTTATATAATCATGAACTTCCCCCTAGTGTTTTCTTTACTAATACATGCCTAGTTTTTTGTTAAACAAGGTCTTTAAATGTGGGCTTAAATCTTAGTGGCCAGATTCACACCATTCCAGCTGAATGAACAGTTAAATTATTTTCTGACTGTGGATCCCTTGTGCCCTCAGCCTATTTCCTGAGATAAGCATTTTGTAGCCAAGACATAGAGTGTTCTAAGATCTAGTGTTTAGCTGGATTTAATGTTTATTCCTCCTAAAGGTTCTTGGTTTGCATCAGTTTGTTTCAGTGAACTCAGTAACCAAAACTCTTTGATATTAGATTAACTGGCATGTTGCTTACTGTAGAAGGTTTCCAGCCCTATTTGCTCAAACTGCAAACACTTTGTATTGTAGATTTAAGTTTTCTTAACACTTTGGCCATCTGCAGTTCTTCATGCCGAATCTCTCTATCGATTCAGCTTCTTCATGGTACCGTATTGCACCCAAAAATTACATGGGTAACAGCATTATTATCTGTAAGGTCTCAGCTGAGACTCAATACTGAAAATAAGTTATCTCATTCAATAGCCATGCTACATTTCTATTTAAAATGGAAAATGTAATAAGGCAAGATTGACCATGACATTTAATTTTCCATCAACAGAACACGATGATTTCTCTGAAAGAAGATTTTTTATTCAGTAAAATATATTCCTGAGCAATATGGTGATAATGAGAAGATTTTAAATGAAAAAGGATTGCATAATGTTATTAATGGCATTCTGGAATTAATATCTATATATTTTTGTGCATCAATCCTTCAAAGCAATAGAATTTATAGGTTTGTCTGTGAAATTTATCTAGTGGACAGATCTAGGAGCTCTGTTTGCTAGATAGGAGCTGTATAGGACTTCAAAATCATGCTGGTGTTAAAATCAAAATCAGGAGTTTTATGTATTTAGAATGTAAACAAAAAATCAAGGAGTATGACAAGCATCACATTTATTGGATGGTAGATTGAAGTGTAGAAAAACTTGTTTTTCAAGTTCAATAAAAACTGATCACAAAAAAGCTATTTAAATATTTTGAGATAAGCCCCCCCAAAAATGTAAAAGAAAAAAAAAAAACTAACAATGTCATAGATGCCAGTGTAGTCCTATTTCACACAACCAGCACACTTGCCTTTTGTCCATTAATTTCTAGATGTCATATGAATTGCCATATCTAATGAGAGATTATAATTCAATTTCCTGAAATTTCAACATGTGAAAACTAGTTTGTGCTTTTGTAGTTCATAATTATCCCTCTGAGAGGTCAAGGACCAAATGTGAAATTCTGAAATAGCCTACAAGTTAATGCTCTACAGGAATACAGATGGACTCTGCTAAAGTAGCTGACTGATGAAAGGATTGCACAAGCCAATGCATGCCATGTTTAATGCAATATGTAGGCATAAATCAAAGTCCGGTGCTGCAAAATCTGTAGCTCTGGCAGATGTTTCAGAAACACTGCACTACAGCAAACAAACAGGGAAGAGACCCATTTGTGAGACTTTTTGATATAAATGAGAGGAAAGTAGTGAAGCAAGGCAAATTCTCCATATCCCTTTTCTACCCTCCAGGCAACAAATGTCTCAGAAGCCCAAATCTCAGTACATGAAAAGAAACTTTGAATTTAGGAAGGCTCCAACTCATGCAAAGAAATTTTACAAATAGTTCCACAAAAATGGTATGATTCATACTGAGCTATCCACTGAGTTCACTGTGAGAAACAATGAATCAGCTTTCAGGCTTTTGTTTATGGGTGTGAGAAAGGGCTTCTACTAGGCATAGAAAACATCATCGTAGAGAAAAAAAAAATGGAAGATTGAAAAGATTTTTTGATCTGGCAATGCATTCTCTGTTTGGTTGTGTACAAATCTTGTGGATTGATTCATGAAAATAGACAGTAGTTCAAAGCCTTTACTTAGTTCAATTGAGGTTTATTCTTTTATATTTTGTATAACTAAAAAGGAAATATCTAGTGTAAGGGAATGATCTGAGTTTTCTATATAGTCAGTGCTGAGAGAAGAAGACTTTTTGAAGTCATATCTACTTAGTACTGAAATAAGGGCATATCATAAATAGAATAAATCATCATTACAATGGAAACTTTCTCCTGACTGTATGACAGACTGGTTGATAAGCTTGGACCAGATACTTATCTCTTAGGGGGTTAAATTTAGATGACAAGATTTATACCATAAGTTTCACTTAGAAATATGAGGCAGTCTTCCCTCAAGAAGACTAGCAGCCAAATCATATCAGCCCTTGGAATTTTTTTCTTTTGTGTATGAATGAGAAGTAACACTATTAAACTCTTAAACTCTGGGCAAGATCAACATCAGTGCTTATTAATTAGTACTCTTAAATACTTTGTATAAGCCCTCTGTTTCTGAAACCTAAATAATTTCCTTTAAAGTATTTGGATGTAGTCCTCTAGTATCTTTTAGGAATTCTACTTTGAATTTCCAAGTTTTCTACTCTCCTTTACAATCTTACAGGTTTTGCACACTTCTCTCCTTTCCATTTTTAAACACGGCATTTTGTAATAATTATGTATAATAGCCAGATGACAGTTAACCAGAAGCCATTAATTTTAGAACCCTCTTCCACTTGGAATTCAGCATAGCCTTTGACACTGTCTCCCACAGCATTCTTCTGGAGGAGCTGGCAGGCCATGGCTTGGACAGGTGTCCTATTCTCTGTGTTAAAACTTGCCTGGATGGATGGACCCAGGGAGTAGTGGTGAAAGGAATTGCATCCAGTTGATGGCTACTCACTAGTGGGATTCCCCAGGGATATGTGTTGGGTCCAGTCCTGTTTAATGTTTTTATAGATGATCTGGATGAGGGGATCGACTGCACACTCAGTCAGTTTGCAGAGTGCAATTTTTGATCTGCTGAAGGGAAGGAATGCTCTACAGAGGGATCTGGACAGGCTGGATCCATGGGTTGAGATCAACAAAATGGGTCAACAATCAGAGTATCAGGTCCTGTGCTTTCACAAGAACCCCAGGCAGCACTACAGACTAGGGGCAGGGTGTTTGGAATGGAACATGAGCCAGGAGTGAGCATGAGTGGCCAGGGCAGTGAATGTCTTCCTGTATTCAGCACTGGTGAGGGCACATCTTGAGTCTTGTGTATAGTGTTTGGCCTCTCATTCAAGAAAGACATTGAGGTGCTGAAGGTGTCCAGAGCAGGGCAACTAAGCTGGTGAAGAGTCGGGAGACTAAGTCATATAATGAGCAGCTGAGAGAAATTAATTCTATGATACCAGTGTGTTTAAGTCTGATGGCTTTAAAAATATCTACAGCTATGTCTGTATAATAATGTTTTTCCTTCACAAAAGCATGGAAATTCACAGGTAAATTTGAGCAGCTTTTTGTCATGGTTTTACCTGAGTCAGAAACCAAGCCCCATGTGACCTCATGGCCACTCACATGGGAAGAGAACCAGAAAGGCAAAAGCTGGAGAACTTATGTGTTGAGATAAAGACAGTTTAATAAGGAAATCAAATCTACACAACCAAAGCAAAACAAGGAATTAATTCACTGCTTCCCATGGGCAGGCAGGTGTTCAGCCATTCCCAGGAGAGAGGGGCTCCATCACTCATACCGGTTACTTGGGAGGATAAACTCCACCACCAAATCCTTCTTCATTCTTCCTCCCACTTTATACACTGAGCATGATGCTATATGGTTTGGAACATCCCATTGGTCAGCTGGGGTCACCTGTCCTGGCTGTGTCTCCTCCCAACCTCCCATGCATCCCCCCCAGCCCCCTCACCAACATGGCAGCACCAAAGCAGAAAAGGCCTTGGCTCTGTGTAAACCATGCTCAACAACAACAAAAGCATCTCTGTGTTATCAGTTCTGTCCTGTGTTCAGCACAAATACAAAACACAGCCCCATATCAGCCACTGTGAAGACAAATAACTCTACCCAGCTGAAACCAGTGCACTTGCCTTTCTCATGCTGCTGCATCTCTCTTTAAGGATGATGTGATACATTAAGTGCTCATTCAATCCAATGTTTGAACTCAGCTGATGTTTATGAAAATTCTAATGGATATTTGGGTACAGCCTTGATCAGGATGCAAACAACATGAATGAATTTTAGGACTTCTAGACTGACTGTGCATTGTTAAGGAAGGGGGTTTTACTCCTTTGTAAAGTGCTTTCCCTCCTCCTTCTTCTAAGGTTCTCAGCTTCATGTGCTGCCTCCCCAGACTAGAGCTGAGCACAATAGAATCGGATTTTAAAGGGACTTCGAGTGAAACATCAAAATTTTAAAATGTGAAATCTGACTTAGTGCTCCAAACCATGAAAGGTGGTTTAAAAGTGTCTAAAGATTTTTTTTTTACTTGCACTTTGCATCGTTCTTTAAAAAGTTAGCTAATGTTGTATTTTAGTAATATCACTGTTCTCAGACTTTGAGAAAAACTGCTTTGCAATCTTTCTGAGGCCTAGTCCTGAAAAATAAAATCATTCTATCAAAAATGAGAAAAGGGAAAGGGAAATTAAAATGACGCTCATCCTCAAGCCAAGATGACAAAATACTCAAGGCTTTCTTGCATTTTTCAAATGAAACTAAAAAACATATCATTAGAGAAAAAGTGATATACACAAATTCCATCAAGAGAAATTGTGTTTTCTGAAATGGAAGCATGGAGCCAGTAGATAATGAAGGATATGACAATTCAAATGGTCAGAGTATAATTTTCCCTCGCATTTGGTGTTTGCTGAAGCAGCCTATTTTATATACATGTTCCTGAGCTAGTCATAGGTAGTCAGAGGGAAAAGCCTTTGAAGACCTTCATACAAGATTTGCATATGTTTAACTTTGATACCTAAACTCTTTTATTATCTTTCTTCCCCAAACTGCTATATAGCAATGAACTTTCCTTTTGCAAGTATGCACATAGCAACCTAACATTGTGCGGTGCCTTGGTGTTTATCTCAAATCTGGCCACATTAGGATTCCAAGGAAGAGATCTTCCAGTTTAGGAATTTCAGTTTATTCTGTTAAATGTCCCCTTCAATAGCAAGATTAACTCTATCTTTTTATTTGTTATAAGCAAAGAAAAAATAATTCATCTGAGATGTTAACATTCTTGACTGACTGAGTGGATTTTAACTTACTCTCTCCTTGCACTACAGTAACAAGCATTCATTATTTCAAGCGTATTATTGGAGAGTATGTGATCCATAAAAGATATTGATTTAGTAGGACTATAATGAATAGAATTTCCAGATATAACTTAGACAATTACGTTTACTAGAAGAAAATTGCATACTGTGAACAATTCCTTCCTTTAAAAACAAAAAAATTGTGCTATATGTAAACAAGCAAATGTACCTTGTTTGCTGAAATCAAACAATTTTTGTTTGATTCTGTTTACACAGAAATTTTCCATGTAAAATTTTTGACTTTGCAGGATGTTTGCTGGGAAGGTGGGAGGGCAAGACTCGTCCAGACTGGGGAGGAGTCTTGCCTGGGAAGGCAAGGAGAAGTCCCAGGACTCCTTCACCTGGGAAGGTGGGAGGGCAAGACTGCTCCAGCAATCCAACTATAAGAATATTCACCTTGGAGGTAGGTTCTCAAGTTTCAGTTCCTCTTGCAAATAATAATTATGCACTCCTACAAGCCAGAGTACCTTCAGTAAAACTGGCTAAGACTGCTCACACAATTGTTCTTCAGAAAATCTTATCCAGTCTCTTGAAGATGTTTGACCATATACTTTAAATTGGAAGGATTTCATTTAAAGTTTTTTTTAAATGAAAGTTTTCCCAGCAGTGCATTTTGTGAGAAGGAACAGGACTGGTTCAAGGGGTCACCTATGGAAGAAGTTATGTAACTTTGAATTTTGGCAGCACAAAGCTCATATTTGGATACAGCTGATACTAAGTCCCAGGTGTTACCACAGAAATGAGACATAAGTGGAATTTTTTCACTGGTTTTTAGCCAGGGAGCTGCGGGATACATTTCCAGTTTTGGCATTATATCTGACTGGTTTAGCAAAGAAAGTAATATTTGGCTGTTGGAGACACCTGAAACAGTATGGCACACCTGAGCCCTGTATGGGGACATTGGGTACTTCTGGTTGAAATTCTACACAGAAATATTAAAAAAAAAAAAAAAACAACAACAAAAAAACCCCAAAACCAAAACCAAACAAACAAGCAAACAAACAAAACCCCAAAAACAAACAAACAAACAAATCCCATTAAAAAAAGCACCCAACCAAATATTTTACTTCCACTTGAAACTCTGGAGACATTAACTGACCTTTGACCTTTATAACAAAGACCTGAGATGTCCAAGACTGTGTGTACACAGCAGATGCCAGCATTTCACAGTGTAATTTTTGTCTCTCCAATATGTCATGTTTTTAAAAGGTGTGTTCCTATTCCCAGCCTGTCATGCCTGTTCTTGTGGAAGCCGAACTCTCTTACCCGGGTTTTGCAGAAGCTTCCAGGCCAATCAAAGTCAAGGGGATCCCCATGGTGGCTCAGTGACAGCCCTTCAGTGTGGTGTCAATCCCCTGCTCTAGGTGAGGCACTGGTTTGACATGCAGAACTGCAGGCTGTCCCCAAGCAAATAAAAACACTTATTTAATACAAAATGTAAGTAAAATGGACAACTATAGTTTTCTTCCACTCTTGTCACAGCTATAGCTGTACAATATTCCTAAGTAGTTCCTGAAGATGTGATTAATGGCAGCTTTTGCTACTAAGATCTACAAATGATGTTGAAAATTGCACTGCTAATACCAGAATAGATATGCATCACTTATGAATGTATATAATGTGGTTTTATATATAATGAGTCTAGATTTTTATTTATGCCTTTGTGTAAACATGTCATTTTCATATCCTCATATTTTCATATCTTATCAAAGAAAGTAAATTTATTTCATTAGGAGACATGCATTTATCTAATTCCTTCTGTGATTGTCTTTTGCATAAAAATTCCTGTGTATGTGCCATGTGCATGTATTTTAGCTCCTTTGAGCTAGTTTAGAGCAGGAGGAATAGACAGAGCTTTAATAATCTCCAAGAAGGCAAAATTATAATTGTTCTACCTGTTTTGAAAGATAGATTTAAAAAAATTATTACATTTTTTCTCTTACTTATGAGGGACATATCTTTAAAATGTTGCTTAATTAAAAATCCCAGTATTTTCTGTGTTAGTGTTTTTACTTCCCTTTATCACACTACAAAGCAGACACTGAATGGTAGATAAGTTTTTCAGAATGTACACTTGCCAGTAGAATTTTTCATTCAGTGGTAATATTGGGGTGATTGCAGCTTAAGAGAGCCAATGCTGTAGCCAGGTTTCTGTGGCCAGGGTCCCTGGCTACCATTGAAAAGGGAAGTTCTCCCTCAGTGCAGGTGTCAAGGGAGCAGTTTGGTATGACAGTGTCAATGAGAGCCTAGGGACTCCTCAGTGCAGGCATCATTGATTTAAAAGACAGTTATAGCTCCTCTGGAATCATTTGGCCTATCCCCATAAATACACTCTTAGGGGCACTAAAGCACATGTTACTGGAACAATAGTGTGTGATTGCTGTGCGTTCAGTTTTACACTGTTGATGCTGTAGTTGAAGGTGTAATTCTATATTTAGACATAAGTAGTCAGAGGATTATTGTGCACTTCCAGCACAGGAAGTAGTTGTAGCCTCCTTTTTGTTAAGGCTAAGATCAGTATTATCTTAAATCCTGGGAAATCTTAGTGACAAAATCCTACAGTGAAAGTATGAAAAATTGGACTGTGTTGGGGCAATTTGCTATGATTGAAGGAATTGTCTTTATTCCTCCTCCTTCTTTAGGTTTTTAAATGACTTTTTCTCAGTTCATCTTGCTCTTTGTCCATGTTCTCAGTTAATAATTCTCTTTGTTAGTGTCCACATATAATTTGTTTTATTGGTTTTTGGGTTTTTTTTGCTATGGACTATATAGTTTTATTTTAGAGATAGTAAAAATGCCAGATTGCTCTTTCTGTGCATTACATTAACCAAATTCTGAAGTGTAATATGCCATGAAGAACTTAGCCATAGCAAATCAGTATCATTTTAGAGAGAAAACAAATGAAGTCTCAATAAAACAATATGTGGATAATAGAAACTCATGCAGAAAAAGTGTGAGGATAGGTTTGACATTCACCTCTACAAGACTTATGCAACATTTAAGGTCTTTATATAATTGTAAAAGTAAAACCAAAACTTAGTAATGAACACTTATTTGGATAGACCGAAGGATGTAGTCAACCAAAGCTAAAGGCAGTTGATCTCAAACATCCTTCACCTTCCTGTCCTGTTCTTGTCCTTTGCTTGTCACCATACATTGGCCACAACACACAATGTTTACAATAATGCTTTGAAAGGCTTGTCTCCTATAATGCAGAAAAAATAAATGCTTATCTTACATTTTGATTTTAGTCAGACAAATATTTTTTTCTTATCTGTATAATAACAATAAATGTCCAGAACATGTATATATTTGAAAGATTATTGTTGTATTAACTTCTGAAAAGAAACACTAATAAATACAGAAGACAACAAAAGAAAATTACTTTTTTTCCATCTCAACACATGGCTATTAAAGCAAGGAAATCCACGCACCCCAACCCTCCACAACTCCCCTGAACAAAAAAATATTTTTAGTGGTTTTCACCCTATAAAATGATGTAACTGCAGTGAGTCATGATGTCATGAACAGAAGAGGTTTGGCCTGCAGATCTCTCAAAGACTTTGCCTGCCACTGATTTGGTGTGAGAACAAAGTCAAACTGATTATGTTACACAGAGAAGAACTCATTCATTTGTTCCAGGCAAACACAGTAATATAACCAGAATATCTTTCAGTCTTTGGTATTCACATCACATCAAGAAATCATGCTGACACTTTCTAATTTACTTTACAGCAATGAGTAAAAACAACCTTTGAAAGCTTGGTTGGCTTTGGAGGAGGAAAATTAAGAGGACATAATACAGGCTACTAAAATTAGAGCAGGACAGAGAACAAGAACTTCTTTGCTCTCTAAGCATTCTGATGAATCTGAGATTAAATTAATTAGGAAGACAAGATTTCTTCTCTAGTTTAGTGGTACATTAACTGAGATGTTTGTTATCTGACACTGAGACCACCTTTCACATGGCAGCAGCATCTGTCATTTTAAATTCCCTTTTATTAACCCCATGACAGATCAGTCTGACCAACACTGACCACTGGGAAAGTCCATTGACAGCTAACTCCTGCACCTTGCAGGAAAGTTTGGACCAAGCAAGTCAAAAATCATGCCATGGGCCATTTTATCTGTTCATTGACCCTGTTAACCTCACCAATGCAGACATGGGCAACATCTGCAAAGAATACTTTGCTTGTACTGTAGCCCAGTTATAGCTGAATCACTGAGAAATTATGCTCCCATATGATGGACAGTGGATTTTTTCCAAATGCATTCCTTCATTCCGTGGATCAGTGCAGGAAAGAAAAAGGTGCCTCATCAGAAAAATAATGATGTAATATTTTAGAAATTCAGAGAATTGATTCATTGCTTTCTGATTTGGCTAGTGTAACATTTCTCTCCTTTTTGCTTGGAAGGCAATCCCAAGTTATGTGCTCTGGTGGAGACTGAGCAGGGAGGTTGGTCTAGATGGTCTCCAGAGGTCTCTTCCAACCTTAGCCATTCTGTGAAGTTCTGTGGAACTATCCAGACTGGATATCAAGTGGGAGAATCAGCCTCCTTTTTTTATTTATCATGATGACATAATTGTGAAATAGCATCTATTTATGACTTGAGATTAAAAAACCAACCAAGAAAAAAAGTGTTGTTTTGAAAATTTACTTGTAAGTATTACAGCTAAAAAAGTTTGTTTGCAAGAGGTTGTTAACAGGTTCATTTTCAATGGTCATTGATTAAGTTACTGTAGTCACAGGAATATTTCCATATTAGTAAAATAAGCTATCTAAATGGGTCTGCTTCGATTTTTGTAGTGATCAGTCAAGTAAATATAAAAGAAAACACATGTAAAGAAATACAAGGAGGAAAATATTAAGCTATTAAAGAAAAAAACAACTGTTAAGACTTTTCTAACCTGGAGTTCACCTGCCAGAAATCATATCGACACTAATTACATTACTGATTCAAAATAAAGACATGGATTCTAAATCATCACTAATAAAGTTATGATAATTAATTACTGAGATATAGAGAATAATAAGCCTTCTTACCACCCTCATTATACTTGGGCTCAATGGAAATGAAATATGAGGAGAAAAAAAATTTCATTAAAAGAAATACAAAATAATAGAGTTGCTCTGGTCTAGCTTTAACTTTCTAATTAGTTTTAAAAGTCATCACTTTTAAAACATTACATTACTTAAACTAACATCACATTACTTAAAAGTAATGAAATACTTTTCATACATAGATAGGTGATATTTCCCTAAAAAGCAAAGATCTTTGTTAGTAATAAAAGCATTATTACAGCAGTGGAACAACAAAAGTAACATTGCCTTCTAGAGAAAAATAATAAAATGTGTTACATGAAAGTTATTTGGGTATTGATGATTATAATACCGTACAATTTTAAAATTAATTTGTCAATTTCAGTAACTTTTAATTTAAGAGTCCATATACCCTTTCTTCAGGCACTCTGTATCCAAAAGCAAAAAAACAAAACAAAACAAAACAAAAAAAAAACCCACCAAAAACAAAAACCAAAATTGTTTTATACAAAGTGATAAAGTGATTTTTCATAGAATCATAGAATCATAGAATATCCTGAGTTGGAAGGGGTCCACAAGGATCATCAAATCCAGCTCCTGAACTAAAAGAATATCAGACTTCAATGAGTTCAGGTTTCTGCTGTCAATGTTCATCTTCTGTGATGCTATTTGGTATTGTCTCTGTAGGAGATTGTCTTTGTTGCACCTGAATCCAGAATATTGAACACCAAATTCTTCAAATAAACAGAAACAAAAAGTCATCTTATATTCTCCTAAGGACTAGTGATTCTTCTTGGAAATCGTGCTGCAAAACTATTTCTCGAAGAAGCTCTGCTGGAGATGCACCTGATCTAAGCCTAATTTAATTTTTTTCGTGCTATCAGATGTAGTGGTTTTATTTCTTCCACATTCCCATCCATTCTGCTTTTTAATCTATGCTGTTTATTTAAACTAGCAAGTTTCTGAATTTGCACTCAAAAGATTTCAACATATCCCCTCCTCCCCCCAAATACTAGTTGAGTTTCACCATAGAAGACCTCTCAATCTTTGCAAAACGGGTATTACAAACATCTTGGCCTAATTTATGTGAAATAACCAAAAAAAAGAAGCTCAGAGCTCCTCTCCTGTCAGTGAGTACTCTTTTACTGTTCTACAAAGTACATTACCACCATTTCTTTTTCCTGAATAGTTGTAGTCACCCTGTATGTATTATGGGATGTCTAATAATACACAGAGGAATTAGGTTGACAAATACCTCTGGATTCCCTTCCACATGCCGAGAGCCAAGACTGAATCAGTAAGATAAACACAGGTCCCTGATTCAGAAGCACCCCAGTTTTGAGTTAAGAAGCTGAAATTGAGAGGAGTCTAAATCAAAACTGTGGGCATAGAAATGTTTGAAGGTGTTTGAAAGGCAATCCTGGAGGAGGATCTGGATATTGAAGGTAAAGCCGGGCTTTGCACTGAACTGTGCTTAAGGTATGTAAATTGATTTGTATTGTACTTAGAGTATTGTATTAATTAATGATTTTTTTTCCTGAGGTTAAATAAAAATGCTACTTTTACTTCTTCTCTAATTAATCCTTACTCAAGAGAGATGATCAATTTTAATTGCTTTTCAGAAGACAGTATTTGTTTTTCTTTGTCATACACTTAACAAACAGCCTTTCTACATTTGTCTCTCTCTTAGGGCACATTCACAAAAAGATAATGCATCTCTACAAATTATTTGGCAGCTGGTGGTAGAATATAATAAGTACAATAAATTAAGAAATGACTCACCAACATTTTTTACCCAAATTACACTATAAAAAGAGAAGTCACAATTTGCGAAGCAGGGGCTTTGCTCACAAACAAGTAAGGGCTCTGAGAGTGGTACAAGCTGTGTTCAAGGTCTTAACTGCACATAGACAAGTGGTTCCCCTTAGTTCTGCTTCACAACAGGAAGTTGTTGTTATAAGATAAATGTGCCCAGGGTAAAATGTACTGAATCTCAGCACACTGATTTGTGAAGACATAAAGCTATCTCAGACACAGTGGAAATTTAAGAGATTATTCAGGCAAGCTGGAGCAGACAGCAGGCAGTGGTTTTGAGCAAAAAATATGTGAGGGGTTTTTCCACTGGAGATGTAGAATTTGTTTCCGTAATAACACCATTCTGACATCTGTGGTCCTTTTGCACCGTCATGCATCTGAAAAAAACCCTGTGCGAGACACCTGTCTGGTTTCCCCTTGCAAAAATACAGACTAACAAAAGAAAATAATAAACCCCCTTAAATGGATAAAGATTAATTTAAAATGTGTTTCAACACAATGTAATTAGGTTCTAGTTATGAAAATAATGTTTTCACGCACAGGTAAGCTCATTGAAATACTTAGTAATTGACAGAATTAGAAATCATGGATTTCTTGAAATATTTAAAGTTTCAAGTTTGCAGAATATTGTCTGTATCTAAAATGATATTTCTTGGTTTTGTTGATTTTAATGATGTTCTTTTGTTGATTTAAATGATTTAACTTGTTTTTTTCAAGTTCTTCATGAGCAGCTACACACTTTATTGAGAACTTGAGGAATAAAAATTCATACATTTCTTCTCAAAAATAAAAAAAAAATATTAGTAACTTGAAAAACTATTATAAATACAATAAAAATTTAGTATATACACAGAACACTTCAGGAGCATACACTTCAGGGTTTTCTTCTCTCTGGTTTTGGTCCAACACATTGTGAAGATACTGTCATCATCTTTCATCACCGTCCCCCCATACAACAGGTAATCTCTTTCCATATTTCAAATGCCTTTGGTAAGGTCTTTTTTTACGATGTCTGGCTCTAATTACAATGAAGTAATTGCACAATAGGTGTATAATTATATCTGATTTCCCTAAATTTACGGGGAAAAAAAAAGGGGCTGTAATTTTCTAGTTTTAGTGTCCTGATGGAAAGTAAAAGGTGGTGGTTGAAGCAGGTCTGATTCCAGGAGCCTACATTATGTATCTGCTAAATCATGGCCCTATGCTTGCAATGTTTCATAGTTTATGTCATCCCAATATACTCCCTATGGAAAAGAAATAGTACAAAAACCCATCAGAAAGTAAAGAAGGATAGTGCTCATATAAAATATTTATGTTGCTAAAGCTCTTATCTGTCTTTGTGCTGCAAAAAGATGCAAGCAAAGAGCTGAACAAAGGGACCACCAACACACCTATTTTTGTAACTACGCAGTTTGCAGGGATTACTGGAAGTACCTCCAAAGCTAAAATTAAAGGTTGATGTATCAATGCAGCAAACAGACTTTGCCCACGAACTGATGCATGTCTGAGAAGAAAGAAAAGAAAATAATTTCACATGGACAAAGAAAGGGTCTCACTTGAAGCTTCCATGAAATGACAGAACCCTCAAACTATCCGAGCACGAAATTGCTACAAACCTTCTATATATACACACACATACACACACACACATGTGGAAGGTTTACTTGCACAGTTTTTAAGAGTATGTAAAAGATAACAGAGTTGGGTTACTTTATTTATTCATTGGATCAGCTAGATGAGATGCCTTTCCACAGCAGTGATGAGCAAAACCTTATACAGGATACTTAGAGACATAGATACAATTTAACCTATCCTAGGTGGAAAAAAACCCAAAAATAGCAAAACAGTTTTGTTGTCCTATAGGCTTACAATTTTCAGCCATTCTCTGCTTCCTTTTAGAATTTCATTATAGATGCTTGGATTAAAAATACAAAACAGAATCTTATTTTGTTACAAGTTAGTTTTTGGCAGAACGAAGAACTGAAGGAAATTGTTTGAATTGTACACAATTTCAAATAATGGTATGTTGGAAAATTAGTGCAAATAATCCAAACAGAGTCTCCATTAACTGCTTATCCCTGGTTTATTTCACCTCCCTCAGCATCATCCTTCCCTTTACCACGTACAAGTGCTATGACATTTTGTTTCAGATGGTGTCTTTTGTTGCTAACTCTAGCAATTTCTGGTATAATTTTTGATTTAACTTTATTAATTTTGTGTCACTGATGCTCATAATAACTCACAAGAAAATAAAGAATGACAAATATTTAAGGCAAATGTATTCTGAATTTTCAGGGTGAACACTCAGAATAATTTGCAATTAACTTTTGGAAATTTATGTCATGAAAGGTAACAAATTAGAGATGCAAATGCATTTATGTTTAAGTTCTTTCAATTTTCATGGTAGATGCTTTATTTGACTTGGTCTAGTTGTCTTTCTATAGTTTTTGGCAATATAGACTAATTTTCCATTGCATGGAAATAATTGCATATATCCCTGTTTCATGTGGTATGCACTTGGCATACTTTTTCTAGTACATTGCTCTAGTAAGAATTCCATCACAAAGACGACTTTTCTTCCATGTTGAATCACTTCCTTCTGTTTCTGTTATAAGCCTGCATTCTACATTACCAGCGTTTGAGTAGGACAAAAAGTCTTCTATTTCCCATAACCTCCATCTCCTCTGACATTGGGATGATCTGCCTCTCTTTCCCTGCCTTCATGAGTCTAGTCAGGGACGTGGCGGTAAGGAAGGGATTTTGTGTAAAAAGTAGCTGTTGAAATCTACTGCACAACAAAATATCTCAGTGATAAACAGCTAAACTGAGACATATGTTTGCAATTTTCCATCCTACGAGGGCATTTTCAGAGATGAATTTCTGCTTTACTGGGACTGCCTGTCTTGTTCAGCTTGGAGAGGAGAAGGCTGAGGGGTGAGCTCTTCACAAATGTGCTGTGTCCTCAAGAGGGGCTGGATCTCCTCACTCCAGTGATCACCAGCAGGGCATGAGGAAATTGAATGAAACTGCATCAGAGGAAGCTCATGTTGGAGATTAGGATTCTTCACTAAAAGGATGGCCAGTCACTGGAACAGGCTCCCCAGGGAAGTCGCAGCACCAAGTCTGTCATAACACAAGAAGTGTCTGGACAACAGACACTTTTTAGTTACATGGATTAATCTTAGCCAGTCCTGCAAAAAGCAGGGATCTGGACTTATTGACCCTTACTATTGGGACTTTTCCAGTCTGAGATATTTGATTCTATGTAAAGTGTTCCAAATTTGTTTTGGCTCCTAATTCAAGACAAACCCTTCTTTGGGATCAAATTGTGAATATAGGTATATATAAAGTAGACTCACTCATATGACTCCTGGCCTTTCCAGAAGGATACTTTATTAAACACAAGTATCTCACAGGCAAGAAAAAAAGAAAAGCAAAAAAAAACCCCCCGAAAAAACAAAAACCCAAAAAAAACCCCAGAGTAGTTAATCTGTATCTTATTTGGAGGAGAGAAAGTAAGAATGAGAGCTCTTAACTTAGCTTCTACCGTGCTTAACTTTCTACTATCTCTTTTCAGACTAAAGACTTTGAAATCATCTCTTTGTTACAAAGAACTGGACAGTAACTGCTTCTCATTGAAACCAGCTCATAAGATTTAAGTGTTCAAAAGTATTCCAGGCAGAGGAATTTTACCAAAGTTATAAACATCTAAGAAATTACTTTTATTTAAAAAAAATCATAGGAATTAAATTGTGAAAATGGGAGGTCAAATATCAGAAACAGAACACAAATGAACACAAAATTGTCAGTGAAATTTTAAATTTAGCTTTATTGAGATAGATTTTGTGGCAACTAAATACAGCAGATTCTTGACACTTTGTGGAGGACCCAGTAAATAGAGTGCACAGAGCTCCTCTCTCCTGTTCAAACTGCCTTCTGCATGGTGTGAGGCAGAAGGAAGGGTAAATACCTTTAAATTTTCTGCATTTTATATTTTCTTCATTGGCAGTGACAGTGCTGTACTAAACCTTTAGGAGTACTTTGTCTGCCAGAGATATAGTATTTTTCTAAGTGTTCTGAGATAATACAGCTCAGAACTACTGGCAATGTGCACACAGTTCAAGCTCTGTGTGTGTTCTTTTGAATATAAAGTGGACTCTAATTTTTCTGAGTAGCTGGCTGCTACAAGCAGAAAACAGCTGGTCATCCTCCTCCCAGAGAGTGCATTTTCCTGCTCTTCAGATGTACAGTGTAGTACAGTTAGTCATTTATTCATTACATTAAGAGGCCCATGGTAAGTTTACAGGGAAATAAGAAGACCTGTCTTGTGTTTCCTACTACATTCCAGACTTTCTTTCTAAGAAGCTGAGAAGCAGAAACAGCAAGGGACTTGAACCTCGTGCCATTGGCCTCAGCCCAATGGATCCAGCCTGTGCAGATCCCTCTGCAAAGCCTTCCTACCCTCCAGCAGATCAACACTCCCACACAGTTTACCATTATCTGTGAACTTACTGGAGGTGCATTTGATCCCTTTATCCACATTATCATTAAAGATATGAAACAGGACTGGCCCAAGTGCTAAGCTCTGGGGAACCCTGCTAGTGCCTGGAAACAAAACAAACAAACAAACAAACAAACTCAACAAAAACAACCAAAATACCCAAGCAACAACAACAACAAAACAACAAAACCAAAAAAACCCCAAACAACAACAACCAAAAAACCTAACAAAACCCAAAACCCCAAACAAAACAAAAGAAAAAAAAAACAGACCGAACAAGCAGATTCTGCAGGAACAGTTCCTGCACAGAGGGTTTAATAAACCCAAAATGGAAAACATTACTGCATAAGAACACTGTACATCTTTCTTCACATTCCTTTTATTACTATAAAAGGAAGATTCTTGGACAAAAGGCATATGCAAAAGGCATATTCACAAGTTTCTGGGAATAGCAGGGGCCTATTTTCACTGATTAGAAGCAATTATTGAAGCAGAGAGACAGAACTGTCCACAGTTAATCAGAAATTAATAATGTCGTGCAGTTCCTAAAAGATGTTGTGCATCATTTAACTGCCTCTGTAGCATAACTGAGGCATTGGAACATCCAAAGTAAGCTTCATAGAACATATTAGACATGTATCAGTGATAGATGGTTATTTCAGTAATTTTATAGTGCAAAGACAAACCACAGAGCCTCATGTATATTAATCTCCTTAGCAAAAGCAATGCCAGCATCAGTAGATGTCATTATCATCAGAAGAAAGGACAGCAAATCCATCAACTAGTTACACTCAAGTAAAAATAGTAGGCAAGAAAATAGAAACCTGATAGTTGAAGTATGAAATGAGGAAAAACTAAGATAGCTCTTTAATAGCATCAAAGATATCAAGATTTAATATTGATTTACTGTCAAATGAGGTACATGTTTCTTGCAGTGCTTTGTACCTAAATGATTATTTATGAGTGCAAAGCATGTTGCAAATAAGCACATATTTTTTAATATACCACAGGTGTGGTGCTGCGATCCAGCTTCTAGTACAGTCAAAAAGAATATGTTTAATGGTTTCATGCAAGCATGACAGTGTCTCATTTATTTAAGAACAATAAAGATAGAAACCTGAAACAAAAACTAGCGGGAGATAAATTCAAAACAAGCAAAATAAAACAGGTTTTTGTCTCTTTATGTAGGTAAGGCAAGGAAATCCTTCCTGAAGGGCATTGTGAGTGCTAGATATTTTCAAGACTTCAAAAATCAGCTAAAGTTTGCCAAAGAAAATCTACACCAGACCTCTAAATACTAAATATGACCTGTGATTTATGGTATCTTTGAACTTCAGGTGAATGCAACAGAGGATGCTGTTCTCACCAGAGAGCTGGCATTACTACCTGCCTGCTCAATTCATAGTGCCTTCTGCAAGTTTCTGCTATTTTCTATGATCAAAGAATGGATATTATGTCTGATAGGCCTTTCATCTGATTTAATGAAACTGGTTTCAAATTTCTCTATAACATAAGTCATATCTCCTAAAACATACCAATACTTTCAGACTCTATTAATGTAATTTGTAGTAGACAAAAAGGCATTCCAATTTGCAGTAAGGACATGGATATAGGAAGCAATTCTCTGAAGTACTAAGAACTTTCCATAATTAAGCAGTTCACCCAACAAATTAACTGTTTCAATACCATCTATAATTGCAGTAGCACCAAGACTGTGTTTGACAGTAATATTAAGTATGGAATATGGTGTCACACAATTAACTCTGGAGAACAATAAATGACAAGAGAAAATTTGCTGGTAAAAGTCTTTCATAGAGAAAAAAGAACAAGAACTTTCCAGGGCAAATATCCTACAGAGATTATTTTGACAGTGTTTCTCAGATTATTTTGATAGCAGAGCAGACCCTGTGGCTTTTTCCTCAGCACTAGGCCAAAAGAGATTGCCTTTTTTCTCTATTTTTCCTTTCAGATTCAAAGATTTCTTTTGAAAAAAGTCAGTTCTGATTGATTTTCTGTGATGCCTGGTACTTGAATTACCCAAAAGAGGTAATGTGATGATGTTCACAGGGGTTCTTGGATGAGGGAAGAGACGAGAATATTGACTCCATGTTTCAGAAGGCTTGATTTATTATTTTATGATATATATTTTACATTATAACTATACTAAAAGAATAGAAGGAAAAGCTTCATCTCAGAAGGCTAACTAAGAATAGAATGGAATGAATAACAAAGGTTTGTGTCTCGGACAGAGAGTCCAAGCTAACTGGGCTGTGGTTGGCCATTAATTGTAAACATCCAAGATGGGCCAATCAAAGATGCACCTGTTGCGTTCCACAGCCGCAGATAACCATTGTTTACATTTTATTTCTGGAAACTCTCAGCTTCTCAGCAGGAAAAAATCCTATGAAAAGGATTTTCATAAAAAGATGTCTGCGACAAGGTAATATCTAGGAGGCAGTAGCAAACTGAATATGACACAAATTAGTTACTATTTTTTCAACAAAATAACCACTTTCAGTATTAATTGTTTGTAGCAAGAAGGCCTCCTACTGTTACAGCAGGTCTAGCATAGTGTGAACATCTGAATTTACTCTTTCCTAATACTTTGGTAATTGCTATTGTAGGTCTGATAAATCTTGTACAAGCTGTGAGACCTTGAACAAAGAAATCAGTAGAGTTATAAGAATCTACCTAACTGAAATTAATTCTCTTGCTAGCTTCATGTTGCTCTATGACCAATCATGCATTCCAACCAAATGCCTGCCAGAGCCATATGTCCTATCATTTGTATTAATTTTCCTTAATTGGTCATAATATTAACTTACAAGTACCTGCTGTAGGTGATGCTGAGGGTAGAGTGTCCTATAACATAAAGTATTAACCTTCACTCTTGTCAGAGAGAATATGTGGCCTAAAATCTCTTACCTTTATTTGGACTCCCAGAAAATCCATGCACGTACTTTTAAAATGACAGTTTTTAACTCTTTCATTTGAATTTAAATTCAAAAAGGAAAATTCAAATGGAAAATGGAAATGTTTTTCTTTAGAAGCTTAATAATCAAGACAAATAACAGTGTATATGTTATTTGTTAGTTTTTTTTATTGTTCAGTTAAAATCCTTTGGGACAGTACCAAAATTCAATCTCAGGATTCCACATTTATTTCTAATAATAGTAATAGCACCAAGTAGAGTACATAGGGTTTCAGGTTGTATCTATACAGTATTTGATCATTTGATTTGCATTTCTGAGAGGCAGAGTTTCTTTCTCATACTTTTTCATTTGTTTCTTAGTACCAAATTCACCCACAAACTTGCTCACAGCAGTTCTGTGTCTTTGAAAATGTAACTTGGAAAGGTATAACTGTTCAATCAAATTTATGAGCTATATATAATTTAGAAGGGAGAAGGTTTTTGGATTCCTCAAAATTTCCTTGATAATATGAATCTTATGTGACTGCTTTTAAGTCAGTTTTTCAGAGCTATGAATGTACTGAAGCACTTAATGATGATACCATACAGATGATGTTATCACCCAGAATTTTGATAATGGAAAAGCATATTCTGGGGGGGTTGGGGAGTATTTTACACTCTGGGAAACATTGTAATGAAGACATTTTACAGCTATGAACTTGCCTTGGAGGAAAGATGGCTAGCAAAATTCAATTTGAATAAAAAATGACCTGCCAAGATATTGTTTGGTGTTTGGGAAGGGAAAGACCTATTCTACATTTGGTAAAATATGCAGATATGGATCTACATATATTACTTGCTTATGAGAAGTAGTAATCTACTCAGCAGGTGAATTTATTATTCTGTGTCTTCAACAGTTATTCATATGTTACAAATATTCTCACCCTGTAGTCTATAATTAGTAGAATCAAAATGTAATAAAAGACCAAATGAAACACCCAGGACTACAGTATTTGCATGGTCAATTGAATCATCCATATTTAGTGGGATAATATGATTAGTGAGAGAAGGAAACTAATATTATACTCAGAATATATCACCTTGACTCTTAACTGAGAATTTTTAAAGCAAAGTAGAAGCTATAGGAATGCCTGTAGTTTACCTCCTCAAAGTAGTTTTAGCTCTAGAGAGAAACTAGTGCTGAAAAGTTTCTTTTGAGAATGTAACATAAAAATTGCTATATTTTAATAAATAATTTAGACTATCTGGCTTGCAATGAAAAAAAAAGTTTAGGTTCCTAGCAATATACATGTATGTATTTAAGTGTGTGAGAGTACATTACTAGAATCCTAGACATTTTTATGGTATATACCAATTACAGTATATTGAGCAAAGTTTGATACACTTACATTTGTGAAGATGAGAAGGTCTGTGGGACAAGGTTGCAACCCAGCATTGTAGGGAGACCTGGGGACATGTTGTTGTGCTCCTTCAGCCTTTCTACCTTTGTCAACAGGCTGTGAAGGAGTGATGGATTGTCCCAGGCACACTCTGGGTATGAAAAGTTGGGGAGTTGTCACTCTGGGGCTTGCCAAGAGATGCTGGAGCCTTTCAACTAATTGAAGTCCTGCTTTCCCAGTAGAAGTATTCACATGGCTGTAAAGAGGAAACTTAGTTTTCTCTGTTCAACTCCTACTGAAAAAAAACCCAACCGAAAACATTTATACAGAGTAATTTTCATTCAGAATATATTGAATGCACTTGGAAATAATAATGACTAGCAAGAATGAGTTTTCAAGATTTGGTGCAAGAGGTATTGATATAAACAAATACCAGTTTGTAAATCACTATAAAAAAATATTCATCTGTAAGTCACTATAAAACAAAGAGAGAGAGAGAGAGTTTCAGATAAAAAGGGGATGCTGAATTCACCTGAAAAGGCCAAAGATTTGGCCTGAAATGGATTAAGTTCAACTGAATAAGGCTTTTTTTTTTTCCCTATGAACTATGTTGAAATACTGAAGTCAAATATTAGTTAGAATTCAATCTCCAGTGTAGTTTTACTTTGATGGAACACCTGAATACACAGTAATGTCAAAATTATTGAAACACTAGAAAAAAAATTCTGCTTATTGCTCTCTAATATTGTTTTGGGAATATTTTTTGAAAAACAGCTACTTCTTGCAGTCCTTTCTTATCTTTCTTTAAAGCTGCATGTCTAGGCAGAAGTAAAGTTTTCCTTGTGAAACTTCCTTAAAGTATTACTAAAGTAATTCTCAGAGCTTCATGACAGAGAAGGGGAAGGCAAAGTTATAACAGCTATGTGCATGGTTGATAGATTCTTGATCATTATATAAATTGATCTACAGTTCCCAAAAGACAGCACAATCAGTTTCCTGATTGGAAAAGTCAAAATAATCATACTTGTCACCAAAATCTTTGTGTTTAGATGTAGACATTTATATGTTAGTGGGTTTTTGTTGTGTTGTGTTTTGTAGAAGTTGGGCTGTTCTGTTCCTCCTGTTCTGTAATGGTTCTGCCTTGGTTCTCCCTCTCCTCCTTGCCATTGTCAGTTTTCCCAACTCCTCCCCAGTTGCCCTGATGACAAATGTATCCTTTCCTAAACTCCCTTCCCAGTGCCTTGTCCATCACTGCCTGCTCCCACCTTTCCCTCTAGAAACTTCTACTCAGGGCAGCAAGTGATTGGTTCAAGGGCTGGGGCCCCTCCTCCAAGGGGTTCTTATTGGTGCTTCCCTCAAGTCAACCCTTGGTAACCTGCTCCCCCCTGTCACCCTATTGGTCCAAGGACCGACTCCTCCCCTGCATTCCCTTCCCTTTATAACCTGATGTAACCCTCTCCTTCATCCTCTTCAGTTGCTGGTTCTCTCTGGGTGTAATAAACTGGACTCTACCCCAGCCGAAGAGCGCTCTCGTTGTTCCTGTTGGCCGCGGCCTCTAACCGGTCTCGTCCTTGCACGAGGCAGCGCTTACAGCTATAACGCTGAGCATTGGCCTTGGGCGCTGTCCCGAAGCTCGGCTATTTGGACAAGTGCCCCCCGTGCTGCTAGCGGTTGCTGGCCAGCTAGCCGGGATGTTTCTCGCCAGACTGCTGCAGGTTTTTATAAAGTAAATGCGTTTTTAATATATTTATGTATTCCAGCACCTGAGAGTACATATGCATGTACTTAAGTCTGTATACAACCATGTGGACTAAAACAGAACCACAAAAATATCATGATTCACATCTCACTTAGACTCTACTCAAATACTGTTTAAATTGGTTTTGACTATTTCTTCTAAACGCCATTCCTGACTTGGAATGTGCAGCAGAGCAGAGAAAAATGGAACTGTACCAGATAAATTTACTGTACTGTTGAAATCTCAGAAAATGGATGCATTATGTTTTGAGTGATGTTTTTTATAACTGGTTATCACCACTCAACAAAGCCCTAGCTGATATGACTTTTGTATTAGCTCTGATCAGGACTCCTTCATTACTTCATTATTGTATTTCTTATTGTCTCTTCATAATTTAAGAGCCAGTTTATAAAAGGCAAATAATGTAGCAGTGCACAGCTAAAATAATTGAATTTTTAAGGTACCACTGCTTACTGAAAATTACAAGTCAGGGCAGGTTCTTGGATAGATAAAGTAGGACATCATGGAAAAAAGGCATCATAAATCTTGAAAAAGTGAAAAGTGACCCAGCTGTAGATTCTGATAACAAAAAATTGTTCAAAAAATGTTTTAAATTTCTATACCATATAAAATGCTTTCAAGTTGAGCTGTGGATAGAGTTGTTACCAAACAGCTTTGCCTAGTGGTGGGTTTTCAAGTTTGCTTTGATAGAACATAGTGTTCCCAAATCCCAGAAAAACAATGCTATGTACTGTGGTCTGTGGAAGTCTGCTGGAGGAACAAGGAGGTCCAAGCCTGAGAAAACTGTTTGTATGTGTGTTACCTTGTGTGGAGCAGCTCAAGGAGAGAGAATCCAATGACTAGTTACTCAGTAGACTGAGTGCCTAAGGCCAGTTAGCTGAGGTATCTTTATTATATAGGCGTATATGTTTCCCACTAATGGTTCTTATCATGACCAGGGAGAGAGGGGGCCAAGATGATGCTGTTGGAGTTGTTTGCATTAGCACAAATGCTGAGAGTGTCTGTGGTGATTCTCTTGGCCATGTGCAGCCATGCTGTTTATGTTGCTTTTGTATGAGTGCTTATTGGAAATTCCTGCTCAGCTCTACTATTGGCTGGACCTTGAAGCATTGGGTTGTGGCAGTCCTGCCTCTGTGAGGCTACCAGATTCAGCAACTCCTAACAATTAATATTTTATGGGAGCCTTGGGGAAAATAAAAATACTAAACTGTGAAGTGTTTTACTTGTATCAAGTCTGAGGGAAAATGGCAGAGTTCATGACATGTTCATATCAGTGTAATCAAAAGAGAGCAAATTTTTGACATCATTGTACTTCATATTGTATTAGATCTCTTCTTTCTGAGCCCAGTTTTGGGTTTATTTGATATCAATAAAGTCAAACTGATCTTATGTACGTTTGTTTAATTCATGGCTCAGTGAGATGGGAGCAGAAAGTGTGACAAGTCAGTTGTTTAACACTCCAGTGTTTCAAATGAGAACAAGCTGGTTGCAGAGTATCGTGCTAGTGGTACCAGAGTATCGTGGTAGTCACCTGGACTATCCCAGATGAAATCTGAGAAACAGGCTTGCAGATATGACCATCTGCTCCCCCATCTACCCCTCAAGGTCAAATCTGCAGGATCATCTTACAGTTGAGTCTGCAGGGACAAGAACAACTCAGTTACTAAAATCTGAGGTACTGACTATGCAGCAGTCCTGGCATTCCTGCACAAAGGAAAAGGACACTTTGGATGTCAGCTGACAAAGTGAAAGCAGCATAAAAATGCATGTAGAATTCCCATGTACAGCAAGGTATTCAATAGCATTATGGTCTGTTCCACCCTCATCTTGTGTGTAAAATCCACATGTAATAGTAAGAATTCAGACAACTCATACCACACAGAGTGAGGTAAATCATAGGATCATTTAGGTTCTAAAAGGCCTTTAAGATCACCAAGTTCAGCTGTTTAAATCCATTAAATCACATCCCCAAATGCTATGTCTACATGTCTTTTAAATACCTCCAAAATGGTGATGCAACAACTTCCCTGGGCAGCCTATACCAACACACGACAACCCTTCTAACACCACCACTCTCTGGGCCTCACCATCCAGCCAATTTTTTACCTACTTAACAATACACACATTCAAGCTATGACCAGCCAGTTTCTCCAGGAAAATTCTGTGGGAAATGGTCTCAAAGGCTTTACTAAAGTCCTGCTAGACTCCATCCGCAACCTTACCTTCATTGACGTGTGTATGCAAGCTCCCCGAATGAGACAGGGTGTCCCTGCCTAGATGGGGATAAGTACAGGATACTTAAGAACCTAATGAATAAGTTATGTCCATAAAACAGATGAAGATTTTCTAGTTTATTAATAATTGCTGATTAGATGCATAGTGACTAATTAATTTTGACAGAATTATGTAGTTCTCTGTGTGCTTACCTGGAGAATTCAAAAAGACCCATGACATCAGTGGGGTTTTTTTTAAGTATTGTAAAGACCCATAGTTTTGAGAGAACATCGAAGATTCATACCTCAAGGTTAAGATGAATAAGTAGAGGTAGCAGTGTCATCCAGCACCAAGGGACAAATGTATAACACAGAAGACAGGTTGCTTTATCCAACCAGTCTTCTGCTCCCTCCCAAATGTTAATATTTGCTGGAGGACTGATTCTCACTCTTGAAAATTTTAATGAGTTAATTCCCCTATGAGAGAGGGAGGGAGGGCATTTATTTTAATTAAATATCATATACATTGAAACTATAAGATCACAAGCAACCAGATGCTCTGTTCATTCCAATTAATTATGCTTTGGGATTTCTGATATGCAGAAAGGACCTTGAATAGATCATCCTTAATTATAAACTTACATTGCTAATGGTGAGCAAGAATGAAGAGAGTGGTCCAGAGATGCAAACAGTTCCTGAGAGTATAGAGTGCCCTTCTACAGTTTATTAATGACAGAAAGGTAGAGTGACAATGTTTCTCGACGTTCATTGCTTATAGCTATTGATATGACATTTAAAGATTATGGCAAATGTTGAGAATTTTTTTTTCAATTAACAGTTCCTCATTTTCTTCATAACATCTCCAAAGATACAAGATAACCTTGATAAACAAGAAGCAAAGAGATGTTATAATACCTATATTCATAATTAATTGTGAAATATGCTTAAGAGAATAACTTGTTGAAATACAGTTTATTAGTCATTACAAATCCAAAAAGTAATTACTCTGTACTGCAATCTGGGACAGCTTTTGCAATAGAGGGATTTGGTGATGCATGTTTTAGTGATTGACACCATGTCTATTATGCTGCCTGGGACCTTCATTTATTTTTTTCAGGGTAAATATAAAGTGCTTTCCAGCTATTCTATGGTTGTCATTGTCTGTGCATGAGCATTTCTACAGTTGTCCAGAAAAGCACATAGAGGCACTATATTCAAAAGCATAATCTATTGTTTTCCTTGATATTTACTGGTCTGAGTCAGATTCGCACTTTTTGACAATCAGAATTTCTTCACAATTACATATGTATTTACATTTTTGGAAATGGAAAGCAGAAAGAATAAAAGAGGTTGAACAGTATCAACCTGTAAAATTTTTCCAACCTCTTACCAAGAAATCATTGGAGAACATTGAAGAGGATGGTCTGGCAGGATGCATCTCACTCATATTCTGCAACACATCTCAGACAGGAAGTATCGTAGGCCAAATGATGTTTATGAATGCATCCTCTGCCTATGTCAATGCAGAATTTGTATACTGTTTTTCTTGATCTGTATACAGTAAAATTACTCTTGTTAGCTAAAGCCTGGGGTTTTAACAGATAGAAAAGCACAATATTAATGTATTTTTCTTTATCCAGCATTTTCAGTGATTAGAATAGTTTTTTCTCATAGATATATTCGGACTTACTTCCTTAAGCTGAGCAGTAGCCAACTAGAAAAATGTGTTTATATCTAAACCCATTATATCTTATTATAAGCTCTTATATCTTATATCCAAGTCCTTATATCTTATAATAACTCATATTTCTCAAGAAAACTTCATTTA
The DNA here is from genome assembly GCF_023055355.1 of Agelaius tricolor. Classification (NCBI taxonomy): domain Eukaryota; kingdom Metazoa; phylum Chordata; class Aves; order Passeriformes; family Icteridae; genus Agelaius; species Agelaius tricolor. The sequence continues at coordinate 27,069,901 of NW_027269262.1, forward strand.
TAATCTGTTACAGATGTCATTGCTTCATGGAGAACAGAACTGAGTGGTATCAGTACCAGGCAGGTAGAGGTGTGGAAACAACCTGGAGCAAACTGAGCTGAACATTGCTCTTAATGTCCACCAAGAAAGAAGAGAATTAAAAAGAGGAGGAAAGGGCTTATGTTTCATTCTTCTTTCTGTTCTTCTTTCTGTTGTAAACAGTGTTTAGGAAGAAGTAGTAATAGCATTATCACTAGCATTTGTGAGACTGAGATATGCTACTCCTGGATGTCACCCTTTCTTTTTTTTTTTTTTTTTTTTTTTATCTGTTTAAGAGCCTACTTTTTGGAAATATTGCAATAGATATGACCAAAACTTTACTGATTTGAAATAAAATGGATTCACAAAAATGTTTTATGGGCGAATGAATAAATATCAATGATGTTGCATTATAATAAAATAGGAAGAATTCAGGTTAAAAACATTTCCTCAACTTTTATGTGTATGTATGTGTGTGTTCATTTTCGTAATTCTGTTCTGTTTTTTGAATATTAGGCTTTTTTAAAATTATAGGGGAGTAATTAGTCTGCATTTCTTCTCATATCCTTGCCATTCCAGAAAATACAGTAATAACTTGTTCTCAAGATAGCAGAATCTTTTAATTCTTAGTACTGCTCCTGTGCTTGAAGATACTTAGGAAAGATATTTCTCCACTTAATTTATTCAGTGAAAATGTGATCTAAGGCTGGAGAAGTTAATTCTTCCATCACTTATTGCTGAAAGGTCATTCGATTAACATCACATTATGCTTGTTAACTGTCAGTGTAAAACTGACATCATTACCTAGACATGAAAATTGGAAGATAGATACTTTAAGAATATCCTCTGTTCAATTAGAAGCACACACATGGCTAGAGCTGGTTTTGCAGATCTCCAGATTTTAATGACTGGAACAATGAAATGAGCAGAGACTACTACATCATTATTTGTTGCTAATGTTTGTAACAAAGAGAAGAATAAAGCTTCTCTTTTAAAAGGTTAAAGATAAGAAAAGCAACTTGTTATTCAGATTTTTCTGTTATATAAGTAAATACGATCTTTATTACTTATGGCTGATATTGCTAAAGGAATTAATGTTAGTTAAGCATCTAGATACTGTTTTATATTTGCATCTAAGCCCAGACCTTATATACTCCAGTTATATATATTAGAGTGGTATCACTGTAAACTCTAACAAATACTGATTTTTTTTGTTTTGGATGAAATGGTTTCTAAAGTAGGGATCTAAGAAAAGTCTCCATGATCTAGTTCTTTTTTTTTTTTGTTTTGTTTTTAATTTATCTCACAATCCTTAGTGGGTCTTATAAAACCTATATCAGTGAAGATATAAGTATACTAGACTGAGATATTCAAACATGCACATTGAAGCCTATGGGGATGGTATCATTTCAATTGTATTCGTTCAGTTAGTAGAGCATTCAGGATGTAGAAAATGGCAATTTATCTTCCTTTGCTTCCTGAAGAGATTCACAACTGACCTTTCCAAAAGTCTCAATCCTGGACAAAAATGTCTGAGCAACTAAAGGAGTAGGGACTAGAATATATAAATAATTCTGCATTCTCCCAGGCCCATCTTTGTTATTTCATTGGATTCCTTTAGAATTTCTGATTCTTCTATAACAGATGTAGGAAATTATTGTACTTGAAACAAATTTGCTCAGTCCTGCAGTTGCACACACATTTAAATCATAGCTAAAGTATCTGAATATCAGAAGACTGGATTACAAATGATGGGGATTTAACAAGACCACTGGGTTTCGTTTATTTGGCTTTGATTTTTCACCTTCAAGTTTCTTCATTTCAAGATTTTGTTTGCAGGCAGGAAGATGGAAATCTTCCTCTCACAAAATAAGTTCTAATATTTTCAGGTGATCAAAAGATCTTAGATACTGATTTTTTAAGAGATATAAAACAAATTCTAAATCAAATACCATGAGAGAAGTGCTAAAAATCTCAAACCTGATGGCAGTGGTTTTTTTATTTTAAGGCCTTAATTTTTAAGGAATTATCTATGGAATCACAAGCAGTGCCATCCTTTTTACAGTTATTTCTTTACAATTTGGAACTATTGTTTTTATTTAAATTTGGTAACTGTCATGTAAAAATACCTTTAAAAGGGATTTTATTTTATAATCTGTGTTAAATATTATTGTACCACATACAATTGCCACATTTCCTTTCAATTATAATTTTAAGCTCTTCCTAGGATTTCAGTACTCTTACTCCCCAACTTATTGTCTGAAATATTTCTATAAATTCAATTTTCTTTAGTAGAAAATTAATCTAAAAGTGTAAATAAACCTCTTAAATACAGTCTTTTAAACATGCAATTTTTTCTAAAATTTCTTTTCTTTTTCATAAGACATAGATTTCTGCTCAATATGATGGTTTTTTTCTCAAGTGAGAAATTTTTTATTTTTCCCCAGATCCTTACTTTCTTTGTTTCATTCTAAGAATATTTTATAGTCATGCTCTTTACTTTGACTACATAAATTAAAATCAGTCTCATCTATCTTTTGCTCTCCAAAATTTAAGTTTTTTGTCTTTATTAATGAAATACAATTGTCCTGTTAGGATATGTTTGAAAAAGAATGGAAAGTATGCATCTCTTTCTTGATTTATTTCAGAAAACATAGACAACTACCTGGACTAGAGGTCTAACTTTTAAACAAGTGTAGTTTGGTGACATGAATCCCTTCTCAACTATAGCTACAACTTTTGGACACTTACTAAAAAATATGGGTTCATTCAAAGTTGTTTCAATGCCTGTAACCATGATACACAAAATAAGTACTTTCATCCTGCTCTTTCAAGTGCTAAAATCCACATCTAAAACCACAGTGATTATAGAAGTTTAGTCTAGGACATATACTTTTTACTGTGTTATTTACATGTCATATATTTTGGTAAATGACAATGTCAGAAGAAAGTAGTCTGGGCCCATCGTTTTATAATTTAAAATAATTAAATTAATTAATCTCATGTATAGTCAGAAAAGGAACTAGAGCATTGAAATAGTCCCAAAATTTTCATTGTTGCCCATTTATTGTTGCAATCAGCTCTCAGAATCTGATAAGTTTTATGGGTTCTTTTGCAAAATTTGGATTGGTTATCTCCTGAGATTTCTGTCAGACTGAGCAATTATTATATGCCTACTGAAATATGAATTCTTTACATACAAGAGTAGCTTGAGTTCAGCTCCCCACAAGGGAGGGGATTGTCCTGCTCTGCTCTGCATTGGGGTGGCCTCACCTTGAGTGCTGGGGGCAGTTTGGGGTGCCACAATATGGAAAAAAACCCCATTAAACTATCACAAAATGTCCATAGAAGGGCAACAAAGATGGTGAAGGGTCTTGAGGAGAAGCCATATGAGGAGCAGCTGAGGTCACTTGGTCTGTTCAGCCTGGAGGAGAAGAGAGGGGCGACCTCATTGCAGTAACAACTTCCTTGTCAGGGGAAGACAAGGGGTAGACACGGATGTCTTCACTCTGATAACCAATAACAAGTCTCAAAGAAATGGCATGAAGCTGTGTCAGGGAAGGTTTAGGTTGGCTGTCAGGAAAAGGTTTTGCATCCAGAGCATGTTTGGGCACTGGAACAGGCTCCCCAGGGATGTGGTTACAGAATCAAGTCTGACAGAGTTTAAAAAGTCTTTAGACAATGCTCTCAAGCGCATGGTGTGACTTTTGGGGATGGTCCTGTGCAGGGCAAGGAGTTGGACTTAATTATCCTTGTGGGTTCCTTCAAACTTAGCATATTCTATGATCCCATGATAACAGTAGAATTTAGAATCCTACCTCTTAGAGCTATTAAGAATATATTGTAATTGTTATAAAACTGATTAGTTACACCTTTCTGGGAGACACTACTGGGAGTCATCCATTGCAATTAGTGTTGGAAATAAAAGCAATAAATGTTAAGCTATGTCTGTGAATTCTTTTCAGTAAGATAAGAATTATTATGATGGAACACTGCTGAAATCTAAACTAGGTCTTACCACTAGTGAACAACTTAAGCTAAAGGGGAAGATGCTGCACTTGATCAATGGCCTGAAGCTCTTTGTATAATGTTTTCTTACATATGTGATGTAAAATAGAAAATGAAAGGAAAATAAAACTGTGATACTAAATCTTTTCATATTCACTTTTTCTGTTTTTTTTTTTTTAAGCCAGAACACTTTTTTCCCAGGCTGATTTATTTGCTTAACTTCATTTAAAGACATAATCCACCACCCAACTTTGTCATACTTCTATCTTTTAAGGGAGCCTTAGCTCATGAAAACAGGGTCCTATATTAAAATCATCGATTCACTTTTCTCTTCTTGTCATGCTGCTAAGACATCCTTCTCTGAGGGCCTTTTAGCTTGATAATCTTTAGATCAGTTGTGCTGTAAGAAGGCTGCAACTCAGATTTTTGATGTTTTTCCATTATGCTTATGGACTTATGCTAGTATGACTCAATAACAAAATTTCATAATCCTCTTGAGTAATTGTACTTTTTTTAACCTTCTTTTTTTACACTTTGTAACTTTTCACAATATTTTCTACAAGCGAGTAGAGGTAAATTCTCTGGGACAGAACAAACTCAGGCTATGCTTTAGCAGACTGATTTTTTTGTCTGCTTTGTGTAAGAAACATATGATTTTCAGGATCAATAGTCACCTGTCATCTTCTTAACAACAATATTGTGAGTTTGCATTACTGAAAATTCATGCATGCATTAATTTGACAAGGTATCAAAGTGAGAGCGAGAATTTCCCTGAGCTGAAGAACAAATTAAACACATGCCCTATGGGCTCACATCTCAGGTTTCCTTGGCATTGATGCTACTGATATTGTTGTAGCTGGCTGTTGTGGATTTTTCTGTTAGGTAATGTATAAGTTTAATTTCCCTTGTGAATTATCTGACATATGAGTGTTTTCATCCATCTTCTTTCACAAAACTTAAAACTTTATTGTCAATGATGATTCTATCCAGTTGCCCCATTTGATTAACAGATTAACATATTGGAAGAATGAGTCAAGATTTTACACATACATAGGATGATTACATATATTTCGCTTCCATGAGAAACCAGGATCAAATTGTCTCGCATTCCTAAGTAAATATAAACATGTAATTAAATTTTAAGCATATAATTGAAACATCTGATATGTTTATCAAAAACAACAATAAACAGATCAAGAATTTTCAGATTAAAACCTGGACATTTATTTGAACAGGTACTACTGATATCTTCTGGTATAATACTCAGAAATATCTCTTAAGAATTATTTTCTAAGAAAAACTGAAAAAAATCCGTTTTCCAGATTTTTACATTAAATTATGGCTTTCTATACCACTTGTCTGGCAAAGCCTAGGTTCGTGAAAGTAGACAGCATTGTAAATGATATTTATTTTGCGTATTTTAGAATTATGATGTCAAAGGAATGGTCAAGTGTGCAGGTGCAGATTTCTATAACTACAAGATACTTGCCTCATGAATAGGCTAATTAGTTGAGATGTAGAAAAAATTAGGACATTGCAGTGCTCATAATGCAAAACCCTAATGTTCAAACCAGCATGAAACTGGCTGTACTGATGGCAAAATTATCCAGGAATAACAGAACTATTTTCACCTCCCCCCTGATTTACAAAAGCAGTATTTTATACAGAGTGCCATAGCTGTCTCTCCAAAGAGAGTTTATATTTAAGCTTCTGTGGAATTCCTGAGGCCTTTTCCCTGTTTTGTGATTAAAAGCTGTTGTTGAAGCATTTTCAAAATATTGTAATTAATTTAATTTGTCTACATGACGAGAGTAGGTAGTGCAGCCAATTAAGACCTAGTATTTTGGCCCTAGGGCTTTAGTCTGAAACATTGTTTAGACAGGAACTAATGCAATTATCCTTATCTGAATGCTCTGAAGGAGATGGGAAGCAAATGCCAATTTGATCTCTTTACATAGGCAGAGACCCTTCTCTACACATAATCAAAGTGGAAACATTTTCAATAATACATGCAGCCTAATTAAAATAGTTAAAACAACTATGAGAATCGTTACGGATGAACTTTATGAAAGACTATTTTTGCTGATTTTTTGTTTAGTACTCAGACAAATGTTATAAAATTATATTACACATAAATCCCTTTTTCTTTTAACTTCTATTCTTGAAGCTGCTCACTATTACTGCTTTTCTTTTAAATGATGATTGCACAGGGAAGCTACCTTCTTTTTAATCCTAGTGTTTCTTTTCACGTGGCTGTTTCAAAATTACTATCTGAAGAGGTTTTTTAGATATTCTTACGTTTTACAAACTATAAAAATATTCGACACTGGCACTAAGTTAAATCTTCATTTCTTCATCCTTCAATAGTTGCTAAAATCAATCCAACATATTTTTCCAAGGTTATTGAACTAACACTAGCACCATATTATCTTAGACTAGTCTAACCAATGGTGTTCCAAGGTACTGTTCTGGATTTTCAGGTATATTTTAGGCGCTCGTTTCTTTTAATTTATTTAGTGGCAAATTGACTCATTGCAATACTTCTAGTCTTAGAGGAAGGAAAGCAAAGTTTGCTTATTCTGTACTGACCCTAGTTGTCATATTCCAAAATCAGCACTCAAGATCACATCAGAAGTATATCAACTTCTTTAAAATTATTGTAATGGGCTGAATAATATGAAGTTGTTTGTACTTAAAGGCACAAATGTCCTGAATAACCATGAGAAACATAAGAATATTAATCCTTCTCCTTTCAGTATCTGTTTAGTTTCAAGAAAACATTTTGTAGGAGCATTACTGACCAACAAGTGGTTAAGAACAAGTTTGATTCATGAGAAGAACCTGTTAGCTCAGAAACAAGTGAAAAATAGTAAATCCAAATGTTTTGCTGTTCTGTCAGTCTGGGGCATTGGGAATAGTTTTTTTATACATTTTATTTCAGTTTTTATATCAACTGATTCAGTACATGGATTATACAACTAACCTTTTTTCTTGAATATCAAGGGCAGATTACCTTGGAGGATAGTAGGAGAAATGGTAATCATTGCTGGTTTTCCATCAAATAAGAATAGTTTAAGGTGTGCTTCACTGTGCTTTGGACTGCTTTTGGGTGGTGATTCAGGACCAAACCTCAAGATAACTTTCTTTCACTTTTATTTTTGCAGTGGTTTATAATTCCAGTGCCTTGCAGTGGTCTGTTTCCTTTGAGAAAAAAGAAACTGCAGAATTTTAATTTAACAGTTCCATGTGCATACAAGCTTAGTTTAAGGTATCACAATCTTTCCTGAGAGGTCTTCATTCCTTTGAGTAGTCTGAAAAACTGGGGACATCCAGGAAAGTCAGAGCTTGGACTTAAGCTTCTCCACAGCTTAACTTTTGACATTTTTTTCCTATCCAGTTTCTTTTGCTGTGCAGCTCCCACCCCTTGTTTTTTTTTTCAGACAGAATTAATCTTTTTGACTAAAAACAGGGCTATTGATGTTCAATGTTTATAACCTCAACCCTTGAGCCTTTAGCCCTGCAGTAAAAAGCATTTGTTAAGCAGGTATGGATTTATAAATTAAGCTAAAAAGGGTCATGGTTGAGTGCTGCCAAATAAATTACACAAGTTCATGAAGACAAGGTATGGAAGAGGACATTCTGTCAATCCTCTGGGCAGTTTAATTGCACCTGCACTGGCCAAGATGAGTGCCTATTATTAACACTTGTTTCTTTCCCTGTGCAAACTTAAAAGACCTTTAAGATCAGATAGTCCCTTTAAATACTGTACAGAGTCAGGTGCTCTGGGAAAGCCTTTTGAAATCTCCAACATAACGGTATTTTCCTGAACAGTGTTTCTGGCTTCTTACATCAGCATTTCATTACCAGATTTTCTACAGTTGGTCAATACAGCATTATTACTTGGAGTGTGAGAAAGTACAAACACAATGTCTGAACTTACACTGTCATATCTACTTTGGTTTTTGAATGATGATTTGGACAACATAATTATAAAAATATTTTTTTCTCTAGATTGTCATGTTCAACTCCATTTACAATATTAATGGCACTATTTATATATAGAAATGGCAAGTTTCTTCCACTTTTTCCAAGATAAAGTGTCTGGTTTCATCCCTTTTGTTCAGATAAGAAATATATTATACAAACTTATAAGAATTTTTGGTAAGTAGAACTAATAACATAGTTACAAACAAAATTAAAGAAGGCCACTTTTTCAGTATCACGGAATGATAAAATGGTTTGGCTTGGAAGCGACCTCACAGATTGTTTAGTTCCAATCCTTCTGCTACTAGGTTGCTCAGGGACCCATTCAACCTGGTCTTGAGCACTTCCAGGGATGAGGCATCTGCAGCTTCCCTGGGCCTCCAATGCTGCACCACTCTCACAGTAAATAATTTCTTTCTAATATTTGTCCTAAACCTACTCTCAGCTTAAAGTCATTTCCCTTCATCCTGACACTACATGCCTTCCTAAAAAGTCCCTCTCCAATCTCAAGATTTCTTGCAGGCTCCCTTCAGGTACCAGAAGGCCCCAGTAAGATCTCCCAAAGCCTTCTCTTCTTCAGGATGAACAAATTGAATCCTCTCTGCTTTTCATCATAGGAAAGATGCTCCACCCCTCTAATCAACTTGGTGGCCTCCTCTGCATCAACTCCATCATTGCCATGTCATTCCTATGCTGGAGTCCCCAGAGCTGGAAGTAATGTTCCTGGTGGAGTCTCAGCCAAACAGAGCAGAGGGGCAGAATCCCCTCTATGGTCCTGCTGCCCACACTGCTTTGGATGCAGCCCAGGACATGTTTGGCTTTCTGGGGTGTGTGTCCATGGCAGGGTGATGTCCAGCCTCCCACCCACCAGCAACCCCCAGGCCTTCTCAGTAGGACAGTTCTCAATCTGTTCATCCCCCAGTCTGGGTTGTTGCTGGCGATTGCCCTGACTCAGGTGAAGCACCTTGAACTTACTTTTGTTAAACCTCATGAGATTCCCATGGGCCACTTCTTGTGGCCACACTCACCTGAGCTTGTCCAGGTCCCTCCGGATGGTATCCTGTCCTTCAGGTGTTTCAACTGCACCACTCAGCTTAGTGTCATCTGCCAATTTGCTGAGTGTATACTTTCTTGTGTTAGAAAAATATCAATTTCATACTTTATATTGCATTTTCTTTCTTATTCTTTTCCACTCTTAATCCACTTGTTCCTTTTGGCACTTTACTCACATTCTGGGATTTCCATATAACCTTTTTGTGCAACTATTTTTCTGTCCCTTCCATTGTTTTTTACAAGTTGCTTTTATCTCCTTCTGTTCCCTCAGTAATCTGGAAACATGTTCATAATCTCTCACGTTCATGCTTTTCCCTCTCAAGACTAAAATGTTTTAATTATTTTGTCAGCACAGTGATGTATCTCCAAGAGAAGAGGCTGGAGGTGTTTTTGTTTTATCACGTAATTTGGGAGTATCCATTGACAATTTGAGAGCATACTTGCAAACAGAATCCCATATTAGTATGAGGAAGAGAAACAGCTAGCTTGGGGATCCAACACAAATTCACTAATGATCTGCTAAGCACTAGTTAAGTCTTGGGGCTCCTCTGAAGATGGCTAAAGAAAGCTCTGAATAGTTTCAACATAAAATCGAGCAAGGTGTCAAGAAGGGGTTCTGCAGTCACATGGTTATTTAAATGTGAGGCTTCCTTCTAAGTAAACTTGAGAACACAGGCACCAAGTGTTCTAGAATTCAAAGATTTAAGTCTGAAAAACCCCATATTAATTTTAGATTTCTTTTTATTGTGCTAATTTACAGCCATCTGATCAACTACATGGAAAAAAGATCCTCTTTTGATAAGCTTAAGGTCTGAGTCAAAGCACAAGCACATCCAGCTTGTAAAGGTAAGGCCTTTCCTGACACAAGGAGAGACTAAATATTCCTAAACTGATATTAAGCAGAATGTGCTCAGTAAAATCAATAAAGATTGGCCGTATAATACTAGTTTAAGATTTTTTGCTTATATGATCTATTTTTATTGCTATTTTTGCTGTTGTTATTATTACTACTATTGTAATTATGTCCATGTGATATATCAGGTATACTAAACCATTTATAGACTATTTCAATGGGTTTACATTTCACCACTTTAATGCTTTTAGTTTACAGATGTACATATTTTTCCCTGGGCAATCTCCTTTATGGAATTTCCTATCCAGATATTATCATTTAGCATAAAACAAAATTCTTAAAGCTATCTTTTAGGATCAATTACAAGCAGTCTACAGTTTCATTGGATTGTGACCACAAGTTGAAAATGAAAGTGCTAGTGATAAGGCTAGGTTGACAAGATACTTTTGGCTATGTTAAAATACCTAATTATAGATATGCAACATGAAGCACCAAAATTTAAAGTAGTGTCTATCTGACAGTATTTTATCCATTGACATAATCAACAGTTTCTGATAGTATTTCTGTGTCAGTACAGACTTAACCCTCAGCTCTTTTAACAGTGGTTTCCTGGGGGTTGTTTATTTGGTGTGGGGTTTTCTTGGTTGTTTTTTATTGTTCTTTTTGTCAGATGAAGGGTCAGATTTAACATCTAGATGCTACTTCTGTCAAGAAAATGCCTATGCTGGGTGGAGTACTATACCATAATCACAGATAGATTATGTTGAAATATCTGATTGACTTTATGGTGGATGGGAAAAAATTTAGTGATTTTTAAAGGAAGATCAGATCTTAGAAAACAGGAATTCCTGGTGTTGTCCAATTACAGGAATAGGTGTGGATGATCTGATTATACCATGGCTATACATTTATCTTCAGTGTAATGCAGGTTAAGGGACACACAAGTAATTCTCTTCATCTGAACTCAAAGCTGAATGTATGAATCTGTGTCATATGAAGATTCCAGACTTAGATCACACAAGTTCTATTAGAGTTTTCTAATTAAGGTTCTGAGAAATTTTATTTTGAAAATAAGTGGGTAAAGAATACATGAAAAAGGAATTTCTGAACCCCCAATAGTAAATGCACACTGCCTGTGGGCTCTTCAGGTCACCTTTGGAATTAACAGTGAGGTTTTCTGATTATTGTCTATTGGAAAAGGGATGTCCACTGTTTAATGGCTTTGCTTTATGTACAATTAATAAGTCTCAAGAGAGTGTTAATTCTCTCTAAATAGAAGCATTTCAATAAAATACAACCAACCTAGTTCCTGGTGAGAAAGCAATTACAGAGATCAATATTGGAACAGAAATATGGGGTTATCAATAAGACTGATCCTTGTTTAGGGTCAGGTTCTTTTAGCCAGAGCCACATAGGGGCATGCAAATTTACTATGGAGGACATATGGTTTAGTCTCAGTCAAAGAATCAAGATCCTGATGATTAGCTGTTTTTTTAATTTTCATTAAAAAAATTAAATCTATCCAGTTCTAACTTATAAGTGTCAAAGGTTTGTTGCTGATAACAGAAAAGGAAGGTTGTGGGTGGAAAACACGCTTTCTTATGTAGCTCCCAAGAGAAGAGAGTTGTTTAAAGTAGCTCCTGATGGAAAGTTCAAGTCAGTTAAAGTTCCCTTTGTTTACATGAACCTCTAGGTAAAAGTAGGAGAAAGGGACATTTAGTATATGGGTTTTTCTGATCTCCTGTTTCAGGATGTAGTGGGAACCATCTCTGTCAGAATTCTTGTGCATTTTAATTGTTAAACACGGTGGGCTCATTAAACTTGATGTGTTGTCTACCTATTTAGAGAACACCGGGTCCTACAAAAAGAGAATAAAATAGAATAGAATATAGAATAAAATTTCCCAGAACAAAGATAATGCTTTAAGTCATAAAATATCATTCATATCTGAACACCTTTGTCATTTTTCTCCTGGATTCTCATTAACAACGTTGCTAGTGTTTTATGGTGGAAACTCTAACTATAAAAAACATAATATATTTTCAGTGCATGCTTACTTAGATTTGGGCATGGGGACAGTATTGTTTCATTCTCTCTGACTATACAGACCAGGATTTAAAAACTCATCCTCACAGAAGTATTTAACATCTTGTTTTACTCCTAATTCTTGTAGTTTGTCTTCTCTCATATAATTTTAATTTTTCAAGGAAAAAGTTAAATTATCCATTAGCCAAAGGAAATTTTCCTATAAGGTGACAGTGAAAAATATTAGGAATTACTTGAAAGTCTGCTCAATTTTAATGCCTTACGGAAACTTTCTGTGAAAGACAGAGCTTCCTTTTCCTGACACGTTTCTCTTATAGAAGCTTCTGTCATTTGTGCGAAACTTGCCACTACTGATGTTTCTTTAACTCCCCACCACAAGAAAGAGACACTAGTCCTTCTCAGTAATCTCCTGGCTGGATACTCAGTCCATATGTATTAACAGGATAGGAGAGTTACCTACTAATGGAAAACTGTGGATAGTGGTGGGTCTTGGTGTTGGAAGGCTTGTTGATGGATAGAATGTACTTTTTCCTGGTGGTAATAGATATGCTTCACATGAAATGAGCTACTTTTCTCTGAGGCAGAATCACACCATCTTTCCTTTAAAAGAGTAGTGTATTATCTAAGACCCATTAAAGCTGTTTTTTCTGAAAAAAGTTACCCCATTACAGCTGTGAGAGAAATGTACATTTTTTCTTACACAGGTGCACAGCTACCATCTGAATCCATCCCCAAAGAAATATGGGTGATTATTTCCCTCATAGGTGTTCACACATAAATTACAACTGACAGATCAGAAAACCCCCCAAAATCTGGATTAAAAATGTCAACAGAATTTTGGACTCTTGTTTCAGATACTTAGGGGTCTCTTTCTACACTTCATCTGTTAGATTACAGAGGCATGCTGTCTTTAGGACAAAAGGAGAATTGTTTATCATGATGCTGGAAGGGCTGGAGGTGCAGCTTCCCTGGGGTAGAGTGGGTAGAGAAAGGAAATGTCACTGGTGCTCAACACCTGAGATTCAGCTGAGCTGAAATACAGTCAGCTGCTGCTGTAAAGATTCAAAAGGCTTAATTAGTTTTCAGCTGCTTCCTGGATCATGTTGGACTAGATAGAGTAGAAACTCATTTCTTTTTCCATGCTTTTCTTAGGTTTGGCAAGCATCACTCCAGACTATGTGGAGAATAAGGCTGCAGCACTGACTGAAAATGATGATATTTTTTACTTCATTTATGAGGACACACCAGGAAAAAAGACACATAACAACTCCAAGGATGTTATTGAATGGATATGGAAATTTGCAGACTCATTGCTGGTTACATATGACCTACAGAAATATTGGAGGATTGTATGCATAGAGCCAGATTTTCAGTTTGCCAGCCACTAACAGTCTGACTGTAAGTGGAATCTATGGGTGTTCAATATCCTTGAAAATTAGTTACAGATGTTTCTAATTTGATATGTAAATATGTAGGCAATAAATATTGTGGGCATTCAGATCTGTAATTTAATGAGTCCTTCTTTCATGAATCTTGTAGACCTGGAAACTCTTTTTTATGTAAATTCTGAATGGGCCCTCAAAAACATTTCTAAACCTGCTAATATCACTGTGAAAAGTGAGCATATCACATGAGGCACAAGTTAAATAAGCAGATTAAATTTTTGCATAATATTTTAAAACCTGTTTCATTATGAAATTAAAGCCTTATATTTTATGAAATATTACATGCTGCTCTAGGAAATATTTACATGTTTTATTTGAATTGAGGGTGGGAAGGGTTATTTCATGTACAAGGCAAGCGCAGTGACCTCAGAAGAGAACTACCAGGTTCAGTAAGACTTTTAAAAGGTGTTATTTAAGTATGAGTCATTTTCATTATCGTGCGTTCTGCACAAGGTGACCTGGGAAAGACTAGGCGTTTTATTTATCGTAAATGTCAGGTGTGCTTGCTAAGTGCGTGTCAAGCTAAAATTTAATCTCAAAGCTAAAACCAAGAATTGAAATCAGGGGAGAATTTAAATTCAAGACTTTAGGAAGGTCGTGAGCAAGGTTTGAATAAGCAAATTCAGACATACACAGAGGGCACTTTTCATCAACTGAATGAGACAATTAGGAGGATGCCTTCGGCTCTTGAATATAAATCTGAGAAAAGAGAGCTATATGTATGGGTAGGATTTTCAACGTCAGGTCCATGGATTGAATACTACTTTTTATAGGATATAGTACTGCTCAGATATCTCTCCCTCTTAGCCTTGCCATAGACTGATGCTTTCTTCAGCAACTGTTATTTCTCTTACATTGAATTATATCACTAATATAAAATAATATTGCTTTCTTTAAGAGTTTATAAGTGTTACATTTATGCAAACATAAAATTAATCTCCCCATCTTCAATATTGTTCTGCCTCTTAAGAAGGGAAGGTATGCTGATTAATCTTTATAGTAATTTTTGTTCACATTCAAAATTTCAGGATAGCTCTCTGGCATTCAAGATGTCAATAGTGATTCTTACCTCTCCCAATCTCCATGGTAAGTTTTATTCTGGCTGGAAGGCCTGTCCTAGACTGAGACCAGTGTATACTTTCACAGATCTTCTGAACAATATTGGGTAATGCCTGACTGTTAAATTCTGCTGTCAAATTAATATTGGTTGCCATCTTAAAGTCAGCAAGCAATCTATGTCAGTACACACAGATAGCATAAGTCTTGATAAAGATTACAGTTCAATGAATCAAAAACTCACTGGTTTACAAATACAACTATGCATTTATAACAATCCATCATCTACTTCATATACTCTTTATGCATGTCCCAGAAGATTAATATAGAGATGTAAATTAAATTGCATTCTAAAGTTTATTTTGTTTTCTTGTTGGTTTGCTGTACTAAATGTGTAATTCAGTCTTTTTCAGCAGATGGTTAGTTCTAGTCCCTTTCGTGTTTCTATTCTGTTATGTTTGTAAAAGACCCAGCTGCCAACTGATAATATTTCGCTGCTGAACTTGTCATGTGTGATATAATTGCTCATGATATGCTTTGCAGTAAAGTTAAAGAACTATTAACACAGTTGTTTCTAACTCCAAACAAGTTTAAAGAAATAGTTATTTTTAATATCCATAATTCTCAGCTGATGCTTAGTTATTTTAGAAGTCTACTTTTTACAACAGATTCTCCTATTTTCTCAGGTCTTGATTTTGAAAAGCTTCATATTCAAGAGCAGCAATAGAATATATCTCCTGTTTTAAACATATTGTGAAGTCTGAAGCACCTGTCATCATATACGTGCACCTTAGGTAAAGTAAAACAATCTGAACTTTTGCATGACAGCTCTTTTTAAGAACCATACTCAGTAGTCAAAGATGTCTAACTGTATTACACACTGTAATGCTTACCCAGAAAAAATTATGGGCTGTCATCAGAACAACAGTGAATCACTGAATGCTAACTCTCTTTTTTTCTGAAAGCTGCTGAGACATTTTAAAAGGCAACCAGAAGGTAATAAATATATTCACTCACAAAATGATATTGCTATTTTCAGTGAAAGGTAGGGCATATTACACTGCATATGATGACTAAGGAAGTCCTTGCTAATGTTTTCTGGAATTATATGGGTGGAGAATCTTGTCTACAAGCCTAATACAATCATCATGATCTGTCAGTAATATCTCAGGGTTTTTAGAGACTACAGTAAAAGGGATATATTTCCCAAAGAACTCTGTATTAATTATGTATATATGGGAACTTTAACCATAAAATCAGACAAAAAAACTTCTGAAATTAAAAATGGGAAGGAACTGTCAATCAATCATCCCTGTAATTTCAAAGATATTTCAATAGACTTTCGAAGATAAGAGAACATTTCAAAGATAGGAGAACTTGGGAACTGGACTCCTTTGTGAGCTTCATTATTCCTGACAAGAAAAGTTCATATGATTTCTTTTTTATGCAAGGCTCTGTTGGGTCAAAAGGCCTCACATTTTTGTTTACCAGTGTATAGATAATAGGCTAACACGTTAAATGCTAATTCTAACTGCGTCAAATAAAGGATACAGTAAAAGTCTTCTGTCCCTTAGGGAAGTATATTTAGGGATTTTGAAAAAATATTCACTACCCTTCTCCATTCTTGTTTCTAACAATAGATGAAGGCTAATATGAGCTCATAAAAGTATAAGGTAGTCCCCTTCAAGCTATCTAATAATAAACTTAAACTCCATATCAAATACTCAAAGCATTTATTGAAAAACATGTTTTCTTTGCCACCTTTTCATTACACTGTGGCTTTGTTCAGAAAAAGCAGTCCAGCACATTTAATAACAGACATTTCCTGTTCACCTAATCTTGCTTTACACGTGTTCTACGCATATTTCCATCAGCTTTCAAAATTCGTACCTTCTTTCTAATGGGTCAAATCACTGTGACCCCCTAAAGACAGTATGGGTTTTACATTCCTTTCCTCAGTAGGCTTACAGCTTTCACTGTTATGTCAGTCGAAACATTACAAGCTCTTCCGAAGCACAGACGAGAGGAAAATATGTTTCATCATACTGCAAATGAGATACTTCATTTTTTATTTTCTCTTTTTTTTTTCTTTATAGAAATAAGAATCACATTGTTTATTTTGTGTTTCTCAACTCTCTCTATTAAATTCACTCTGTTTTACTTTCAGATTGTCAGACTTATAGAACAAGATGATTTTAGAAATTTGTATGTAATTTTAAAGCTTATCACAAAGAATTAATTATCCTTGATAAACCATGATTTTATATTAAATGTTCATGCTTTTCTTTTGTTAATAACACTGAGGGAAAAAATCATGTAGTTTATGATGAATATGCAGAAAACAATACAGCTTGCTTAACAGTACTTAGAGTAGCTGTGAGATTCTGAATAAATACTCCCTGAGTACCCCTTCAGGGCATCATAGGGGGTTATATAAACTAATAAATAATTATCTAACAGCAAATTGTGATAAAAGAACAGAACATTTTCTATGAGCCATATAGAATTTTGCACGTCTTTTCCCAAACAGAAAGGATTCCTGTTCATATTGCAATGCTGGATATTTCTTTCTGTGCATATGAGGCTAAAATGTTAGCACAAAAATATGCCAAATAATGTTCTAATTAAAAAAAAAAATTAAGAAGTATTTCCACCTTCTTAATGGCTCAATCTATACCACACCTGAGCAAAAAAAGAAAATGTAGCTTAAATTTTGCTGGAGTAGGCCTGGCATTAGGGGGGAAAAATTCTTACATTTGTCTCTTCCAGAAAAAAACCCCAAACAAACAAAAAAGGAAATCATCATCATCAGATTTAAGGAAGGCAAGAACACAGGATCAAAGTACATGATTACTTAACAGGATTATTATTCATAGAAGTTCTGTATACAAAAATATAATTCTTATATGTTTAATAATTTATGTGATTTTCTTGAAAAAGAAAAATCACTTTTAGAAGGTTCGTTTGCATCAACACCCCCTCTCTATTTTAACAAACCACCAAAATGGCTTTAAAGAAAGTTCCTTTTGAAAACCCAAGGTGACCTCTAGAAAGAAAAGTATGTAGAGTCAGGGTTCTGACAGCTGTTTTGGTTCTAAGCTATTTCCAAGGGTCGAAGACCCTGACATGCATGTAATTACATGGAAATTTAAGCAATTGGTGATTATGATTGCATATGCAAAGAAGTGTTTTGAATATGCAAACATAAAGATGTCTTTAAGCATTTCAGACCAAAACAGTTTTTCAATGATTATAACAGGTTTTTTGTCAGGAGTTAATAGATGTGAAGAACCCTGTTTTACTATTTGTGCAAGATGGGTGCCAACCTACAGTCACTGTTGCTGCACGGTCTGTATTAGATTTGTCTCACTGCAGCACAACACTGTGAACTTTGGCCCTTTTGATTAATTATTCTTAAAGGAAGAGTACTCTCAGTGAAAACTGTGGCTTACATTTTCCCCACGCATATTCCCCAATATATGTATATATATGAGTATAGATATAAATAAAATATTAAAGGTAAAAATTGGCAAGTGAAGTATGACCTTGGGTGGGTTTGAATGCAAAGATAAAAGTATGATTTATTTAGGCTTACCTTTCTTGTTTTTAAGTGCCTCCAGTTGTATGGCAAATACGTTTAGAATTAAGCTGCACATCTCTCATGTTGACATTAGCTGATCTCACAATGCCCATTCATGATAAAAGTCTGATTTTAAACTTCAACCACAAATATATAAATTTCCTGGGTAAAAATATATCTGGGTTACCAAAACTGTTCAGAATGTTGAATCAGAATGAATCACAATCATATATTGTGAACATGGGATAACAAAATTCTCACAGACAGTAAAAAATCCAAAAACATTAAAATGAAGCTAATGAAATCAATATGCAAATTATATTTGAATGCATCAAAGGCATCTGCAAGTCATATGTGAGAGAGTAGAAATTTTTAATACTGGAGTTTGAAATTCAATCTTTATTAAAATACCCAAGCCTCAAAGAAAACTGTTATATATTCTATCCAAATTCTCTGTTAAAAGATATAGCCACTCATTGAGAATTTTACTTCTCATTTAGAAGCAATCTCAGAGAAAACTGGAGGCATCAGCTTTGCCTCTCTCAGCTGTTAAGTTCATTCCAAAAAGGCTTCTGTCACAGGACACAAAATACATAGCTTAAAAATACATATTTTGTGGGAGGGGAAAAGGGCTGTGCCTTAAAAATGTCAAATGCCATCTATTCCTCAAGGTGAAAGGAGATGAAAGAATATGACTACAGGAACAACCTCTAGATATAAACACAAACAAGAAGAGGTATCTGCTGGGATGGAGTTGGGATAGAGAAACAAGAATGTAGACAATTGTAAAAGAGAATTCTTATGAATAGTTAGATGCCTCTAGTACATCCTAAACACTGTGGAGCAGTGGCCGGTGAAAAGTGAAACGCCCAGGCTAGATAAGTGTCCAGCCAACCTCCAGCCAGTAAGGCACTTCCCCAACCCGGAGTCAGGGCTTTGTGCCCAAGGCGATGTCAAGCCTTGCGGACGTGTGGCCGCAGTAAAGAGCTCCGAAGTCGCAGGATGAAATGAAGAGGCGACCCTCAGTTTCTTCGGGGGGGTGGTTTTATTGGTAGGGAAACGTGCAGGTTCGGTGGAAGAAGCTGAGAGCCCCGAGGCAGGGAAAAAGCCTCGGTTTTACAGAGGGTGGGAGGGGTGAAAGATAGCAAATCAGAGAGGGATACATTAAGGATTGGCATGATCGGAGAACCCATCAAACACAGTTGCGGGAGGGACCCTGGCCCCTAACCCAATCACTCGACACCCTGGCCCGAACTCTCTAGAAAAAGAGGCAGGGGTGTCGAGTGACAGGCAGGCTGCCAGGGGTGGGGAACAAGAAAGATACATTTGGTAACCAAGACAACTGGGGAGGGGTTTGGGGATTGACACAAACTGGTAACAGGGCAGGACTTTCTGAGAGAACAATGGAGGGAAAACTGAACAAGCATAAAACACACCACAACAACACTGCTTTGACTGCAGAGAGTATATCGATTATGAACATTCCAGAGTTTTCTAAATACTATTGGATACAGCACTTCAGCTGAGGTCAGCGAGAGGAGACCAGAGCAGAGCGGAGTAGAGGGGGAGAATTCCCTACCACATTCAGCTGGCCACACTACTTTGAATGAAGCCCAGGACATGTTTGACTTTCTGGGCTGTGAGTGCAAATTGCCAAATCCTAATAAAAACCATAATCTAAACCCTAAACATAACACTAACCCTGACACAACCTTAAAACCAAAACCTTAACCCTAACCCAAACCCAAAAACCCTAACTCTAACCCAAACCCTAACCCTAAACACCCTAAATCTAGCCCAAACCCTAACTCCTGACCCACCTCTAATTCTAACACTAACCCCTAACCTCTAACCCTAAGCCTAACCCTAGCCAAAAATAAAAAAAAAAAAAACCAAAAATCAAATCAAAACCAATAATCACAGTTAAACTGTTTTTACACGTGCTATGAGGTCACAATATGATGTAATCTTTTTTAAAGATTTGTTCATTTGGTTTATTCAACTTTAGAGACCATAGCAATACATAGAAGAATGAATACTAGCTAAATAAACAAATCAGAATCCATCACCCAGTGATTCAGGACATATTTGCAGATGCAAATGGAGAACTAATGAGAGACCTACAATAAAAGAACCTTACAGCAAAAGGTCATAAAGAAAACCTGTACACAACAAGACCTGGCAAGAGCATAAGTTCGTATCAGTTTGACTGATAAACGTAATACTGAGGGAGTTCACGTGAAAGAGTGTATCTGCATATAGATGACACATCAATGTGCCTTATCCACAAAACTGCAATCCAGAGACAAAAAAAAAAAATAGGAATACACACACTTTGGAGATTATCTTCAATTTAGGGAATAATGCCATGTTGTGTTAAATTGTGTTTGCTTTAAAAAATACATTTCTGTTGACTCATTTATGTAACAAGCATTGCTAGAGGCTGGTGTTGCTTTGACTTTTACAGCTATCCAACCTAATTACCAAATGAATTGAAAAAAAACCCAGCCTTCCAGGACACATAGAATTTTGATGGAATGATCGGCAAGGCAAAGAAATGTCAAGTAATTTATTTATAACATGCTGTTTAACCACATATAAACCTAGCTGGAGAATACATAACAAAATACAACAAGGCTATTCAAAAGTAAATGTCTAAATCAACCCACTGAAGGAGTCACTATAGTGGTTGTTTCTGCAGTGCAGAAATTACCTTGTGTTCCATGCGCTTCTATTTCTCTTTTACAGCAGTTAAAGTGGAAACATGAAAGGGGATTAGTTGGAGTCAAGGTGATATAGGATTTTTTATGTACTTGTACTCAACCTGAACCTGGAAGGTAACCCAGGTCTTCCTCCTGGAATCTGGTAAATATTATCTGATCCAGCTTTACAGGTAAGTTATGACCTTGATAGTTGTATCTAAGCACGTCGGTCTAACATCATGCCCAATGAAGATGAAAATTTTGAAACCACCCCCAACAGCTCTGCCCATATATATGACTATTGGAAAGTAAACTAGAGAACTTCCTTAGTGAGAACCAAAACATTTACATGACTTTTTTTGTTTTTTGTTTTTTTTTTTTGCTGTGAAAGAGTTATTTTTCTTGTAGTCTATGCAAGATATTATCTCTTGCTAGTGGAAAGAGATTTTTTTTGCTATTCATGTCAGTCATGACTACAGCCTGCTCTTAAATCTTGATTTCAATTTGCATATTAAGTTGACTTTAAATTATTATTTTATAGGCACTAAAAGCAGTGAGGTAAACATTTTTACGTTTTTAAAAAAATGCTTTAAAAATGCTAAATGGAAATTTACAGTGTTGCAGCTAATTTTTTTTTAACTTTAGAAGTCTATTTTTCATTAAATTTTATCATCTAAGAGACAGTTTCAAGACACTTGGTTTCATGGGATTTCTCTCCTTTCATTCTTGTTTGAAACTTTGTAATAGTGAGCTACATATTTTGACAATAAATTCATCTGTCTGAGATTAAGAAGTTATTAACCTCCCCTCTGAGAGAGAATTGGAATTTACTTAATGAAGATTTATCAGCTTTTCCTACTAACACAGACATTTGACGGTCAGACATTTTATAAAACTTAGTAAGTCGTTGCATAAAATGATGTCTCTCAAGAAGATAATTGCTCAGAAATTATTCAAGAAGTTTATGTTTAATGACAGAAGAGATTTTTGACAATATTTATTTTTATCAGGGTATGTTCTCATCACCATTTCTGTATTAGAAACATTACAGAAGCACAAAGATGCTGTTAGTAAATTGCTGAAAATATTTTATTGTAATCCTTGGTATCTAGCAGTTTTTGTAACTTGATTTAAAAAATAGCACTTATTTCACTGTTCTACTTAAAAATATTTTTCTTTTCCCATTTATTCCCCATTTCTCTCTACCTTGTCTCAGTCCAGTAAGAAGCTCTTGATGAGTTTATTAAGCTTATGTCCAAATAGAGTTGCTATTTGAGGAATTTGTTTTATTTACATAAAATATATAGTATATATTCTATATAATATACTTATAGAAGATATCCTAGCTCCTTAAATTAAAATTATTCAATACCCTTTATCAAGATAAAAAAGAAAGCTATGCAATCATATGAATGTAGAGGTATCTTCCTCAGTATAAGTCAACTTCCCTTGTTGTATTTTCAGCATATTGTGTCATTGACAACCTAAATTATGTTTTGGGAGACTGTCTAGACAAGGAGAACTTTCTCTCACTGAAAGATTTTGTAGAAGGAAAGCTCAGATACACAGAGAGAGCTCAAATAACCTCGTTGCTTCTGAACACTGTCAATAACTCATGCAGGCATTCAGAGATAAACACTGTCAAGCAGAGAATTTCTTGCAGCTTTTCAAGAAATATTATTTTATAACCCTTATGCAAGAGTTCTGAGCCTCTAGTATCATATCTTTAAACAATCTTCATGTTGATTGCTAATATAATACGGGTGGGTTTGGCTCTGTCTTCAATTTCCTTTTAATATAAATCTTCATTTTAATAGAATTTCTGTTTGAGAAAATACACATCTTTATATTTTATCTGAAAGAAAATATTATGTTACAAATTCATAATAATAACTCCTTTAACTGAAATATCCAGATCCCACACATCCATACCACATACTTTGTTGATTTGATACTCCTGGATTTTTTTTTCCTTTGATTTATTTGTTAAGGTCAATATACAGAGCTGGTTTTTTGTTTTGGATTTTTTCCCCCTAAGGCAGATGAATATCCTCCCTTCATGTCAGAGATCAGTGACATTTCTGGAATGTTAAGTCTTGAGGTTTTTGAAAGAACCAGAAATATAGTCAGATTAAAAAAAAAAAAAGATTATTTTGTCAAAACCTTGATATTTTCTCAGATTCTTTAATTAGATTTGAAGATATTCCCATCAGAGACCATTCTGAAGAAGGATCAGGAGAAGGAGACCTGCCTCATTCCTTTTTTAACAGACTATTAAACAGTGTGAAGCATTATGGAGTTTCCTGTGTATTTCAGTTTCTTTAGTCTATGTTCCTTGAAAAAAAAATTAAAATTAGATATTTTGTCAGAGAGGGAAAATACAGTGTTGTTATAGGATAAGTTTTACATAGTGTGCAAAGCAGAAGGTCCAAATTCTCTAGCAAGATTAATTCCAGCTTCACCTCTTTAGCAGAGTTAGTTGAAAATTTTCAGAGGAGTGACTTAAAGCAGAAAGCAACTTTTTATTAATAACATTGGCAAATTATTAGCAATAAGGCACAGGCTTTAATGCTTAAAAACAGGGCATTCATGAGACAGCTATTTGTTGTAAAGTAGTTAAAGCCTGAGTATTCACTTTTAGGTCTCCTTTATAGCCTTCTCCTGTCCTGACCAGCTCCTGCCCAGACCTACTTTACATGCTCTCTTCTAAGCTGAAAAAAACACAGTTCACCTTCTTTTAAGTTTTAAAATTGTGGCTACAGTCACTGTGAAACTGTAAATAGCAAATGTGACAAACCTATTACCACATAAAGAGGAATTGAGAACTCCCACCCATTTTTGACAATGTGGTCATTTCCTAATGACCAGGTACACCTTAAAAAAGCAAACATTAGAAAATGTTTATGAAGTAAAGAAATACTGCAACTATGTTTTACAGGTATTGAGAGGAGTAAAATAATTGTACAGGTACAAAAGAACAAGGAGGTTCTGAAATTTTCTTATAGCCTGGTTTCCTTGGCATTGTGTTCTCCCCGGCATATCCATTATTGACCATCAGCATCTTCAGGCTGCACTAGACAGTGGTTTTCAAATGAACTGGCACGTCTGCCAGTAAACTGAAAGGAAAAATAGACAAGAAAGAACAAACCTCAGAAGCTCCTGTTAATCTGTTTAAGACTCCTACTTCATTTTTCCCAAGCAAAGAATGGGTAAAGCATATTTTTGCAGCCTTGTAGCAGAAACTTGTCAGGGGTTACATGACAGCTTTGTCAATTACCCAGTTTGCATTACTCACCAGTCCCTCTGTTTTTGCTGCCTGATCTAAGATCACAGCAAAGATTGACTTGGGTTGATTTCTGAGCAGCCACAATGTGAAGCTCAAGCTTCTTGCTGATATGCTGCAGTCATTTCAGTTCTCATGAGCCAAAATCTCAGGAATCATCAGTCTCAATCAATAACTTGTGAAGTAAATTCATTATGATGTGCCTGGCATAGAGTACAAATGTGCCCACATGCAAATAGCAAGAAACTTTTGCCAGTTAAGAATGTCTGTTTATTTTCAACAGAGTGCTAGTCAGGTCATACTTTTCTCAAATCCGAAAGGTAAAATTTGAAATTTTCTGTTTTCGAAACACTTGAGGCTTTATAATTTTTACAATATTTATTTATTAAATAGTATATTTCAGAACTGTAAAGATGTCATTTTTTTAGTTTGTTTAAAGTGTCTCCTTGTCTTATCAAGTCTTATTTGGGATTTGCATATCCTCTAAGCTATTAGGAGGGAAAAGGAAATTATACATTCCTGTATTTATATGGTCCTAATTTTCAAAGTAACTCAATGCCTGGCCCTCTTTAATAGATTTAGCCTATAACTCTTCTCAAAATCCAGAAAACTACACTGTTTTTACTAGTAGGGTAATATATATGACTTGTCTTAAATCACACAAGAAAGTTGTCACTGAACAGTTAACTATATTTGACCAGAAAATATCAGGCAAGCACATGAAACATTTTCTTTTGTCTCTGAAGCTAAAAAACTAGATGAGCATGTTTCCAGAGCACATTCTAATCTAAAAATATCCAATGTGATTATTGTGACTCATATGAGACATTGTCTTAATAAATCTCTAAAGATGACAAGACTGAAGAAATGTTAATTCATCTGAGAAAGTCAAAATCTACGTTCTGTCAATTTGACTTCACATTTGCTATACAGTTAAACCAATGCAAAACATTCATGTCAGACGTGGACGTGGTTAGTGCAGAGTGCAAGGCTGAAACATGACAATGATCACTTAGAATTCAGATTCTATAATCAGATTTTTTCATTGAACTGGTATTAGTGATAGATCTGCATTCTGAAAATAATGGCAAGTATAGAAGTGAAAGGATACCCACTTGTACTTACCGCAGGACAGGCTTTGACTGCAGATAGTGTAGTAAGAAAATCAGTTAATTGTTGGGAACTGTATTACATATTCCTGACATCACATGCTCAAAATTCATTAAATACTCCCCCCTGGTTTTAAAAATAAATAAAAAAAACATTTACAGATGGGTGGCTGAGAAAAATTCTTTTCTGATTGTTGATGGAAAACTGGGATTACTGAGGTGCTTTTTTACAAGGTAAAATTTCTGCTAAGATATCTATAGACACATTAAAATTCTTCTTTAAAGAAAAAAAAAAGAGAAAGAAATAAAAAAACCAAAAAAGCATTAATCTTTAAATATGTAGATAGAGATACTGCTAAAGTAATGATTCACAGGCAAGAGAGTTTTCTGATCCATGTTAGAAATGTAAAACATCCTTCAGACGTCCACTCACATATTCTGTAATGCTGCAAAGAACTGACAGTTCTGACTTTAGAGCTGCACAACATTCAAAACATTAATAAAACACTAAAACAGTCAATTAACTCATGCCTGGAAATTGAAGCTTAAATAAAAGTAAGTCCAATTGGTACAACTCCCTCAGCATAACCTTCTCTTTAGCAGATTCTCACTATAGACAGATATGGAAAATTACTTCAGAGCTATACATAATAGAAAACCAAGGGTCACAAACTGAAAGAAGAAAATATAAGTCACAACATGCAATGGAAGCCATAAAATGAATGACAATGCAATTAACATAACAGAGAGAAGATGGAAACTTGTCAGAAATTGCTGCATGGCTGCTCAGGTTTGATAGGAGTGTGGAATTGATTTCTTCACACAATCTCTTAGAAAAAAGATTTCAATCAAGAAGTGAGGGAATGGAACTTGTGTGTATATACACTTCTCTCTGTGCTTGTATATGTGTGTGTCAGACCTTGTATGTGAGTTGATAACAGAGCAAGGAGCTCAGCAAAGCTGTTAGATCATGCAGACAGTGGAAAAAAGGCCCAGAGTTGAGACCATGAGAGGCAATAACTAAAGAAAAGCACTAATGAGGACTTTGGACTGGCTTTTGGCCATTGGAGAAAGACTTTATTGCTATTATAAAGAAGATAGACAACTATTCCAAAGTAAACAGGATAAAGGGGTCTTTTTAGCTGAAACTGAAGCTGAACCTTATCAGCAACAATTCATTCTGTGTCTGCTGTGAAGAAACTAGAACTAAGCAGTTCCCATAAGAATGGAGATGGGAAGTTGTTTTGCCTGTGCTGTGAATCTGAATGGAGATGTTAGCCACTCTGCTCAAAAGCTCTCTTGCAAAAGATATTAAGTCTCTGCACTTTCCATCAAGAAAAGCACTATTTATAGTTCATGGGAAATGACTACTGGCAGCCTTGAGGGAAATACACAGCAAAAACTCTTAACAGAGCAATGTCAGACATTTGCTAAGAACATCTCTTCCAAAGTTCCATCAGGCTTAACATGCATATTAAAAGTAAGGGGGAAAAATTGCTCAAAGAACTTACCTTTATGAACTGAATTTCTACTGCCTTCAATCTTTATCAGTTCAAACAGAATATGTAAGAGGTAAAGTTTGTTGGAGCAAAAATCTCTCTCATTATCCAACCTAGAAGAGAATTAATAACTATTTTAGTTTGTGATTAGCTGTAAAAACAACTGTGTTGGCAATTATCAACTTTTTGTGGTTGTCTAATCTGTACCAGGTTGGTTGTAGAACAGAAGACAACATACTGTCTGAGAGTGTGTGGTCACTGAAAGAAAAGGACTGATCAATAGATTAAAAAATACTGATCCCAATGGTTCTTTGCTGAATATGCTGTTTAATGCTTGGAATTGAAGAAGAGGGATAAAGGTAGAGAAGTGAATATATGATATAATATGTATTTCTACTTTTAATTTTGGTTGAAGGATCTTCACATCTTTCACATAAAAGCTGAAGGCATGTGTACATGTCCCAGGTTTTGAAAACTACCCTAACTAAAGATTGGGAATACAATGACCTTGTATTTCCAATCATCAGGTATTTGTATTTCCCTACATCAGGTCAGCTAATTGACCTTGTATTCCCTACATCAGGTCAGCTAATATTATCAGATCTCCATTTTGTCCTATGATCATAGATGACAATACTTGCTTAAGAGATTCCAATACTTGCTTAAGTGATTAAGCAAATTGTTTCTATTTAACAAAAAATGGAAACAGTAAAGAAAGAAGACCTTCCTCACATTAAGATGCAAATATAATGGTCAGGTATGAGAAAATTTTTGTTTAAATTTGACTCGGTACTGCATTAGCACCTGCTTGGTTGTTTTTGGTTTTCTTTCCACACTTGTTTCCAATTCATTGTGGTTTTGATTTTCGTGGAGTTTTTATGTAGCAGAAAATGCATGTCATGCTGTGTTATACTATATACTATTACAGTATACAATGTATAGTTATGTATATATATGTAAATATATGTATAGTTCAACTCCACATAAATAGCATCAGGTTTCAACAAATTGAATAAATTGTTGTTTCTCCTGTTCTTTCCAGGAAGCCAGTAGGGAGCTACTGAATTTCTTGCTTATACGTTTTGAATCAGGTGACATGCTCACAGTATGTTCTTGCACTTGGTTATTTAAAATTTTGTAGGAAAAGCACTTTTGCACTGGAAAGAATTTTAACAAAAGACATCAGCACATTTGCTGCTGGTTTAGAGCTGTCTTTGCTAACATTTCTTATGAAACTTTATTATTGAGATCCAGACTTCTTAAGGTGCTGGACTGCCTTACTCCTAACAGGATTGTCACCTTAAGTAATTAAATGTACATAAGAGGGACTGAATGATTACAGTATCTTCAATGTCTTCATATTGCCCAAGAAGAGATCTCTAATTTGTTGACAAAAGCCTATAAATACTATATAGTTATAACCATTAGATGCAACAACTGAGATAAGTGTGTTCTTAATAACTATTTAAAATACAGCTAATTTAAAATATTTTAACTTTTACTATTTTTAATTTATTTAATGGAAAGATATAATTGCCTGAATAATAATTTAATCTTAAAATCCTTTGACGTGAAGATCTGGCTGACACAAATTTTGAAATTCCTAAAGGAGCCTGCTCTCATATGTTTAAATTCATAAGTGATTTAATAGATTCACCACTAAATGTTCAGAAAAAGTAATATGTGAACCCAAGCAAATGTCTTAATGGGAAATATTTTATAAATAGATATCTAATAGTTATGTTAAATAGACTTAAAATTCCACTATGAAGGGAGGATAGGCTTTGGTTTGGTTTTGTTTCTGTGTAATATGAGGGACAGTCAAAGAAAAAACAGAGACCTGTTATAGGGCTATAAACCAACATCAGCTCACATTACAGGTTAAATGGTCTAAATATAATAAAAACAGAATATTTCTATTATAGCAGACATTATCAAAAATGACATACAGAAACCTGAAGTCCAAGTAGTGCTACACTGCTAAATACTCCTTCAAAGGCTCAAGCAATTAGATTATCTGTTTCCCTAAGATTAGGGAAACAGCAGGACAGAAGGCATCTGGTATATGTAATGTAGTTTCTTAATTTAAAAAGTAAAGCAAATGTCTTTTCCTGATCCATATCATGCCACTCCTCAGTCACAGTGGTGACATATAAAACTCTTCAAGCTATCATTTCTTCTATACCTGATGGATATCCCTGAGGTTGTTACCTATTTGTCTCTCAAGAAAACCTTACCAAAAAAAAAAATCAGGTTTCCTTTAGCTTTATTAAGAGAAGCTATGAAGTATTTGAAGTGCACATTTTCTCTAGCCATTTGCATGACTTACATTTTCATCAGGTGCAATTTTCAGTTGCTCTTTCTATATGGAATGTGAAAATGCTATATTTAGTTTGTTTGATTGTTTTGGGTTTTTTTTTTGGGGGGGGGGGTTGCCATGGTTTATGAAAGAGAAATATTATTATAATCCCTTGTTAAAGATGAAGGTTGTATTATTTTGTGCCGTGATTTTTTGCAATGCAAAAAAGTGTATGATATAATTGACAAATAATTAGGGGCAATGCAAATAACATTACAGTAATGGATACCTGGCAATTGTCTGATTTTCTTGAAACTTGAAAAAACTTTTTCAAGTTTGATATTTATGTAGTGGCTAAGAATTATAGGGTTCCTTTGGGCATTTCTGATCATGTTAGAGCAGAGACAGATTTAATTATCTGGCTTTGAAGAATATTGTGGACCGTGCATTTCCTGGTAATGCAAAAGAAGTTGTACATTTCACATGCTGAATGTTCACATTTCCTGTGCATACTTCATTGGGCTTTGAAAGTTGCGTCTGCCTCCAAACTCAGAGTTTTCAAGGCTAAATTGTACTCTGCATTAGATTTTAGTGATGATCCAAGACAAACAAGCTGGCTTAGCCAGCTTATAAACTCAAAAACTGAATATATTTGTCCCAGCAATGCAAAAAGCAGTAGATGCAGTTCCTGTGCCACGGTTGTGCACCAAGAAACTGTGAACCATTGTCTGAATTAAGATCTTCTGACACTTCAGTGGAAAAGGAAAAATATTATACTCAACGTCACTGCTGTCATTTGGAAAAAGAGTTCTAAGAGTTCTAATACTTCCAAATACAAGGTTCAGCTTCCTCAGCAGACTCAGAGAAGACTACTCCAAAATGAAGAAGTGTAGAAGGAACATTGTCACCTCTCATTTTCATCATTGCAAAAGAAGAAAAAAGAGGCTTTGTGAAGTCTTGCAAATCTTAACTGTGGCCTAAGATATATCGATCACTTATATTGCTGTCTTCTTTTTTGGATCATCTGCTATTCAGATTGGGGTTAGGAATGATCTGAGCATCAGGGTACTCAATGTAACCCTTGGAAAGGTGTTCCCAGGTCAATGTTGCTCCTCTGAACAATGTTCACAAGCCTAAAGTGTGGCAATTCAGATGTCATATGTGAACGTGTGGTGTGAAGACTAGGATTATTGTGCAACTTTTGAATGCAGGCCTCCAGCTGACATCCAGTTGATAAAATCTGGGCTTAAGACCACCTGTGCTGAAAAGATAGATTTTATTATCAACTGTGAGTGTATTTTTGAAGTTAAGGCTTCGATAGTTTTTTTCAACTGAAATGCTGTTTTCACATCAAGAGGGTTATGATCAGAAGCGAAAGCTTTGTAGCAAAGCTTATTTCCAACTACCTCCCCTTTCTTCACTAGATGTCATTAAAAATGTAAGCATTGATTAAACATCCCTTCTCTTATGCAGCTGCTCATATACTGCCTCAATGGATGCACCAAAGATGCTAAGTCTTGCTTTTTGTCCATGGCCATGTGCCACAGCGGGACTGACCAGTAGAACTGAACACCGTCATTTTTGCTTATCTACCAGATCTTGGCAGCCAATCCCATCATGACTTCTCTCTTTAGATGACAGAAAAGGAAAGTCTAAGAGCAATAATCCACATCAGATCTTAGTTTGAAAGATGCAGAGAATATCTCTAGCTGATGAAGGGCATGTGTTCTCCAAATGACTAGAGACAATCTCATTTTTGCATCTCTAGCACCTTGTAGGGCCCTTTCAGGGTTTCAGGGTAACAACTTCAGGCCACTGCTCTGTGCCTTTTGAGGAATTCTTCTTCACTGAGATAATGTATCCTACTCTCTCTAAGTCTTTTCTCTTCCATAAGTACTTTGCAAATTTTTAAGGAAACATTTGACTTCCAAGAGGTGAAGCTTTTTTATAAGTAGTATATGATGAGTACAAGACTTAATTTGAGCAATAATGTGTGCAGGAAAGACTATTCAGAAAAATGAAACGCATGCCCCATCTCTTGTTCTACCATTCTGACTGTCTAGCCTAAAGTCTTGTGGTCTTAGAGGTTGTAATATGGTGGTGGATAGTAATTCAGTCTAAGGTTTAAACAAGAAATAAAACATCTATTGCTGAAGAATATAAACAATAAGATTTTTTTCATCACACATAGATGTGTTTTATTTTTGACAAATAAACCAACTGAAAAATTCCTTGCATTTTCTTTAAATGGAAACTTCTGGGAAGGCTAAAAGAAAAGTCCCCTTCAGCCCTATATTGATTTTAAGTGTCTGGATTCAAACTTGGTTTGACAATGTTTGTGGAAAGATGAGGCTAACATACCTTTTTAAAGAATAAATCTTGATAATTGTTCTTGACAATTAGCAAGAAAAAAAAGCCCTCAGTTTTATTGAAATAAAACAAACAAATCCAAACCAAACATTCTGAGTAGCTGGAATTTTCAAAATTACAAAAAGTCACACATGTTTATTTCTCTGCAAATTAAAATATTATATCCCTTTTTCTGTTCTTTCAGAGTTCCTTAAGGCTATATCTTGAGCAGAGAATAAGAGAGGTTAAAAATTGGTAATATAAATTTAAAATACAGATTAATGTTTATATGTGACTAGCAGAATTTTACCAAAGAGAATTTAATTTCAGAGTTTACCTGTAAAGCTGAGATTGATATTCATTGGAGCTTGATAATTGAAAACCTCCTGAGAAAACCCAGACCCAGCATTGTGGATATGCATGGCAATTTGCAGCAAATTGTTCTTTAAATATGAAAAATAAGGTGCATGCCAGATGTTTTAAAACAATTCTTTTTTAATACTTTTTTTCTATAAGAGCACTTTAGAGACAAAAAGCAGCACTTCATAGTTCTTGTGTATCAAGGTGTCTTTATTTCACTAGACTTCAAATAATAAGTAATTAGAGGTCCCTAAGTTCCCCTGTGTATTATTTGAATGTTACATAGTAGTTCATTATTTCATCTGAGTGAATTCTGTGCCTACATGGCATTTTTACTTTCCAACACAAGCAAATGTGAAGCAATAGAAAATCAATGCTTTAGAGGGGTAAATGGTAAATGAAGCAAACAGACCAATGTTGCTTTTTGCCATTTTTTTCCTAGAAGCTCCAATCTGTTAGCTGATGCTTTACAGAACCTGAAAGCAACTGGTTTAACTTGTTTTAGGACAGCATCTTCCTTTACTGACTGAGTCCAAATCATAGTTTTAGTCTCAGGCAAAAACAGATGTCATCTCTTTCAGATGTAACTGTAATCAAACCTTTATCAGACCCATTTTAGATTCTTTATATTGTAAATGAGCTTCTTAATCCATTAGGCTGATTATGCAAAGCATAGTCCAGGGCCAGTCTTTCAAATTTCATTTTATAAATGGAACATGGCTATCTCACTTTTAAAGATTTCTGAAAAATTATTGGCAATTCCACACATTTGGGTGCATCTCTGATGGGAAATGCAAATGGAGTTGATAATGATTGCAGAATGTCAGGAAACTGCATGAGGTTTTTATTAACTTTGACAAGTTATATTATACTATATGCAGATGGGGCAGTGTACTAGTTCCATCCTTTTAAACCTTGGGAAAAAATAAGAAGCTCTTTGGCACAAGTCACATGAGCAGATCTTTGCTTACCCATAAAAAAACCCAGTAAGTCAAAAAAAAAACCCACAAAAACCCCAGAACATCAACCCCCCAGTGTTGGAACCCTGGATGCTGAGAATTTTAAACTTTCTGTGCTTGAAGGCACAGACCCACAAGAGAACATTGCAATGGACCTGAAGCTGGAGAAGGCTTCCAAAATTGATTAACAGCACTGGGATTATGGGGGTGTAGTTGGTTAGAAGTGTGTAATATCACACGGTGGAAAAACATAGAGTTTGGGGTTTAGAATATAGAAATAAATATGAAGCAAGATGGAGGTTTTAGGGCAGAGGTCCTTACCTTCTTCTTCCTTCTTCTTCATAGGTTTGGGTGGTATTTTGTAATTGGACAGAAAAGTCCACAATGCAGGCTTCAAGGAATCAGTTATTGGGTTAAAAGGGAAAATCATCTAAGGTGTCAGTTCTTAATTGGATAGTTTAGTCTTAAAAGACTTTGTAACAAGAGATAATTAGCCATTTTGTGCCTTCCTAATGAAAGGCTGCAAAACTCATGATTGTGAGGCTGCTTCAATGATAAGAAATAATAAACACATGAGTCTGAACATGAACTCAAATGCCTTCCAAATCCCACCCTCAAAGACCCACACCCCAAAACCCCAACTTCTCTCATGTTTCCATTTGTGGTCTTTTCAGATTTTCTCACTGTGAAGACAACTTTCAGAGAAGTGATGGTGACAGTAATCCTTCACCATGTCAAATCTTCTGACTAGTATATTTGAAAGAGCTGGAATAAAATATACTCTCACATACATTTATCAGATCTGAAGTACAGATGTTTCAGGAATCAAGTAATATTTTCCCAGGCTGCTGTGCAATTTATGAAGTCATGCAAATGGGACAAATGCAGCTGCTCAAGGTCAAATGGCACAATTGGTTCATGTGGAATACTGGGATAAAAATGCTTCCATTGCTCCCACTAGTGTGTCTGCATGAACAAGGATAACTGTTGACACAGAGATGCCCAAGGGATGACCTATGTGACACCAGGTTTTGTGCTTTGCAGCAGAGTTAGAATGTAGGTTATATAGGTGCTGTATCACACCAAAGAAATGAAGGAAACAATACATGTAAGAAAACGTTTTTGCTAACCAATCACAAAATAAAAATACTGGTTGTCCTTTATTCTGCCTGGGTACAATTTGGCATAGGTTCACTGCAATCAAAAAGGACTGAGATCAGTTTACAGCTATGAATATAGATCACTGAAAAACTGAACCTATACCATCTAATATTAAATTATTATTCTTTAATGAGCATCAGCTTCATAATTGAAGTAAAAATTTAGAGTAAAATTTTTGCAGCTACAGTTTGAAAATACAGTTGAATATGAAGTATCTTTTGGAAATACCAAAAGATCATTTTTTCATCTCATTCATTTAGCAAACTTATGCTTTTAAACAGAAAAATATTTATATTTATATATATTTGTATAAAATAACCTTTATTGCTACATGAAATCACTTTTTGATTAACTAGAAAGTGCTGCTTTAACTTTCTCCTCCTACCATTGCATTTCAAATACATGGCACAAAATCAAGGTAGAGAGTAAGTTCTATGAAGGTAACACAATTTGAAACTACCTCATAAAGAAATACACACAGTTAAGTACAGTTTTGTAGTTATTCAGCTACCATTCCTCAGGTTATGTTTCTAGCCAGCTATCATAACAGTAATAAAAAAGTTTCCATGGAAGTGCACAGTTTAAATGAATAGAAGGAAAGTAAACTGCAGTTATCAAACACTTTTTCCTTAAAACACTGATCAGTAACCATAGATTTATGGCAGCATGTTTTAAAAAGTTCATTGAGATCATAAGTAAAGCATTGACAACGTTAACTGTATTGCTTTTATGCATTCTTCCTGTAAGAACAAATATGAAAATTTTGTATAACACTGGCATACAAAATCTGACAGTTAAATGGAGAAAAAATTTCTGAAAATGAATGTCAAAAATAAGAGTATGAAAAAATGTTTAAAAATATTTGAAGAAAAATACTAATCTAGATCTTTATTGCCAAACAGGAATAATTTACAATCTCTAAATTATAGACACATTAAAAAACCCCAACCAACCAACTTTTTTCATTTAAAAACTATTAGAAAATCACTTTTTTTTAAAGGCCAACAGGTACAGAGTCATGACAGTGAGTTCTGTGAATCCATTTCACATTTCTATACTTATGTAAAATAGCATATATGTTTTATATATATATAGTGTATATCTGTATGAATCAGTTTCAAAGAAGTTTTCTTTCTAAGGAAATTAACACTGCCGAACAAATAAACAAAGCTCTGCATTTTCTATAGTGTACCTATGAATACTTTTGTTTTTGTACACATTGTTTTTGTACACATTGACCTAGAACAATGATTCATAAGTCAAGGTGATATCTCTGCTAGGCTGATGAAAGTAATTTTTTTCCCCTTGATTGAGGTCTACTAAAATATTATTTTCAATGAAAAAAATTAAGCTAAGAACATCAAAAACAAAATAATAAAAAAAAAAAGATCTGCATTACTCACTTCAGTGGGCAGACTTTTGTGTGCATTTGGATGTGAAGGAGGTCTAAAGCATTAGGCTGAAATAGAGGAGAGGGGGGGAAACAATCCTTTGTTACCGTATAGAATTTTTACATTTTAGAACTGATAAGTTTTTAATTTTCTGTCCTTCACTCTATTCCAAGCTAAAAATAGTAAATAATACAAGGAATTAATTATATTCTTTATGTTTTGCCTTGATCATTTTCATGAAAAGATGACTCAGGTCATACATTTAGATTAGAAGAGATACAATCAGAGAAATTTTGGGAGATCTCACATCTTTCCAAAACACTAGGCCAGGTCATGGTATTTTTACTAGTCACTTTGTACCTTATACAATTGTACTTTATCCCAGAATGAACAGTAGTATTGTCCACTTGTTTGTATCCCTCTCTTATACTTTGCTCCACGCTTTTTATCTGCATGTAAAAAAGACTGAAGATCTAATAATCTGGACCTCAGCTTTGTTAAGCCATGTAGTAATAATTACACCCACAATGTAAAAATGCCTTACTATTATTATTGCTGTTATTTTTAGCTTATTATTCATAATTTTGTTATTGATGTCATTATTATTAATTCAAATTTTGTCAGAATCCATCTCTGCTTTGCCATTTTTTGTTGGAGGTCTGTCCATTTAAATCTATCAGACCTGGCTGTTATGATGTAGAATTATGCAGGTATTATGTGGTTTTGTTTGTATTTGTAGGCTTGGACAACACTGACAGCCTGGGCTCCTGAAGAGGAAGAGTTTGGCTCTGCTAGCCATACAAAATACCTTCCTTTCTCTTTCTTTTCTTTTCTTTTTTTCTTTTCTTCTTTTCTTTTCTTTTCTTTTCTTTTCTTTTCTTTTCTTTTCTTTTCTTTTCTTTTCTTTTCTTTTCTTTTCTTTTCTTTTCTTTTCTTTTCTTTTCTTTTCTTTTCTTTTCTTTTCTTTTCTTTT
This sequence comes from Agelaius tricolor, assembly GCF_023055355.1. Classification (NCBI taxonomy): domain Eukaryota; kingdom Metazoa; phylum Chordata; class Aves; order Passeriformes; family Icteridae; genus Agelaius; species Agelaius tricolor. Next base: position 27,106,029 of record NW_027269262.1, read on the forward strand.
CTTTTCTTTTCTTTTCTTTTCTTTTCTTTTCTTTTCTTTTTCCTCCCTTCCCTCCACCACTTCCTTCCTTTCCATCCCTCCTTTTACAGATCTGACAGAAGAAACTGCAAACTGATCTGACAGACTGACAGAAGAAACTGCAAACACATCCACAGTCCCTCCTACTGCACTTCAAAAGCATTGGAAAAAAAGAAACATCTAAGGAATACGGGGTCGTAGGGTTATTTTAAGTTCTAATTGTCTTGTAGTGTGGAAGTCAAGTTCTGTTGATTCAACTTTTATTACACAGTTGCTTTCTATGGATACTTGCAGTCCTGCATTCCCAAGACAAGTAGCAAAACCCAATACAGTTACAAATGTGCTGACAGACTAAAGGAAAGTAATAACTGCTTTTTCATCCAATTCTAATTCTGCTACTGAACGTAAGCAGGAGTAGACAGCACAAAAGTTTCTTGGGTGAAACAATGTTCTACCTTTGTGATCAACTGCCTCTTTTTGTGATGTTTCCTGCAATATAAAGGATTAAGAATTTCTAAATTAACTCTCTCCCAAATGGGAAATAAACTAGAGCAACATACTCAAATTGTCCCTGGTACTGTTTTTAAATTTAATTTGTTTCCATTGCACTCCTGTGGCTGAAAGACCTTCAGCACTTTCTGAAAATATTTGTTTGGTTTTTTGTGGGGGGGGGGTTGTTGTTTGTTTGTTTGTGGTTTTTTTCCAAAAAAAACCCTCTCCATCAGCCTCAGATATATGGTTGGTGAAAGATCAGACAGTACTACATCTTTCTTGCTTTCCTGTCATGAAGCTTCTGCTTCTTTCCTGGCCATTTTTATTACTGTTGAATTTATTATTTGCAAGTGCAAGAGGATGTGAATGACTTGCTATGGCTTTTTTGCTGTTTGTTGAGTTAGTTTGCTAGCTTTCAAGCTGTATGACCTTCATAGTTTGTCTGGAAGAAAAATTTTGGAGATTGGATACAGGATAAACATACAGACCAGGCCTTGACTACCCTTCTTATTGATATTTCTGAATCCTTTAATTCTATATTAAAGACAAGTTTCCTTTGTAATAGTGCATATATTCCCAGTGAAGTGATACAATCTCATCATACAATCCTGGGGTCACTAACATCTGGGAATTTATGACAGCAGAAAATTTGGTTGACTAACAACATCCAGGTAGGAAAGAACTTAGCGTCAAACCTATGCCTTGTTATTAACCATTTGTGTCCCTGCCTATTTCTTCAATGAGGAAGATATAGAAGCAACTCTATTTATTTAACCATCTTGCAATCTGATCTTCTCTGAGAAATTATTCTCCTCTGTATAACACCAAGCTTCTCTTTTCCCATAAAAGATTAGCCTTTTTAGCAGTGGTTAAAAAGGTATTTTGCAAATTTGGGCTTTTGAAGGGCAAGACATTTCAGTGAAATATACCAATTTAAAGAAGACTCCAACAGCCCCATGACACAGCTCCATGTGTCTATATTTGCCAACAGACAGCTCAACCATGATGCTACTAATAGAGCCAATGGAGATTGTTCTTGACTGCACCGTCTGTTTGAACACACAACATTTAAAACTTTTGGAGGCAATAGTTGGTTTGGGAGGTGTCCAGATCAGGGACCAATATAACAAGTGGTATGGCCAAGTTTTAACATTTGTATTGTTCTTCAGTTTGTGTGTCACTCCATCGCTATTCTATAATATATTTTTGAGATTCAGGCATACTCTTTTGAATGCCCCAAGGCATGCAATGTGGATTAATGCTGTAAAACCCCAGACCTACTCCACTCTGGGGGCAGCAGTGCTGCTAGCATTATTTCATACAGTAATAAATTTAAAAAATAACCCCCCCTGCCCCATCACTTGTTCTCTAGGGGTAATCCAGTGGCAAAAGTTAGGTAGCCTGAACACAGTCAGCATGTCACCCTGTAGAATCAATATTGTACAACATTTCCTGTCTCTTTATGTTTAAAGATGTTTATATGCATGTAATTAGACTCAGGCTTTAGGTTCTCAGATCAGAGGCCTGAGGAAGGACATGGCTGCTTTCAAGCTTTTCAACCTTTCCATTAAAGATCTGGAAAAAGTAAAGACTTTCTGGCCTTCTCACTTCATGTCACAAAGGAAATATAGACAAACTGAAATATTTTTTTTAAACTGAAATTTTTTTTTTTAAACTGAAATACCTTTTAAAATAGAATATTCTATTGTTTCCTCTATTCAGGAACTTCTCAAACTTTGCATTAAATTCCAAAATTGGTCATTTTTTACCCCAAAAGTTTCTTAATTCTATTGAGTTAGTATAGCTTATTACACAAGTAAGGGTACAAGGACTGGGCATTTTGTCTTTGCATTCTTATTCTTTTATCACTCTTGGTCTTTCCTTTTATGTTCCAACAGATATGTATTTATTTCTATACAACCTAAAGTCAATTTTAAATGGGTAACAACAACGCATATTTCACTATCTACTGACAATGCTATTCATTATTCTGCACTGATCACATCTATATTTCTATTTATTATGGGTTGTCAATATACTTCTAAGTGCTACCACTTAGAAGTGGTAGCACATCCTTGCAGCATGTATCATAGCATCATTTCCATTCCAATGCTCCCCCCCTTTTTCCATTAACTAAAAATGCAAACATTTCCCAATATTTCTTTGAGTCGAAATAATTTATGTGAGACATCAGCTCTGGTGACTAAACAAAGTAGTGCAGCTGTTCAAACTTCCACTGTGAATTTTTCAACTCAAGGAGATAAATATGGGCTCTATCATCTTGCTTGCACATTATGTTGTTGCACTTCTACAGTGTTCATTGTGCAGCCCTTTTCAGCAATTTGTCAGCACAGGCCACTGTGGAGATTGTAGGCAAATGCTCATTTGGAGAACAATGGGGACCATCTGCAAGGTTTAAATCATAACACATCAGGGAATAGAAACACACAACACAAAGGGACAACAAACAAACTATTGTTTCTGAGTAGTTACTCCTGAGCAGGTGTTGGTTGTAGGTACCAAGGTATCTGAGATGCAGTGATGGGACCTGGCCCTGATGTCTGGGAGGGAACTGGGTGGGAGCAGGCTTCCCCCTGGCTCAGGGATGCTCAAGCACAGACCTTAGTCACATCCAGCACTGCTTGCCAGCCTCGGTGTAACAGCGCTGTAGCCTGAGGGTAAGTGCCTCACTTTATCCTTAAGAAATGAGAAAGTCATGAAAGAATGAGCATCACTAAGGAAATGTATTGGACTTTTAAAATTCTTCATGTAGTGTCAGTGATTCTGTGATTCTATGATTTCTTAACATTTGCCAGCTAAGATGTTAACATGTGTCAAAAAGGTAAATTTACCATAGTCCAGGAAACAAGATAGAAGCTTTTTCCTCCCTTTATTCACATTTGTGTTAAAAAATTTTCACTTACTCCTTGCATAGAACCTATATAATTTCAGAAATGACCCAGTCTATCCTTCCTTATTTTATGGGAAGGATAACTATAGTCAGGGTTGTTTCAATCTGGTTTATAAGCCTTCAGACAGGTTTTGTAGTCCTCCTTAACTGTCTAATGCAACGCTTCATTTTCCTTAGCTTGATTTTGCTTTTCTGGCTTTCTACTCAGAATATTAACACACTAAGCATTCTAAGCATTCTATTAGCATTCTAAATTCTCCTACTGTCTCACCAGTTTTTCATCATATTGAGCTTTTAATTTTTGCATCCTACCAACACAAACTCTTCTTCAATCTTTTCCACCATAAATGGTTTTTACCATTTTGCTCTTGTGGTTTTTATTTAGCTTGGCTAAACAAGTCCTTCAACTATTCCCCACAAATCTCTCATAATATGACTCTTAGTGTTATTCTCCTTCACTTTTTTTTTTATAAGGTACATACATTTTAGAGAAATCTTTAAGTCCTAAAATGGATGCATTGCTCAAGATGGACAGAGCTAACAACAGGTAATCACTCAAAGAAGAGAAGAATTTGAATTTTTTAATATTTTACTCTTTTCTTCTCTTAGGTGTAGCAAACTAGCTCCAGGTTGCAAAAGTATGTGCATTTTAGTTTTGGCTTCACCATTACTTATTTTTCTCTGAATTAAAGTAGGAGCAAAATTTATTTTTTTTTTAGTGTAGATTCTTTTAAAATTTGTGTACTGCATAAAACCTGAGAAACCCCTATATTGGCTGTGTAGATTTGGATTTATGTCAGAAGACATGTCCCAACATGTAATCTGACATTTCAAATGCTCTCTGCATGGACATGGGGAATTATAGTCCCTGTGGGAACTTTCTGAAGCAAGTCCCAGAGCCTGTGTCTCTCCTGAGAGATTTAGGAGTGCAGATATGTCAGGGTATTTGAAATCTCATAAGAAAAGACAAAATAAACAAATACTATAGTAAACCAGGATATCTAGGGAAGAAATAAAAAAAGAAAAAACCCCAAACCAAAAAAATGCCTAGCAACCCAACTCCCAAACTTTTAAATAGTGATTTTCTATTCTCAAAAAGTAGCAATGGTAGTTTAATACCAACACAAATCGGGCTATGAAAGATTTATTGACAGAGTAGTACAAAATATCTTTGAAACGTGTTTTTTTCATGTATTCTAGATTCTTTCATATCTTAATTCAGATGAGGTTGTGACTTCGTGTCTGTTGAACAGGGATAGATGCATCAGTCACTCCAGTAAGTACCTGTGCAACAAAGGATAACGCAATATGGCACAGGACAGGATGCAATACCATAACTCTAGTCAGAGTCACTCAGAAACCCTAATGTGTGCACAACCTTGCACGACTTTTGTAATTTTCAGAGATATCTTTTTCATTGGTACATTGCAGTTATTCAAGGTAAGCACATTTCCTGTAATATTTTTTTTAATTTATCAAGAAAATATACAGAGGTATTGCTTAACATATTACAAAAAACATGGACTTCTCCCAGAAATAATCTGACAAAATAGTTCTGTATGCTCAGTTGTTGACTGGAGAAACAAATACTCTTATTTCAGGATTTAAAATATATCTTGATGACCTGACATTTCTCACACTTGAAGAACCTTTTTTTTCCCTTTTTATTTCTCTCCTATCACCCATAACTTGAAGTACAATCTTTATTACTGAGCTGGTATTTTGAATGTACCCCTGGCATCAGCTAAATTTGAAATTTCCTCATCTTCAGCTGTTGAGTTTTAGCCAGTTTGTTTGCTGAAATGCTGCATAGCAGAATTATGAGTCAGTAACCAATGATCTCTAAATAGGAATCCAGTGGGAGGCAGAACTAGTTCTCTCTGATATTTCAAAGGCATAACTGACTAGAACTGATTGAATATTTTCCAACATACTTATTACTCAGCATCTGTATCACTCTAGTTTTCATCAGTGTGCATGCTTATTAAATTTTTGTCACTCTTTAGTCAACTCATTTATAGAAGAATAGTCAATCAATAACTCTTCCAGTGATTAATGATTACAATTATCTGTGGACTACTTTTAAAAGTAACATACCTGCATGTTCGTTGACTGTTAAAGTGTCCTGTTAGACTGTTTATACAGCTTCCTATCTTTGATTACTTCATTTGAAAGAAAGACCCAAAATGTCAAGAATAGATGTTTAGCAGACCTTCCAGAAGTCCATACTAATATACATCTAATGCATATAGTAAGCTTCTAAACCAGAACCAGGGGGATCACTACAAAACATAAGTCCTAGCTGCTGAGAGCCTGAAACCACAGCTTGTGGGAATCACTGTAGCAGAGTGTGGAGTGAATTGTGACTGGTGGATTCACTGTACTTACAGTTTGCTGCACAAAGTTCCAGGGAGGAAGAACCAAGTCTGTATCTGGTTAAATGTAAAGCACACGGTGACAGAGACATAGCTTTGAATTACTTAGGGAAAACGTTCAGGCACACTCCTCCACGATCTGGCATTTTTAAGAGTGCAGAGAAAAAGAAGATTTGTTTAGTCTTACAGACTTTGCTTTGTGTTTCCCTTGCACACCTCACAACAAAAATTAGGAAGTCAGATGAAACATGAAAGAAGCAAACAATTTTGGCAAGCTGACCCCTTTCATCATGAAAGAAAAAGGGACAAAAACACATTCAATTGCTCTCACTGACAAGAGGATTAAATGCCCAGCCAGAGCAAGCAAGGGCAAAAACTGCTGCTGGACCCAAGGAATCATCTGCCAATATATTGATTCCTGAGGGGACTGCAGAGCAGGAGGGAGAAAGCAAGTTACTCTGACCAGACCTATCACCTCTCATTTCTAGATTCACACCTGGGAAAGGATTTGGAAACAATTCACCTGGTGTGTACAGATAAGCACTTAGAAAGTGCTCTTAGAAAAGAAAATGCAACTATGTCTATAATAAGGTACAGACCTAAGTCTGGTTTTTTTTTCTGCTGAAGATAGCAATCTGGGTCTTCATTTTAAATCATTAAAATAGTTCAGTAAAGTTACTAGTACCATTTACTGGACTAAAGGAATCTTAAAGATACTTACATCATTTATAAGGATGCTTTGGTTATATACTCAAATAGGAAAACACAGCTCCTCTGCCCTTGCAACCAGATACACAGATCACCTCCCTAAAAATATTAACTGTATTGATGTGTGTGCTCAACTATCTTCATATAATGGTCCAAATATTCTGGTACTTAAAATATTAAAAATTCTTCTGGCATTATCAAAAGAAACTGCCAGGCACTACAAAGCTAATTTCAGACAGCGAGAAAACTTGGAGAGTGGTGGATATATCCCAACCTGGAGCTGAACAAACCTGCTTTTAGGGGTAATCATCTAAATTCAGAGATGATGAATAACCAAAGACACTGATAATTTATTGCAAAATCCCCTCACCCCCACCTTCCTCTTCATTCAGATGAAACCACTGGCCTCAGGAACCAAAGCAGGGGAAGACTGACCACCATCCCAGGAAAGAAACAGAAACCAAAAAGTATGTACATAAAAAGTGTAACCATATTATTCTTATTGAGACTTTTCCTATATGAAAGCACTCTAACTGTAGAAATCTTTCCTTTACAGTAACTAATCGAAAATTAGATCCAGACCAATAATGATCAGAATTAGATTAGATTTTTAAGACTTCAATTATAGTGACTTTGCATTCTTGACTTAATGTATGTGCATATATTTATACCATAAATATATATAGCTTATATATATATATATATATATATATATATATATATATATATATATAAAAGATGTGCTTCCTTTTTGCTTATAATCAAGACATTCACTGCAACACTGTAAGACAAGGATTGAATTTGGAGAGTTTTGCAGGAACATAAACTCTTAGACTCTAAAGAGGATTTTTCTAAGGAAAGTACCTTATTTAAAAAAAATACAAGTTTCCAGTTAACATGAAATGTGGGCACCCTACTAAGGCTAGTCATTTTTAATCCAGTGGGTGATGGGTCTGTGATTCAGATCTTTTATTCCATGCACTCTTCAGGAGTGTGCAGAAATATTGTCTCCAGCTTTTACAAGGTCTTATAAAATATGCAAATGTAAATGGTGCCATAACATTTCATCTCATATGTACTAACAAAATAAGTCCTGAAACTCTTGTTTTTGACAGATATTACAGAAGATCATTATTTCTTACCATACCAAAAAGCAACAGCAAAACTGGAGGATGGGGATTTGATCAGATTGACATTAAATGCAGGAAGCCAAAACCATGTTTTTTCAGGCTGAGGGAGGACCTCTTCACCTAGTGGTAAGGAATTAGAAAACATGAAGACTTTTATTACTTTGAATGTGCTTTGTTTTGTAACTTCAAGCAGATAATTTCACCCCCTTGATACTCTGTTCCTCTCCTAGTTACTTAAATATTTTGTTCATTTCAATTATAGTTTTTTAAGGCCATGATTGTCTCTCATTATTTGCATTTGATGCTAGTAAAGTATAAAGTTAATAGGTTCCTAATCTGGATCGAGGTATCTTGTTGTGGCCATGGTACACAATAACAACAAAGATTCTGTGAAGAGGCAACAAGGTTTTCAGTGAATAAGAGAAAGATACTTTTCTTTTTTTGCTAAGGAAGAATAAACTAAGTATCAGAAACATATAGGCAGCTTTATTTAATATTCAATATCTCTGCAGGCAAAAGCATCAGCTCAAATGCACATAATGCATTTAAGTTGCTGCTCTGGGGTGATGCTGATGGTCTGTAACTATCATATCTTCAGATAGAGAAGAGCGGTTTCAGATCAAGTTTAACACAGCTTTACCTAGTGACACTGAACAAGTGCTGGATTGCTTGCTCTTCTGTGTCACTTGTAATGAGTGACTTTAATATCTATGCTAATAAAGCTTGCTGCATCTCCTATGTAAGCTTGACACAGACCCCAATGGCAAAGAAGGCACAGGTATCTAAATTAAACTGAATGTGTCTTGATTGAAAATGAAGGAAATTATATTAACCAGTCACCTGTGGGTACATGTTACATGCTACCCTGTGCTGAGTTTGCTGGTACGGGTGTCTGGCATACTAATGCATGTCAAGCTTTGACAAAGCAGATAAGGAGCATCTCTGTCACTGAGAGGAGACAGTCTGGCACTCCATCTTAGTAGTTTACTAAAATCTTTCTTTTGCTATGACCAATTTGCTTTGCTGCAGACTTTTTGTCTGACATGTCTTGGGATGGGGCTCGTCCTATCCTTTTCTACAAGCAGCACTAAAGTTCATGACAGATATAATCCTCAGATAGCATATGAAATTTGTTCCAGCCACAGGCAGAGTACAGTATGGAGGGGGCTTAGAGGTGGCTAGAGTAAGGCAAACCCAGGTTTTACTAAATCAGAAGGCTTTATTTACATGTAGAGAAGTAATTGTGTTATAATACTGTAAGAATTGTATACCAGTGTCTTATATCTTCATAGTGCCATAGTTGGGTTTTTTGAGAGTGCCCAGAAGCCTTCAGTGCAGAGTGGGATAAAAGCATTGTTTTAGTTCTAAAGTACAGCATAAGGCCAGCATATGCAGGTGGCCCAGGAGACAAGACACACAGAAGGATAAATACTCTAATTGTCTTTTCCAGCTATGGAATTCATCCTCTGCCTAATATTTTTCCAGCCATAATTTCTGTATTTGTAAAGAACTGAATTTATTTTCCCAATACAGTGTTACAAAACCATAAAAAAAGTAATGATGGAATGGATTGGGCCATATACTATATCCTGAACTTTTCACCAGTTGAAGCTGACAAGCTACATTTTGTACTGAGCAGAGCTGCTCGTGGAATAGAGGCCTCAACAGAGTGAAGTGGTTAAAATCGAAGTATTAGGCTGTGTAAACCTATTTTTTACTTTATCATCTTCATGTTGTCTTCACTTAAGTGGGATTAGTTGGGTTTAAAGTGAGTATGGGAATTACATCTAGTAAGGTCAATGATTTGGAATGGTGCTGCATTGTAGGGCAGACCAGTGCCAAGATGTGTGAGAGTGATAGAAAAGACGGACATCGGAATCTACTTCAAACAGGCATATCAAAAGGTTCTCAGGCAAAGCAAATCTAGTACACATTCATACTCTTACCAATAGTTTGAACAAAATTAGTCTCTTCACTATGGCATAGAAAGAAATATTGATTTCTAGCTCCTTCTCTATTGTTATTCAGTCATAAACTTTAGAAAAAATGAGAAAAATCTTGCTCAATTATATAGAAAAAGTGGTGATGCATTACATTCTTATGGAACTTCTTTAGTTCTCAGCTATCTTTATCCTATCTGTAGTGGCATAACTTCACAACCCAGAGCATATTCATTTTCTTTAGGAACATTGCTGCATTACAAAAAAGTAATAGGAAAAGAGTAAGGGAAGATATATTTTTATTAGTTACCCAGGGATTGTTCTTGAGACATTCTGATCCTTCAAAGCAGGACATTTTAGTGTTTATTATAATACAGTATGTAGTTCAATTTTTCTACATTGAAATCTATAAACTACTATAATTTTCAAAACCAATTAATCATGGAATTTTTCCAAAAAACTTGGCTAAATTTGAATTCAGATACTAATGTTATAAAATCTCATAGAAAATCTTACCAGGAAGAAGAAAGTCATAGGAAATGAATTAAGTTGAAAGTATAGAACAAAAATAACATAAAGATTTCTGAAATGATCAGGGTAATGTCATGTCCTCATGAGGAAACCAACATCCAATGCAAATTGTAAATGTACACTTTATAGATGACTTATCTTAGGTACATTCTTTATTAAACCTCCAACTTATGATTTCGGTTATTTCTTACAAATTATTGTTAAGACTTGCTTCTGAACAGGTGAAAGTCATCTTTTAAATACTTTGAAGTGTTCTAAGTTGCCATAAACAATTTGCAGGGTAAAATGATAAAGATACTATCCAGCATCAAAATAGATTTTTAAATGAGAATCAAGTTTAGAAATTATCTTTTTCTTTTGTTTATCTCTGTGTATTTTTGTCAGAGCAAGAACTTTCAACTTTTTACTCTGTGTTGAAAAAAGTGATTGCAATTCTTTTCATATTTATTCAATTTCCTTATTTTCCAGGTTTCCTGAACTTTTTATTACCCTGCTCACTTACACAGAATCCCAGAATCACTGAGGTTGAAAAAGACCTCCAAAGTCATCAAGTCCAACCTGTGATTTGTTAACCAGACAAGAGCACTGAGTACCATGTCCAGTTCTTCCTTGGATACCTCTGGGTATGGGGACTCTACCACCTTCCTGTGCAGCCCTTTCCAGTTCCTGACCACCCTTTCCATGAAGAAATTCCTCCTGATGTCCGATCTAACACAAAGCAGAGAGGTACCCCCTGCCAGCATTCAATGCAATTTTTTCTGACGAAACCTTCTAAAAAGTTTTCTTTTCAGTAGATACTAGGTCTGCAATCAAATGGAGGCCCATAGGGGTTTTTTGTTAGACCAAGTGCTCATTTAAAGTAGGATGTCTGCCAGGATATTTGCATAGGGTTAAACTGGAAATAAATGCAAGGCAAGTTCAGAGATTTAAAGAGTATGACCTCTAGCAATAGTCTGTGTCTTCTTGCTGAGTTTACTCATTTCTCACAGAATGAAACTCCTCATTATTTCACTTAGAATAAGGTTGTATCCATGGGTTATCTTACCCCATGATAATTTAGTCCATACTAAATTATTCGGTTCTCAGTCAGTCTTATTTGACATATAGAAACAAGATATACATAAATGAGAATCTTCAGACACAAGTCAGCCCAAAAAATATGTGATATTGAGACCACATTGATAACTAGATAAAAAAAACTTGATTTTCTTCATCAAAATCTGGTTAATTTTTATTAATATTTTTATTAACATTAGGAACAGAACACTTCTCCAAAGTAGTCTGAACTTATCTTCATATGTTATAGCCTGAACACACTAACTCGTAAACAGGTTTATAAACACATTCTGTAACCCAATAAATTACATTAGGCTGGAAACCCCTGGGGTTAGAATAAGAAAACTGAGAGGACTGCCTAGCTGAAAAGCAGTGAAAGCAGGCACACTTTTATAATGCCTGTTTCTGTAATAAAATTTTCTTTTAAACTGTTGCTTGCGTAGTGAAATTCTTGGTTTAGGGCATGGGGGAAATGAATAGAGTTAGAACAAACTCAGGGGAATATTCTCTTTAATAAAACAAATAGTAGAACATCAGTATTTCTTGTACCTTGACTATCTTCCTATGAGTACTTAGAGGTATTAACAACCATCCAGCCCATCATATTTACGATAGTACACTTTGCTGCAGTGATTGAATTTTTTCAATTTCCCTATCTTTATAATCTATTTCAGGATGCATTTGTGTCTGTTTCACACTGCAAATATCACATTTATCACATTTAGCATCACAATGGAAAACAAGAGTACAGATTAAATTCTGGGAAGATACCAAACACAGGTCAGGAGTACTGACAAAATAGGAGAGCCAGATTTAATATTCTCTAGTGATTTACAAGTGTTTACAGAGCCTACCCAGTTTCCTGGCCCCATGTAGTCAGCTGCTCTCATGATCAGAAGGACTTACTGCAACACAGTAGAACATGTTGGATGAATATTTGTTTTTCAGCATAGAAGAGGGACACCTGTTTGGAAGGGACTCTGACGACAGGATGCAGGATGTGGTTCCAACAAATTGTTCTTGACAGCTTAGCTGTACTTAACTTTGGTAATAAAGAAAGATGGCCAATACTATCTGTAAAGCTCTTGACATTAAAGTCATTTGTAGATGAGATTTTGATTCTATTCTTGTTTCTGTTGATCATTTGACACTGTAAGATATTAATTTCAGAAATAATTGTCTGAGTGATGTATCTTGTTAAACCTTTTCTTTTTTTCCCCTCTTTTCTTGATGGAAAATTGGGTTGTAGTATTTGTAATCCTGTTTTCTATTAGAACATAACCACATAAAAATGGTTATGTGGTTAAAAAGCATGGATGTGGTAAATAGTACAGTAACTCCAAAATGTGGAGATTAAACAAGATATACAGTGTAAATTAAAGAGGGCTGAGTAAAAGGTGTTTCAAGGACTTTTGGTGTTGCCAGCAGTCTCAGCAGAGTATGTCAACAGAGAGACTGACAACAAAGTTATATTAGACATGTTTTTAATTTCTCTTTTTAAAGGAAAAGTGTTTTTTCCATTTCACTGCCAAGAGATGTAAAATATCCCTACTGTAAATACAGGTTGTTTGAAGTAGTTATTACCTATGTTCCTGCTGAGTAACTGCATTAAGAGGTTTGCGTGTTTGCTTGTTTTGAGTTGTCATACACCTGGAATTTTACTTTTTGTAGTTGCAGCCATAGTATTATCTCATGATTGTGCCTGTGTTGGTTTTAATTGTGTTGGGATCTGGAGCCAGCCTTGTGTGATGTATCATGAGCAAGGTGCATTTAGTTATTTTCCTGGGCTTTGCATCAACCTTTCCGGTCCTCATTCTGTGCTTCCATAAAAACATAAGAATTGTACCCATCTGTGTTCTACTGAATGACAGAAAATGTAATCTTGAGAGTCATAACACATCTCTTAGAGCTGATCTGTCATTCACATACAACTCTTTTAAGTCACTAATTTCTGGTAGTCCAGGGACCAACCTTTTTCATGGGCTTTCCATAGTTTATTAACACTGTTCAGAGAATGCTTTTCTACTGCCTAAGTGCTTGGAAAATGGTTTAATATCCTAGGCATCTGTTCCTCTGATTTTTTTTTTCCCCATATTTTGTCCTTCTGTGAAATGGTGCAAGGGAAATTGCTACAGGAATTTCACTTCTGGGATTCTGTATTATTTTCACATCAGACCTTTGTCATTCTGGGGTCTTGCACTGCAGACTTCTCAGTATAGAGGGCATCAGGCTGTAAGGAATGTTCTCTAAGGAACAATGATCTGCTCCAGCTTGCATTTGGTGTTCAAGCAAGATGTACAGTGTATACTCATAAGACTTCTGTAACTGTGGCAAATACTACTTTTTTTCTCTTAGTTTAATTTCATTTCACTACTATCATTGATATTGAGGTCAGCTGGCCTCTGTCCTGCAACAACTCTTGTGTTGCTTTATTGTCATCTGATTTTAAAGTGAAAGTTCCTGTTGAGGGGGAACCAAATTGATGCTACACTTTTTCTTTCTTCTGCTTTTTCAACTCTTCAGCAACATTGTCTAATTTATCTAATCTCAGAACTGATCTTGGTTAAGTCACATCAGTCATGCATGTTAATTCTTTTTTGAGAAAAGGTTTCAAATATTTTGCATGTTTCACTTCATTCAGGTCAAATCTGATGCCTCCTGATTTTAGTAGGTGACCAGTGGGACTGGCTCAACACAAACTTCCAGCCTGCTATGAGTCACCCTCTGTCTCTGTTGCTGGTGGATAGTACAATCAGATTTCTATCATCCGTGCTGTTTAATGCAAGAAAGACCCTAGTGACAGTTTCAATACCTGTTAGTTAACACTATAGTACTTACCCCTTGTTCTTTTTACTATCTCTTGTGCATAAGCTATACAGAGGACACTCACCTTCCTATTGAGAAGTATGCATGAGCTGCCCTAATCACATGGAGCACGCAGGACACGAAAACATTGCCTGCCAAAATGTAAAGTGGGTACTCTACACCACTGCTGCATCTCATCAGCTGACATGTGTGGTCCACACCAGCTGTCTCCTAACTTCTCAGTCATATCACATGTGCTGCTTTGGATGCTGTCTTTAAGTACAATCTTTGCAGCATACTCACTGCTGTCCATCTATTTGCAAACCCACCCATTTTGCAATGTTTCGAATGGAAGACATCTTACATCTTCAAGGAAATCAGGAATTCCTAGATCTTCTCTTTTGGGAGACATATTTTTGTGGATCTGTGACAGTCTCTACTTTAGTTCTCCTATTTGGAACCTTTTTTTTTTTTTTTTAGTCTAAATCAATTTAAATTTTTAAAAAAATTAGCATAAACAATCTCTGTCTCTGTAGGTATCACATATAGTAACAGTCTGGTGTTACCACTAGGATTTATAACATTTTGCAAAGAATATAGAGATTATTTCCCACTTCATTACAGTCAAATAATAGAGGATTGGTATTAAAAACACTACTGGGAGAAGGGTTGGGAAACCTTTTAAAAGCATGCTTTTTATCCATTTATTTTGCATAGGGTCCACTCCAACACTAAGCATCAAAAAAATAAAAAAAGGAAGAAAAAAGACTGGTGGGGGTGTTTTTATATTAGATTGTTTGGGTTTTTTAAATAGTTTCTTAAATCATATGGTGAAGTACAAACTGGCTCACTTCTATGCTTTCAGTGAAAAAAAATAGAGATGATATTTTAAAAAACCTCTGAGTTCTGTTAAAGCTTCCTCTCTAAAGTAATTTTTCTATGGACTAAAAGCTGGACTGCCTTTAGCAGAAAGTTTTATTTGTTAGCACAACAGCATCTCTTGCTCTATATAGTTTCAACAGAACTTCTATATTTTTTATAGAACATAATACTCTGTGTCAGAGAAAACACCCCTCTTGGAACCTATGATCAGAAATTTCTATTTACATGTAATTTTTTTCCAATGGACTTCTCCCCAAAATTTTGTTTATATATACAGTCATATATATTCAAATATGTATGAAGATACAAGGATTGTGTGTGTTTATTTTTCTACCTATACTTGAAAAACTAAGGTTGAATCTCCACATAAAAACTTTTTGTGCTACTGGTAATGTCAGTAATGTGTACCCTAATAGAACACAGATGTTTTCAAGCATTTGTTTTGAACTTTCAAATGCTGCGTATGTTATCTGAGCACACATAGCAGAATTTTTTTTTTTCTGTGAACCAAAGCATTCAAAAAATGCCTAACTCACTTTCATTCATTCAAGTGACTGAAAAAAAGAAACAAAAGGAAAAAAATTCTTTCAGACAATAAAATTATAACAAAACTAATAAGTATGAGATTACAGAGAAAATCAGAACATAATTCACAGGAGAAATAATTTTCTCGTGTAATATTATGAAGGTACAAAAGTCAGAGATCAAGTGAGAAATAGCTGTGAAAAGCAATTGAAAACCTAATGGCCATTCTCTATGTCTTGTAGAGATGGAAATGAGAGAGAAGAATAACAATTCAAAGCTGCAGCTGTGATTACTGAACATACTGGGGTTAATTCTGGAGAGAGGTTTTTTGATATATTTGGGGTTTTACCCCCTTGGATTTTACATTTCCTTAAGGAATTTCCTTGTATTGTTTCTGCAGCATGGCTGTGGATCAGTTTAAGGTGACCTAAAGAAATTGCCCTAATGTTGCCCTTTGTTGTTTCTTTTATACCAGGGAGTTGAGTAGCCAGCAAATGACAGTAATGTTTACTTGTGAATTTTCCTGCAGTGTCCGTATGGTCTTAATTTTACTCCATTTCCTTCATTATATCACATTGCATTCATGCATTTAAATGACCTCCTGCAGAAGACTCTTTTTTTCAGGTGATTAGAAACTGTTGGCTTTCCTAAGAGGCAGCACAACTAACATATTCTGTATTAGACCATTCAATGACAGAAAAAGATAACATTTTCTGCATCTATAAAGACCTTGTTTTGCAAAATCTATTTTAGGCATGTTGAGTTTAAATATATACAGCTGGGAACAACAATAAGTAGGGAAATTGGAAAAATGGAAAAACATTCTATATTGTGTCATAATTTCATTACAGCATCCTTAAGTGGTTTTCATATGTCAAAAGCATATTTTTTCTATTGAATCAGGTCCTCAAGCAGGAAAATTATACATACTAGCTTTCTGTTTGCAATATTTTTGCTTCAGTATGTTAGGTGTATGCATTCTCATTTTTAATGCAAGGTATATAAGTCTCAAATAAATTTTACAGCCTAATACAGTCTAAAATATGGTAGGATCACACCAATGCATTCTTTAATTATTCCTTCTTGAACTATTTTCTTCCAAAGAAAACAAGTAATTTCATTTCTTTTTATCATTAACTTTGTATCATTCAAATTGACCCCTCATATACATAGAATAGTTTTACTGTACTAGAAATTTTGAATTGTTACAATTAACAGTAACTTAACGGAACAAACAAATGAATTTTCCCATTTATTAAAGCTATTCTTGAGTATAAAATTCAGATTTAACAAGATAATAATCTCAACATTTCTTGACCTTTTATCTCTTTCTGCTAAATATTAGCAGTGAAGTCCATGCCCTAGCAGCAGATTCAATGACCATTCAAATCGTAGCCTAAATTAAGTGTTTATCTGTCAAAATACTTTCTGTTCTATAGTTGCAGTCAGTTTTCTAAAAAAAAAAAAGTACTTGTAAAATGTATAATTGCTAATCATGGAAATTTTTTTTCCCATTTTGGAAAGCATTTAATTTTATTTGGTATGTGACTGCATTGAATAGTTTCTTTACATAATAGTGGTGAGGAGCAAAGACAAAGATTGTTTTTTCCTTTTTGTTATGATAGTGTCACAAACTGAAATTCTGAGAGACAATAATCAGAGACAATATTAAATTCTTCACTGGGCCTGATTCAAAATCTCTGAACAATATTGTTAGTTGTGTGCAGCAACACCCAGGAATAATAAAACAAATCCTTGAAATTATTCCTGTACTGAATGGCTATTATAAAGGTATTCTATTTTCATACTGGAATGTAAATGCTCTGGAAAGTAGCCAGAATTGTTACCAGATTCAAGAGTTAATTAGCGTTGGTTTTATAGTATGGTTTTAAAAAGTAAAATAACATAGACTTATGTTTTTCATAAATTATGTGTGGTGGTTTTAACACCTGCTGGAAATTAAACTCCAAATAAGCCACTTCTCTTCCCCTATCCCTTCCCATAAGGGGAAAGGTACAAAAGCATAGACCATGGGTTGAAATAATTATTTACTGAAAGAACAAAGTAATGGAAGATATGCGCACTACCAATATTAATAACTAAAGTGTACAAAAAATGAAGGTGTTTTACCCACAAAAAGATGTTCTCTGCCTCAGCTTGAATAATTAGAGAATTAGGAAATTTCTCATGTTTTTCCCATAGTAAGAAGCTTCTCTCGATTTTGATAATTCATTGTAACTTGCATTTATATTGCAGATTTTAGTTTTTATCCACTCATCTCTCTAGTAAGAAACAATTTCATTTTGGAAAATGCTCACAAGAGAACACCGGCTGTTTTTATATTGATACTGTTTTGCTTTCAGTTTTTATCTTTCAGGTATGCCTCTTCTGAATATAGTTTCAAACATAGTATATAGCAAATCACATCAATAACGAGCTAATTCATGTGCAGGATACAGTTGACTTGGTTCACACAAGTATTTTCTGTCCAGTCACACAAAGCAGTTTCACAAAGATTTGTGGCTTGCATACTCAGCTTCCTACTCTATATACGTTTCAGGGAGTTTTTTGGGGTTTCCATAAGCTCTGTTTTAAGTCTCTTACAAACTGATTTGCATGAGCACTTTACTGCCTCACTGTCCATGATTATATTTATTTTGTGAACAAGATAAAAATGGCCCATAAACCTTCCATTGCTCCAGTTAACTTAGAGCATCTGCTCTAGTAATAAGTGCCTGGTTGGGTAACTTTGACATCTGTGAATCTCTCAGTTGATAGACTTGCCCTTACTGAGTATGCCAGCAGAGATGATGAAAATATTATTAGACCTATTTCACACACTTTTTTTTTTTTTTATAGTCCTATATACCTTTGCCAAAGTTGAATCTGGCTGTGTGGCTTCAACACACTTTTTTGCTTATTTTTACAGCTCTAAGTTTTATTTTGTAGCACCTACCAAAACTCACTGTATACCTCTGGTGCTTTCATGAAAAGCTGTAAAGAATATATTTGCTAGTGATATGTAGGTTTCAAGGAACTGGAATACAAGGAAACTTTGACAGGGAGCTGAACATCAGCTCTCTTTAATTTTGTATTATGCTCTTGGTGAATGTGAGTGCCAAAAAGTTTGTAGCACCATACTGACAAGTATCACTTGAAGGACTACACTCCTTTAATGAAAAAAGCAGAGTGGAAGCTCATGAGTTTCAACCAAAACTATGCCACAGGATTTAGGGACCGTTTCAGATAATTACGATTTTTGTCCAGAAAATATGCAGACAAGAAACAAACAGTGCAAGTAATAAAGCTTTATCCCCTGTCAGAACTCTTTGTTTGTTTTGATAATATCATCTCTCATTTCTCAACAAACACTTGCAAACCAGTCTGAAAAAAAGAAAAGAAGACAAGCTATATTACAGCTGTCTCATCTGGGAATTTTTATTTTTCCCGGAGACAAAGATCTTCTCCATCTAATTTTGAATCAGTGAAGTGTGCAGATATGTAATCTCTGATTACAGCTATAATTAAAAAGTGTGTATGTGTACATGTGTTTTTGAGTGAGTGTGGGGGAGTTATGTATGTTCCCACCTATACCTGTCTTCATAAATTTATGTAGAAACATACAATCCCAACTTCTACACTGAACCAAATCAATACACAATATTTTGGTTTACAATCTCCACATAAAATACTCATTCTCTGCAACTAATTTTTAATAATATATTTCATGCTCTTTGAAAAAATTCAAGTTCTCTTTGAATTTTTTACCTTAAGGAAGAGGATTCAGCTCTCAGACTGATATACTCTGAGCCTAATGCCAGTGTAATCTTCTTTAATTCTG
Source organism: Agelaius tricolor (assembly GCF_023055355.1). Lineage (NCBI taxonomy): Eukaryota > Metazoa > Chordata > Aves > Passeriformes > Icteridae > Agelaius > Agelaius tricolor. The sequence goes on from NW_027269262.1 coordinate 27,125,243, forward strand.
TGAGACTTAAAGTTTTTGTTCTACAATAAATTCAAGTTTTGCATGATCTTGCTGCTTGTCTTACAAGTTAAAGTCCAAGCATTTGCAAATAGGAGACCAATGAAATGTAAAATGCGGTCTGGTTTTTGTGAGTATCGTCCCATTGTAAGATTTTTACTCAGTTTAATCAAGCTGACTATCATGATGACAGAGAGCAGATATCAAAACTTAGTGGATTTTGACAAGTTTAGATAGCTAGCTTACTTTGATTCTTCCATTAGATGGCTTATCTCAGGGAAGAATAATCCACCAGCTATTTTTTAAAGGATATGATGTGAATTTAATGCATGGAAAGGTTGTGATGGAACAAACACCTCTGGGAGTGATGCCAACATGTCTGACTTTGAAGTTGTATGTATCAGCATGTCCTAAAAGGAATTTAAAAGCAGCTGGGTTGTGGGGACAGTGCCTCTCTTTGTCTTTTATAATTCCTGAAGCTGTCTACCTGAGGCTTTCATATCCTGGGTTCTAAATACAAAACTATTATGTGAAATGTCCTCTGACATGCTTTTAAGAAATTATTCTCCCAAATTTGTGGGCAGAGTTCAATTGATTAAGTATGTTCAAGGAAGATGTTGAAGGATACATTTTAATGGACTTGCTTTTGAATATTAATATTAAAATAGTCATTCACTGTGTCTATTATTCAAAAGCTGCCTAAAAGTTAAATTTTGGAGGTGTCTCATTGTCTGTCAAACTGCTACTAAAAACTGCTGAAGTCAGTATAGTTAAACAAACCTTCCAGAGTTGTACTCCGTCTCATCCACAAGGAATTCTACAAGCAAAACCACAGTCACCCAATGGAAATTGTTTTTTTTCCTCCATTAACTCAAGACAACTGAAGCAGACTAGACAACAATGAATTTTTAGAGTAGACAAGATTAATTTCATCCATCCAGTAGTCAGGTATACCACATAAGGATTTGTTTCTAAGTTTTTAATCACAGCAAGATTTTAATGTTGTCTCTCTGACTTTTCCTGAGAAACAGACATATACACTTTTAAACTGATAAGTATTTGCCATCATCTGTAACATGAAAATCCTCTATATCCAAATCCAAGCAAACAAACCTACCCCACCTAAATGATTATCATAAGTTCAATAATTTAATGGCAGTAAATAAAAATACCAGATTCAATTAAAGTGAGAAATGAAGATTGCCTGGAACCAAGCAGTCAAAAAAAAAAGAAGAAATAAGGATATCCATTACTCATTTCATGCACAAACACTGTTACACAGACTCACATATTGTTTTACTCTAAGGAAGTAAATGCCAATACACTAACTTTAATTATTCTACATGAAAGGTTTTATGCTTTTTTGTTTGTTTTTTTGCACACACACTAGACTAATATATTTCATGTAATGTACAAAATCATACACAATGTAGCAGTTAGAATGGAAGTATTATTACACAATAAATGCATTTTTTGCAAGCCATTTAAGAAAAGTAAATTATTAGGAGAAGCAAGTTCTTATCATATAGTCAACTGACAGAGTACACACTTAGGAATTATCCCTTTAATTAAAGGTATTAATTCACCAATAAAGGAGCTTTCACATTCCTTTACCATTAGGACTTCCAAAGCAATATTATCAATATAATTTTAAACTCTGTTAAAAAGCTTCAGTTTAGCCTTTTCATGCATTACTAAATGTGCCAATATTATATTTATGCACAATATACAATATATGGTGTAATTGATTAGCTCAGATGCATATATTCCTATACTTTGATCTATGCTGATCAAAGATCATCTTAATCACACAAAAATCAAATATGACATACAGTGAGTTTCATTCTAAAATATAGATTGATAGGGAAAAAATTACTTCCTGGAGTTATAGCAGCCCAGTAGCAGGTGCAGGTGTATTTTAAGCATTAAAATTAAAATTCTATTTTCATGTTTATTAGTACTGTTATCTACAGAGAACTAGAAACAACCAACCAAAAAAAAAATAGCTAAATCTAAAGAACTAAGAAGAGACAAATCAGAGAGAAATCTGCAATCTAACCATCAAATTATTCTGCAAGATGTGATCAGTGATACAGAATTGAAATTCTCTTGAATTTCTGAGAACTTGCACGTGTCACACTAAAGTATATTTGGGATTTCTCCTTTATTTTGTATAGCTGATTTCTCCTATTTAAGAGACTCTTAGGTCTAAACAATCTCATTCTCACAAGTGTCAGAAGAAAGTTAATTACCGATTGACATACTGTAGGAAGAATGCATTATGTATTCATTTATCAGCATACAATTAGTTAGAAATACAGCTGTAGGCTAGAACCTACAGTTAAGGCTGCCTTTATATTGCAGAAAGGTATGCTGAAACTCTTAAATAAATTAAGAGTACTATACCACAACATTCAAATAGAAGCATCAATACCTGAGTGATTAAATAGGCTTAATCCAGCAGCATTCTTTTTTGGGATCCTGTATCATGACAAGTTCAATGAAAGTTTAAATTAATGAAGCTTGTTGATCTGATGAAGCTCACTGAGAGTGTGTACTACTGGAAGGTACTCAGACTTTCTGAATCAGAAAGGGGAAAGGAGAAAAATAAAAAACTGGAAAGAACATGAAGATTTAAATGTATGAGACAAAAGGTGAAGCCTTTTTTTTCAGCATGTATTTTTATATTTATAAAGATAGTGATGGTGAGAGAAATCTCTATAGGTTTCATCCATGTCCTGTTTTAATGACTGATTCATGCATTTTATGATAATTCCATATATTTTTTTACGTGGAAGGAAATTACTTTAAAAATCCCCAGAAGATAAGTAAAAGAAAAACAAAACCACAAAACATTACAAAATGTATAAATGTGCTGCCAATAAATTAGAATTAAGGTATTTTTCAGCAGGTACATTAGATGCCTTTTGCAAATAACAGTTTGAAAAGAATTTGAGCATGAAAATTGCATGAATATGTCTTAATAATAGTTTAGGTTCTGTCTGTTTCTAGCTGCTTTTACTTTGGCCCTACACACAACACTTTGAGCTGAAATACACCCTGAAATACTTCAGGCACCATGAAATAGTAATCTACTTAACCAGGACCTATGTGGAACAAGAACAGAATGCTACTTTTCAAACTCGTCTTCTCACATGTTTTTCCTTGAAGTTGATTTTATTTGCATTATTTAATATATTCATGTTTACACCTTTTTCCAATTTTCATTGTGGCACAGACCAAAAAAAGTCAGTAACTGCCAGATGTAAACACAGCAGACACTGTAGGTGCTGTGAGTGTGCCATGTTAGCATTTGACCATTATTCATACAAAGCCAAGCCAGGGGATACAAGTCAATTCTTGCTACATTTTACAGCCTATATCTTGGGATAATGGCCTCTGCTCTAAACAACACCTCCAATTGTACTAGGCTCCTACAGGTGACATTAAAGTGAATGAGGATCATTTTGGGATATAACCATATTGACCAAACAATTATCTTGTGGAAACAGTGGATAATTACAGCAACTTTCCTTCTTAAATAACTAATTCAGCATTTGAAACATGGGCCTGCTTCAGTGTCTTGCCACAAATGGCCTCCAAGCTCTCTAAAAGTCTTTCTCATAGAACCATTTTTGCTTTTACATATGAAAGCAAAACATGAAAAGTGTAAATTACATTGTCATTTTCCTACTGTTTTGCTACATTTTGAATGAATTTTCTTTTAAAATTGCTTACTAATTTTATACCAAAATTCTCTTTTCAGTTACATCTTAATTTTTTTTTTTTCTGGAGTCAGATTACTGAATCATAGAATCATTAAGGCTGGAAAAGACCTCATGACCAAAGATCATGAAGTCCAGGTATTGACCAGGACCAAAGCTATTGGAGAAATTCAACTAATTTATTATTCAGTTTTTAGCCTCATTAAGATGAGGCTTATTTGAACTACTAACTCAGGTTTCACAATTAATCTTTTCAAAGCTCCATATCTTAACACTTTGCTCATTCCTTTTCATTGCTGAGCTGAAAAACCAATTCATTTTTCTACTTATTGGAGTTAACAAGAAATTAAAATGTCTGATTCATCTGAAATGCAGGCTTCTGAAATTCTGAAATACAGTTTTAGGATCCTAAAGTAACCTTTGACAACTTTTCCTACATAGGTAGAGGCTCTACAAGAAGATGTGCAACTTGAAAGTACAAATAAATTGGTTTTCTTTTTGGCTAATATATACAAGAAAAGAAAGCAACTAGAGCTGATCAGCTACCAGCTGAAGCACGAATATTCTCACCCCCAGACCCAAAAAGTCTTTGTTGGTTCAGACAAAGGGATGAGAAATGTGATTTTTGTTGTGCCTTGAAGTTGGCTCACCCTCAGTGTTGCTGAGTTGCAACCTTCTGATTCTGGTTTTCTCACATCAGTATTTTTCCTCCAGCATCCTTAGCTACCCTCTGTGACAATCTCAACAATTACACTTATCTGTTATGAGCTTTGGCAACCTAACAAAACTGAACCAGCACCTGGCTCACAGAAACACCAGGCTGAAGGCTACATTAATAACCTTAAGCTGGTTGGAAGATAAACTGAGTATGTGGTTGCAGGAGGGGTATGGAGGAAGAGCAAATTGGGTCCTGCTAGGAGGAAGTCTAATTGCTGTTCAAGGCTCTTGGTTTCTGTGTGCATTTCCAGTAGCCTGCAGGGCTCCCAGGAGAATATGTTTGCCATTTCTGATGAGGATATCCCAGCTTCCCATTTGCACTGGACATCTCTCTATAACCATGTAAATCTCTTCCTGCATAAACACAGATGCAATAATGTAGGTTAAAAGTATTGCAGATTTTATTTTAAACATTTTATTTCTGTTTTTATATAGGTGCAATATTTATTTCCATAAATTGATATTGTGACAAAAAAATATTATTTCTGAAATTTGGAAAAACAAATCTGGTTACTAAAATTCAAAACTATTTCTTGAGAAGAACCCATACCTTTCCCTACCAGAGTCTGAAATTACTTTATGCACTGATTTTAGCCAAGAATTATTAGTGAAAGCATCTCTGTTTAGTCTTAGAACAAAAAAGGATTGGGTAGAGTCTTAGAGCAAGGACTTGTTCAGTGGTTCAAGTAGAAAGTGGTTCCGACTGAAAAGGGAGATCTGCATCATCATATCTTGTGTTGTCTTGAGAAACTCCTCTGCAGATTTTCTTTTATAAAATTTCCCACTTAGAGAGGAACTTTGAAATGCTCCAGTTTGTCATAAACTGAAACTGCATTCTCTAACATGCTCTGCCGATAATAGGTTCTATATTTGTAAGCTGACAGATATATTTTCTTACAATGTCTTCATAATAATTTTTAGCATTATAAACATGACAATGACACTGATTTAATGAGAGATGTGGAAAATAAAGGCAGGTATAAAATATACAAATTAAGGAAGATTAAATCCTAGATATTGATGCCATTTAAATTAACATTTTCATCCTTTCAGATAGAAATAGGTGTTTTAAGATTTCCATGGAAAATCTAGCATTCTTATTAACTGTTACAAGTAATGAGAAAGTGAACCAGCTCACACCAAGGAACACTTAAATCAAATATCCTAGTTTTTTCAATTATTAGAAACATACCATAAAAATACCATATTTGTACTTGTGTGGCTATATTAATAGATATACATATCTATAAAATAGCTTTTATAATCAGGTTCAAAGTGTTTTCTGATTAGTACCTGATGATAAGATCTTTGATCATAGTTTTAAGGAGACTATTTTAATTATGTATATAATTGTATTTAATTGTTATTTCTAAATTGTTATTTCTATCATAATAGATAAATATTTTATTTCTATTATGAAATCTTCCCACAGAATTTCCAAACACTGAAAAAGTGAAATAGGTAACATAACTAGGATTTTGAAGCTTTGAAATGTCATTTAAATAGGCAATTGTTTTAATAATCAAATAATTATTTGTTTACATATATAGATATATTAAAATATATGTATATTTAGATACAGGTATACAGGAACATAAATTGAACACATATCTATGTAAGTATGTTTTTTGTTTCTTTTTTAAAATCCCCTTTTGTCTCAAAGAAGTTTTGAAGATAAAAGTTACTTTCTTATTTCTTCCTTTACGCATGTTTAATCTATTTCTTGACAATGTTCACCCTTCATCAACTTTTTTTCATCCATTTTCTAGCTGTTACACCTTCTGCTATTGCTGGGAAATAATGCAGTCAGTGTTTCTTGTCAATGTAAGCTAGAAGTGCCTGACGTGCACTTGCAATTGCTGCTGGTGCCTATTAATGGCCTCATGTGTTCCAGTGGTTTAAAATTGAGGGAGGGCAACTTGGCACCACGGGATTCTGCGGATTAAATGGCTGAGAAATAAATGAATGTGATTAAATCCAATATCATTGATGTCTGAATTTATTTCTGGCCACCAACATGCCAGTACTTTGTCTGCCACAGTAAATTTTGTGGACTGTAGCGGTGGGTAGGGCAATATGGTATAACCCTTCGTTATTTTTCCATGGTGTCTGATATATCCATGTAATCTACCCAACTCCTCTATTCTGTAATCTTTTTCAAATTCATGAGTATCCATGTACATTTATATGCTTTGATGCTACACAGCAGGGAGACGGGTAGCTTAGCTAATCAATCACTAGGTCATGAGATAAAAAGATATCTACATTCAAAAAGCATAAGAACTAATCCTCTGATGGGTGCTAAATTTCAGTGAGATACAAATATAAAAAGAAGCTGAGGATGTATCTCCTTCCTCATATGCAATGTGTTCTGTAACATGATACTGCATAAATCTGAAATGAGGAAGTAATGCTCAAATTGCAATCACTTATTAACAATTCAAAGAGAAAAAAAAATTCCAACAGTCAGACAAGTCTTGGTAGTATGTTTTAAAAGTACTGTAAACTAATGAGTTGTTGTCCTTTCTGTGAATTGAACTGCTGTTTCTAAGATCTATTGGTCTTTCTGGAAATGGATGTAAATGATTTATGGTTGAATGACCTGGATATGTTGTGCCTGAGTTGGCTGCTGCTGCTGCCTCTGGCAGGACTGAACCTGAGTCTGAGTAGTCTTGTGCAGTTTATCTAATTGTATAGCTGATATTTTTGCTTTGTCATCTTTGAGAAATGTCTCAAAGGAAAGAAGGAAGCAACTGCTCATACACATACCACCCCAAGTTACAAGAGTGGCACCAGTGACCACCCTGCTGATACCCAGAACCTGGATTGTACAAAGGTGGTACTCCCAGAAGAATGACTCAGGGACCACACCAACCATTGAGAAGACCAGGGAGAAGAAGGACTAACAGGATGCCACTGGCTCCACAGGTGGTGTCCGTCTTCTGCTTGATATCTCTCTCCTTCTCTCCTCTCTCCCCCTCTTTCCTATTTCTCTACCTCAAATTTACTGTTAAATAAAATCCATACTATTGACTTTGGCATATGGTCTTGTTTGCACTTTAATTCAGGAAGAGGCATCTCTTATAATCAGATCTTAACAGCTTCTACTGGTAAAACTGCAACCTGTGGTGCTGGGAAGATTAGTTCATTGGAAAATGAGGTTGATGCTGTCACTATAGAGTTTCTTCTAAAAAATTCTTGTATTGGGAATCGGCTGTTATTAAACTTGTGCAAACTAGCCATAAGACTCCCTCTACTTGTTATCTAGCCATTACATGAGCAGAAAGCATTAAAAAAAAAAGAGAAAATCAAACAATGACTTTTTTAATTCTGCAGCTACTGTCAGGCAAAATAAAGAAAAAGAGAATCCTTGTTTGCAGCCAAGTCCCAACACCTACAATCAATATGCATTGTTGTTTGGAACAAAATGTCTGTCTTCCTAATCAGCTTTCTCTTTCAACTGAGGTTAGCCATTCAAAGGATTCCTCATGCCTTTTTAGCGTTCTATGAAAGGATGAGAATTGCTCATTTATAGTTGCGTGGCATCAGGAAGTCACTGTGGTCATAGTCCATCAAGAAAGTAGATGTAGTTTATGCATGAAGTGAGCTCTGAATGCTGTCTCACTACTTATAGTGAAAAAGAATCATGCATAACTGAAGATACTAGAGGGGCAAGCAACCTTAATGAACTGTTAGACATACTGTCACACTAAAGTGGTCATAGGCTGCTAATTATCAATGGTTATTTCTATAGCTGTATGCATCCAGAACTTTTAATGCATCATGTAAGTTACTCCTCACCTTTTCCAAAAGCTCTTCAGAGACGATAAGGAGTTCAGCCTTTGGAGTTCAGTTTTCACAAAAGTGTTTGCTCCTAAGCAGCAGGTTTGAAAACATTGGCAAAGAACTGCTCTTCAGTGTATTTTCATTTTAAATAGATGCTCTTATTGCAAATAAATGCCTCATTTCCAGTTTAATTTTTCTGTCCCTTATCTTCAGTCTCAGAAATTATGAGAGAGTATAGGGTATGAGAAACTCCCGGAATACTTTTATAGCTACTATGGAAACATATGCTTTCTTCTTGTTTTCCTTTAGTTTTTTTCACATCAAATTAGTAGTATGATTTGAATCAATGAAAAAACTGCTCTGTCTATTGTTCAGGATTATTCTTTAGCCACCCACCCCCACGTACAGCTCTTCCCTCCTTACAGGCATGCATACTTTCTTCCCACATCCTCAGTAGTTTTAGGGCAAGCAGAGGATATCACTAGATATGTCTAACCACTGGCACATACTGTAATCCCACAGAGAAAGCAGTCCTGATCAGTGAGTGTTGAGGTCCAGCAGTTCATTAGCCTGTGTCTCATTTCTTGAGGTTTGAAGTCAGAAGAACTGAGCAGCTGACCAGAAGCCACAGATATGCAAATCTGTGGGAAACCCAGGCTGGAGTGTCTACTTGCTGCCTTTCCAAATGTGGTCCTATGAGCAATAGGATAAGTGAAATGCAGAATAGTCCCTCTCTGAGGCCAAAGCCAAAACTCCCAGTGACTTCCCAGAACATAATCTTTTTGAGACAGCGACAGATTATCCTACAGCAAAAAATCCCACTCTGTCAGATTGAAAGAAAAAAGGAGTTTTGGAGGTTTCAGATCAAATGAAAGAACACAACACAAAGAACTTTCTGAATTGGAAGGGTCAGTGAACCTATATTCTGCAGCTGTTCTTTAATTCTGTACTGTGAAAAGCTCTTCAGGTCATGCAAAACTAGTCACACAAAGTTCCATGTTACACACAGAGTGAGGAAAGAAGTACTTTCACATCACAGTCATCTCTCAGTAGATGCTCTCTCTTTACTGGAAAATGTAGTCTGCACTGGTGGATAAGCCAACGTTTAAAAGTTCTTTAAATGATTGTTGTAAACGAATGAAGCCCAACATTCTTCTTTATAGGAAAGCACTCTTCCATGAATGATTTGTGATTCGGTGCTGAGGAAGCTCATATACAAAACTGTATCACTTAATTCACTACCACAGTGTAGGTAGAGGGGAGAAGAAAAGAGAAAAATGTTTTAAAATCAGTGACAATGTTAAAAAAAGTATTTATCTGGGGGAAGAGAAGCACTGTTGTACAACTGTTTATTGAATTTGTTGTTTATCCTTTGAGGAGTGCTGACAATTAAAACAAATGTATAATGAATATTAATGAAAATGAGGATTGAAATTGGGATAGTTCTAATGAAGTTAATGGTTCTGGGTCAGTTACAACTATAAAAAGTTTATCTTTAAGCTTTCAAACAATTTCACCACATTTTACAATTTTAATTATACAATACAATCTTTGTCTGTCAAACTGACCACATAAAGGTTCAGATCCCAAGTACTTTATTTTTCCCTCTGTGCTGTAATATGTTTTATTGATTTAGAATCATAGAATTGTTTTGTTTTGAAAAGACCTTTCAAGTCATCAAGTTCAGATAACCCTTAACCAAGGTAACCCTTGGATTTCTTCCTGCTGAATTAAATTATTTATCGGCAAATTCTGTTTAAAAATTTCAAAAATGTCATTTCAGGAGGAGCTTCATTTATCTGATTCAGTTTAGCAGGATGGTGTGAATGTATAGTGACAAACTCACATACATTAATTTTTTGAGAAACTGCATTATTATCTTAGCTGATATCATTCTCTCATCATCAAGAAAAATTATTTCATTAAAAAGCACTTTTCAGGAGGCATCTTAGTCAGTGCAGGGTATTTTCCACTGATGATGTTGCATAAACTATATAATTAAGTTGATTGTTTAACTTCACTTAGGATAGATTAAGTACATTTAGGCTCAAAGATTATTCTTCGTCAGACATTTTGTCCAACTCCTAGTTCACATCTGGGCCTTTTCTCACTCTCTGGTGTCTCCAAATGTAGGGGGATAGAACATAAGTAAATAAAGGTAGTATAGAAAATAATCTTACCCCCTAAAGAGTTGCAGCAGAGCCAATTATTAAGGATTAGGAGCAGGCCTGATTTTAACAGGCCACAGTTGTAGCCAATAAAGAAGAGTGTTATAAAAGAGTGGATTGATTGATTGAGGGGAACTGGAGTCAGCTGGCTACTGGGAGGATAAGGAAGATTTAGTGCCTAGAGGAGCTACCTACAAGAACCATCAAGGAGGTATGAAACTCTAGCAATATAGAACCTTGCAATATAATGGCATCATCCAAATATTCAGTTCTTTGTTTAAAAGAGGGACAGCAAAACTGAAATGAGTCTTTCCACATAGTTTTCATCAGTATTGTATTCAGAGACAACTTTTAACTTTGCTTGTTTTCTATTTACTGCAGTGGGTTTAGAGTTGATTTTTAGTAAGTTTGTGTATTCATGGATAGCCTCTAAAGTGACTGCCCAAGGACCAATCTTTCAGAATCTGTGGGAAGCCCATGTGCCTGACCAAAGCTTAAGTAGTGTGATCTGACTTCTGTTTTCCCCAATCCAAGAAGGGCTTTACCTTTGTGATTTGCAAAGACTCCAGCTCCTACTTAAATCACAACTTAGCAGCAGAATCTTAATTTTTTTTTTTTTTTTAAAGAGTGATTTCCAAACACTGTATCTCACTGAGCAAAATATTAGACAAACTTGCTCACAGTGAGCAGGGCTGAAATTGTCACAAAACCAATACAATTGTATGAAGCTAGGATACATGGATTTTCACAAAAGTAGTATCCTTTCTCCATAAAATCTACCAGTTCCTGTCAGCAAAATTTGATAAAGAGGGCCTGGAAACCCTGTCTTTGAGACATCAAGATAGCCCAATGCCAGGTAAGGAGCACAGATACTGAATGGAAACTAGTTCTAGTTTTGGAGTTGAGACCTGACTGCTTCTAGGTGGCACACACACTTTCCCCTTCAGTCTGTAGGTTTGTAGGAATCAGATCTGGGAGCCTCTGTGCTGTCTAATCTGCATGTAGAGACAGAGTTTACTGAACTTGAATCCTTTCAAAGTATTCCCTGCTGTAGCCTCCTAATCAATCACAAAGGCCTGGTCTTCTTGTTGTCACATTTCTTTTGTAATTGCCTTTATTTGCCTCATTTTCATATGAACTGAATATGCTTTAAAATTGTTCATATTTTATTATGTTCTTGTTTTGCCCTCATTATCGCTATCCTTCTTCTAAACCATGTATAATCCACACACTTTATCAGAGATACATATTTAAAAAAAAGATGCGTACATATAACTTCCTACATTTCCCTTCTTTTCCAATCATTTTGCTGATTTTTGAAGTGTTCTCGACAGAAATAGCTACCTAACACAAATGTACACACAATATATATACATGTGGACATGCATGCTTCATTTCATATATGCATATATGTGTATGTTAAGTTGTAAAGTTAAAAGGCAAAAACTGTATTTAGGTGCCTTAAATATTTAGTGAGAAAGAAAAATCATTAATTATAACAATGTTGTACATAATTCTAACCATAATAAATTTTTTGAGAAAAAAATCCACATCAGCTTTGAGCATTTTATGCAAGAACTCATCTTTCAGATTTGTGTTTGCATTCAACAAATGTCAAGTGAGTCAAAACCAGAGCCCCAAATTATAGTAGAATCAAAAACATTGTCAAATTCATGCAATCCTCCTAAAGATATATTGCTTAAGACAGGCAGGAAGATTTCTGTGTGGTATCACCTGCTTAGCAAATAGAAAAGCAGAGCAACTAAAGAATCAATTCATTAAATTTTCACTTTATTTCTAGGAAACATATTGTCAACAGTATCTGCAGGATTGACTTCCAAAGAGAAGACACCTAACACTGGATCCAAAGGGATTTCTGAATTCAATTAACATTTGGATATTTTTTTTTTTCAAACAACCCCAGAGGTAATAGCCCCTGAACATAAGATACAAAAGTCTTTTGTAAACTCAAGTAATAAAAGGAATGGTAGAACTCCATTCTGGAAATGCAACAGAAACAATGCCATGTCTAAGGTGCAATTAATTACTCTAAAAGGACTGCAGACACCTTTTCAGAACAACAGCAGAGAGCGTAAAAACTCATGTAGGTATAAAGGGGGAAGCAAAGAGGCAGGGCTAGGGCTAGCCAAGCATAAAGATAAAAACCAGGAATCTCCAGAAAGCACCTATCCAGCGGTTAGAAAAATCAACACATTCACAGGTAGGGTGTCAGCAGCTATAACAGATACAGTAACATCACTCTCACCAACTTGGATCTATTGATTGCTGCCTGTGGTAGGAACTTTGTGACCATCTTGCATCCTCTTTGTGTTTGCCAGCACCTGACCCAGGTTATAAGGCAGAAAAAGACAAGTTCAGTTGGTTGGTTTTATCTGCAGAAGTAGAGCCCTGTTAGGATTAAACTCAACAACAGCAGTATTTTGCAAACTCTTTTATCCTGTGTTGAAGCCAAACTTAGTGTAATGCCTACTGTGAAGTATGCATATGTTGCATATGCACTGCATATGTTTACAAGGCAGAGGTCAGATCCAATTTCTGATCTATGAGTCAGGTTAGGTAATCCCTGCCCTATGTCTCAATATGTTTCAAATATTTTAAAATAGATGTTAGAGGAAATTGAGTTAACATTAATATTTTAAGCATTCAACAGCAAGCATAAATTTATGAACTGGTTAATATGTTTAACAAAAGTTCAGCTTCTGGTGGACATGAAGGAAGGAGGATGTATCAATAGTTTCCATTTTATTTATTGCCTCTTTTTTGTTCATCTGGACACAGCAGTTCTATCTAGATAGCAGGATCTATCTTTGACTGCAGAGATAAGAGTGTGAGATGCAGGTCCTTGTGCAGTTTTAACATCACAGAGATATATTCCCAATGTGTCCTGTAAATTATATGGACCACATGTTCTTTTTGTGCCTTAGCAGAATGAACACAATTGACAGCAGCGGAGCTGTCCTTTGCTTGTCAATTTGCTTATGATAATATATTTATGAAGGTACACTATGGCATGAAGGTGAAACTCTGTGAGGAAAAGCGTTGAAATTTTTTTAATCAGATGGTCCATTACAAAGATGTATATTTCACATGTGATGTTGGAAATAGGTTTTCTGTCACCATCACATTTTCTGAAAAATCCCTTTGCCAGGATTTCTTCTCCTGGGAAGCTGAGAAGCCTCAGAGAAAAATGAAAACAATAATAATCTCCTGTGTTTTGCTGCTTTGGAATGTGGTTTGGACATTGTTTACCAACTGGTCATTCTTTGATTGGTTTCACGTGAATTGTTTTAACCTAATGACCAATCATGGTCCAGCTGTATCAAGGCTCCGGAGAATTGTGAGTTTTTCATTAGTATCTTGTTAAGCCTTGTGGTGTTACATTTTATTTAAATATGCTCTGTCTCACCCCTCGAGAATGTACGATTTATTCCAAGCCTGTGATCCTCCCCTGAAGTATCTTGGATCTGTAATTCCATTGGCCCAAGTCCTATTTTGCGCCCACTTTGAATCTCCCTGTTAAGCTGTGCCGGGGAGACCACCGGGCCCTCTTGGCCCTTTCTCCCTAGGCTCTCCCTCTCTCCCACTCCCTTCCCCTCCTTCTCCCACAGCAACCATGCTGCTCCTGGGGGTGGGACCCCCAAGAAACCCTCATCTAATTAACATCCTCAGAAGCTGTGTGGAGTCTCCTTGCCTGCCTGCTGCTACCAGGGAATATTCAGCTTAGGGCACCCCCTGAGGACCCTCCAAACAAACTGCTACAAAGCCTTCTGTAAGTAGCCTTTCTCTTTTCTTTAATATAGTTTTAGTATAGCATTCTTATAATTAATTAGCCTTCTAAGAACATGGAGTCAGATTCATCCTTTCCTTCCTGCCATGGGGGACCCCAAAAATACCAGTTTTCCTCTTACCTCTTCTAAGTACGGTACAAAATAACTTTATCTTGAAAAAAAGCTCTAATTAATTCTGTCTGAAAATACTGCTCAATTTCAAAAAATACATTTTATTATTTTTTAATATGAAAACTGAAACATGTAAGTACAAGTAAAGGAAAGTGTAAATGAAACAGCTCTGTTTGTTATGCAAAAAGGACCAATTTTGCCTCCTTGTTTTTTGGATCTATTTGAATAAAGGACAGGTGTGATGACTTTTAACCAAAAATTTTATTTGCTTGTGACCAAAACCCTCTAAAAAGTTGTGTGGATAAACTGCAAATCAGGAAAGCTTTTTGCAGCTTCAAGTAAATGAGATTATCCAGAGTACAATTCTAGTAAATTGTAGATAAATGAAAGTCTCTAAGCTCAGCTTCCATATATTTTTCCTCTTGTTCTTGAAATGGATGTTGCTAAGTTCCCCAGTTGAGTTTGTGTGTGTCTGTGTTCAACCATATAATTTTCTTCATTTTGAAGGAGGGGAAATGGGGCTTTTTAGATTCAGGAGAAGTTGGATAAATATTACTTTTGAGTGCAACATGATCTGTTTGCAACCTCTTCAAAAACTAGCCACATATTGACTTAATTGAACAGCAATATTTGTACTACATGCTTCATACTGTGCCAAGTAAGTCACCAAGGCACTCAGTACAGGTTTTGCTGTCACACATCTGTTGTTTGCTATACCAAGTTTGACATTAACACATCCAGGAGTCCTCAGAGGAGTTGTGTAGTAGATTGTGCCATACTGAGAACACAAAGGAATGTCAGGTGATTGGTGAGTCTTTCACCCCTTTTTCAAAACACAAACTCTGTTGGGGTGTGTGTGTAGAAGTTCCCTAAGGAATTCCAGTTTAGAAATTGATTCTAATCATCATTACAGGAATTTCACATGGATATGGCTCCATTTGGTTTGAAGGAATGACTCATCGCTGTGAGTGCTGTAAAGAACAGAGCTCAAAGAGTCAAGTGATTATGGTGGAACAGTTCCAAAGGGATGAATTTGAAGAAGTTGCACATATTAAACCAGATAAGAAATAAATGTCAAAGAAAAAGCTGTAAAAGCTGGAACAAGTTTCTGTCATTTGGGCTGATAGAGGTTTATTTAACCTCAGGACCTGCTGAGAACACAGCAGACATATCTGTATCCAGATTCTGGCTTAAGCTCAGCAGATGACACTGAGAAGATTGTAGAAACATATAACCAAAAGACAGAGGTTGAATCCTCTAATAAATATAAAACACATACCCATAAGCATGGTGTAGGGTAAAATTGACAGAAGATTATACTATTATAACTGATTAATCTCTGATTTAAATAAGATTAAGATAAATTTCAATTTTATATCAGCTACTTTTTAAAAAATCTTTTCCAAACATTTTATGAAAACAGGATAAAAATTTAGGGCAAGCATCCTTTTTGGTTTTCATCTGGCTGAACATCTCTTTCCTCATACCTTGGCACCAGGTGTACATTAATTTTAGCAGAACATGATAGTTCTTTAAAATAGTAGAGAAAGATATTTTAGTCATGATTTCTGATTTTGCTAACATTATTTTCTGCCTAAGTACCATTTTCCTTTGTATCCTGCAGTTACTTTAAAAGAGAGATTTGCATTCTCTATCTAACTTCTTTCTGTCAGCAGAGACATACTTTCATAAATTTCTTTGTTGGTCACACAGAGGAGAAGATTTTGTAGGCATATCACATACCTTAGTATTTGTGATGAAACAGTACATGAGGGCACTGGACCCCCAATAGTCATTTACAAGTTTGCTCAAGCCTTATGAATGGCCTGGTATGGAAACCCTCAGCAGAGGTTCCCTGGCATGTCCTCAAGGCATAATTTCACTCTTCATTTTGATTGTGATCAGGATGTTTAATTCAAAACTGGAATATCAGATAAAGAATTTCCCCTTAAAGGAGTAAGGATAGATGCCGATTGCCCTAAGAAAATATTTCTGAGTCATTCTTCTTTTCATTTTGGTAATATTGTCTTTCCTGCTCTAAATAAATACAGAGTGCCTAGTATTTCCCTTAATGTGAGAAGACTTCTTGGTGTCTTGGGTTGTTATCTCTTATTGATTTTTAATCTGGAAAATAGATTGATCCTCCCTTAAAGTGGCATGACCCCATCCAGCTGGGAAAAAAAGAGGGTTTTAAAATTATTAAATCACAAAAGCTACACATCTACTGGAATGTGAATCTATTCACATGTTCTTTGTGATTAATGACAACCTATAAGTAGAGTTTTAGAAACCATTTGCAGAACAGTAAAAAGAAAATGGGGTAATTTGTATTAGCATTCCAGATACAGTATGCTACAATGTGATATATAGGATTCTTAGGTAAGACTGAGAAATAGTGCTTAACTGCTAAAACAATGACTCTGTGAGATTAATAGCCAATTTTGAATGTTCAGAGAGTTATCTCTACTTTTATTATTGATTAAAGAAATTCCCATAATTCTTTGTAATATAAAGGTAGCTACACATCACAGAAAAAGTATCAGAAGTTCTCTATCTGCAGCAAGAGGAGCCCAGGTACAGAGCAGGATGCTGGGATTCCTGTTGTGCCTCTATACTTAATATGCACAGAATTTCCTCTGCTGGTAGGAAGTGGAAGCTTTGCTTGCAAGGATGTTATGAGGTCATTTTGAAAATAGATCCAAAAAAAGAGTGTTGTTTGAGTGCATCCTGTGCATATATGCACTGTTCATAGATATTTTTGATACCTCTTCTGGGCAGATGTGTCCAGATGGGACTACTTGATTTCTGAGGTTTCAGGATCTGTCACAGCAGCCTTCATGTAATGATCTACTCAGGCCCCTCCAGCTCCCATCAGCTTTATTTTCCAAAAGTTAGAACCACAATGCCGTATTTTGATCTCATCCACTAACTACAACATTATATGCTACTTGATTGACATTATGGAGGGTTCCAGTAGGGGCTGGGTAGGATAATAAATTATTTATGCTAATTGTTTTTCTCACTTACTTGCTTCCCATTATAGAAACTTGTTTTCTTCTAAATCTATATTATTAAGTCCGGGTTTGGCTTGTCTATGTCCCTATGAAATAGTTTTACATATTCGATTCTTTCAATTCTTGATTACTGCTTATATTCCTGACATGCAGGCTCTAGACCTATTTTTTCATAATAAACTCTTGACATAATGTTTCTTGCACTTGAAATGATAACAAGAAATGTCATAAAGCACCTGAGGGTAAATAGGCAAAAATTCTTACCAATAAAAATTGCAGTAAATCTATTGGTATCACCTCTAGTAAGCTGCAGTTTCTAGTGTAAAAAGTCATAAATTCTTATTAACATAGATAATAAATGTATCAAGACATTAATTTTAGACTGTCATTTAAGATTGATATTACTAAATGTCTTTTAATCTGTAACTTTATCAAGAATGGTCAATAAGGGAAATAAGAATATTATTTGAAAATACAATTTAGCTATTATCTTCACTTGAAATATTGTAATGTGATAGAGTTTGCATGTATATGTGTATAGATAAATATATATGTTGGAATGTGTCCTGTGTGTGATTTGTGGATATACACAAAGGGCATACATTGAACAGTGGGAACGTTAGTCATACCAAATTAACAGTACTGTTTTAAAATTTATTAATTTTATTTTTTCATGATTTAACCCATATATTTAATAAGATTTTATAACAGGGTGTCTCAGTGATCTGTTAGACTGTGGAGTGATTGCAAAGATTATCTTATATTAGAAAGTTCCCACTCTGATCAGGATCCCTAACCAAGCCATAATCAGGAGCTAATGGTATTCTACAGGGATTTGAATTCAAAGAAAACAGAATATAAATAAAAATCTTAACATATTCAGTAAAATTCTATTACATAACTTCTCTGCCACCAAGAGCCCAACTCGGAACCCAAAGGCTCTAAAGGCAATACTTTTAAAGGTTTTAGACACTTTCAAAAAATTACCTTTAAAAAGATTGATAAATCTTAAGTATCCATGTCTTCACAGATTTAATTAGACACTGCTATCCAGCATGATTTCACATAGTTTAACAATATGGAGGCATATAAAAATATTTTCTTAATCACATAGAAGTGAAAATAAGAAAGATGACTAAGTGGGTTATAGCATCAACTTGCATTTCAGAAAAACTATGTTTCAATCTCTCTTCTGTCATACGTTTCCTTTAAAGGCTAGAACCATGACAGCACTTAAATTGAAATTTTTAACATTTACATGTCTGGTCCTCACACTGGAAGGCACTGCAGTTTCTAGTCATCCCTTTCATATTATTTTTAAAACTTCAGGAACAGTCTTAGGATTTTTTTTTCAATGCAATAATAAAATTAAAAAGAGAAAATTAGGATTCTATTTAATTCCCTTCTATACTGAAAAATGATACTGTTTCAAGAAAGGTAAAAAGTAGTCCTTCCCTTCATAATTTAAAAGTCTTATTTATAAGGGAGAAATATCTCACATGAGAAGCTAATAGAGCTATTCCAGTTGTTATTTTTTACTCCAGTCACAAGATGTCCAACTAAAGATTAACCTCCTCCATATAAGTAGTCCTGTCTCTCTCTCCTTTATCTTCAGTATAACACTGGCCACAAGAAGAGGCTGCACATATGGCTAAGGAAAGGGAATTTTTGTTGAAGAGGCATATGAACTCTAGCTTATATGGAGCAAAGGCAAGAGAAGGATGCAGTGCTTCCTGGGTGATGTTGCTTCTAAGTGTGCATTGGTGTCCAGGGAATTTAAGACAGAGCTATGTCTTGAAGGCAACTATAAAGTAGCTAGACAATGCTATAGAGTAGGGTAGATCTTATAAAAAGAGATGCCATTGATTTTGAACTTCCTTTTCAAGTGCTGGTTGCTTTCTGAGTCCATATGAAAGAAGTCATGGCTAAGCAAGTGTGATCATTAAAAAGAAAAAATTAAAAAAGAGGGTTATTTAGTTGCTATGCTTTATGTTATGCTTTGCTTTTGAAAAGTGTACTAACAAAATTGAAAAAATATGCTAAATCCAGATTTCCATTTATGTGGAAAACCCACACTTCCTGACATGAGTTTTGCAGTTGCATTTTCTTCCAAACAAATGAGTATCTCTAAACTGGGATGACATTTAGGAAAAAAATCAATACACCATAAAAGAGAATTCTCAAAATTTCCCCACCCAGAATTTATGAAACAGCACAGCTGGGTTTCTCTCTCAGCAAGGCCATCAGGTTTTCATTCCATAAGAACACTGAAATCATTGCTAATTTCCTTCATTATGTCTCCTTTATAAATTGGGAAGTGCTTCTAATTATGGTAGTCAACAAGTATGATCATTTCTTGTAAGAAGATTACATATAAAATGTTGTCCTTTTTTCTCCTTTTTTTTGTTTGTTTGTTTCAGATAATCAAAATTAAGTTGCTAAACAATTTTGTTTAGAATTTAATATACTCACACAATCCACTTCCACATGCTTGAGGGAAAGCTGAGTGACAATTTAATGTGATTTGACTTTGCCTCATGAGAAATGTCCACAGTGATATCACCCCAAAAAAGGGGAGGGAGGAAAATGCAAGAGGTAAGGCTTAGAAGCCATCCTCTGCTCTTTCAGCTACCAGTTCAGTGGAAATACACAGGAATGATGATTATAGGAATAATGTACATGTTCTTTCCTTCTAAGTACATTGCCAAAGCTAGTCAGTTTAGTCTGGACATTTTTACACTGCAGAACTTGTGTCTCCCCTTTGCTGCATATCATTAATAATCTCTTGATTCCTATAGAACTTCAGCAGAATTTTCTAAATATCTTTACTCATGTCTATCCCATGGAAAAACAGAATCCTGTAATGTGTGGCTAAGGCATGCCACAAAAGTGATTAAATTCCTGTGAAGAAACATAAAATATAGTTCAAATGTATAAGTTGAAATTCAGAAGGGAAGTTGAAAATATTTTCATTGCCTAAATGTTTTGTATGGCTGTATTAATTCTGTAAGGTGCTCAGATAAAACCTGTAAGCTGCCTTCTTAATTAAAGCTTGAGCTAAGACGACTTACCATTTCATTGAACTTTGTAACATCTAAAGATCAAACTCTGAATTTCAGGATAAAAAAAATACAGGATAGATAATACTGATTGTTTATTATCTTGCAGGTACAAGCAAGAACTGAGTACTTATGGCTTCTTATCTCTTTAAAACTTTTCAGTGTTTTTTGGAACAGTTGAGTCAATAAGAAAAGGGGAACAAATTTTTTTGACTGTTGCTTTGGACTAACCCCATAGATTTTTACTGTAGTACTAATAAACATGGCACTTGGGTGCCATGTTTATTAGGAGTCATTTACCTGTGACTATTGTCCTCCAGTGACCCTTCCATAGTGACAAATGCTTTGTTCCTAAAAACCGTAGCCTTCCAGTTTACTTGCTTGGCTTCGATGGCTAAAGATGGAAGAGTAAGATCATTGGAAACAATCAAATTTCACTGCTAGTGTCTTTGTGAAGATTAAATATCTGCTAAATATATTTATATTATCCCAAACACTTTTTAAATGCCCAGATGACCCTACCCTGACATAAAAATGGGGGTTTTTTTCTTACCAAACAGGAACTGAAGATCTGTAAAAAAAACCCAAAAACATAGATGTAGTCTCACTAAGAAGTGAGACTACATTTTGTCAGAGAGTGGGTAGCATATAATGACAGCAATAGAGGGCCATATACTGCTACTGTCTCTGTATGAACTGTTTTTCCATAGTGAAAAATGCCTCACATCCATCCATA
This sequence comes from Agelaius tricolor, assembly GCF_023055355.1. Lineage (NCBI taxonomy): Eukaryota > Metazoa > Chordata > Aves > Passeriformes > Icteridae > Agelaius > Agelaius tricolor. Next base: position 27,146,365 of record NW_027269262.1, read on the forward strand.
AAAATTATTTCTCTACTTGCTCAGTGTCCAATCCTGTTTTAATTCATTCACTTTGGAAGTGATCTAATGGCCCTCTGGCCGTTCATTCTGCTCTGAGTCTCAGGCAGATTATTCCACTACAGGCAATCCCTCCCTGACTGTTCTGCATTGAGCTGCTTTGCATTTCATTCAGCCTGTATGGGTACCGGCCTTTGCAGCTTTGCAGTCATCTTGATTACATGACACTTTAAAAGCTCTAACAGGCAGGATCCCTTTGTATCTCCTTTTCTAGAAGATCACATACCTTTGAAAAAATAGCCATATTTAGTTTGTAGGCTGTAAAATTCCTTTCCCTCTCAGTATTTTTAACTCAGCTGTTTTAATTGTGACAGTTTATAATTTCCTCTTTCCTTCTTAACCCTTCTTTTAAATCTTTATGAAAGCTGGGATATATTCTTACATCTCCAGGAGCTGAATCTTTCAATTAAATATCAAGTATAACAGGACTCATGATATAATCACAAGGGTGAAAAGCACCATGGAATGCAAGACAGTCATCAGAGCAAATTAAAGTCATGTTCACCTCAAGGTATATAAGTAGATGTGCCATATGGTGCATGGCCTAAAGAAACACTAACAATAAGAATTAATCATTTGCAGGAACATGTTGAATTTTACCAAGTTTTCCATACCCACATTTTTGTATTTTTATATAATTAGCATGATTAACTACTTTCCTAAAATGAATGAAAGAAATGTATTCATTAAAACACAGTCAGGAAGACTTTCTCTCTTCTCTGTCTCTCTTTTTCATATACAGGTTATACAGACAAAGATATACTTTTTTCCCACTACATTTAATTTTCATATTCTGAAGACACCAATGAGAACAGATGAGCTTTTTTTTAAAACTCCCTATGGACTTCAATGGAGACATCTACTTGGATGTCAAAAAGCACAATTTTAATTTTTCCAAATTCTTAAAAATATATGAGCATTTGCTATCATTTTCCTTTAGTCTTGGCTTTTTATGGTCCCATAGACTGAAAAAAATTACAAAAGTATTTTCTTTTTCTTTCAGCATATTTTTAAAAAATGGCTAAACATGCCAGGGAATGAAGATTACTTATAAGATTCCATATATTTTATGTGATTATATTTTTTAAATGTTTCAGATAGTGAGTGATATTTCTTCAGTAGTTATTGCTCTGAAGGGTGACTTGCTGTACTATACTCTTTAATTGAAAGAGAGGGCATGGAGAAAGATCTATAAAAACAAACACAGACCACCAAAATTCTATGGCAAAGACCTGTTTTGGGATTAGGGCAGCTATAAATTACTCAGCATCCTGTGCACTACTCCAGTATAACTGGCTATTATCACTTGAAATGCTACATTTACTCATTCATAAAAATTTGTTCATGGTAAAAAAATGAAAACATGAGAATTTTTCCTAGGCAGAATTTGAACAATTTTTCATGGCGGGGTCTAAAAAGAATAATGAGTTGGCTACACATACTTTGAAAGCTAATAACACAAGAAAATTAAGCTGCCTTATCACTTTGAAAAAGAAATCCATGCCTCTTTTAAAAAAATTACCTGTAATAAAAAAATAGTTTTGGGAAGAGAAATGAAAACTTGTGATTTCAATAGGGATCAATTTTTGCAAGCTTTGATCAATGTCTCTGCACTTCATGGGATCCCATGCATTTTGATGGCTTTCGCTTTGGTGAAAAATTATGGTTTTTTTAAGTATCCATACCATGTCTCTCATATCTTCCCCTCAAAGTTCTACTTTCCTCCTTTATTTTTTCCCCTAATTTGTAGCATCTGTGAGGTCAGTTTCGGCATGTTTTGGTCCTTTGCACTGCACCTCATGTAAACCCAGACTATTTTCTTGTAGTCACTAGATGTTTCAATTTTCTGGATTTTGGGGTTTATTTTAGGTGAAATTCCTTTTAGCCTATCTCCTTTAAAGAGTGTTTGTAATCAAAACATGATTTTTATTCTTCTGTTCTCAGAATAATCTATAGTAATAAGGAGATGTTCATCTAAGAGCAGATACTGGAGCTAATATTTTGGCAGTTTAGCTAGAGAGTCCCTCTTTATCGTCACTCAGTAGTTTGGTAACTGTACTTCTTTGCTGTTCTACAGTTCTCTCCTATATTACAGGAAGGGAAACGAAATCTTGCTCAACAGAAAAGAAAGACCTACAAACACTCTGGAAAGGAGATATGATCAAATGAAATGCAATTGAAAAAAAAACAAAAAAAAACCAGAAAATCTGGAGATTCAGTGACTACAAGGAAGTGGTCGGGGAGGAAATGAGATGCAGTGCAAAGGACCAGAAGAGGCCAAATCTAACTTCACAGATGTTGCAGAAACAGGGGAAAATCAAGGAGGAAGACACAACTTGGAGGGGAAGATATGAGGGACGTGGCATGGATACGTAAAAAAAAAAAAAAGCGAGAAAAATCGTAGGTGATATGAAAGCCATCAAAAGGCATGGCATGCCATCAGGTGCAGGGACATGCACCAAAGCTTGCCCAACTGATCCCCATTGAAATCGCAAGATTTCGTTTCCCTTCCCCAGAAGAGATTTCATTTCCTTTGGGGAAGGGAAACAGGATCTTGTGAAGCAGAAAGAAAGGTTATAGAAAGGAGATATTATCAAATGAAATGAAATTAAAAAAAAAAAAAACACAAAAAAACCCAGAAAATCCGGAGATTCAGTGACTACACGAAAGTGGTCAGGGAAGAAATGAAGTGCAGTGCAAAAGACCAAAAAAGGCCAAATCTAACTTCACAGATGTTGCAAAAACAGGGGAAAAAATCAAGGAGGACAACACAACTTGGAGGGGAAGATATGGGGAACATGGCATGGATACTTAAAAAAAAAAACCACCAGAAAAATCTTTGGTGAAGGGAAAGCCATGAAAAAGCATGGCATACCACCAAGTGCAGTGACATGCACCCAAGCTGTCCCAAACTGATCCCCGTTGAAGGCCAAAACAGAAAGGAAGGACTTAGGAACACTCTGGAATGTAAATGCCACCAAGGGAAATAAAATTGAAGGAGAAAAAAAAAAAATTGGGAAATTTAGTGACTACAAGTAAATGGAAAGGGATTATGTCAGGTACAGTGTAAAGAACCAAAAGAGGCCAAAACAAACTTCACAGACGTTGCAAAAGTAGGGGGAAAATCAAGGAGGAAGACACAACTTGGAGGGGAAGATATGAGGGACATGGCATGGTTACTTAAAAAAAACCAAAAAAAACCCAGAAAAATCTTTGGTGAAGGGAAAGCCATGAAAAAGCATGGCATACCATCAAGTGCAGGGATATGCACCAAAGCTTGCCCAAATTGATCCCCATTGAAATTGCAAGATTTCATTTCCCTTCTCCAAAGGAACTTTCATTTTCTTTCCTGTCTCTGTGCCTGATGGCATGCCACGCCTTAGGATGGTTTTCACTTTTGCAAAGTTTTGGTTTTTCTTTTACAATCTAGGCCATCTCTCATATCATTCCTGAACATTGTGTCATCCTCCTTGATTTTTCTGTCTGCTTTTGCAACAGATTTGCGGTCATTTTTTGCCTCTTTTTGTCCTTTGTGCTGCACCTCATTTTGCCCCAGACCATTTGCTGGTAGTCACTAAACATCCCAATTTTCTGGATTTTTTTTTTGTTTTTTTCATTTGCATTTCATTTGGTCACATCTCCTTTCCAGAATGCTTGTAGGTCTTTCTTATCTGTTTTGTAAGATTCTCTTTCCCTTCCTGAAAGGAAATGAATTTTCTTTTTGTGAAGGGATACGAAATCCCGCAATTATAATGGGGATCAATTGGGCAATCTTTGGCAAATCAATTGGGAAAACCATGTTCCTGCACTTGATGGCATGCCATGCCTATTGATGTCTTTCAGTTTGTTGACCATTTGTTTTTTTTTTAGTATCCATGTAATTTCTCTTTTATCTTTCCCTCAAACTTGTGTCATCCTCCATTTTTCCCCCTGGTTTTGCAGCATCTGCAAGGTCAGTTTTGCCCTTTTTTAGTCTTTTGCACTGTACCTCCTTCCTTCCCAGACCATTTTCTTGTAGTCACTATATCTCCCAATTTTCTGGTTTTTCGTATTATTTTCAATAGCATTTCATTTATTCATATCTTCTTTCCAGAGTGTTTGTAAGTCTTACTTTTCTGTATCCTAAGATTTCATTTCCCTTCCTGATACGAAGGCCTAGGTATAGAGTTTAAGTCTTTGTCTTGCAATTATGCATGCAACTCTATTTACACTGTTGGTCATTAAAGGGCAAGAGTGTAAATGTAGTTTTAAGTGTATTACTTCCAATTATACATGGTTTTAATCTTTCTATTTCTATTGAGATTGCTTTAAATTTTGCATGAAGGATCAAAACCAATTAAGCATGTGTCCAAAATAAGGGTCTTTGAGTTATACATATTTTTAATTTTACTCATGATAATTTTTTCTTTTGATTACTTTCTTCTCTAATTGTCAAAGTCCTTTCTTATATTTCTCTTTACAATCAGGAGGTGCACAAGGAGATGTTAAGCGGAAAGAAAGTTTCATTTGTTTTATCAGGTGCCCAGAAATGAAGGTATTAAGAAGTTATAAAGAAGAGAATGATGGGGAAATAAATATTAATTATAGTAATTTTTATATCTTATCATTTCAAGTGGAGATGTACAGAAGATCTTGATTGTATGTCTATTTTTTAAATGAAATATTGATATTAATATTTATTTGATATTTAACACTCAAGAACATATGCTAATGCTACATGTCTTTTGCAAATATTTATCTATGGAAAATACTATAATAATCTACTATGTATCAAAACTTCTCTTAAAATCATATATAATATTTAAAATATTCCTCATCCACCAGCAAAATTATGACCAACTAATTATTATTTGTTCTATTGTCTCAAAAGGAATCTTGGGTAGATAATTAAAGTACTACTTCTAATTTTGTACTTTCGGTATATTTCAGTTATTTTCCTTCTGCACCTTTTTTAATTTTTGCTGTTTTCCATCACTCCTTTGCACCTGTTTCTTCTGCCTCTACATTTCATTATTTTTCCTTGGTTTACCTGTTGTGCCTCCATTTCCCTTCATATTCTCACCCCAAATTACTTCCTTCTCAATGGAGTACTATTTGGTAGTTTCTGGTCCAAGTTTTTTTCCCCACCCCACCCATCTGAGGATGATTTACTGAGGATCACCTTTGTTGCAGTTCCATTACTGTCCACAGATACTTCCTCCTGTTCTTACTTTGTTCCCACACACAAGCACATGTTCTGCCTGCAGTCACTGTATTTTCTGGCCAAACTACCACAGTTACCAAATCCCTTATTTTCCTCCCAATATGAAGAAACAAAAGACCACCCAATAAGTTTTTGGTCAGTGGTTTTTTGTTTTTTGGTGTGAGGTTTGTTTTTGGTTTTTTTTTTTTTTTTGTTGTTGTTGCTTACTTTGTTTCCAAAGAAAATAAATTGGTTCCCAACACAACAGCTGTTCTAAGGATTTAAGAATTGCCGTCTTAAGGTTTGCATCCCTGTTCTGCTGAGTACTGAACATTCTGGCATCAACCAAATCTGTCACCTGAGAAACACAACTTCTGTTCATCTATTTTGAACTACTTAAATCCAAACTCTCTATCTCCCCTCCACACTGTAGATGGTGGCATTTATCAGTATCAATTATCAACGATTCTTTGGAGAAAATTGACAAGAAGTTTTCATTTGTGTTCATTATTTTGTTTCATATTTTGTGATTTTGGGAACCTCACTATTTTATTTTTATTGATAAGATAATGAAGGTTGAAATAGAATGAGAGACATATGTCTGGTCACTCTTTCACTCTACCTTGTCATATTGAAGTTACATATTAGATGTTAGAGTCTAATGAGATTGCGGCAGTTACATTAGGAGGATGAGAATGGAAAAAGGTTGCAAGTTTAGCACAAGAAATATTATTTGATACTGGTTTGTCCATGGATTTTTCATCCTGTTCATGCAAAAAGGAAAAAAAAAATCTCCAAAACAGTTTAATCACTGAGAAAAAATGTTTGTGAAGTCGTGAGAAACTGCATGCTCTTTCATTTGACTTTGAATTGCTTCATAAGTACGAAAAATTGTTTCTACAGGAAAAAAAAAAATGGTAGTTTCTTTTTTGATCCATGCACTAGCTACTCTATAGCATAATTCTCATTGATTAGACTAGAAACTGAAGAACTTTATCATAAGCTAAAGAACAGCAATAATGATTTTAACATTCCTGTTCTTTCCTTACTAGCAAAGTTTGAAAACTATAATGTACTTGTATTACTCCATTCTCAATATGAAACATATTTATCACAGGGAAAAAAAATGCATTCAGATTTTTCTAAAGAAATGTTGCATTTCATTATCAGCACATTTTTATCATTGTCATTTTACTGCTTATTTTGCCAAGTCCTGTTTTCTCATTTCTAGAATTTTATTTATTTGTTTTAAGACATAAATGACATAAATGAAATAATTGTTACCTCCTACACTTCCCTCCTCTTGGGCATGGAGCTCATTATTTGAGTAATAAAATATCTTCTGTGAGAAGGCAGTTTGCTTTGGCTTTGTAAAATCTGAGTTCAAATTGTTTCCAATCTGCAATGAAGGTAAATAGGATAGAAAAGGGAAGAAAGGCTGAATCCTGGCTTTAGGCAGTGTATGCTAGTAGTTCCAATTCTCACCTTTTTAAAAATTTTTAAATTCCATTTTTATTCATCATGTGACCTTAATAATGATAATAATGACAAAACCTGTTACTGATTGCTTATCACACATACTGATTGATCTTGCTGTGACTATGTGCACATAATTCTTTTACCAATAACTTTTACTTTGGTTATATTGTGGGCATGCCTAAACAAACTTCTTTACTTTAAATGGATTGAACTGCAAATGAGCCAATTAATTTCTGAGAAATTAGCTAGCAAAGGTCATTTAAAAGAAAATGAAAATCAAAGTCAAGCCTTGGAATACAGAGCCCTGAATTTTGTTGATTTGTGTTCTGCCTATAAATCAGACCCTTAATATTTTAATAGTGTAAAAAAGACAACCCCCAAAACCTGTCACTTAAAATTCTGGACAGATATACCTGTGATGTAAACCCCCACCCCAAGCCAAAACAGGAATGAATAAATAAAATAAAACTGAAAATGCCTTTATGATGACATCATCCAAGAACTAAAATATGTGCTTGTTAAAACCCAGACTCTGAAAAGATCACTTTTTATATGCAACTTTCAGGCTGTAATATTTAAAAATCTTGTTATTTCACTGCCACTGAAAAGACAGTGTAATCCATGCTTCTGTGTATAGCTCTGCACATTCTATAATGTTCTGACATCTCTCACAATACTTTTTGTGTCTAAGAAAAATAATGTATCTTAGCTGATACTAATCTCATGCGACAACACAAATCAGTGAGGAGCATTGGTGTCTGAAATACAGTAGAAAATGAAAATGCTGCCTGTTAAGGATTCCAAAAAAGCTCCCTTCATTCAGTTCTGTTCCTAGTCCCTTTCAGAATCATGATATCCTCAAATCTTTGCACAACCAGATGTATGTCTTCAACAATAGCCTTTTGTGGCTGTACTTATGTGAAGCATTTTCATGTATTGAATGATGTCTTTAAAACATAGACTGGAATAATAAACCATTCATCCTTGCTTTGTTTTCCACTCTAACTTCTTAAAGTGATCCTGGCATACTAGGGCTTTTCCTAGCCCTAAATGGAAGTTGTCACATACACAGCATAACACAGACAAGAGTTGTCAAATTTTAGCAAATATACAATTTAACATTTAGAAAAACACAAATATCTTGTGAGCTGTTTAGCCCACAAATATTAGAAACAACAACAAACTTCTCATGTTTTATGTCTTCATGGACCTATTGCTGGACTTAGAAATCAAATTTTGAACTCACTTATGTTCAAGTTGAAAAGGAACAAACAACACCGTGTATCACTGATATCTCTCCAGAATTAAAGGACTGCCATTGAAAAATTTGTTTAGCCTGCAGTTGCTTTCTACCTTTGAAGTAAGGATGTTCAACTGCTTATGATGTTTCTGTATGAATTATCTTTTTATTTAACCGTGTAAGTTAAATACAGAATAATTATCAATGTGATAAAGAATATAGAAATAAATAAAATAAATATAGAATAATTATCAATGTGATACACAGTTTTCCCCAGTGAAGACATATCTTTCTAGCAAGACTGTACCTGATTGGTTTTCATTACTTTCCAATCTCTGCCTTACAGCTACTCTCTTGCATTTAACAGAAGAAAGAGTGAATTTGTTTCTGATCCTCAAACATTTATTTCTTCATGCTAGTGTCTTCTAAATGATACTCTTGAAAATAGGGACAGGAACAGAGCAGCAATCAACCTGAAAAGCATGAACAATCACTTGAAGTGTCTGAACCTAGACTTAAAATGAAGGACTCAGACCCATTTCTTCAGCAATATGCTGTTTTTTTTACTTTATTTTTTCTTGGAGTTGAAGCAACATATATAAAGCATATTTGTATGAACATTCATCAATGCAAACAGCTTTATGCATCAAAAACATTGCCTCCATGGAAAAACTTTGTTTTCCCTTTCACAAAGACAATGAAAATGTTTGGACAGGAAACTGAAAAGACTTAGCCACAGCAGCAACAGTGCTGAAGCCCACCGAGGTTACCAATGTGACCACTCTTACAGACTCATGTCCAACCCATCAGTAATCAGGAGTTTAACTAGAGAAGTCTCTAGAAACCACATCTGTGTCTTGGATAGAATAAAAGTTTCATGAAGCTTTTCCTTCACAGACTTTTGCCCAGAAATGTCCAGAACTATATAGTGTAGTATCCCATGAACTCTCTTGGTCAATCCCCAAGCCTCCAGGCTTGGAAACAGCAGTAACTACTTACCATAGAGTTAGCCTTCCCGTGGGGAAAAACAGACCCCCTAATGGACCTTTTGTGTCATAACTTCCTGTGGTTTCTCCTTCCCCTGTCCTCTGACTGGCTTGGCATCCATGGTGGCCACCCCCCTTCCAGTCCCCTCTGGGCCAGTCCCCTCTGCCCAGCCCTTGGCTCTGCCGCCCACCCCTTCCCCTTCTAAAGCTACCTGCTCCGCATGGTTTGTCCTCTTTCTGGCCCGGTTTTCCTTCAGCCACTCTGTTACTCCGTGGGAGTAAGGCTCTTTTGCAAGGTTTTTCTTGCCTCTATCACTGAGCCAGTTGTGGTGAGTGTTGAGGGGAGGTTTGACTGCATTGCCTGAATGTTAACTCAACTTGCTTTTTGACAGGAGAGGTTTGTTGGGGACGAGAATTAGGCAGCAGCACCTACCATTCTACCACCCACATTTTTAATACAGCTGAAGTATAAAAATTCCTTCAACGTAACAAATTATATCAATATTATAAGAACATTTTAATGAAGCTAATTCATATACCTACACTGTTATGTGATAATTTTCGCATCAGTGGCACTGCTTATAATAACCTTCGGGAAGGATTTTAATACATTAATCCCTATGATGTATTGTTATAATAACATAGGCAAAATATCAGAATGTATGCCCAGACTTCTGTAAGGAGCATGAAGGTTATGTGTATTCCAGCTCTCACATATTCTAGTTCCTATTCCTTACAGAAGCCTTTCTGCATATTTTTAATAAAATGGTATTCTTCTGAATTAAGTGGTCAAGCAAACAAGATGTGAAGGTCTATAAGTCCATTTTCTACCCCAAGTAGAATATTTACCTTAAATGATGAAGATCTGCAGGACAATACCCTGCACAGCCAGCTGATCCTTCTTTGCTGTGTGGAAGGCCAACAGGATTTTAGACCTGCCAGTGCTGCCAGATTTGAAAACCATCAAGCCTTTTTTTTTTGTTCAAGTGCAATAATTCTAGAGGTTGCACAGCTCACATCTTTAGTTGTTAAGGAATATGCTACTTTTGTCCCTTGAGAGGGGCTGTGCACGGCTGCCAACCCCCTTCCTCCTGAGAGCCTGCCCAGGCTGACGTTTGGCAGCAGCACAGGCTGTGTGCTTCCCCGGCTATCCACACCAGGCATAATTCCCTCATATCACTCCACTGTTGGTCGAGCCGAGGTACAACACAGCTCTGCCATTCTACAGGCATTTGTGTGGTTGGCTGCTGCTGCCAGACAAGCCAGTGTCCCTGTCACCCCTCTGGAGTCTTGGCATCACTTACGATTCCATGTTTGCTCTAGGTGGGTACGTTGTTGTCTTTCCTGTTGTATTAATAAAGCTTTGTTTTGTAATGTGCTGTCAAGCTGCATTACACTTCAGACCACATTTCCTCAGTCAGCCCAGTAAAAGCACACCAGTGCATACCATAAGGACCTCCAGTACATTTGCATCCTCCTGTACCACTGCTGCTGCAGTCAAAAATATATTTGATGAATGATGTTTAAAAAGACAAATAAGGAAGGAGGTTTTTGTCAGCTAAGCAAAAAAATTGCTGCAACAGTTGCATTGAATTTGTCAGAGCTGTGTCATGGAACTTGGTTTGTGGTGGATTTTATTAGAAGCTAAGGCATTAGGAGCATAAGTTTCATAGGTCAAAGGAAAATCTTTCTTGTATAGTGGAATCTCACCACAAGAAAGCTAAGAAAAGCTAATGGATTCTTTAAGATATCACGGAATTTATTGGGTTTTTTTCAGATCAAATGTCTTGCTATCCAAACAGCTGTCTTATCTATTTCCAGACATACACTGAGAAATCAGTGTTTGTTTTCCTTTTGTTAAGTAGACAGCATGTATTAAAAAGATACAGTGTTTGGAAATTGCATAGTTAACACAAAGAAATATGGCACTGTGATGTCATAGAACAAAAACTGGCCAGTTTGGTTTTTTTGTTTAGCTTTTATTGTGGGATATTTTTTTCCCTTTTTTTAATTTTTTTTCCTCTGCTGGTGTTCAGAAATATCTACAGTAGCTTGTCACACAGAAATTCAGCTTTGAGGGATTGAAGGTACTTCAGGGATTTTTTCAGACTGGATGTAATTACATTTTTATTAATTCATCTTTCCTTGACAGAAAGATTTAGATGTACTTGATTTTTGATTGTACTGTAGACTGTGGTATAAATTCATGGGATATTAAGAAACCAGCTGAGAGACAAACCTCACGAAAAAGATCAGTCAAAGTAAATTGAAATGAAAAAAGAGAAGGGTAAGAAACAATCATGTAAGAAATCTAGTGACTGGGAGAGAGAACTCATTTGCTTGTTAACCCTGAATGATCCTATACAACTGTACTTTAGGAAAGTAAGGAATTAATTACATCTTATATAGAATTTTCCCCTTTCTTTTCTTTGAAATATGGTGTATCTCAGAGATACGCTATTCATTTGTGTATCTGAGTTTTTCAGCTTTGGGCTAGCTGAACAAACCACAAGAGACTGAAAAGAAATCAGTTTTTTTACTTAATGATACAGAATGTCTGGCAATAACTAGAATATCACATTCATGGAGCAAGTAGTGCAAAAAAATTGAAACAAAGTATTGGTTTTGGTGAAGCTACACAGTAAAATTAGGTTGGTTGCAATTCTTTTGGGACAAACAGAAACAACATTCCAGTTTTCCCACAGGAAGAAAAAATTGAAAGAAATTTGTTCTTGACCATATTAAAGTGAACTAAATGAAAATATTTTAATTCATTTTTGAGGAATCTTATTTTTTACATAGAAAAAAAGTAAAAATTAACTATGTTTTCAACCTATATTTAGTCAACTAAATAATATTATTATTATTGCAAATAATAAGGCTAAATAATGACAACTGAACTTTTTTTTGTTTTGCAAATATGATGTAATTTACTTTGATTTTTTCTCAGGATTATCTTAATTGAAATAGTCTTAATAATTAATTTAAAATTCATCACCAGTCTTTATTGCCTAAAAACGCATTTTTAGCCAAAAAATGTGCCACTTGGTAATTACTATTCATTCTCTTCAAAAAAGTGTCTTTAAAATGTACTTATCCATCAATGAATAAAATTAATTGCACAACCAAGCACATGGCAGCTTGTAATTGATACTCCTGATCCTCTAAATTTGACTCTATCCAAGTCTCTTCATCAACTAATTGTTTCTTTGCAGCCTGTATTTGTCTCCTCTCTTTCTCTTGCCTTTGGATGGTACACTCCCTGAGAATGCTTGTTCAGTGCCTAACATAACCCGGCCTTTCCTGGCAGAAGGATCTACCACAAATTATGCTTATGACTGTTTAATGGCTAAATAATGGAAAAATAGCAGTGGCAATGTACTACAAAGCAAAGGATCCTTCATGTTTTTAAACAATTTCTTTTAACTTACAGAAAAGAGGAACTTTCTACAGTCATGTAACTGATTTATGTAAAAAAAGAGTTTGGAACTTTCCTTGCATTTGTTACTTTTTTTAGTGGATTGGAAACTAGTGTCCTCTGCCTGTCTAAACATCTTCAATTGCTTTACTGTCAATTATGGTCACAGTAGAAGTAAACACCTTCAACAACAAGTTGCTGCAGACTGACAGCATCTTAAATGTCCTGTTTGAAGGACAGAAACATAATGAAATTCTGAATGCTGATTGAAAATCTTAACAGTATAGATGAAAGCCTAGAAGATCCAAATAAGTCGTCTGGATTTATATGTTTTACTGTTTAATATGAGAGGAATTCTTGCCCTTGCCAGAGAATGAGTTTACAGACAGAATCCTAACTGTTAAAGCAATTCCAATAGAAAACAAACATTTAATTGGATCCTAAATGTTATTCAAAATGTTGTTATTATTACTAGAAGAATGTTGATCTGCACATGGGGTTTAGAATCCCTAATGCTGAAGACCTTATACACTGGCCACAGGTGAAAGAAAAGGAGAAAGGACCTTAATTTTGCATAGTATAATTTTTGAATACTAATAGTTTTTGTGAAGATTGCCTAGTTGGGATTCACTTGAAACTCATCAGCATTTTTATAATGCCTTATTAACCTTGTTTGCTGAGATTGTGTGGTTGGCCAAATTAGATATGATGGTAAAAATTTCTTTAGGGACTGTAGATGTGCTAGTATAGGTACATTTACTGCAGTTTAATGAAAATAATGAATATTCTCTTCTTACAAATGACATCTTTAGATGAGAGCTCCTAGAGAATATCAGGAAAATGAACTCTTTCAAACAATCTCTGTATTTTGTGCCTCCCAGTACAAATATAAATATCCTTGAGAATGAGACATCTAACATTCCTGGTACTACCAAGTTTCTGACTCTCAGAAAGTGAGGATTTTTAGTTTTGTAGTTAATGATCAGTTCTGTTTTGCCCCTCATTAGAGATATAATTCAAATTTTTATCTAGTCTGAGTGTCAATGGATAATATTAAAATGTTATCATATATAAATTGTAGAACTGCGTATCTTTGGATCTCACAGCAATTAAGTAACTAAAGATCAAACTATCACAGTTTGTAGCTGAAAAGTAGCATCTCATCCAGCAGGAGCTTCCACAGAAAAAAAATGTGTTAGAATGAAAGTATAGCCCTCATCTTTGATAGGTGTATCTTGTGACAACACTTAAAGGGTGTGATTTGCTGCAATATCATCTCAGTAACTGGTTCTTTTTTTTTTTTATTTAGAAATATCTGCCTTTTTCTTTTTTTTTCCCTAGAAAGGGACTTAAATCCTCCTGCCATCTATTCATTATAATGTGTGTTTAAATGGGAAGAGGGAAAGAAATCTTTGAAAAAAGATGATGTTACTGTCATGCATTTTTCAAAAAGGCTACCTTGTAAAATAGACACACATTTATTTTAGCCAAAATGCTATCGTTTTAACTTTTAACACATTGGATAACTTATCATTGCCTGAAGTTGGTGCTAAAAATTCAACAGTGACCACTGGAATTCACAGAAAGTACCTGGAGACAATCTCTATAAGGAAGATTATTGGTGTAAGTGACTAATTGCAATCACTAACAGAGATGGAATTCTGACACAGAATTCTATAAGTATGCCTAGACAATTTTTTCCAGCAAGAACAGCTTTGCAGAGTTTTCCATCTCTTCAAATTTTCCATGCAAAATTGCATTGGCACTGAGTCTCCAGCCACAGGCAGCGAGCATTCGCTAGAGTTGATTTAAGAGGACTGTAAAGGTGACTTTTAGACCCTGCTGCATCTCTCCTGCAGTTCTGCCCTGTCTGGCAGCTTTTACCCATGCTTGTTGCCAGTGTGACAAAAATGTTGTTAAGAATCAGGGATCGCAGTGCAAGAAAGTCTATGTCCTGCCTGTTCTGAGGATCTGGACAACATAGAAATAAGTGTTTCTAAAACACATTTATGGCAAAAAGTTTCCTTAGACAGCCACTGATGAAATTTAGGGGTTGACTTTTTTGTCACCCCACAGCTGCAAAGCATATTTGCTTGTGATGGATGAGCTAAGTTGAGTGTTAATTCTACCTATCAGTTAGCAACACCTACTTTTCTTTCATTTCTAGAAATGTGTTGTTGTTATTAGATTTCTAAAGTCCATACCTCTTGGGTGTATTCTCATGGCTGCAGATCTTCACTGACTCCTTCTTCTACATGTTGTTCTCTCTCAGGTCAGGGCTCCTCCAAGGCTCTCCCTGACTGGCTAACCCACCCCCTTTTATCCCAGTCATCTTCATTGCTCACAGCTGCAGCCCAATTAAGGACATTGCAGCTGCAGCCCATCAAGGGCAACCAGGACCTCTGGGGCAAAGTCTCTATACAGATATTCAAATACATTTCCTCTACTATAGAAATGCATTAAAATTACAGCTTAGGCTTCCCTATTTGTTTATACAGAGTGTTGCACCTAGATTTCACAACTGATCCTCAAAGGAAGATAACTTCACCAGTCCAATAAAACAGCACAACTACAATACAGCTCTGTAGTAACACCTACCTAAAGTATTGGTGGAGTATATAAAATATCGATGGCCAATTCTGCCTGCTTGCTTAGCAATCAGAGGGACACTTCTGCTGATAAGTGAGCTTTGTTACAGTCTTACATACTCCATCTAGAGGCAGCCTCACCAGTGCTGCCAGATATTGTCAATTTTGATAATTCCACATTAAAAAATGTAGTGATCTCTGAACAAGTTTAACTGCTTTTCCCACAGTTTTGTCTTTTTTAAGTTACTGTTTGAAAACACAGCAATTCAGTGGACTATGTGTGAATGTATACCTTTCCTAACTGTCCATTTCCTGAAGTACGTGGTTTCCAATCTTGACAGAATGTGTTTTCATATCCAATTTTTGAATCATACATTGGGTTATTTCTTTTTTTTTCAGATGAAAATTTATATTATTAGGAAACTTAGTGAGGTACTTAAACTGACTTACTTGTTTTCAGCCTACAGAAGAGTAGTAAATGATTTATTATGAAAACCTAAAAAAAATTCTATGAAATCAGTGTGTTTGAATTCTTTTCCCTCAAACAAAAGATGGGGTAGAAAAGACTTAAAATAGTCTCCTCTCTCAAGATCTTAACAGTATATTCAATTTATTAACAGCCGCCTGGCCAAACAACATGAAGAATCTTAAGAATTTTAAACAGGCATGAAGAATCTAAAAGTTTTATATTACATTAAGGGAATGTATAGACAGTGTCTAGATCATATGTGGTATCTGCAGCTGGGAATACAACCCTATTGCTGGACCTCAGTGCCTCTGGTGGCTTCATCTCTTTTTCTCTTGGCATGAATCCCCAGTATGCACAAATGTTTGTGCTAACCCAAAAGAAAATAGAAGTGAGTGGAAGGCAGGACCATTTTTATTTATCTATGTTTCCATAGTTCCTACAGAATCATATAGTTCTTGCTACTGAACAAACATACAGCAGAAGAGACCTTGCCTCAAAGAGGTGGCAAGTGGATGCATCATTGTCACACAGTGTTAAAAAATGAACATTGTCACTCATGTTAAAAAAATGAATGTATACTCTAAATGTGCAAGGCAAAACCAAAAAAGACAAAAAAAAAAAAAAAAAAAAACGACAACAGCAAAGGATAAATGTTTTTCAGATTACTGTAGAGTACACTCATTCCATTCATTACATTATATGGTGCTAAAAAAAGCAGTTTTGCATTTTAGAAAAAGGGTTTAAGTGCCCTCTTCTGTGATGCTAGCTGGTAGTACCAAACTCTTTTATCTTAGAAATAAAGTATCGAATAACTTCAATTAACATTAAGCTTTAGAAAATGCAATGATCAGTTTGAGGTCCTTTGATATTTCTGAACTAGACACAAAGACTTTATTTCTCATTAATAATCTCATTTGTGTGTTCCCCTTTTATTCATTTTATCCCATTGTTTTGTCTACTTCTCTCAATAAAATTAAAGCCTCCCTAACTTTCTGTACTCACATGGATTTAAAGTAGTATTTCAGTCATAACGCCAACACCTCTTAGGTTCAGTTCAACAAAATCACATTTCACTTGAGAACTGTAAAGCAAGATAGTATTATTTTGTACATGGAGGTAGCTTTGACATATTTGAAAAATAGGTTGGAATAAAATATACTCTGCTATTGGTTTGTGTGTATATGTGGTGTAAATCTGGATATTTTTTGCAATGTTTTACTGAGGAGAGGATATTTTCTCCTTTATGATTGTTTTTTAAAATTATCACATCTTCTTTTTTGGTGAAATCTATCTCTGCTGACAATATATTTATTATAGACTAGGTTTTACTTGTCCTATTATTACATGACACCTAGGAATAACAAGTGGTCAATTATCTTTTACTGAGCACCATCAGAAAGGAAATTCAATTTGCCTGCATCTTCTCTCATCACAGTACAAAGAACATTTCCTAACCTCAATGACACTTTAATTAACATGATGGTGGTAAGAGGTATTTTCCATCATTATGTAGTTTGGGGGTTTTAGTGTGTAAATCATAGTTTTCTATTACAGTTTGAATGGGTTATATAATATTCTTCCCATGATGCAATGAAGCAGACAATTTCAATCTCTCACAACTTTGAATCCTATAGCTGAAATGTGCACTAGAAAAGACATATTTGCCCATGTAATTTCAAGTTAATTCTATTTAAAACTGTTCAATTTAGTGGTATTTAGAGTCTCAGAATACAGATATTCAGTAGAGACTGTCTCATGTTTCAAATGTGGAGAAAGCAGTGATGTGGAGTCTATTCAAAAACAGTGGTTGTTACTGGCTTTACTTTGTGGCATCCTCTTATGCATCTTCCTTTTTAATTGTCAGAAGTGTTTACACCCTGTGGTCAGTCTTTTGTGATATACATCTCATTCAAAAGGCATAGAAGAGAAAAATAAACTGTTTTGACTTGTTTGGCTTTACAGTGCAGGAAAAGCAGACTTCTTAGACCTACTTTGTAGAGAAGACATGGAAGAAGAGAGTTCAAGACAGAAAATGAGAGCTGGGAAAACCAGCTCAAAAGGTGAATCAATACACAAACAGTGCTGGTGGAGCTGTTATTTCTTAAGCAGCCTCATTACTTTCACTTGCAGGAACATTTCAAGCCAGATATTTTTAGGAAATTTGTGGCAGTCTGACAAGTGTGCTTAAAAGACTGATAGATCATGCCTGTTTCAAACCTCATAACCACTTTACTGTATCAATATTCAGTAGGAATACACATTGACAGTTGCTACCAATCATTATCACTATGCGCCCAAAACAATTTGTTCTTAACAAATCCATCCTAAATTAGCAGTTAGTACACATTCACAGAACTCCCTTCTAGTTAGCATTGATGTTTATGATCTGTGATGATCTTTAGTTGATGAGATCAAGGGTCTTGGGTTTGCGAGCTCATGAAACGGGGAAATCAGGGCCTAAATGGGCTGTGACCTTTCTTCTCCTTCTGTCCTCACTTATTGTTGATGTTTTGTGCTGCTCTGAACAAAGTGCTAATAGTAATATTTCAGTGTTAAAAAGGGTTAGGTGATATTTAATAGTGCAAAATTAGGCTCAGATAAACATATGACTATATTTCATGGAGGGGCAGGCATTCTGAGAAGTCATGTTCAACTTTTCATGAAGGACATAAATGATTCCAAAAGATTTCAGTCTAACAGTCTTTCCATCTCTCTTGCCTCAGGTAATGATTAATAGTGTCTGAAACCACGTGGAAGCCCTTTTCCGTTGCCTGCTAAAACCACCTGTATTAAAGATGCTTTCTGCAAAACTCTATTACATCTCTGAATTAGCTGCTAGACTGGGTAATTCATGAATGCCCCCGTTCTTTCTTTCTGAATTGTTTCTCAGTGGTTCAGAGCTTTGTACATAAATACAGTGATCATACTAAGTAGACACATGAGACAGCTGTAAATCTTCATGTCCACTTCATGTTAGAATCAGGAGATGCGATGTATTGGCATTGGTTGGCTCTGGTGACACTAAAAATCTATGTTAGAGTCAATTAAAATATGATTTTATCAATAAATAGACTATTTCTAAATGTGTTTCCCCTTTCTACATCATCTTTTTTAGACACTTGTGAAACAGTGTAATGCTGTGTTATCTTGTAAGGATGGAACACAGAAGGGGAAGAAAGGACAGGAGAAAAAAATCAGCCTTGGAAAATCTCAGGTCCCTGTATAGTTCTGATCAATCAACATGGACATATGTGCAGAGTCTCCAAATCCAGGCTGTTGAAACTACCCAGAAACACAATCAGTATGCAGTATCAGACAACTATAAAAAAATAGGCAGCAGTACTGCATTTTTTCTTGTGTTTTCTCTTGATGACATGCAGAAGCATAGTTTCTTTACAGAAAATGGGAAACTGAGGTGGGAGATAAGTTCAGCGATTTGCACATGAGTACATTCAAAGGTTATAATTAAAGAGGGAAATGAGTCTGGAGCTCTAAATTTCCAGCTTAGAGCTTTTAAGACCTTACAGTGGACCCATTTGCTTGTTTGGTCATTACTCCTACTGTAATTACATTTTTTAGTTGCATATTAAAAACTCTACAAGAATGCCCACGCTGTTCAGATCATAATTAACTGTAATGGACACACAGAGAATAATGAGAACTGAACAAGTATATTTCCTCCCTACAAAAGCTACAAACTACTTTCTTCATGGTTTCTGATCAAGACATCTTGATTCAGGTATGGCTTGTCTGCTTAGCAATGTTTAGCAGATATTTCTTCTATGTACTTGCCCAGCCTTCTCTTGAAAAAGATGACTTTCTAACGTTCATCTAGCTCCCTGGAAATGAAGCTACTAGCCATTATGAGGAGAAATATCTCCTATAATTTTCATCCTTAGGCTAAAGGCAACTAGAAACAAGGCATCATCTAAGCCATGACTTTGCTGATAGTCAAAGGAGGATTAGACAAGCTGGTTTAAAATTGAGTTTTGTCTCCCTAACATCACCTCTATTTTTTTCAATTCAGTAACTATTTTTCATTGATCTAACTGTTTTCTCAAGGTCCAAGGTACCTGATATAAAATACTGAGTCTGAGTTGGTTTCCCCTCTAATTTCTAATGGTCTTTTATTTCCCACTTTTTGAACATCACCAGATAGAAAAATAACAGTCAAGGATGGAAAGAAAACTTGTAAACACACAATGGCCTTCAAAACTTTTTTCAAACTACTAATGTGGAGATTATTCTCTATCTGGTATAAACCAGTGAAGGTCCTTCGAAAGAAATGAAACAGACAATTTAATATTAAATGAGGTTCTCACTCTATGCCTATAGATAACAGATAAATTCTCTTGTCCTGCATTGTTTTATTCAGCACCATCCCAGATGTCTGATTGAACAAGAATTTTCACTCCATTAAGATAAATGTATGCATTTTTCCTCTTAGTGAAAACTAATTCATAAGAACTATGGGAGCTCTGACCAGTTCTTAGAGCTCTTTAAGATTCTCATTTTGCTAGTTTTTGAATTTAAATCATGACTTTTTTAATAATTGTATGACTTACATAGATAGAAATGCTAAAGATAGATCACATGATGATTTTTATCTTTGAAATGGCAATTTTTATTGATCTTGTTTTTAAAAACAAACTGGCATATATTTCAGTTCAGTTCTTCTGTGAATTGAGATATAGCCTTCACTTAACACTTCAGATGAGTAGTGGCTTCTACCTATAATGAAAAGTTGTGATCTATTTCATCAGGCAGTTTATCACCAAAAACCGAGCTGTAGCCCAATAAATAAACTGTGGAGTCTGCAGAAACCAATATAATATTTGAATGTACTAGCAACATCCCAGAGAGGTCTGAAAATTAAATGTTTTAAGTGGAACAGAATTCAAAGCTGATACCTCACTATCCTACAGATCAATTAAAAGAACAGAGAAACCCAGCTGAAACAGGATTCACACATGAGGGTCACATGATGACCCTCAAACTGCTGAAAACCCAGCATTCATCCACACTCTGTGAATATTACAGGTGATTCCAAGAAATCATACCAGAAAACTTTAACCTTCAGAGAGATTAAGGAACAAGTTGGTATCTGGAGGTTTTATCTCTCTCTGGCTAAAGAGGAGTCTTTGTGTCTAAGGTAGATTAATTACAAATTTTTGAATTGTTCATGGAGGAATAGGCTATGTCACACAGTTTTCTTCAGTTATTGTGGACTAGCATGGGAAACGTGAAAGAGCTGGCATGCTACACAAAGACCTTCACTTCCACAGATTAATGCAACTGCAGCCAAATTCTTGAAGAAGGGAAAATGATGCAATGATGTGTTGTAAGTAGCAGATATGAAGGCAGTGGCTGAGGAATTGCAGAAAAACCTTTCAAGACTATGACTGAGGCAGGAAAATGGTAAGTGAAACTCACTGTAGGTGAATATAAAGAAATGAAAGTAAGGAAAGATTTGTGAAGGAAGTGGTGAATCTTAAAGTGGTGATTGCCATTCTGGAATTATATCTTGGTGTTAAGCACAGTCTGCCACCTGAAAATATCTGCAAGAAGACTTAGCAGGCTTAGCAAGCACTCCAGTTGATAAAAAGCACCAAAAACCAAACAGAAAATAAAATAGAGTAGTTATTCTACTGAATAAACCCATGGCAAATCAACAAACCTACTCCTTTGATACCCTGTGTCTGTAGTCCCCCTATCTAATAGAAAGAACAAACCAGGAACTGGAAAGGTTCAGAGGAAAAGAAAGATCATGAAGCTTAAAACCATTTCCATGTGAGGAATTGCATGTGAAAAGACCCTTTCACTCAGGGGAGGAAAAAAAAATCACACCAGTGTCATGTTCCATATACAGGGAATTATGAGGCCTTGACGGGCATTGAAAAGCTGTTAAAACTTAGAAGTGAAACTAAGGCCTAGCCTAAGAATGTCATTATCTATTTATAACATTAGACTTAATTTCTTTTTCCAAGCAAAATTCAAATAAGGTAAGAGCTTTCTTTCTAAAATAATAAATAGCTATTCACAGTCATATTTCATTGGGTGAAATAGTGATTAAAAAGCTGAGGACATGAATCAAAATACTATTATTTCTTCTTTTCCTTCTGGGGAGTTAAAACTGATTATTAATGAAAATTCAGGCAGATGCAAGGTGAGCTTGTGATATTTAATTAAAACGATATTGTGTTTTAATTGCTTTGGCTTAAACAACTTTAGCAAATGCCTTAATACTGTCATAAACAGATCCACTCTCTTGCATAGGTTTTGGCTTTGTGCAAAATCACAAAAGCAGAATTTTCTGGTATCTATTTAAACTAATAACATCAAAATTAAAACAGGCATAAAATGGTCCCAAAAGTGATCGTCTCTGGATTTTTCAAATAACATTTTAATAGGACAGAAATCAATAAATAAATGAGACAATTTCTGTTTTCTTTAGTGCAGTAGTATCCATAGAAACCAAACCCAGGGGTTATTTTCATTCACAAACTGTTTTTGTGTCAAAACTAGGAATTCTCTGAAGAAATTGATGGGTTTGATCCTGCAAAGTGCAGCTGCAGTTCAGTTTATGCTTGTTCCAGATGCAGTGACTAGGGCACCTGCCAGTGCTGCATAGCTATCAAACACCCTTTGGAGGAGAAAACAGAGGAAGGAAAGGGGTCTCCAGGTTATCCAGAGAGGAGGTAGATGGCATTCTGGGTGTGGTGGAGCTTCCCAGACCTGGGTTCAGTGCCAGCCAAGATCCTGCTGCTGCTGAGGACAACTCCAGCTCGCAGCTCACGCCAGTCTAAAGGGGCTGCTGTTTGCCCCATGTCAAAAACATGCATTGTCTCCAGGGATAGCAGAAGCAGGTGGCCATGGTCACCACTATCATAGACAGGGCTGATGTCAAACTATCACTTGGTGCAACAAAGCCCTGCCTTCCCAAACATGGATTTCTTGACTACAGCCCTTGATGCAGCTGGAAGCAAATGACTTCATTACTTCCAGAAGGTTGCAGCGAGGTGGCAGTCAGCCTCTTCTCTCAGGCAACTGTTCCTCTTGTCCTGACACTGGGACAAGAGGAAATGGCCCCAAGCTGTGCCAGGAGAGGTTCTGGTTGAACATCAGGAAGAATTTTTTCACTGAAAGAGTGGTTAAGCATGGGAATGGGTTGTCCAAGAAGTCGGTGGAGTCATCATCCCTGGAATTATTCTAAAAATATGAACATGGCATTTGTTGCTATGGTTTAGTTGTCAAGGTGATATTCACTTAAAGGTTGGACTCAATGATCTTGGATGTTTTCTTCAACTTTGATGATTCTATGATTCTAAAAAAAGAACAGCCCCAGACCTGCCTAGAAAGTGACAGCCTTTTCTAAAGGTTGCTTGGCACGGAGTAGGACCTAAATTACTCTGAAATGCTGAAATATAGAGCTGATTTATAATGACTTACTCACAATGTAGGGAAAATATTATTGCAATTAAACCCTGGATCAGAAACCAAGAAATCAGAGCAAATATTTGTGTTTGGAATTGATTTTTTTTTTATTTCTTTGGGAAGAAAGTTCTAAGTTTATAATTTTGAAATTGATGTTTATGGAAAAAGAGTAATGGTTCTTCTCATTATGCTTTTAAATAAAATAAGTGTTATAGTTTATCAGGACCTGATAAACAACTAGGCTAAGTACATTTGTGGAGTTTTTGGTTCTTTTGCAATGCACATACTAAACAATATTTTAAATATTTATCGTGTCTTATAATAGCATGCTAAATGCCAATTTTTTTTTGCTCCATTAGCTGAAACAAGATCTTCATGTGTACATAGTCATGCTGTGCCCAAATGCATTGCAGGAGAGTAAAATCAATGTAAATCATAATCCGGTGGACTGAAAAAGCCATTGTTTTTGCTTGCCCCCTTTCCAGTTCCTAAGACTACAACTGGCTGGGGTATTAATAGGATAATGAGATATTACACACATATTCAATTTTATATGGGTAATGCTGATTATCAGAAAGGCCAGAATTGCCACAAAATCTAAAAGTCACTAAAAGCTGGTGTTCCATGTCACATGAACATGCAATTTATTCTCTGTTGCATACTGACTTTTTCGTTTTTACTGTAGTTGTGCATGCATCAAATTACATCTTTCTCATCACGGATTCTTGAGAATATCAATCCATTTTATGCCTTTGCCTAAAGTTGAGGCTTAGACAGAAAATATATGGAAAACTGGGTTTGGCTATGAACTATGGTCATGCAATTCTTAGTTAGAATTGCTTGAGTTGGCCTTGAATTTAATTAGGATTATGCAGTGCCAACTAATTTTAGCAGTCTAAAAATTCATAATTAATTAGCTGAAAGTCTTTTATGAAATATAAAGCCTATTCAATTCTAGTTTATATTGTGAATGAAACACTGTTCCATCAATTTCTGTTTTGATCTCTTGAAAGATGAAAAATTGTTGGTTATATTATAAAATATATTGATGAGTTTTGTTCTAAAATCTACAAACAACGTCATTATTGATTGAGGCATTAACTGATACTTTCACTACATTCCTGTGAGATTATATTCAGAACTGCCGTCCTATAGCCATTTATGTATTACATCCTCTTTGACTATTTGAAAAATATTTCTTTTAATCAGCCACTGAATGTCATTACTTGTTAATTACTAGTTTTGATGACTAAATATATTCTAGCATATATTATTAGAGGGGTAAAAATAAATATAGTTTATTTATAATTTTATAAATTATTTCACAAAAATTTAGTCTACTTAATAGAAAAGGTAGGAAGTTATAGTATAACATGCTTTGAAACCTTAGAAAATTATACTCTAATCTCAGGAAAAAAGAAGACAATTTTTTTCTCCAGGAATTGATCATTTTTGGAGTTTTTTTCCAGATCCATTTTACTGATATTACTGCACATATTTTATTAGCACCTCTTAGTAATTAATCTATTTTTTCTGTTAAAGGTCACAGAAAATAATTTATTTGAACTAAATATTCCATAAACTTGCATATTGAATGCTTGTGAATAAATATTTAGAGGAAGTATATCGGAGAAATGAACAATTTGGCAGTCAAAATGTTCTGCAGTGTTAATGGAAGGAAAATGAAAGCAAATATTTTATAATCCTAAGGCCATCTAGAAAAATTAGAAATAAAAATTTAAAGTAGTCAAAATACAAAGCATAAACCTGAACAACTTTGATGGAAAACAGCACGGCCTTTCCAAGGTAGTTTTGACTATAGCTTGAAAAAGTAATAAATCTGTATTTAGGATACATGGTAGCATATGGATCCAACAGTCACACAACATTGGATGAAATCCATCTGAACTACTTTTTACAGCTTTGAATTAAGTAAAATTTTTTTAGATGGTAAAAATTTCTCTTATCATCTCTATGTGTCTGTCTTGACTCAATAAGTGATCAGATACTTCAAGACACCCTGAGGGCCCTAAACACCCCAAATTCTATGTGTTTTACCTAAACTAACATATATAATGCTGACTTATATCACATCCAGATTTAGGGTGGGCCTCAGTGGGGTCCTGTACCCCAAAGATCTGACAAGAACAATTATAGAACCAGGGAGAATGAATTAGAGTCTGACAACATACTTCAGTGACCCTAGCTAAGCTAGTCAAGCTCCAGTGAAGACAGCTACCTGCCAGATAGCATAGAATACACATTGGATGATATGACAGGGGAGTAAGTGATCTAAGAGATTATTAAAACTCAGGTGATTTATATCCAGTGTGATGTTAGAATAAAACTATAATTGTATAGATTGATAGGACACTTCAAGCCTTAAATGGCACTTAAGTCATTACAGGTTTTTTTTTTGTTGGATGCATCTGAGTTTGAGACAAAGCAGCTAAATTCTGAATGAAATGCAAAGTTTTATATAAATATATGTAAATTTTACACCTTTAGCATTCCATAATGAAATGCAAAATTGCAGACAATTTTTGTTTATAAAATACATCCTGTTGTCTCTCTTGAGCTCATAGGCAAAATGCCAACACACTTCAGCAGAACCAAGATTCCGTTCACACTGTCCCATAATTTACCCCTTAGCTTTGTACATTACTGAAATCTTTAAGGGCAAATTCCTGACTTAGGAAATATAATGACAAAACTCACATAAACATAAATAAATCTAAGATTAAATCCTAAAAGTTCAAGCAGAAAATGCTGGGTGATGCATCAGTGAATGTCAGACCAAATACAGGCTTGGGCACAGATATGTTGCTTGTTATTTTTGGTCACTATCAGCAAGTAGAGACTATAAGAAAAAAAAAAAAAACAAAAACAAATGCAAGTATAATCAACTCAAACAACATATACTTAACACAGCAGACTAGTAGCAGAAGTATGTTCTTTTTTTCCCCTAGAATATCACTCTCAGAAGAGTATACTTTCAAATCTCCAGTCATTCTGGATTCAGCTGTGGGACTAAACGTGTACTTAGAACAGTATACACAGTACACTTTCATTTGATAAGTGTAATGTTGAGAATTAATGTTTATCTGCTTTTCAAGGTTGATATTTGGAAGGGAGCTGCTAAGCAGGTATCTCATCATCAGACAGCTATAGTAGCCCAGACTTCTGCAGGAAGTGGCTAAGGTGTTTACCAAGCCTCATGTTAAAAAAAAAAAAAATTAAAAAAAAAAGGAAAGATGAGAAACAGGTAGAAAAACCATAGTGCATACTGGGAACTGAAATAAGTAGATTAAACACTGCGCAAAACCTGTGACATGGGAGGGGTAGCTCAGGCAGGGTTGGTGTACACTCTGGTCCTGCAGAAATGTCAAAAAAAACCCTTTTTTTTTTTAACTGAAGGTTTCACGTCAGATTTTGTCAACAGCACAGGGCTAGAACATAGTTCTGCCGTTCAAAATAAACCAAGGGAGTGAGACACAAATAGAACCTGGACCTTGCACCCAATCTGCTAAATTCACATGAGCTGAGGAAAGGGTCAGTGTTCTGGTCATGAGCATATATTTGCTGTTACAGAGACAATATTTTTGGGTTTGAACAACCTTGTAAAAGAGTTAAGCAAATATATATACTTCAGAAGCTTCTTGTTTGCTCAACTTTACATTACATCTGCAGTTAACTAGGGCTGCCCTGCAATGTCAGTCCAGGACATACTGCACTGTGCAATGTCTTTGGTGTTATTTTTGACTTGAACTCAGGAATAATATAGTGCATGCTCTAGGTGCTAAAGTAACAGATAACCTTTTCGGGTGCTACACACTTAGATTTGTAGTTGGTATTATTCAAGTTTATTGCTTTCAATTAATGCTGTATATTCCAGCAGATTTACTAGGATTATTTTTGAACTCTGTTTTCATTTCTCTGTTTCTCCTTTCTCCATTCATTTTATGTTGACTTGCACTACTAACACAGGAATAAATGACTCAAATTTTAATCCCAGCAATTTTAATATTAAATAATTATTTGTCTCATTCATTACACTTTTTTGTCTTACACTTTACTGGGGAGCTCTTAACTTGTCTTAGTTCGCCAGCAGACATTTAATGAAATCCTGTTATTTATAAGGTTTAAAGTGCAAATAGATGAGTGGAGCTCCATATTGTTAAAGCTAACTGTTTAGTTTTAAAACAAAACAAAGCAAGCTAAATCTTTTATGCCAGTTCTGAAAAAATGCAGCATTGAATGTGTTTCTTGTTATCAAGTATGGTAAGATATCCCCTAGTGATATTAAACTTTGTCATCTTACAACCTGCAATACTTATAAAACAGATGTTTAAACTTCTTGATGCGCACAAGTGTGTGTAGAGTCACACCATTTTAAATCTAATTAGTGTTTAATAAGCCATTGGAAATATTGTCATTCAGCTCTTACAAATTAATCCTGATCTCTTAACACATGCTGGTGTTTTGAACCAGTAATTATTCCAAAACAAAAAAGAGGCCTGGGTTAGTCTGAATCAACATAAACAGCTCCCATGATTATTTTATGTGCTTCCAGCAGAGAGGTGTTAATAGTCTCCTCATGGTTTGACAGGGAAAATGCTGTAACAGTGGGATTGAAAATTGTTCTGCATGATGGTCAGCACAACTAATAGAGAACAGATCAGAAGAAAGAGCTACAGAGCTTTCAGCATAACAGTCTGAGCTACAGTGATGAACCTTATTTGCTAGTAAATTATATGCAAACTGAACCTGGATTCTGCTAATAAACCTGGGTTCTTTCCAGCTCACATATTGGCAATTAAGATTCCATGCTGGAAATAATTGACAATTCTGTCAGTAATGCTTGTGTGAGAAGGGAATTCAGTCAGTTTTCCAGAGCTGGGCTCTGTATGTACTACTAAGAAGAGTAATAAATATTCACACACAGACATGTATATGCATAGATACTCACACACTAAAAAAACATTTCTATGTGTGTATATATATATATTTATGTATATGTGTGTATTTATATAAAAATTCATGTAGTAGCAATCTAGAAAGAAGTTGGAATACAACTGATATGTAGCTATGTGTCTAGTTTTTGGAAAAATTAGCTGCAAACAGAACGTAAAACTTGCTCTTATACAACAGCCGTATTCTCACCACAGGCTTTAAAAGTGCAAGGATTTAACAGTTGTGATTTCTTAGTCCTGATTTCCTTTAAACCAGTAAGGGGAATGGCTAGAATGAGGACAATAAATTAAACCAAATAGTCACCATCAAAAAGTAAACACAATATTTTTCAATATTACTTCACTGACATCAGCAACCTCAATGGATGCTAGCATTTTCTCTTTTTTTTTTTTTAAGTTGTATAAATGCAGATTTTTTTTTGGTATCAGAATTTTCAAGATTGAAATTTCTAATTCATAGAGCAGATTAAAATATAAAACCAGGAATTTGCAGTACAAAAATTTTTTGGTTTTTTAATTATAATTTTTTCTTTAAATTCTCTGCATGGTTCTGGAAGGTGAGGAAATTATGGTATCTGTATTTGATGCCTAATTTTGAATAATAAATGAAAGTTTCTTCAATCTTGTTGGAGCATAAGAAGCAAAATTCATCTACATATGGCAAATGACTTTAAGAGCTCACAAGAAAGAGAAATTGTGAGGCTCAAAGGATTGGAAAACTCTGAGAAAAATCTGTGACCCACAAAGCTTTAGGTCAAATATATACTTTGAGTAAACTTTTTTTTTCAATTAAAATTTGATTGCTATCGAATAACTGCATAATAGTTTGTCCTCTTTCATTGCCTTCCCAATAAGGTGGAACACAGGATAAAACATGTGGAACACACGAGCTGGAGCAACAAAACTAACCTTCCAGGCCAGGAGATCAGAAACAGATGGCAAGAGACTGTGTGCAGATTCAGAGGAGGCCTGGTTATACAGAACATACGAACACTAGAAAACAAGCAGCTGATCCAAACTGCAGTGAATACAGAGTTGCAAGTGACAGATTTGACCAGGGCATGACTATAGCTGCCAGTACTGCTTGTTTTTCTCATCACTTTTGAATGATCTTACAAACCAATCTATTTTATAATAAGATTTTGGAAGTTAAGTAATTCTAGAATGTACAGCTGTTGTAGTATATGGACTAGTGGAGAAAATGTGTTAGAGCCTGTTCTTAATTTTTCCTGACATAGTTTCCATCAGTATCACCTTAATGGACTTGTATCTACCAAGTAGCTCAGTTTTCAGCCAAGAAAATTTTCCAGAAGAAATAATCATTTTGGATTTCTAAGTGATGATACAAAAGGTGCTTACAGCAGAAAAAGGATTGAGGCACCATTGAAAAAAGAGTAGCTTAGCCTTTTCTTTGACACATGCCAGAACTGCACATCAAAAAGTATGAGCAGATGCTGCCATACTTGATTGGAATCAGAGCACATCCATAGAAAACCTGACTGGTAGAGACCAAGAGCTCTAGATCTGAACTGCCAATCCATTGGCTTCAATTCAGATGAGGAAAGGAAGCCAAAGGATCTATATTAAAGGAAATTAAAAATGATCCTGTGGTTTATCCAGGAGCATCTTTCTACATTGTTTTCTTTACACTTTTTATACTTTCATGAAGACATAATACTGATCTCACTGCTTCATTTCATTAAAGCTCATCTATCTGACCACTGTGTAGGCTCCAGTGGTAACAGAAAGAGTAAACACAGCTCATGAAAAAATGGCAGGCATCATATAGCTCATATCCCTCTTTCTGTTAGAGGTCTTCAGCGGCCTCTTCTAAAAGGTAAGTCTGAAATATGCAGCTTCTTTTTCTCTTCTATTTCCTCATTTCTTGAAATAAAATGTTATTGCATCAAGAAACAGATGTGAAGGGTTACAAAAGGAAAACACTTTTCAAATATTTGGCAGTAGAGAAAGAAGCTAACAGTATGTACTACCAATTTGAGGCATGTTAGAGGAGCTCTAACACCTAAATATTTGCAGAGAATTAAAGTGATACTTGAACAGACAAAACAGCTGAGAAATTAAGAGAAGAGTTAAGGTGAATGATCCAAATCCACTTGTATCGGTCCTGAGCAGGAATTATTAAAGCTCCCTGACATCTGTGAAATGAGTAATGGTTTCATTTCATTTTCCAGGAGACCAGAATAATAGTTTTCAACCAATAAAGAAAAAAAATAATCTGTGTGCAGAGCCATCCTAAACCCCATAGCAGTTGGTTTGGGTTTTCTTTTGTGTAGTTTAAGCATGCAGTGCAATGTCAAGTTTAAGCCACCACTGGCCTGAGATAAAATTAAGTCAAAGAGAAGGTTATCACTCAATATGCATGAGGGCTACTCATGAGGTTAATTAATAAAGGCCTTGTGGCTGTTGCCTGGGATTTCAGAATCCTTTAGTTATCTTTAAATTAAGATTAATGACTACAATATAATCTTTTCTGATCAATTAAATTTATTTTAAATGCATGTAAATATCAGCATCTATTCTCATTACAATTGTCATTGCATTCATTGATCCATGGCATCACTGCTCAAAACATTTTTGGCAACATTACATTATATTTTGAGTGAGCACTCAGAGTAGCACTGTACCAAACAGCGCTGGAAGGAATTCAGCTTTTTGCTTGCATCTGTTGCTGAACCAAACAAACTTCTGAGCTCTTCATTCAGCAAATAATACTGACAGGGAACTCCAGGCGAGAAGATACTACTTCTGACTATAGACTGTGAACTGCAAGTTCAGTAAGTAACTGGAGGTAGCTATAATAGTGCACCATGTACGTAGATACTGGTAGAATCCTGCTGTTACATTCAAAGTTATCTTAGCCCTGCATTCAAGTTCAGAATTGGTGTAGAGGAGAGTACCTTAGTGTGAAGTGTATCAACGATGTTGAGTAAACCTTTTGCAAAACAAAACCCCCAGTGTATTACTCAGAAAAATGTGATTTTGCGTGTCTTTGTAGCGAAGGATAGGCATCAGAGGGTAGTTTAGTCATGGCATTCCTCAAGTCTCAGTCCTGAAAATAGTCTGATTTAATATTTTCTTCTAAGAGAGAAGTAAAAAAGATAAGAATACTGGTGACATTTTTAATACTAACTTGAGAAGAATTGCGAAGCATCATCCATAGCATGAAAAATCAGGATATTTATACAGATTAACCAGGTAATTGTGATGGTTACAATAGCAGAAGCAAGAAAACTTTGTCAGGTCAAAGTTCAATAACATGAGGTTAAAGGTTAATAAAAGTAATTTCTAATGCAATTTGGGGATATGTAGCTAGGAGTAGCAGCAAAGAAAAGTGTGTATGCACTAGCTGATCAGAGGATGAAGTCAATTCCCATGTAATCCACCAAAAGGAAGATAAATCAGAGGAAAAAGAAAAGACATTGTATTTGTTACTGGTATTTTTATATTTTAAATATTCCACAAAATTCTTTTAATTCCTATAGAAAGATATAAAAACTAAATAAAGTCATCATTGCTTACAGAAAAGACTGTCAGTAGGTTATGCATGTACTCTGCTTACTGGATTTAGCCACACTAAAAAAAGTTATGTTTTTTTTTTCCTACTATTTAACAGTTTAACAGGATTAAAGAGTCAAAATAGATAAATGTGTTTCATTTGGAAAGAAGATAATGGAAATAAAATATCCTCTAAATCCTGTGCACACAGTGTCTGTCTGTTGAAGCATAAAAATCTGTTTATACGATAGTGGAGGCCAGAGTTAGGTTTTTGTTAAAAAACTCTGCTAACAATATCAAGTATTAACCTCTTAATAATCTTTTTTTTGAGGTGTAACCCTTATCTGAAGGATATATACACCTTCATCTATTATATTCATCTGCTTACTTTTCTTTCTGCAGATAAGAACTGTGAGTGACGTTTCAAAATATTTTAAGCTTCTTGAACTCGTAATTGTCTGCATCCTTTTGGGAATCTTGCCTAAAACTCTGGCCTTGACAGTCTGAAAGGTGCACAGTGTACTGAGATTTGATAAGCATTTTAAAAGTGAACATTGATCCAGTATTTTAAGCAGTTTTCCCATTTATTTAGAATGACCTACATTTACCTATGGGTGCAATGGTTTGACTGTTAATTGGTTTAGGGAAGAAAAATGACTCCTTAGAGGAAACTAAGAAGAGATAATACGAATAGTGATTAGGTACTACATGGATTCCCAGTCTACTGCTAATTGAAAAAGAAAAAATCTAATGGAAAGACTTTTCCTTGGTATTTTATTGGATTTTGAATTCTTACAGTGCTCAATGCATGGAATAATTAACAGCATCTCTCAGTTGATGAGAGAATGAGAAAACACTTCTTCAGTTCAATCCCAGGACACTTAACTCACAAGCAGGATTCCCTAGTTGTCCCCTCACATATAATTCTGTTCTGTAATTAACCTACTGCTTAATTAACAGAGCTTAGCAAATAGCTGTTGATGAATAGTTTATTTGATGAATTTAGCCTTTTTATGTTCCTTTCCATAAACTGAATCAGAAGACAATGGACATTTTACAAGATTAATTTTATTAGTTAATGTTTACAGAGAACCTTGTTAAATAATTCTTGGTTTGTGGTTAATATTACTTAAGTAAGTTCTTGTATTTCTAATAACTTAGGTATCTGCTTTAACAAGTCTATTAATTTTTAATACATAAGTGACCATGACATATATAGCTAAAGCCAACAGACTGATAGTTTGAGGTTTTTTCTGTTGTAATATTCGTATTTCATAATACAAGTTGTTTTGTGATTAGTTCAACTAAATCAGAAGCAGCAAAATATTTAATAACAATCATAGTAACTAGGCAAAAATTCCAAGTAATTAACAGCCAATTAGCTTGAAATATATGATGTAGCACACACTATTTATAGTGTGCACTTGCTTACTCTTTGAAAGCATATGTGGGACCATCAACATGATAGAAAAGAAATTTTTAAAACTCCTTTAATTGGTCTATGATCTGAAGAGTGTTTTACCCTTGAGTAAAAAAGGAGTATGTAATTACCTCAGTAATACATACTTTCACTACATCCAAAGCCTGCTGAAGTGTTTGGAGAAATCTCCACTGACTTCAGTATTGTTTGGCTTACACTATTAAATTGGAAGTATGATCTTCCTGATTTAGAGGCAGTGGAAAGACATTCTCATAATATGGAACTCAATAATAGTGAATAGATATGTGACTCCAACAGGACTGCAGTTTGATCCTGTGTTAATGACCCATTTCCTACTTCCTCTCTAGGTTGTAGATGAAAACTCTCTCTCCAAGTGGTGAGTCAGTTCCCAGTGTTCAGACTACATGGGACTATTTATGCCTGAAGATGGCATTGAAGTGTGCCCAAACCACATGGTCAGCAGGAGAAGTGAAGATTGTCAAACCTGTGAACAATTCCAGAAAAAACCCCAAATTTTTCCTACAGCAAGGTAGGTGAGAAACCAAGATGGAAGGAAGTCCTTTTGGGATTCTCATACCTAACAAGAACAAGAAAAAGAGTACAAACTTTGAGGTACTGGGGAAATCATCAGATAGATACTTCTGTAGCCATGGGAAGCTGATATGCTAAATTAGACATATGTCTGTGGTCTGATTTTTAAGGAAAAATCTTGCTTTAATCTGAATTTTTGAGTCATAATTAATTTTTCCTGAGTTGTCTTATGACTCACCCATCTTAGTTGGAAGTGGATATTATATGAAGTTTGAGTCACAGAAATTTCTATTCTACAGTTTCTGTCCGATCTTTCAGCTGCAATGGATTTGCTCTAGAAAAACATTTAAACCTTTTAAATCCATAAGTGATGTGATTATTAATTATACAGCTCTGTGACAGAGCTACATCTATTTGGGTTTGCCTGTCAGAGTTTTTTCCTTGTAGAAGAAGAGGTACTTGATATTTTGTCTGCTCTAGGTACCTACCAAATGTCCTGTGTTCCAGAAAAAAGATCACCTTGTACATGCAGAACAACTTAAAAGCCTGTGTTGCAGGAATCTGGTACTTCCATACACATTACATTATAAGTCAAATGTATCAGAATCCATGAACAAGGACACAGTACCTTTTTTCTCATATCTACAGCTCTAATTTCATCAATGTTTTATGTACAAGTTCCCCAGAAATATTTTATTTGTCAGTTGTTTATCCCTGACATATCTAAAATCTAGAGACACCAAAGCATTTGCTGATAGCTTTCCCCATGCATCCTGTCAAACTCTGGTAAGAGAATCCTTCTTTCAAACACTGGTCAAACTCTGGTAAGAGAACCCTTCTTTCACTTAGAAGAATTCTTTTTTCCATTTGCATCTGATCTAGGTGCTACAAACAAAGCCCAGCTTTGTACTGGAGCTGATTTCTAACCAAGATGTTGTTATCATATTTCAAAAGTCCCATACCTTCTCAGTGATGTCTCATGGGCAGTTCCTTGCAGTACTGACTCCTTCACAGCATAGCCAACAAAGCTCCAGCTCTCTCCACAGCACAAACAACAAACTCCAACTCTCTCCACACCCAGCTAACCCACTCTTCTGTAGCACTCATCTTCTTATTGGACACAGCTGTGGCCTATTAAGGGCAGGCCTGTTCCTAATCTTTGGTGATTAGTACAGCTGCAACTCCTCAGGTGTGAGACTACCTTCTGCACTATTTTCTTATGTTCTATCCCTCCACACAAAGAGATGAGGATATCTGGAAGTTTCTTATGCAATCCCTTAAATATAGCTGCATTTCCCTGCTACTGTCACACTAGAGATCTGATGGATGCATTTATTCCCTATTTCTCTGTGCAGATAGGTATCCTTTTGCTTTAAGTTAAATGCTGAGAATCTTTTCCACTTGTCTAAAGGTATTTTTCCCCTTCATGTCCAGAAACAGTGGGTTTTTTTCACCTAAATTATTCCTTCCTCAAACATGGCTGAGATTCACACAGTAAGATTACTAAGGTTCCAAACCCTGTGTGCCTTCTCACTGCTGACCCTCTTGAGCTTGGCTTTGCCTGTGATAAATGATAGTGCTGTTTCATCCAACACTGTGGTTTGAGAACTCATTAGCAGGAGGGAATCCAATTCACTTCTTTCTACTTTGGCTATTTTTCTACCTTCCTGAGAAATATCCTCCCTGCCTGTCTATAAACAACCCTAGGGAGGTCCCTTAGTCCTGTGCCATGTTCCTGAATTAAGATGTTATCACTTATATATTAAAAAAATTAATGTTAAAATTTAATAGGTTCAAATACCCTAAAGAAGAAGAAGAATGCTTGGCCTCAGATCTGTTACTGGCAGATGTTTACTGTTAACTTTGTGTTAACTATAAAGCTGCTTAGGAAATTATCTAATTTCCTGTCTATGTCTAGAGTGTACAGAGGAGGCATGCATTGAGACCTAAGAGTTCAGAATCATGAAATCTCAT
Source organism: Agelaius tricolor (assembly GCF_023055355.1). Lineage (NCBI taxonomy): Eukaryota > Metazoa > Chordata > Aves > Passeriformes > Icteridae > Agelaius > Agelaius tricolor. The sequence continues at coordinate 27,181,653 of NW_027269262.1, forward strand.
CTTAGGGAAGTGCCTTTTTGCAACCTAAGGTAATGTTCTTATACTTTTGAACACATTCTGCATATTTCTCAAGCCAGTTTTCCTCTAGGCATTTAACTGACTCCCCACTTAGTTCCTTGATCCTGTTTGACACCTGCAAATATTCCTCTCTGTTATGAAGAGAATCACATTGCAGACCCAGAGGCTGGACTCACAGCTCAGTGTTTTAAAGATGCAATATTCTGTATTGAACCCCTCAGCTTTTGACAGAACTAGCCCAGTGGCTCTGTTTTGTGTCTGTATCATTACTCCACAGCAGTTGTTCAGCACAGTATTTTCCCAGTGCTGGGATTTCATACTACATTAGAAATGCATTTTGCAGTATGTGCCAAGTAGCAGGGAGTCCTAAATGCACATCCCCAGTCCAAATTCACTTCCTAAAATGTCCAAAAGCTCTCCCAGGACACTTAGATGTCCCCAGGGGAGTGCTGCACTCCTTTCTTCATCTCAGAACCCTAATGTGTAATATTCTGCATATTGCCATGTATGGTGTCTGTCACATTTAAAAAGAGAAGCCAGCACTTTTTTAGTGCTGGCTATTCAATATCACCTACATCACTGCTAGATGAATGATTTCGCATCAGGAAAAGCTGGAGTGCCCAACCAGCTTTTTCTACAAGAAGTGCACCATTTCTTTTTGCCCTGTTTGCTCCAGCAGAGGGACGAGCAGATCCTATCCCCTCCTCCCCACCAGACCCTGCTCCTGTTCCTCCAGGATCCTCCACAGCCCTCCACATCCCCCAGCACAGCAGACTGGTAGCAACTGAAATCAGCAGAGACAAAATGATTCCCTCTTTTGTACAATCTTTCTTTTTTATTAATATTGTTGTGTTTATTGCAATTTCTTCAGTAAACTGAAGAAGATACTAATCTATGATCTCTCAATGTTTTTTCCCTCCACTGTCAAGAGGGGGAGGCTTGAATCTTAATTTCCCTGCTGACAGAATAGTGTCTTAAAACACTTGCAGTCATTTCCTATATCTGATATGTAGCCACAAGCCATAGGAGCAACTAAAATAAGAAACAGACAGAGATTGAGGAAAAGGGGACAGAAAGGGAGAGAATTTGAAATCTGAAGTAAAGAAATAAGATGCATTTTTATTATTTTTGCCAAGAAAGAGTCCTCTGAATTTAACAGCAAAATCTTACTAGACTTTTAAATTGCTGGGATATTTTGGAAGCTACATGTAAACTCAAGTTTATTGAAGTTAATTTAAAATGTGGATGCAAATGTGGAAGAAATTAATGTTGTGTTAATTAGTACTATTGACACTAATGTACTTGTAGGCATCCCTTTCTGTAAGAGAAATATATATATAAAAACAAGTCTTTTTCTTTCAATAACACTTTAAAAAAAAGACAGAACAATGCAGTGAAAGATGATAATAGTTGTGGAACATTCCTAGTAGGGATTTTATATTCAAGAGCATTTGAAAGAAAAATTGTCTAAAGCAGACTGCAGCCCTGAGACACAAAGAACTATATTTTTTGAATCTGCACATAGTGTAAAGATTATCAGAAAACAAGCATGAAGTAGAAGGTTTTTTTCCCAACTCTAATTAAAGAGTAGACCCTTCTATACCTTTATGAAAGAAGAAAATGATAATTTTGTCACAAGTACTTGTTAAAAACATCCATATCGATGTTTTGGTCTGGAAATCAATCTTCTCTTGCTTTTCTTTGCAGAGCCATCACTAATCAAAAGAGCATGCATACCCAATGACAGTGTTTTTTAGGCCATTTATATATGTAAAAATGGAAATGGGCACAGTAGCACATTTTATAATAATCTTAAAATAATTATTTTCAGCTAGATCTCATTACAAAACACTTCTATAAATTGCAAATATTTTATTTTCTGAGCATTTTTATTGTCCTGTACTCTTGGTTCCCTGTGTGTTTTGAAACAACCATGGAGTTCTATTCAATGTATGTACCATATTTTACCTGCATTCCTCCTATGGTTCAAGATGTACAAATACCTTCTGAAATATTAATCTTTGTAAAGAGAGATAAGAGGAATGGATGGGGCTGAAATTATCCTTGCAGTACTTGAAAATCCCAGTCTTTCAGCCATTGTCATCTGAATCTTCACTTTTAATTGATGTTTATATCTGCTATTCTGCCCCAAAGTACCACTGGCCAGTGGTGGTGACCCAGACTGGGGAATGCTAGGATAGCTGATAAAAATCAGTTAATTCAGGATGTAGTAGAGGATACTGAAGTTAGGTATCTCATTGATAGTTTTAGTGGCAAGTATGGATAAGAGGGTGGGATGTGCTCCCAAGGAAGTCTGGAAAGATGATCCTCATGATGGGCTTAACTCTGTAGGCTAGCGTTAGTGGTAGGGACAAGGAATTAAGGGAAGTTGGAGATAACACTAGTTAGGTCAATTCTTTGTATGATTTTCTACTGTAAACATAGGTGAGGCTTCACACCCTTCTTGGGTGCTGGTCTAGAGAAGTTCCTAAAACCAGTGACCTTGACCTGGAAAATCTCTTAGGTATAGCCCTGGCCTTGGAGAGCATGATGTGTAGCAAAGAAAATGGATTTTCATGCATGTTCCCTGGTTTCATTAATGATGTTTTTACTTCCATTGGAAAGGCAAGTGGGTTTTATCTTGCTGTCAGGAAGTTCTTAAGTTAAAAGCAACTGCATTTAATTACCAGCCCACAAAATTTTATTAATCATTTAATAATAGAATTTGACCCTAAACTAGGAAACATAAGAGGGGAAGTTAATTTCACTTTCATCTGGCTTTCCAAATCAAGAACAGTTTCCTTAAAAGCTTCCTAAAAGAGTGACTGAGTAATCTTGGTCTATTACACAATATAATACATTTTATTTGCTATGAAGTTCAAGGTGAACTGTTTCATGTAGAATCAACTGGACCATAGGTCGCATCTTACTGATGGCAATGTTATTTTTTCATTCAGAGATAATTTCTTATAGGTGTGACAAGCTCTCTGAAACAAAACAGCGCTATAATATAGCTAAAAATAAACCTAAGAAATTGATGATGCACACTTATGCCTAAATACTGTCATTAGGATCACCTGCACCTCAGTTTACATTTTTCAGGAAAACTCACAAAATGTGTTGACTAATTAACAGGAGAAGTAGCACTAGAAAATTTTATGACTACATTCAACAACCATACCTGGTTGAAAAAAAGAAAAAAGAAGTTTGAAAACGTGGAATTTATACCTTTAATATAGAAAACTCCAATCCACAAAATTCAGTAGACACCATCTGGAGGATTCATTGTCTTTGGATTTAAAGCAGTGGGTTTTCAGAGACCTATTGACAGCTTGTGAAAGTGCTGAAAATTCAGCTTGTAGGGGTACACTGGGGTCATGTACATAGTTGTTGAGGTCTTTTTCCTTCAGCAGTTTCATCCATAAACTTTACCTGCTGTTCAGTTATATAGGCACCAGGGATTTTGAAAGACTATATATAAATATTGGTGGGAGAATTGGACAGTTATCTTAAAAGTAAATTCTTGTTTTGAAAATGGGGAAAAGTTTAAGCGAAGTGTTACGTGAAATCCAGTGGGAAATTGATGATGAAAAAGAATAGTTCTTTTGGTACTTTATAAAAAAAAAAATAAATAGTTCTCTTAAATATCATGGCAAAGACCTAAAGAACTGGAAAAGACTTGGTAGAAGCCTCCTCTTCACTAGAAATGTATTTAATATTATATTAGTTGGATTATGTCCATTTTGAGAGACAAAAACTGCTAAAAAAGGTCACAAAACGTGGAAAAGCCTTTTAGATATTTCATTCTGGTAGGATTTAATTTTGAAAATCTTATAACCTTTCTTAGTTATTTATGCAACATAAAAACATATAATTGTCTCCTATTCTTCCCAAGTTTCTCAAAACCATTTCTGATTGAGTAAATCATATAGTATATCAGAAAACAAAGTTTTTTTAATGTAGACTTTACTTGGCTTGTAGCATATGGTTTTAAGTGGAAAAAAAAAGTTATAATGACACTGTGTTCTGGTGATAATAATTAAGATGGAGAATGGGATAGATGATAATTTCACTTTGGCTGTTGCTGACAACTGTAAATTTCCTTTGTTTCAGGTAGGCTTCCAAACCTCATTCATTGAGTCTCAAAATAACTAGTTGAATAGATGCATTTAAAAGGAATTCAAAGCCTTTCAAGGTCCTAGGTCCAAAGAAAGTGGTCTGGATATGATGAATAGAACTGAATTCTTCTGCTTACAGGTATGACTTTTAGGTACTGTCCCCACGACCCTCCTGAGCTGTTCATTTGGATTTTGCTGTATGATTCACATTGGGATATAGATGGTATTGGCTGGACTCAGGTGCTTGCTGTCCCTATGAAGTCACACTGTCAGGATTTCACCTGCCTCTGCTATTTATCAACTCATTCTTTATACTGAGAAAGCTGACATAAGACTCCATGAGCTTCACCTTCAGTTCTCTGCCCTGTCTCTCTTCCCTAGGCTGCCTCCAGGACTGGGTTGCCTGGGATACTGATGGTGTTGAGCCTCCCTTGATGTAAAGCAATTCTTAGAGAAAAAAACTGTCCCTTATGGCCTATTTCCTGGCTATTGCCAATCTTCATGTTCTGTCTTTTAAAAGTGTGGGGAGGTAAATAGGAATACAGGCCTCTCTGTAGCTGTGTGCAATAGCTAGGAAAGTGATAAAAACATAGACATGAATTTTCTGTCCATAGATAGCAATCAAAATTCCATCTTTTCCTGAAAATAGCTAGCAAAGAAATTCTTTCAGAGACACATTTCAATATAAGCAATTTCTGCCACAGAAATAAATCAAGAACAATTCTGCTATTATCATTCTGTCCAAAAACTGCCCTGAGTTGGCTATGACTTGATGCTGCTACTTTCCATATACCCTGAAAGTAGAATACAACAATCCTTTCTCTGCTTATGCTAACTTGCAATAGCACCACTTTCTGGGATGTTAACCATCCAATTTACATTTTGTTTCTCAGCCTATTAATAACAGCTATTTGCTGGGTCTGAGGAAAAGTACATATTTTTTCTAAGAACCACAATGAGAGCAGCAGTGTGAATGTCAAACAGATGTAATAGATCTTTGTTTAAAACTCCCACTAGAAATCTTAGAGATCTTAAATTATTTGGGTTATTAATTTAGTTAATGGGTTTGCTATTCTAATCTTGGGTCAACAAATATTTCTGTTTTGCAGGAAATCTCAGAGAAGGATACTTGTTTTCAATGCTTGAATTTTAATTAATCTTAGCTTACATGCAAAACAAATCTCTATTTTATTGTATAAAAACCTGTATTTTGCAAGTGTTGTTCCAATTCAGTCTATTGATTACTGAAAGGGAGTTTTCTTCAAGGACTTATTCAATGCACCTATTTTGTATTTAGGACATTTTTTAACCTCTTTCACTGATACACCAACAATGATTTATATACTGTGTTTCAGAGTATTTATAAATAATGGCATGAGATAGGACACTTAAAAGGAGCAGGTGTTCAAGCTCTTAAAGCTGTTAGAATGAATATGCACATAGATCTTTCTTGGAAAAAGGGTCTCTGGGAGTTATAAAACTAGAGCTGCGTAAGCTTGGGACTACCTGCTCTTCTATCAGGTTCAGCAACTGACAAGGAATCTGCCAAACTTGTCAAGTGTGCTGTGACTCAAAGGCAGTTAGAAAGCATTTTTTAATTGCCCACAAGGGTATTTAGGGAGTTGAATACATTGGGAAAGCAAGTTTTCTTATTAAACCATAAAATGACAAAAAATATATGCTGTCTCTCCTTATACCAGTGTTGCTTGCTTGCTCATTCTGCTGGATAAACACACACACATGAGAGTGTAAATATCATATTCAAACCACAGGAAAAGGTGATATGGAAGAGAATATGCCTGAAAAGTATGAAAGCACATTGGAACAAACTTGGAAAATTGCAAAATTAAATTTCTTTTAGTACAGATGATTTTGTGCTGGCAGGGCATGTCTAGTTAGATATTGAGTCAAAGGCTGAAGTGGTTGCCATTCCTTGGCTTACACAGCAGGAGATGTGGCTGACAGCTCTGCTTTAGAAACCACCACCCTGGTGACAGAGCCTCAGGCCATCACCTACACAAATGACACTACAATGACAAACTCTTGCATTTCTGTAGGTGGAGAAAATAGAGGGTTGACACTGAGTGTTACAATACCCAATGCTCCAACTCTGTAAATTTCACCTACTGGGGAACAGTGAATATTTTTCTCTCTTTAGCAAAATAATACATTTTTGATAAATTTGATGAATTATGAATAAATTTTATTAATCCAGTACTAGTTTGTTTTGAATACTACCACTAATAGTAGTAGTTAGGAATTTATGCGTATACCTGACGCTGTAGGTATTTTGTTTTATGGAGATACAGAAAGTTAATTTAGTAATTTAAATAAGCAAGCAAACTTGGTTGAACGTAACATTATCACAGATAAAAAATTATTTCCTAAAATTTCCCAGATTCAGCAGCTGTTAACAAAATTATGCTACCTTAGACATGGGTTTCTAAGCAATTTCATGAAAATTTGAACTTGAGAATCAAAATTAATCCTTCAAGGTACAACTTAATTTAGAATTAAAGTTCTAGCAGTTGTTTGTTGTTTTACTACTAGTTTGTTCAAAAATTACATCAGAATAAAAAAAAAGAAAATATTAACTCTTTTAGACATACCTCAGCAACAATTTTACATTCCTTCAGTAGTAACATATAAGGAAGGTGCTGTTAGCATTTCTACATGGATTACAAAAATGCTTCTAAAAAAGTGATTGAATTTACTCTGGAGGAGTCCTTTCACAGTTAGTAAGTAAGAGCTTATTGAGAATTGTTTCTATAAAAAGATTCCTGAAGTCATAAGTCCTTTAAGTCCATTGAGACCTGGAGCCATCATGGGCAAATAATGTAACTTTCAGGAAGTACAGCACCAAAAGAAAGTGAATTAGAGATTAAGAGCTTGGGGACTCTGAAAGGGAACTGTATTTTTTTTTGTCTTAGTGCATTGAGTTGATAAAAAGATTTCACCTGGCATTGGGTATACCCTTGCTCTGCTTCGAGTCTGGAAAAAAATCCTTATTTTGGCTGAAATATGAAAAAGCCAGGGTACTCTATGAAAGCCAATGACAGTTTTGTCTCTAGCTTCATTGTACCATCTTTCACCACAGATGATTTTGTCATGTATAGGTAAAAAAATCACCACAAATTTTTGTTGTGAATCTACGGGCAATAAAATGAAACACAGTTGTCTACTACAGATGCATATTGTTTACTACATATTGTCTATTGTAGTAATGTATTACATACATTACTGCAATATGTCTACTATAGATGCAATATGCCCCCTGAAAAGCGAGCTCTTGACAGATGTACCTTGAATAAAACTTCTCCTAGGTGCCATGCCAATGATTTCTCTGATAATAATTCACTGTGTAGCATAAATTAAAATATTGATTAGAATACTGGCATACAGAACTAACATATAAATAACTGTAAATTTGCCCTTTCCCTAATTTCCCTTCCTCATTAGTGCAGAAATATTTTTCATGTTGCTGTCATTGCCAGAAGCTATTTCTTATAACACACCATCTCTCTCTCACCAGAAACTACAGCTGAAGAAATCTTGCATATTGCTCCACTGCATTGAAATTTGTATATTTTTCTCTAGAGAAAAGGACTTTATAGGTTTGTAACAGTCAGTGATTCAACAATATGAGAGAAGAATTACATGAATGTTCCATGAAACTTGAAATCTCTCCTTTTATTTCATATGATTGGAAAAGGATTGAAAGCTGAGTTTCATGTAACAATATTCTGGGCTAAAACTGTTAAAGGTCGCTGGAATTATAAAAGGAGAACTTATTTATTTATTACATGATCACACTTAAAGAGCTTGTCTGTTTGTATCTGCATGCAAACATATGTGGTTTTAAGCACAGTTGTAAGAAATTCTACTGAAATTTTTCCTAAACCAACTTCATCTATTTATCTATATGTGACATACTTTCATAAGGTTTTATAATGTCATGCCTTATGAATGATTTTTGTAATAAATTATTCTGTAATGTATGAAAGCGGAAAAGCAACTTTTTAATACCAGGAATTCCAGCAAATATCACACCACAGATTTAATTCAACATTATACTTTCTAATAGATCACAAAAAAGTAAAAGTTGGAGTATAGATTGAGCTTCAAGATCAGGAGAATGTAAAATTTTCTTCAGGAAATTACCTGGTGGGGTCCTTGGTATACTTTGAAAGAAGGCCTGCTTTAGAAGAAAAAGGAACAACATTCTTTTTGCTTAAAAAAAATTGTGGAAACATAGAAAACTCTCTTTCCTCACCAAAGCAAATTTTTGTTGAGGCAGCAGAGACTTTGAATTCCTTTGAATACCTGTGAAAGCAAATCATTCTTAACCCCAATGAAAGTAAGAAGAGACTTTTTCTGGGTGGGTGTGATCTTGAAAGACCAGAATTTATTTCACTTAATATGCAGTATTTTTTTTTAAGCCACAGAATCTTTAGAGTTTTTACTCTTATGCAAAAAGATAAAATGTTAGCAATAGTAAAAGCAAAGTAACAATGAAACATTAAAAATCAAGCCATTTAACTTTAATGCATTTTGTAAAAAATGATATTAAAATCTATCAATGATGTTATTTGTTAATTTTAGTTATAATTTCACTACTCTGATTTTCATTTTACAGGACTTCATAATTTTTAACAAGGATAATGCATGGTCTTTTCTTGATACGGACGGATATAGAAACACAGCTTGCATTGGCAGTTACTCATCAGAAATTGCACCACTGGAAATAATTTTGTAGTATGTCACAGGTACATTTCTAAGGACTTTTTCCCTTTCTTTGAACCTTGTAAAACATGGAACCAATAAAGTCTTGTACCCTAGTGGGGGATGGTTTTTCTACTAATTGAAGTTCAAAACGCCTGAATAGAAAATATCTGATATATCACAGCTTGAGCAAAAAATTTTTCATCCTGCATCACTTTTTCCAAAGCATGTTATTTGTCTTTCAAAGGATGGGCCAGAAGAAGCAAGAATTGAAGGTGGAAAAGCAACAAAAAGCAGGAGGAAACAAATATAAGCATTAATACAGTATGAGAGAGAAAAGTGTTCTGCAAAATATTTTTTTACACTCTGGGCTCTTCTACCTTCCTTGATCCTAGTCAAAGGATAGTCAACATTTGTTCTACTACTTCCATATCAGCTATTGACACTTTTTTGTGTGTTGCTGTAGAATATTGCAGCATGCATGTTGGTTTGTCTGCAGGGTAATTTTGCCGTCAGTAATTTTTATTTCCAAATATTTTGTATCTGCTGCTTCTTCAGTTAAATAGTATGTGGTTACACTGAGTTTTTCACGAACCAGTTTAGTCTCACAAGTACAATAAGTACTGAGCCTTAGGCATTTTGAAAATATCCTCCCTGGAACCTACAGAGATTTCAAAGAAAAAAAAATGCCTTAGAATCACAAGCTCCACTCATATTCCGTATTTCTATGTTTCTAGTTGCTTCTGCATTTTCAAAAATCAAATTTTCAGCATAAAATATCACAGCTATCTGATGTGCTAAAAGAATTTAATGTAAAGAACTATAAGCTCCAGGAAGAAGAATTGTGAATAAGAAATATGTTTTCTTGATCTGTTTATATTTATCATATTTGAAATCCTTTTTCCTGTATCGCTAACACATCTCATTACAACACAATATATCTTTGAAAAGAAAGAACTAATCAGAAAAAGGTGCATTAATTGACATTGCATTTCAGATTTTTTTTTGCTACAAATGATGTACCAAAGATATATCAAGTTCCATCAACATATGTGTTTTCTTTAAAGTGTATTCTTTTCATACATTAACTCCAGGGACATATGGCCCAATTTTAAATATCTGAGAAGGAAAATCATGTCCTTCCCTAAAATTTACTATATCTTGCACTATAACAGAATTAGCCAGGCATTTTTCTCTAAAATTTTAAGCAGCCATCTACATTATGTAGTTAGAAAGGTCTCTGAATTCAGTAAACTTTATGTGAATTTATCCTCTACTAAAGTTGTTTCTCTAAATAAATAATTTCTGAAGTACAATGATATATTATAATTCTAATTTTGTAAGTATTTTGCTTTTGACCAACAAGTATGATGAAAAAAGGAGGTGTCAAAACCTGACAGTTAAAAGGAAAGAACTGGGCCATCATCTGAATAAGGTTTTTTTCTTCCTTGTTGTGATGACAGATTTAAGTGAAAACTACTGTATAGGTGGAAACTAAATTTTTAATATTGAAACAAATGGATAATCTTTCACAAAGTTTTCTTGGTGTTATTAAAAAAAGTATACTTTTATATTTTTTGGTTTTTACATCTCAACCACAAAGCCTTCTTATCTTTCTTATATATTGGAAGCTACCTTCCCACAAAAGAAGGCTTTTTTAACATAAAAATCTTGTTCTTTTTTGCAACAGAGAAACCAAAACCTTGTTTGGAGAAAATAATGATTTGCAGAAGAGAGTAAATATTGATAGGGGTAGATATTGTTTGATGAAAGTCTGAAGTTTGTTGATTAAGGATGAGGAAATGTTAACCATATGCTAATTCTGTATCTGTCACAGGATCAGGATGCTAACAAAATGCTGAAAGAATGAGTAAAACTAAAATTAAACCCAGTTTCTTCAAAGGATGAATGGGGGAAAAGCTTTTTTTCTAAAGTTTCAGGGTAGTGATGTAAGAATCTTAGACTTATTACACTATTTGATACAACATTTTGAAATGGAGTTAAAGAAACCTCACCTAATAACTCTTAGAAGGGTAGTAACCTAGAATGAACATTTAATGGGCTATTGTGTTGTTCTCACAAGAACACAGTTTCAACAGGATAACTTCTATATGCCAAATGCCTTTTTGCATTTATTGCTTGTAATACACTTTTCAAACCAAACCAAAGGCACTTCTGTTATAGGCCTACTTTTTCTAAAAGTAGTTCCATTTGGATTAAAATGAGAGCACGTTCATACAAGAAAACCCCCATGTGCTCATGTTGTGCTGCTGAAATGAAGCTCGTTTTCTGATCCTGGAAAACTGCAATCTAGTTTTATTCTCTGCAGTAACATCAAATCTCTTTCATGTGTCCTTCTTAGCCTAGAACAAGGCCAGGAAGCTTTCGTGAAATCAGCTCACTTTGCCCTGTTATTGTTCACTCAGTGCTAATGTGAGTACAGCCATTAGCTCAAACTCTATGATTTATGCTCCCAATATACTGTGCGACAAAGTACTTTTGGGGAACCTTACTGGTTCTGAAGCTTATGCAAATCCTGTGGGCTAACAGAGCTTTAAAAATCATCTATGTGTATGTGCCTAAGAGCGAGTATGTAAAAAATATTACTGAAAGTCACATATATTATTCAAGAAGTATTTAAGCTTTTTGTTCAGAAGCCAGTAATAAGGCTCTTACCTTTCTTAGTTGAAAAAGCTTCTCATGTTCCGGGACTTTCAAGTTCTGGCATATGAGTGAGATTCAACCACTCGAGCATTTTGACAGAGCTCATACGCATATAAATTCTCTACATTACAAAGCAATAGTGAACAATTAAATCTGATTTTTTCTATTATTGTCCAAGTGATATGATAAAGTCTGATAACTTTTAGATATCCAAGGTGATAACATCTTTCATGCTGCAGGATATCCATTTCCTTGACCTTGTATACACCTCTAGTTGCAATGCATTGGTGTGTACTCTTATAGGGCTTGTTTGAGGAAAAAATACCTGTCTGGTTTCCATTTTGGCCCTGACATTACTCTATTTTGCCTCAATTTCTGAAGTGGGAGCAGCTTTCTGGATGAAGTCTCTTTCATCTCATTACATTGTTTCTATATGCCAGAAATTAAAACTTCTGTAGGTAATGTACTCTTACATCTTGGGGCTTATCCATAGAAATAAATACTTTTATTACACTGAAGGGACTCTTTGTACTTGTCAAGATGGTGCCAAAGGCTCATTAGTCAAGAACTTTAAAGAGAGGACTGGAGAGTAATTTCCAATATTGATGTCTTCTTTTCATTTTCCAATGTCTACAGAATTTCTATTTTTTAACACATTTGGAGTTCTCCAAGTTTTTTTTTTTTTTTTCTATGAAAGCTCAGGTAGAAATGAAATGAGCTATAAGATAGGCTCCAATAAAGCTTTGTCTATCCAGTACCAGATTTTCCCCATTTGTAATACTGATTAAGGCTGGTTTTGCACATTCTTTGATTTTCCACTCTCATCGGATTACCAGCCTCTTTAGTTTTATATACTGCACCTATGTAGCATCATTAACCCTCCTGACATATTGGGCAGTAAGTTGTGAAAGATATATAACAAAGGGTAAGTGAGAAAATAAGAGTTTGACATTTCAGAATTTTGTCTGCATATACTAAAAACATAATTCTTTGTACTGTGGAAAAAGCCTGTTTAAGTTTCAATTAATACTTACTACATTGCATCTAATTTTTTAAAATTTAATTTTCCTTGGTCAGTAATCTTGCTATTTATTATTGTAAAGTTTGAAGTTAAGAGGCATTGATCTACAAAATTTTAGGTTAAATATCATCATTAAACAGGAACAAAAAGGATACAAATGTTATTAAATAAGATCACTGATTCAACATGCATTTGTTTCAAGGCTTAAATATAATATGTGTTTAAATGTCATACCGCCAGCTCTTCATTAGCTTTTAAATGGATTTTTCAGAATGGGTGCTAAGATTCAGGAGGAAATATTGTATCTCAGCATCCAATGATTCATTTTTACGTGTTAGTTCAAACACATTATGGCATAATATCAGATGCCATACCAAACTTCTAACATCAAAGTTACCTAATAACCAGAAAGGAGTGAAGAGTATGTTATGACCTGCCCCTGAGGATGAGATTAACTCAGGTTCTTGTTAATAGATCCATTGGGACAGGTCAGAGTGAAATGAACTTGAATGATTGGTGTTTTGGTTATTATTATATATATAGTAATATAGCAATATAAAGGCATAAAGAATAAAACTGAAGAAAATGTATAAGGAGAAGAAAGAACAACAAAAGATAAGAGTAGAAAGATATCACCATCTGTGGATCTCGTAGCAGGACTTGCTTCTTGCAATTCAAATGGTCAAGGTGGTGGTTATAGTCTTGATCTCTTGGGAGTGTGGAAAAGCTTGGAAAACACAGAGTTCAATGGATTAATATACATTTAATTTTACATGGAAACACCCAGGAACTTCCCTGGGTGAAGTTTTACACTGTCTGTTGCAACACTGTGGATCATACACAATCCTCCTGTGGAAGGCCCCAAAAGTCAGTGTGTGAAGGCTTCAGGGGTCTTTGATGTTTTGTGACACATTTTAATGACGTGATATCTGCTTCTCGCATCAGAATAGTTGAATCAGTTATGCCCCCTCAGAAAGGAATAACACACCCAGTCCTGTGTGTGGATATCTCAGTATCTGCCCAGAGGAGAGTTTTACAACTGAGCCAGCTGTGTAAGGGAGAGCTGCCATGATAAAAATCACTCTCCTTTCAAGACCCACCTATCTGGTTCAAAACCCAGGTGGTGGGCGTTCACTCCCTCTGCAATATGCAGATCAGACATTTTGCCAACACATACCCAAAACCTCCCCTCCTCCCCTTTGGCCAGGAGGTTTAAGCCTGTCCCCAGCCAAGCTTGCTGCTATCTCTGCAAATGGCCAATTGTTTTGTGCCATTTACCATCAACATGTCAGTCCCCCACAGAATGTTAAAAAAACTTCCCTGTCTGGTCATCCAGGAGCCACTCTGGCAGTCACACCCACACTACCTGAGCTGGGACATGGAGTAAGATGTGTAAATCAGAGTTGAGAAATGTCAGTTTTTTCAAGAATTATAAAGTAGATAAAAGTTTGGCTGCAGGCAATCAGCACAGATATTACTCATGATGCAGTCTGTTTTAGTTAAAGTTTTCATTGACGGTCTTGTACAAAAATAGGAGTGTTTCTTTCACTGATGTTTTAAGGTATCATTATTATAGAGAAAGAGAGGTGTATGCAGTAAGAATAGAGTGCTTTGAAAGCTATAAAGTTGTCTCATAATAATTTTTTGTGGAAGGACATGTATTTAATGACTAATAGCAATGTTATTTCACTATAAATGTTAAGATCAGAAGTTAAAAATATAGAATTGTAATTATTTTAAAAATAAATAAACATATTTAATATAATAATATATAAAATTAGATATAACTTTTATCCTAAAAAGATACCTGTGTATAGCAGCTGATATTACATTAAGAGGACAAGTCTGCATTCCAAAATGGGAAAGAAAAACAAAGGGTGATTGACACAAGGAAGAAAAAAAGGCTATATACAAGTACACAGCAAGTCACAAATAAGCTTTAAATCATCATAACAGCGAGGGTTTAGAACAGCTTTCCAGTAGTGTTTGTGCAAGTAAGAGTTTATTAAGATTTAGATGGTCCTGATGCTGTTTATGGTAAAAAGTTTATGACTGATTGACTGTGATTAAATTCTTCCAGCCTATACTTTTTATCCTGCCTTTTGGAATCTGGAGTCTGCTGGCAAAAAATATGCTGTTAAAGAAGTAAAAGTTAAACTTTCAAAAGTCACCTTCTCAAAACCAGTTTGTTTTATTTCCACAGACACTATAAAATACTTATTTGGCAGGAAAGATCAGGGTAAATAAAAAGGGCTTTGCCAAATTAAAGTGCAACAGAGTTAACATTCAAAAGGGTATGGCCTATATACACATTCTGGATTGCAATTTCTGGGTAGGTAGCTAGGATGCTGGTGTCCAGCTAAAATGAGAGGAAGGCAGTTTCTGAATGGTGGGTTCAGAAATCCCAAGTGGTCTTAATTTGGACTATATTTTAGTTCTATGGGCTTTCCAAGGTTCCATTATCCCAGACTTTCAATGTAAACTTCTGAGGGAATTAAACCTTTGTATGCCAAATCCCCTTTTTATGCCTTTGCAATCCTTTACAGGTGTCAAATTTCAAATACCATTAAAAAGATCAGATGATTTTCCTGAACCACTGTGATATCACAATTCATATACAAGTGAATTTTATATTTATTAATTTCCTAATGCCAATTATAGATTTGAAAGGGGCCAACTCCTTTCTGGTTTGTGTGGTTTTATGCAAATGAGACACTTCTTTTATTTCAGTGGAGGAAACATATGACATATCTAATATACTAGTTTGCTTTCTGTGCTCAGAGTAGGAGTGCCGTTTAGGAAGACAAAAAATAGAGTTTATGTATATTTTTGATTCTGTGAAGCTCTTGCAAGTTAATACTACTCTTCAGAAAGGCTAAATGAAGGTCACATAGCTGTGCCACATGAAACTGGGCTGTGTGTTACACCCAGGTTTGACCAGAAAATCTAAGGATAACATAACCTTTATTTTTGGTGATTGTAGGCAAGATTCATTCCATCTACCTTTAGCCAAATAAATTCAAAGATCAATTACGTGGACTGTGATGTCCCATCCTTAAGCAGAAGGAAGCACCTAGGATTCATAAAAGCTCATGGCTGAAAGGAAGGACAAAAGTCACAGGGTCCAAAAACAATAAAAAAGTTTTTTTAGTAAATTGGACACTTGGCATGGAAATTGCTATCTTTGTCCCTGCCACATATATAAACACACAGCAGTGGGTTCTGAGTAAAAGTGTAGGGTGAAAGGGAAGACAGAAAGGAAATTATGAACTAAATAAGGAGAGAGAAAAACAGAAATAAGATGAGAAGAAGAGAGAGAAAAAGAGATCACCAGTCCTGGTTCCAGTGTTGATTCAGCTGAGGGCATGTCAGTCCTGACTTCAGTGTCAATCCAGCTGATTGGATGTCAATCCTGATTTCAGCGTGGATCCAGCTGCATCCCACTGATGGGATGTGCAGGGTCCTGGGGCCACCACCCAGACTTGGTGGGGTATTTTCATGAGTAGGTTTCTCTGCCTTGAAGATAGGTTTTCTTGCTTTCTATGCAAACTTGTTATCATGTGAAGTCCATTCTTTAAGACCATTGTAGGAAATTACTAAGAAGGTTTTGGGATTCTTGGATGGTCTTGATATCTCCCTACAATTTGTTCCCCCTTCTTGGCCTCATTCCTACACTTCTACTGCCTTTTTTTTGTTGTCTCTATGGACTAGAACAAGGATGTTTGTCCCGGAACAGTGCTGCCCTATCTCTGCATGACTCCCCTTCTCCAGCCATACCTTGTTCTTTCTCCCACCATGTTAATATTAACAGTCTTTTCTTATTGCTAACAATTCTTGTCTGTTATTAACAAGAGTCTTTGGTTGACTCCACCATCATCTGGCTATGGGTGATTGAGACGTACAAATTAGCCTCTCATCTTCTGGGATTCTAAACAGAGTGAGAAGGGCATCCTCCTGAAAGTAATTAATCCTGGCAAAAGATGGTTTTCCAACCAAGGTGGAATGAATCACACCCAGAACTTCTGTTATCCCATCATTGATTTGAAAAGAAGTCTAAGTTACTAGTTTTGACCAAAAACTTCCCTGCTTTGGAGTTGGGGGAAGGGTGTTAGAGGTGAGATTACACAACATATAATAAAAAAGACTTTGTTGCTGTTATGAAGAAACGGAAATTCAGCAAACTGAAAACAGCTGCATTACTACCTCTGATAATTTGAAAAAGAACTATTTATGAAAGATATTTAATGAAATAAACCAAGAAACCAGCTTTCAGTTTATTCTGAATACTTTTTCCCCCTTCTTTCTCTCTACAGGTCTGCTTTTTTAAAAGGCTTTTCAAAAAAATGAAATAAAATATCTTACTTTATCTATGCTCATTTATATGATGTTTAGGAAAGCACAGACCAATAATTTATCTGAATATAAAAGTGGATGACAAAGAGAGGATGATAAGTGAAGAATTAGATCAACAGATTGAAAAGTGTTTGGATGCCATCTCATTTAGTTCAAAGACCTAATTGAATACAAAAAAAATCTCGACAAAAGAATATTTATGAAGTTGATCAATAGAGTTTATTTAAAATCAAGGATTAATTATTTGAACTGGATTAGAAAGACTCCTTTGAAAATAGATAACATTCACCTCTCAAAATTGGATTTATTTGTAGGTGATGCCTAATTAAAAGTAAATAATGTCTCTTTGCATTTCAGGCCAAAAAGCCCCTCACTCCTCTAATACATATTGAAAGCCAAAGTACTCCTGACAACAGCACAGAGTTAAACCACTGTGTGATAGTGCTGCAATATGTCCTGTCCTGTAGAGAGCTGAGTTCATGATCAAACAGGAATTTTGCTTTGTAGACTGGTGGAGGCTGGGAGGCTGTTGAGATGTAATGAAAAGATTTGCCTCTGGGAGGTTTCTGTTCATGTGCAGATGTCTATCACCCACTGTGAGATAATTCAGAGTGATATGAAGCAGTAAATCCACATCATAGAGACTTTCTGCTACTTGTTGGGCACTGGTGGCAGAACATTGTAAAAGAGGTATCACTTCACTGTGTAATGGGATGCAAAAATGTCTTGTAAGAAGGGGCATAGTTGCATATAACTGTAATCTAAAGAAAAAATAACACAAGAAAAGCAACAACCAGACATGGAGAAAAAAATCCTCATTTAGTAGGTACTCTAATACACATTTCTCACACTACTAATATGAGTAAATCATCTATATTTTGCAACATGGCAATCTGTAAATAATGTTTCCATACAAAAAATGCTGAAATTTTTTCAAAGGAAAGAAAAAGCTGCAAGTCTTGTACTGTGGTATAGCAAGCTATTCACAGTATCTATTCAATATTATTCCTTAAGGATGATAACCAGGTTCGAACAACTAAATTTTGATCCAATCAAATTGCCAAACTCTGCATCACATCCCAAAAATGCTGGTAGTGTAAGTTACATATGTGTTATGAGGATTTTCACTATAGGTAGGATTAACAGAGCACTAATATACCATTAAAGAGCTGGTCTAACATACTTTTCAATACCTTTGAGCCTGGTGAAATTACTTACTGTGAAATCCTATTGACTGTATTCAGTCAAAGGAGACAGACTTAGAGGTGTTTATTAACTAACATTACTAAAGTTACATTCCTGACCAAAACAGGCTAGTAGCCTTTGTAAAGGTTTTATGGGAATTATAAATTATACAGGCCTTGTAACAGAAGAAAGATGCATAGATAAGTGACTTCCCATTTTCCTGTCTAGCACTTTTCCTCTCCTTAAGCATGGAACTGCTCCTACCATCCCTGAATAGACAATGAGTAGCAAGTAGCAGGGATGAATGTCAATGTCCCAACACCTGGTTGACACACAGGAAAACAGATATACAACCAATTTTATTTCCTTGTTCTAGGATGCTTTATTTATCTGTTTCAGACAAGTAAAATGTTGATTGGGGTATCTAGCTTACTTTTCCCGTTGTGTTGTCCCCTTTTTCCCCATTCTCTTCTCAACTCTTCACTTCCAGCACAGCAGAATCAACCCCATCCTTTCCAAGGCAGATGTTCCAAATACTGTGTCCAAATGGGCTACAAAGACATAACCCTTTGTTTTGACTTTGCCTACTATTTTCAATTCATTCTCTAAAATGATTTAGCTTTAAAAAGAACAACTGGCCTACTCATCAAATGGTTGCTCTGCATGGTTTCAGTTAGCACCTCAACTATATCTCAAGAAAGAGCCATCCCAGAAATTCCATGCTTTTGCACTTTCTGTTCATAAGCATTTTGGCAGCCATCTTACTCTTTTTTCTTTTCTTTCCGCATCTCAGTTGTACACAAGTCATTCTTTAGCAGTCAGACCAGTCTGGGAATGGTGTCTGGGATGGGAAGGAAAGTCAAAGCAAATTATGGTTCAAGAAAAAGAACTTTTTCATCTGGTGAACACTACCCCAATGATGTATTTTTCAGATTTTTGAAATGCTATAAAATTACTTCAGAGTTTTTGCCTTCACCAACCCCACGTCTGTATGGCAAGTGGTATGATAACATCTTTCTAAAACATTTTTCTGAGAAATTATTTAAGGAATGAATAGAATTATTGCTAACCCCAGTTATCTGCCTGATTTTCTGGCTGTGTCCCACCCATTACTACTAATGATAACACCTTCTGCCAAAAGGGTGAAAAATATTCAGTCTTAGTAGGTTTCTTTTCATCTACTTACAGAGTTCACTCTGTAATGGAAAATTTAGGTATCTCTATGCAGAGTTTAAGTGTTTCTGCAGACCTTTCCCAACTTTTACATTATGCCCTCTTTTTTAAAGCAGCTGAACAGGAAGGTGATATAGGAGGCTCCAATTTAGCTCTTTAAATAGAAATTAAATTTTATAACACCCGAGTTACCTGAGGTTACTGTGTACAACAGCCAAGAAGGATCTTGGACTTTGGATGATTTTTCCTTAAAAAGTCCCTGTCTATTATAGTATAAAATGTTTAGAATTGATGGAAAGAGCATATTTTTGTATCTCTTCTATGTATTTCCCTGCTCATTTCCATAACACTCACAAGAAATACATACTGAGATCCACATTATTTGGTAGGGAAATTTCATTTCTCCTGTGTTTCTTAGAAGAACTGAACACCCTTTCTAGATTTAATTTCATACCTATGGTTTAAATGTTATATTTTCTATCACAAGTATTGCTATGGACATGAATCTGCAAAAATCATTTAGAAACTTGGATTTTGGCAAGCATTCACTTAGGTTTCAGGAGACCAGGCTTCAGTTTCCAGTTTTGTTGCATGTCATCTCTTTCTGTGCTCTAATTCCACATTTGTGAAATGATGATGGTCACTCTGAACCACAGCTGTAGAGGAGGCTGAGACAACAGAAGGTAAATATGTTTATTAAGATTAACATATCTTGTTATATTTGATTAGATATAGCTTTAGCCTAGATAAGACACTACTTCAAGCTTAAGATGTATCCCTTCATAAGGTGGGGGGCGGTGCTCAGCTTTTTCTGTGATTCAAAGACCCCACTGGGCACAAAGAATGGTTGGATGTGCACTGTGAACCAATAAAAACAAAGCCAAAACCCCTGAAGCCTCTGCCACAAATGAGTATTTTCCACTGCTTAAAGAATCATCAAAGCTTTTGTCAAAAAACAGGTTTGGGTATGAAGTTAGTTTGAATATGTGACTAACAAAGTTATCCTTCTCTGCCAGCGTGTTCTCAATCAGTTCATCCCCTGGTCTGAGCTGATATTGGGCATGGCCCTGACCCAAGTGCAGCAGCTTTGCATGGTGTCATTTGCAAATTTTCTAAGGATGCTTTGAATTTTACTAAAAATGCCATTGATGAAGAATTTATATAATATTCATTCCAATATGGACCCTTGAAGGATACCCCTTATTACTGGTTTCCATTTGAACATTGAGAAATTGACTGAAACTCTTTTAATGTGGCTATTCTAACCAATTCCTTATCCATCTAACAGTCCATCCATCTAATCAATATCTTCCCTACTTAGAGGTAAAAATATTGTGGGAATCCATATCAAAGGTCTTACAGAAGATTAGGTAGATGATAACCAAACCTCTTCACTTATTCACTGATGAAGTCACTCCATCTTGAATGGCCACTGTTAGATAAGTCAGGTGGAATTTGACCTTGGTGAAGCTGTGTTGGTTTTCTCTACTCCCTTGTCCCTGTGTTCTGTGTGCTTCATCATAACTTCCAGGATAATCTGTTCCATAATCTTGCCAGGCACAGAGATGAAGCTGGTAGTTCCCACAGTATTTCTTATTATCTTTTTTGAAAGTGGTTGTAATATTCTCTTTTCTCCCAGTAACCAGGGACTTCACCTGACTGCCATGACTTTTCAAATGTGATAAAGTAGCTTAATGACTACATCTGTCAATTTTCCTGAGATCCTGGGATTCATCTTGTCAAGTCCCATGGACTTGTGCATGTTCATGTTTCTCAGATTATCTTGAACTGCTCTTCTTCTATTATGAGAGGTTTAGAGACATGGGAGAGTGATTGCCAGTAAAATCTTAGGCAAAAATATTGAATACTCATGTTGTATAACTGATAGAACAGATTTCACTGAATCCTGTGTCACATAAAGCAGTAGAAATCTGAAATTAGAAGCAAGTTGATGTCTTAGTGCATGAAGTAGACAACAATAATGAAAGAAAACTAACTAGAGTGTTTGTTGAGTGTATATTTCAAGTATATTTCAAAGTATACGACACAAGTGGTATAATATTTCTGAAGTGCAGAAAAAAGAATTTCCTCATCCCCTGAATGAGAGGTCCATTTCTTGAAATTTTAAATGTTTGACAAATCATTTTTTCAAAATAATCCTCTTGATTTCAACATTAACAAAATAAAATTATGATTATCACATGTTAATAAAAGTCTCAGTTAAATCCAGCTCTTTCTAGTTTTTATATAGTAAAGCTGCAACCATCCTGTAGTCAGAGATCTGGGTTTTCATATAGGGACACTCAGCTTTCTGAGAGTTAATTGATTTCTCCTATGCTCTAGTTTAACTCCAGGTGACAACCAAGCCCCATGCAGCTGCTCACTCACTCTGCCACCAGTGGAATGGGAGAGAGAATCAGAAGAGTAAAAGTGAGAAAACTTGGGGGTTGAGATAAAGATCCTTTTTAATGGTGAAAGCAAAAGGTGAACACGTAAGCAAAGTAAAACAAGGAATTCATTCCCCACTTGCCACCAGCAGGAAAGTTTTCTGCCATCCCTAGGAACTCAGGGGTCCATTATGCATAACAAAGTGACATGCCATCCATCACTCTAAACGTCTTCCTCACTCTTGCCCTATCTTTTATTTGCTGAAGATAACACCATATGATATGGAACATTCCTTAGGTCAGCTGGAGCGTTCTCTGTTCCCTCCCAACTCTTTGTGTGCCCACTGCTTAGTCTCTGCTGGGGTGGTGTCAGAGGCAGAAAAGGCTTTAAGTCTCTGTAAGCACTGCTCAGCTGTAACAAAAAAAAAATCTCCGTGTTACCAACTCTGTTTCCAGAACATGCCCAAAACATGGCTCCATATCAGCTACTATGAAGAAAATTTATGTCTACCCTGACCAAAACCAGCACATCTTGAAAGTCTGTGTTTGCTGGATTTAAAATGCAAATAGGACCCAGGAAATAACCAAACTTCAGTTAAAATAACACTCTGTAAACCACAAAAAAAAGCACCTAATAGCTTTGAGACATCTAAGCATCTTTACTTCTCTCAGCAGACGGCTGATTTGGGAAAATATGTATGTCTATTCAAGCTCGTCACTGGTCACCACAGCATTGCTTCTCATGACCAGAGATTGTATATATCCTCAGCTATTTATCATTCTCATGTAGGTACACAAAAGACTGCAAATGGTCCTGAAATAAATAAATAAATCTTTCTTCTTTGCCCTGGCATATTCTGCAGTGCAATTATATAGCACTTCAACCAAATATGGGAAATGTAAGCAGCCTATGTCCTTGGCACTTTGTAAATCAGGAGAAGAAAAAAAAAAGGCCAAAACAAAGCAATAATATAACGTTTCCTCATTTGGATAGAAAAGACAAAAGGGAGGTAATAATCTGTCTAAGGGAGAGGCTTGGATTGCTTTTTATTTTGAGGCAATAATTGTCCTACAACTACACATGTAGCTTGGAAGATTTGAATGCCTAGTATCTCTTCTTTGTGAGTTTCTGACCCACTGAAGATAAGCAGACTTTTATTCAAGATCCAAAGCTGTGTTTTGATGAAATCTTAAAAATGCTTCCACTTTGGGGTTTTCTCTCACCATCTTTGTCTGAATTTTCTGGCAAATTTGTGTAAGAGAGTTTCTGGACTTGAACAAGATACATCAGCATTATTTGGCAGAGGGTTAGCTCCCTACCCTTAACATAAAGAAGACATTGTGACCAGGTATAGAGGACAGGCATCTGGTCTACTGGCACCAGCTCTGCTAATGGATGTCTGGGGAACAATGTGCTAGAACCAGGTTCCATGTACACTCTCAGTGTATTTTACCTGAAGTTTTCAGACTCAAGCCTTCAGCCTTGTTATCTTCTCTATTATAAAAGTATTGCTACTGAAGTCAATGAAACTAGAAAAAAAAATCTTGAAATAATGAAATTAGGTATCGAACTGTACTGGGAGAAAAGTGTTGTCAAGGAAGTTATTTGAAAAATAAATCTCATTATAATTGTACCTTTGAATATCAGGACAGTGGTTCATCATGATCAGTTTAGTAGTGCAAATGCATATAGGACACTCATGATAAAAGAAATGGAATTGAAAGAGAGAGAAAGACTGATTGCTTGACAACTACAAGTTCTTCATGACCTTGAAAATGGAAGATCACAAAGAATTCAAATACATGATGCATCACAGAAAAGATTTAAAATACTCTTAAAAGAAACAGCTGTAGCAAGATGAGAAGAAAACAGATAATTGACACCAGATGTCCCTCTCAGACAGTGATGAAAGAGTAATTACAGAGGGAGAGATAGCATCCTGCAGAGAGCAGATGAGCTTTACCAGCAGCTCTACAAGAATGCATAGAGACAAACATGACAAGTTTCACCACTTCCTATGACATAAAGAGACATGAAGAAAAAATCTTATCTTATGCCCTCAAAAAGAAGATAGAGA
This sequence comes from Agelaius tricolor, assembly GCF_023055355.1. Classification (NCBI taxonomy): domain Eukaryota; kingdom Metazoa; phylum Chordata; class Aves; order Passeriformes; family Icteridae; genus Agelaius; species Agelaius tricolor. Next base: position 27,205,372 of record NW_027269262.1, read on the forward strand.
AAGTTGTGAAACCTTTAAGAGCAAAAATACCTGGAACAGATGGCATCACTAGTAATATCATAAAAGTTGGAGGGAAACCAGTAACCCAGCCAGAAAAGCTAATCAACTTGAACTATAGTGAATGAAGTGTCAAAGGACTGGAATTATACTATAATCACTCTTCTGCATTGTAAAAATGCCAAAGGTGCTAAGAGACATGCAGCCTTCTTATAGGCTTCCAGCCATTTCTTATATTGTTGAGCACATTAGCTGAACAATTGACTTTTGTAACAGCTACAGTTCAACTACCCTAAAATAGATAAAAATACTTAATAAAGCATCTTTCATATTCATCTAGTAAACTACTAAATACACATCATTTCATGAGATAAAGACTCTCTGTCAGACTGTCTACATGCCTAAATAATGATGTAGCAATGTATGAAAAATAAATTCCTCCAAATCAAACTCTAACAAAATGACTCAGTGCTCTACACACACTCCCTAGGGAGAGGATGAGAGGGATCATGAACTATATGTGACAGATGTTATCAGAGTGCTTAAAACTCTACTGGAAAGCAATTGCATTATAGTGATGAGGGTGATTTGAGAATCTACAGAGAGGAGAAAATTATGAGCAAAAACTAACCTCTGAATATGTCTACATATCCCTTCTGCATAAATTTTAATATTGATAAGAATGTTTTCAATATAGAACAGACAAACATTTTGCAAAACTTAAACCTAGTATTTTTTAAAGGATTTTTAAAGTTATTTTAGACAAAGTGTTAAGAACCAATCTGATTATATTTGTTCAGTACCTGAGCTTACATAAAGATGCTCAATTGATAGACACTTAACATCAAGCATCTTTAATAAACTCATCTGTATTTCATAGGTACTGAATAATACTGCTACCCTATTATGTGTCTGTATCTTGTATTACTTTTTGGATACTGAAGAAAACAGCTTTTAAATGACCTTTTACTTTATGATTTTTTTTCCCTAATTTGATTTTAATTTGCTAATGCTTTGTTAGTCCAAAACCCCAACAAATTCTTATGCTGTTCTAAAAACCAGAATTAGTTTTGAATAATATGTTCATAACAAATATACTCTTCTATTTCCTTGGAACTTTTTAGCTAATTCTTTTCTAATCAGCTAATGTAGGTTGAAACACAGAAAGGTGAAAGCATGCTAGAACTTTTTTGTTACACTGTCAAAATGCTTCCTGAGGAGGTCTAATTAAATAGCTCAATGTTAAAACTGTATTTCTAAGATACTCTGGGAAGAATATTGATGGGACAGTGAGTGAAGAATTTAAATGTGACTTCAGGTTAATTTCATCATAGATTAGAAATACAGGATATTTTCCCTCATGGGAGAGTGGAAACATTATAAAATTACACAGAGAAATGATTTGGTCATCACCTGGAGTGCATTTATGCTTTAGTATTAAAATGTTGTGTTCAGAAATTAATCTTAATTGGATGGAGAGTACCTTATCAGTACAGATAGTATCTTTGTTGATAGATCAAGGCATAATTGCCTCTAATGAGCTTTGGGTTAGAGCCATGGTGAAGTACGTTTGTTCTTATTATCTCTTTTTTTTAAAAAGCACTGGTAAAATAATTTGGATGTTAGTCTAACAATTATGCTTTCTTGAACACTTGAATTGATATGTGCAAAAAGATGTTTCTGCACTCAAGAAAAGCTCAATACTGTTGGTGTATTTATGGTTTCCAGCAGTGGAAATTTCAGACGGAAAATTAAAAGCCTGCAAAATACGTTTCCAGTGAAGGCATGAATGTTCCACATAGGGAGCTTATGGTCTTGAATAACACCATTAAGGGTACTCCATGAAGACAACTGGCAGTCCAAACAAAGAACATTACCAAGCACATGTGAAATGATAATTATGCAACTGTCATTAGACAAATCAGTAGATGGTAGAAGAAATCTCTAATTGACAGATGGAAACATTATTTTTCTTTTCCTTTCTCCATTTTCATTTTCTTCCCTCTCTCTGCCTAGATGAGACCTTTTTTTACTCTGGAATTTCCTGGGAAAGTAGGGCATTAAAAATAAAGATGAATCACTTTCTCTTGACTTGAGTTTTGCAATACTTTGCAAATTTGTCCAAAACAGTAAATAATGAACAACATTGTCCTCTGATGGACTCTCTTTTCCTCGGTTGAAAGTAAATATACATGTAATCATTCTATGTCTGGTTGTCTGCAGAGAAAGACAAAAGTAATTGTAGAAATAGAACCAAACAGCATTTTCTGGAGAGATTTACATGATTTTATGAAAGGGACTAATGTCTTTCTGAAGTAAAAATTTCTGCTGAGATGACTCCCTAGCTAGTAATATTTATTTCCTTTTAACTTATTCCTCTTGAAATCAATAATGTTTCCAATTGAACTATTTACATTTAAGCATAGGTTTAGGTGTTTTGCCAGATCAGGACCTTATAATATTATCAATTCTCTCTCAGCATCCACATTAGATGGGAGAAAATATAGGACGTGACTGAATAATCTCTAGAAAATCATAAAAACATAAAGCAAACCTTTTCAACGTTTGCTGTTCCCAAAAGGATTGAAATATCAAAGCAGTTTTTGAAATTCTCATTTTTATATTTTTGATCCAACAAAATTGTAAATTATTAGTTTGCAAAGAATCCAAAGGAAAAGAAAGAAATTCAAAATGTCTGCGGGTTTTTTATAATAAGTGGTCAATTTTCCAAACCTAGTAATTTTCATATAAGCTCCAACAGGTTTAGAAAATTTTTCTATACTAAAAATAAAACTCAAACTGTTAATTATCACAACCGAATCCCAGTGTTTCAACTTGAGTTTCCTCCATTACAAAAATCAGTTTCAAAGTCTGTCGGTATAAACTTTTTGGAATTCTCCTCTGCTCTATTACACACCCATAAACCAGGAGCATAAACCTGAGAAATGTATTAATTTTATTTTCTAATGTTTTCATGCTTTTGAATAGCTTTTAAATTTTCATGCTTTTAAAGAGAGACTCAAATGATGCTCAGAAGAAATAGTAAGCATTTAAGTAAATAATATGTAGATAAAAATTATACCAGTGGAAATATTTTCTTTTCATTCAGAGGATACACATATTGTATAGAGCCATGGAGTCATAAAATAGTTTGATTTGGAAGGGACACTGTGACAATCATCCAGTCCAACCCTCTGGCAATGAACTGGGACATCTTCAAATAGATGAGGCTGCTCAGAGTCCCATTCAACTTGACCTTGAATATTTCCAGGACTGGGACATCCACCACCTCTCTGAGCAACCTGTTCCAGTATTTCACCATCTTCATAATAAAAACAGTCTTTCTTATATCTAATTTATTTAGATGCCCACTCAGATTAAAACGATTCCCCCTAGTCCTATCACAACAGGACCTGCTAAAAAGTTTGTCTTCATCTTTTTTGTAGGCCCCTATCAAGTACTGAAAATTCTCAGTAAGAGCTTCTCTCTCCTCTCCTCTCCTCTCCTCTCCTCTCCTCTCCTCTCCTCTCCTCTCCTCTCCTCTCCTCTCCTCTCCTCTCCTCTCTTTTCTCTTTTCTCTTTTCTCTTGGTCTTTTCTCATAGTAGAAGTACTTCCTTCCTCTAATCATCTTGGTGGCCTCCTGGGGACTCTTTCCAACAAATTGATGTTCTTCCTATGCTGGAGATGCCAGAGCTGGATGCAACACTCCAAGTATCACCAGAGCCAAGTAGAGAGACAAAATCTTATCTCTCATTCTGCTGGCCACGCTGCTTTGGATGCAGCCCAGGACGCAATTGACTTTCTGGGTTGCACGTGCACATTGTGGGGTCATGTACAACCTCTCATCCACTGCTGGGGTGAGAGGTTGCACATGAACCAACAACGTGCACTTGTTGGTTCTTTACTGATAATGGGGGTTGTCCTGATGCAGGTGCAGCACCTTGCATCATGGCCCCACTTATTAACCTTGTTCTGTCCACATCATCCTGTCCTTCAGGAGTGTGTCAACTGCCCTTCTCCACTTGGTGTCATCTTCAACCTTGCTGAGTATGCCCTCAATCACTTTTCCATGTCTCTGATGAAGACGTTACAGAGCACTGTTCCCAATACATACCCTTGAGGGTTGGCACATGCCAGCAGTGTCCATCGAGACACTGAGCCATTGTCCAATACTTTCTGCTTGTGACTGTCCAATCAATATGCAACCAAATAGGGTGAGGCACCAGGATTACCTCTGAAGATGGCCTTGTCCTTTCCAGGATTACTAATCCTGATTCAGTAAATGAAGTCAACAATCCTAAGGAAGATCATGGAAAATTTTTCATTGATTTCTATATGTTCTTCACACAATTCAGTTCTTCACACCACTCAGAAAACCTGATTTGAAGTCTGAATGTGAGAACAGTAAGCGTCAAAGAAATTTTGATCAAATCCCTTTCTAAGCTTTTTTCCCAATTGAGAAATACTTTTTAATATCCAACACATGTCGCAGTGCAAAAACAAGGCCAAAACTGTCTCAGAATAGATAATGAAATGCATCTCTTGTTTGTATCATACATTTTTGGAAAAGATATGAGCCTCACAGAGAAGAAATGAATTGTGTGAGAAAGATAACATATTCATTTCCCTATGCTAGTAAGCTGTGGAAATATTTAAAACAGGACCATTATCAAGAGGCTCCCTTTAAATTTTCATTTTATTTTTGTCAAATTTTATAGATATATCCTTCTAAAATTTTAGATTTTAGTTATAATACTTTTTCATAGGAATTCCTCACAAATTCACTGTATAGCTGAATTTTTCTATCTGTCTTCTTTGGGTAGACACAAGAGAACAAATACAAATTTATATGGTGAATATGGAAGAGAAAATATAATTTTGATTGTTTCCTCTATGTAGCATTATGGAAATAATAGTTATATATTATTTTCCACATCTTCCTTCCTGACTAAAAAAAGCACATGTGTGTATACAGGCAGGGATATTAGTAATAGAGAACAGAAACTTAGTTTTCCTTTTTCAATGTCTACATATCTTTTAGACATTCATATATTGATACATAACTAAGTTTTAGTTACTTTTAAACTTACTGTTTCTTATTCACTCTTAAGTTTTGTGGAAAAGTAATGTGAATGTTTATTTATTGCAATTTAAAAATACGCACAGCATGCAATTGTTTCAGATTGCAATAATTCCTTTTGAATGCTTCTTTTATATTGCTGGCTAATATCTAGAAGCCGTATCCATTTTTAGAATCAGAATTCATCCAATGGATTATGAAGATGAATTTAGCATCTTCATCTCCATGAAATGGAGAGGTGACACTATTTTTGATATAAAAAAAAATAAGGATGACTCAATTTTTAAAATAGTCATTACAGGCTATTCTTTAATAAAAAAATATTGGTAAATTATTTTAGGCATAAAAAGGGAATATATTACTTTTTAAAATGATAATTGCTGCTTCATATTTTTCTAGATATATAAATATACCTGTAGCAAAGTAAATATATTTTCTAAGATGTCCCTGAAGATTAGATCAAATTAGGATCTGTGTTTCAGGTAACATAACTGATCTCTGTATTACAGCAGCATGCTGATATAAATCCTATTTTTTTATTCATGTTCATAAACTAATGAAGTAGGAGTAGAATTACTGGACGACTTACCTAAATATTTGCCTGACTCAATCTGTGGCTGTTTGGATAAGTAGAGTTATTGATCTTTTTTTTTGTCATTTCAGCCTCAGAGAACTGCTCAAGACAACATCAGATCTCAGATTGTCAGGACAGAATCTAGAGCTGACAAAGTGATCTATCACCTGCCCTCCTTTACCTACTCAAATTTTCAAATAAATTAAGAACAATATTAAGAAATTGTTGAAATTTTGGTTTGCATTATTTCAGTTAGCTTCTTAGATGGTTAGCTAGAATTTTAGTGTGATTTAATTATTAGTTAATTGCCACACCTTTTTTACATACCTAAGTATAAAATGGCAGTAAATGCCTTCATGAACATATAGGTGTCTTGTCAGTGAATCAACTCAATATTTCATTTCTCCATTATAAAATTACATACCAAATGATTTTATATCTTCCCTTTCATGAGTTTATTTTGGAGTCAAATCAGTTTCCTATACAGCAAGAATGCTTTATTTTAAGTTTATATATAGTTCCTTTGATAACTGAGGTGTAGAATGCCTACTAAACATAACACACGATGTGTGGTTTAGGTCATGGTCTTGTAAAAAATACTCTTTGAATCATTTTTGACAGTTTTATAAGCCTTCTTATATCAAAGCCATCAATGAAGCACGCCTCATTAATTGTGTGAACATCTATTGCCCTTCATGTACAAGTTTCAAAGTTAGAATTCAGGTCTTTCCTTCCTGCAGCGGTATGAAGGTACTTGTCTTTCTAACAAGTGTTGCTCCAAGAGAAAATGATTCATAGCTTTTTCACAGCTTTCTGAGAAGTTACTTACACGTCATTTAAAAAAATGCAATTGACTTAAGCAGTTAAAAAGGAAAATTGTGAAAAATATTGTCCATCATTCACTGGTTGAAAAAGAAAAGCTAAAGTGCATCCCAGAGTGTAGGCCTAACTTTGGAATGTCAGCCCAAACCTCATCTCCCTGTGGAGATAAAACAACATGGTTGTAGATCCCAAAGCTGAGAAGCCCTGTTAGATACCACAGTCAAGGCTGGGTAGACAGCAGGAGTAGAGTCATTCTGTGATTGAAGAATCCACCCTACTAAATATTTGAAAGACCATTATAGCTAGAAAATCAAAGAGCAATTTGTCTCAGTAGTGATTGCCAATTATACTCTTTCTTAAGAAATAACTAAGAATAGGTAAAAATATAGTCTTACATAATGCAGTGTAATCTAGTATAAATATAGATGGGATGAGAAATTTGGGAAGAAGATACTATCAGTTTAATCAGGCACTTTTAAAAATATTCAAAATAGATAAAATGATAGATTCATAATGATTAAAAAAATATATACAACAGCATAAACCCAGAGGAATATATGGTAAGCATCTATCACTTTCTAAATGCAACCAAAACCTTAAATTCCTTTAAATTAAAGCAAATTGCATAGAAAGAGCAAATAGTGACAGCAATAATTATAGAATTTCTATATTCATAGAATACTGGGACTTCATAAATATCAAATAGTTTCCTAAAACACATACAGTGTATGCTAGTTTTCAATAGCTATAAATTCAACAATTAAATCCACTTATCCTTTGTTTACCAATATTTGTCATTATAAACAAACAGAAAAGCTGCAAACATATATTAGAGTTGAAAAAATACTGAAAACCTACCATTTATATATAATAAAGGAGTTTTAATGAACTATCCTGCAGCCTTTGCTTCTTCAGATAGACATCTCAATTTTTTCCCTCATATATTTGAGAGAGGACATAACAAAATAATTTTTGCCTTTAGGGAAACTGTATGTACTAAATTCCACAATTGTTTCACATCTCAGGGTGGTTTAATTGAAACAAAGCTTCATATGAAAGCATAAGATAGTCATTTCTGTCTTCAGTAGAAGAAAAAAATTATTCAAGTTTGGTTCAAAACAGAAATACTGTTGGTATTTCTGAATAAATATAAGAAAATGTGTAACTTATTTAATGTTAGAGTTAATGAAATAAAACAGAATCCTAAAACTGTGGGAAACAAGACATAGGTTAACATGAGATGCAGGGCAAATGGTTGCCATTTCTGTAAGTTGCTTATTGGGTGTTTTTAAGTTGTATAATTTGTTTACTATAAAAAATGAAATATAAGGCTTGAAGGCCTTTCCTAACCTTTTAAAAAATGAGACAGGAGGCTGTGGCCATTAATAGCTATTTTATAACTAAATAATCAATAGGAATAAGTTTTACACTGAACTTTGACTGAATGGAAGATCTGTCTTCCTCCATGCTTCCAAAAATTTACCACCAAACTCAAACAGACATCCAGGTGACGTGCTTAGGAGGGACCCAAAGCCTGCCCTGCAATATGCTGTTCTGATCATTTGGAGATATTGACATTCCCTTTTGGAGATTGGACTCAAGTAAAAGATGTTGCCTAAAGATGTTACAGGTTTGAATAGTCAAAACTGGGAGGAATGGAATCAAGTGTTGAGACCTTTGATACAATTTTCTCTGCATGGAAGGGCCATTCTCTGTCTCTGGCTTCACTTTGGGAGGGGAAGTTTCTTAGAAACCAGTATAACTGGGGCTTGTCCTTTTTGCAGTAATGGACTCTAATTTATTTTTTAGAAAACCCTTGAGAAAGTGTCAGTCTTCATCTAGTAAGCAAATTATTAAATTATTTATTTATATTTTTGTTTGGTTGGTTTGTTTTTTGTTCTGGTTTTAGGATTTGTTTGTTTTGGTTTTGTTTTGGGGTGTTTTTTTGTTTTGTTTTTGTTGTCAACATCTATTTAATTAAATAACTTTTCCATTTTGTTTGTGCTTAAAGAAAATGGCCACTTGGCAGAAAACAAGCCTACTGACTCACCAGGGAAGTGCAGAAAGGATTTATGGTGTCTAAATCACACACTCTCAGTCAAAAGGTATGAATATGAATGCAGCTTGTAAAATATCAAGTGGAACTTGGGAAGTAAATGCATATTGAAGGCTAGTGGAGTCAAAGGCTAGCACTATTAAAACAGATGTTTTGAACTGATTTTTCTTTTTAAAATTTTAGTAGTGTAAATATTTTTTATACCTGGAAAGAATATGGTTGTAGCATCCTACTACTCAAAGGAAGGACTGACAGATGCAATAAAACACTGTAAGTCAAGAAATCTTTCTGTTAGCACTATGGAAGAATACTTTAGAAAATCAAAAGCAGCTGGTCATATCGCATTTTGTTTGACTTCTGGTAGCTTCACCTCTCTTACAGAGTGCTTTGTCAGTCTATGAAAAGAGGATTTCTATCTATGAAAAAAAGCATTCTTTTCCCCCCACAGAGAGCTGCAAGTCTATTCTGTTTTAATGGCAAAAAGTGAGATGAACAATTTTGCACTCAGAGTGTATGCTGGCTTGACATTGTCCAGGGTTTTGTTTCAGGCTAAAAAGCAGTATTCAAGCAAGGAATGCTTTTCATACAATGCCCCCATCTTTTACCATGATGACTCAAACTAGGAAAACAAGAAGATTGGTGTTGAGAATACAGAATGAATATTGCTCTTAACACTGATCTTTTTCTATCATATTCTTTTCCTGTTACTTCCGAGTTCCCAGCTATTGAGCAATGTCCAATTTCCACAGTTATCCTGGCTTACCCCAACATTTTAGCTTGTTTAGTGCATAGAATGAAAGTCTAGGGTTGTATTAAATTTGATGGAAGAAACAGGAGCTTTTGAGAGAAAATAGTTTTAGCTCCATCATGAGAAACAGGAAAAACAGAGATGTTCTTACTTTAAATCAGTGGCTCAATTTGTATATTTTCAATATACAAATTTTAAACACCTAATGGGTTTGGCTATCTAACGGAAAGGCAGATTAAGTTTATAAATCTAAAAAAGTCCTTGAATTTGGTCCTTCGGGTGCTTAATAAACTCTTGGCCCATTGAATTAGTAATAAAAAACCAGGGCAATGTTAGGTGAGAAAGGGCTATTCTACATTTAATTAGAAACGTGAGTTTTCTGAGGCTGGATTAGTACAAAAATAGGAGATAAAGTTATTGATCAGCTAGCATGTAAGTGCTCCCATGACCATGTAATGAACACATCAAAGCTTTAAGACTGGTCTCTTAAAGTCTTCAAGAGTATCTTCAGGTCAGCTTTCAATGACATTCAAAATGAAGGTGCTCAATTGCATATGCATATATTAAAATGTATTCAGATGAAAAATACATCTGAATGACATGGATATGGACATGTTGCAGAAGGGGAAGAAACTAACTCAGAGGAATACTGTATTATTTTTAAATTATTCACTCAAATGCAGTCAATATGAAATAGCGTTGCAACAGCCAATGTGCCAATATCTCACAAGTCACAGAAGAAATATTTGACTTGAGGTGGGTAGTGGCAAATGAATACTTGATTTTGACTACTTGCAGTTACTGAAAAAAAGAAGGTATTGATCAAAGATAGCTAGTTCAAGTAAATTTTAGAAAAGGAAACAGTTTTCTTTGTGTTTACCTAAAAAAAAAAGCTTTTTATTTCTTCTGCAATCGTTTAATAGTATCTTGTTATTTAACAGAAAATCAGAAATATCAAAACTGAAATGGACTATTGGAAAAGGATTTAACAAAACAATTATATTTTAAATTTTTCTCCTCCAGGAAATTATGCATTACTCAAATTTGTTGAAGTCCCATAAACCTGCTTAAAGAGATTAACCTTTCCTGTAGGTTCCACTACACTAAGAATAACTACAATGATAATAATATGCCTAATGCTGCAGCAGATCAGATTGGGATTTTTTTATTACTTGTATGACATCCTACACTTTCCAGAGGAGTTGCTTTTCATAACCATTATGTCATGTACTCTCCCTAATTTGTTTGGAGGAAATATCTTTCCACCATTAAAATGAAATTCACTACTTGACTGAAAATCTACATTTTGAGCTAAAACAGATGGAGCCTGTTTTACCACCCATGAGTGTCTTTCTCCCCATCTAGAATAGCATGCAAAGCTTATGTGATGCTCATAAGATCATTTGAATGGCTGCATTGATCCTTCTCACTTGGTAAAGACACTTACAAGAAAACATTAACTTTCCTAGTTTCAGTCCTGAAACTAACAGCTTTCCATCTCTTCAGGCCCTATAAAAAGCCAGGCTCAGAAATCAGTAAAATATTGTTTCCAGTCTACTATCTCTTCTTCAGATGCAGTTACCTACAGGCCCATAAATGCAAGAGAACTGACAAAAACAATTAGGAGATCTCAAAACAGTCATTCATTCTTTGATATGGTATAGATCTTGGGAGATGTTTTTTTTGATAAATCAATATTTGAAAACATATAAATCTGTCTTGGACATGTAGGCATGCTTTTTAAAGATTTCAAGTCTCACAAGAGGCAGATTGTACAGCTGCCTATTCAGACAATCTGATGGAGGAAATTACACCTTGGTGCTGACTTCAGCCTCAGGTTTGGCTAGGTTCAGGAGCACAGCATGAAAACATTTAATGGACTGGCAACCACTGATGTAGGTAGGGATTGCTTTCTGGTCATGGTGGAATCAAGGGAATTTGGAGTTTTCACTATTTTGCAGTGCCAAGATATTGATTTGCAGATAATAGCAACAGAAGAAATATAGCAATTTATTTTGCCATACTTTAATTCCTGGCTTTATAACAAAATGGTTAAATTATATCAGATCTAAGTAGAAGTTAGATGGCTAATCTATTGTGTGTTTTGTTCTCTGCATTGTGTTCTTACTGCCCTGTTTTTGTTGTGAATGTGTAATATGCTTAGAATATGTAATACTTACAGTTCTCTAGAACTATTTCACTTTGACTTCCACTTGCTGGAATTTTATCTTCAGCTTTTAATATTTTAATAAGGCAGACCGATTTTAAAATATCTGTCCCAATAATATCTATTTAATCTGTGAGAACGATGACCTTGACCAACAATGGCAGGTTGGATATTCACAATCTGAGTTGAATTCTGATGTAATTGTATTTAAATCTGAGGATTTTCTCAGTCTTCTTTTGCTTTAGCTCTATACAATCCTCCTTGTATCTGTGATTATGTCTAGTTGATTCAAATTTATTATGAAGTTGTTTTATTCTATCCACAGTAGTTGTATGGAAGAGATGAATAATATTTAAGACTGAGTATGTTATATAAAATGTAGGCAGAAAACACAGGTATAGTTTAATCACATAAATAATGAAACTAGAGTTTGTGTGTGTCATTGGTATGGACACATCAGCTTCTTTCTACCTACCTGGACAACTTAACCATATATATCCTCTTTCCCTGCAAATTTACAGTCAGAAAGACATTGAAAAAAATGGCAACATTAAGAATGATATGTTTTATTTAATTATCATCTAAATACCAGAAAGCTGCTCTGCAACATCAAGATATATTTAGACATTCCTCTAAATCCATGAATTTTTGCTGTGCTCTTTTAAAGTCACCAGCCTGTTAGAGCATGCAGCAAGTATATTTTCATGGTATTCTCTCAGTGTGAGCACTGAGGATAGTTCTGAGTCAGTAAAGGGATTTAGACTTTCTGAAGGATCTTATATAAGCATAAGATTTACAGTTTAGAGATGCAAACAATATTCAGCCCAAAGCCTGGGTACCCTACACTGAAAAAATGTTCCTGTGTCATCAGTTGATACTTCGTCTCTGAGTTAATCTAATCTCAATTAAACCTTCCAGCTTCCTGCAGCATATTCTATTGTGAATAAAATTAATATTAGTCTTAATCTACACAGAAGGACTCCTATAGCATTAACATCTGAAAAGTTCACTTTGAAGTCCAGTGTTTATGGAGAGTAGAGGAAAAGGGAAGGGAAGGGAAGGGAAGGGAAGGGAAGGGAAGGGAAGGGAAGGGAAGGGAAGGATTGAAATTAAAATCTCTGCAGAAGGGTATGGGGCTAAAAGAGATCTTCAGTCTTCTGCACCAGCAAGTCGTTCCTAGCTACTCTAGGGTGAAATGAATCAAACGAGAAGACTGAACATTGTCATAGAGAGCACAGACCACTACAGCTCAGCTTGACAACGTACAATGTTAGTCTATACACAGGTGAGGGATGGTGCAGACTGTTTCATCAGAGTATGTGAAAAAGAGAGTATCTTGTGTGCAAAGTATATAGTCTTGCTCTGTTGTACAGTGACATGAGATTTCAGTTTCCTTTCATGGCAAAATCAGTGATACAAAGTTTTATGTGAATGCAGCAAATTATCTTTTTTTGTGTTTGGTTTGCTTCTACTGAGATAGAAATGTCAGAATCTTTTTGCTAATACCTACATTGAAGTAACATAGAAACCATCAATGTACTGGATGGAAAACTTCAGGACAGAATTTTAAATACTTCAGTAATCACATCATGTGCCACATAATCTTAATGCAAAAAAAGTAGGCAATTTCCACCTGTGATACCTTCTGAAAAAGTCCACAGATTTTGAGGTGAACACAACACTGAACCTATCAGACTTTCCAAATTGAGTACAAGTCTGTTAATACACAATTATGGAAATTATCTACTTATTCATGGGAAAAAAAAACCCAACTCCAGTCAGAAAAAAATTGCCAAAGGATTAAGACATCCAAAAGAGTCGATCACAGAATCACAGGATCAACTGTGATGATAGAATGATAGAATTCCCATGATTGCCATAGTTGTTAGTTTTGACATCAGAAATTAAAAACTGCTGCATAAATCTAGGTGCTGCAAGCCGTTTGTGGTGTGCTGTGTATTGTATACAGAACAAATCCTCTACACATAGAAAGATTAAAAAAATTCCTCACAACTCAAAGATAACTTCACATCACATTGGCTGGTTTATATGCTACGGGGGGGCTCCCTTCCATTAGCTCATTAATTGTAGAGATTTTTAAGCTTTTAGCTTTTGTTTATGAATGAAATCATATTGGCTTCATAACTTGAATGCAAAAACAGTTCCTCACCTGATACTTTGCAATTCCCTTCTCTTTCCTTCTGTAGATTATTATGATGAAAAAAATGAACAATTCTATTTATTAAATGTACTCTGGGATTTATACTGACATTATTTCAGGAACTTTTCTGAATTTACTCCTCTAGCAAGTGAAACAACATGTTTTATCAGGTTGGTTAAAAAGAGAGAACAAAAGAGAAACAAGCAAATGGTTCCTAAAACAAAGAATAATGCAGATGTTATGTAATGGAAAATGAAAATGTTTGCATTAATTTTTTAACTAACCTTTATAAGAATCAAGATTTGCTTTGGGGTGATGGAAAAAACACCCTGTCAGAAAAGTATTGAATACAAGAAAGGAGAAAAATTAACCATCAATGTGTACATATATGCTCTCCAGACTGTAAATTGAACATATAAATTTAAATACATTCTCTTCTTATAAACAGATGAGGAAAAATCTGGTTAAAAATGTTCCACATACTTTCTGTCAGTGATGACCTATGCCCTTTCTGCTAATCTGCCTTGCCCCTGTACTTAACTCTGTTCTACCTCAATTTCTAACTTATAAACTTGAAGAAAATAAATATACCAAGGTTGTGATCTCTGAAAGGCTCTCTCTTGGTTATTTGATTGTCGTGTTTTAGGAATACTAACACTGTTTCCTCCTTCAATCCAATTTTTCTAATTCATTCAGTTCTTGCTTTACTTTTTAGCCACCCAGTGTATTAAGAGTTAATAAACCTGCAGGATCAACACTGCAAAAATCAAACATTGAAAACTATGATATGAGCAACAGTCTTAAAAGCACATAATAAGGGAGTTAATTTGAGTTATTTTAGTTGACCTCTGGTGTTTAGATTCTCAGGATAGACCTGGGTTATTTTTATCTACAGAAAGAGGTAGATAAAATAAAATACCCCTTCAGAAAATAGCTTTGTACAGTATTTATGAATTGCACTGTGATGTTAGCTGCTTTTTTTTGTGTGTGTTTTGTGTGTGTGTGTCGGTGTGTGTGTGTGTGCATGTGTGCGTGTGTGTGCGTGTGTGTGTAAAAAACCTTCTGATGTTCTTGTTATTACAAAGCTTGAGTTGAACTGCAAATTGAAATATTTATGCAAAAATCCCATTAAAGTATGCTAAGTCATCTTCAGTGTCAGAGCTCCCATAGCTGTCCTGGTGTCATTGAGCTGCAATATCACCTGCTCAAAGACAATGAGGGAAGCTCCCAGCCACCCTCATACACATTCACCTACACAGCATAAGGATGAGTCTGAAATAGGTGTGGAAAGGCAGTGGAAATGCAGCTCATCTTTCCTCAGGTAAAGTAGCAGAGACCTTATTCTGTCCTGGTGATTCTCTGGTCCTACCCCACAGGTGGTCTGAGGGCCACTCTTCACACTTACAAGTGGCCCATGCACTGGGTCGATGACTGTAGGAAAACAGGAAAGATGAAGCTCATTAAAATGAAAGACCTATCACAGATGCATGTAAGAGAATCAGAAAACCAAGACTAGGCACACATACCTCACTGTGATTTAATTCTCTCATTTTCCTCTTCACAAAATACACTGCTCTTCTTTTTAATTTTTTTTCTTTGTCCCTTTAGAGAGCACCTGGAAAGCAAAAATGAGACATTCTTCTAGTGATTAACTGGCAACCAGACAAAATTACTGACAAAAGTTTTTGAAAATATCTTCGGATTTCATACATCTCTGTTATTGAGATCCAATTTAATATTCCTCAGAAGACCATGTTTTCATAATCTTGAACATTTCTTCTCATAAAGAGTCCTTAATATGCCTCTTAGATCACCTCAAAGTGCTTTTATTTGTGCATGAGAAAATGAAAGCATCCAAAATCAAAGAGAGAGCAAAGACTAAGCTGTGACGCTCAAAGCTTGCAGCGTGATTGCTATTCTCTCTGCTCAAGAAAAGAAGGAAGAACTGGCAGTGATTTTTCTAATACAGGATTTTTTCATCCTGTGCACCTCTTTCAGATGTGTTGTTCAGATGTAAATGCAGAATCTGTTTGCCCTTACTATTCACTTCAGGGGAATTTATTGCATGGTATGATTGATTTTCACCACTTTGTATCTACTGTCAGTAACCCTCCCACATTTGCTGTGGAGTAACGTACCCCAGGCCAGATGTAATCTGTTGTATACTGAGCTGAAGTCAGACTAGAGTACATATTATTGTACCTGTGCAGTCATTTAAATTGTGGGAGAGTCATGAAACCGTGTTTTTGTTGTAAAAAACAGGTATATTTCTTACAATTACTTCATTCAGTAATTTGTTGTTCTGCACCAATAAGCACTTAAATATTCTGAATCACAAGAAATAAAATTTGCAATTCATGAACAACCATGCCTTTCAGGACAAAAAGCTAATAATTAAGGGGCCAGATTATGAATCTTTTCTTAATACTGCAAAGTACCTATTTATGGAAGTGACTAGGTCTTAGCTGAGCATGTGCACACAGGGGTAAAAGCTACGTTGAGTAATGTCAGTCTGCCCCTGCAATTTTAAAGGTTATTATACAGCTAATGAGGACTTGCAAGTCATGATGTGACAGAAGTCTTTTGCTCTGCAGCTGACACTAACTTGCCAAAAGGTACTTGATTAATTATAACATTGTAAGATAATGCCTTGTGAGCCCGTACCAGGCAAATTACTCTTCACGGAGCACTGACAGTGCATCCCTCTTCCACCTATGTAATTTATTCTAAGTGTAACAGTCACAGGAAACACACAGCCTCCTAAAATTATAGCTGCAAAATGACAAACACAAAGCAAACTAGATTGCAAGCTTGAAACCATTTCTCATGGGGTGTAATTATAATCACACATCAATCCCCCAGAAGGAATAAAATTCTATGGAAAAGCCAATGCAGAACTTCACTATCTGTCACCTATGCTAAAACATACTTCGCCCTTTCTGATTACCATTGTTTCCTTTCCATATATTTGAAAAAAAACCCACAACAGTGCATACCTTGCAGCAATGTTTCTATGTTGAGACCTGAGTTATGCCTGCACTGGTTTCCAACAGGCTTCAATTTTTAAAATAATATGTAATGGAAGGGCTGTATTTTCAGAAGTAAGAACATATGAATTTTATGTAATTCAGCATTAAAAAAAAAAAAACAACCCATCCCCCCCCCGTCCCCCCCACCCCACCCCCCCGCAAAACAAAACCAGAAAAGAACCTGGGAAAGGTATTGTTATGACATTGCAATCTAATTTTCTAGCAAGTCAGAATGACCTGCCCAATTCAAATGGGAAAAGAAAAACCTGGAGTATTCAAAGCTGCTAAAATAACATTTAAAGCCTCTAGAAATGAAAAGGATCAGACATCCTTATGTCACTATTAGGAAACATAATTTTTCTTAGATGGCCTAAGAAGGAGTAGACCCTTGGGGTGAAGCTGAAGTGACAAGTTTTCTTAGTAATTAATTATTTCCCTTCATGAGTACATCTGGATAGAAAGAATCATATTATTTCTCGTCATAAGTATTAATTTTCTCAGTGTGAGATGTCTGCAATATGGCAATTGAGCAGGAGAAAATTTTGTCTAAGATCACAAAACAGCTGTCATCATCACTAGGCATCTAGAGACTTTTCACCATTAAACTCTTTAATGCTGAAGAGGTCCAAAGCCTTCCATAAAAAAAGGGAGAAGAAGAGTAAACCACCAGAAAAAAATTGCTAGATATGTTTTGCAAATTAAAGATTGTTTTGTTAGATAACAGCACTCAGAAAATGTATAAAGGACCTTGCAAATGAAAACATAACACAAAAAACCCTATCAGAAATCCAAACAAGAAAAGAGAGAGAAAAGAGATTTGACTCTAAGCTTATTGAGTGTATCAGTGAATTTATTGAAATGGATTTATCTCAAATCTTAGGTAAGGGAAAAAAAGTTTAATATGAACATTAAAGAACTACAATGCTATTAAAAATCTTTTTGAATCTGGCTCAATTCATGAGCCACACAGACTATTTTGTGCTCCAGTGACAACAGACATTGTTCTAACAATGAGTACCTGCCTTACTAGGAGGTGTAATTGTCCATTGAGCCACTTAGAAAGAGAATCTAATGAAAATGTTTGAGTGGATTAAATAGTTTCTCTTGGTATTAAAACACAGCAAGCAGTCAATGAAGGTAAACATGTGAGAAAGGTTAAATAAAATGTAGGCCTAAGCAGTGCATAGAAATTAAATTCACAAGCCACTCAATTCTTGCAGAGAAAAGTAAAACAGTTTCTTGAGTTTATGATGCGGTAGTGGAGTTATACTCCTGTGTTCATTATTTTCAGGTTATAGTCTCCAGTTAATACATCATTGGTGATAAAGTGTCATGTAACATTCTCAGTTGTAGATCACATTAACAAGACCAATCTTTTGCTAATGTAGAAGTACTCTCAGAAATAGAGATAAATTATCCCTGGAAAAACACAGGGCTTATGTGGTAGATTTGTATATTCCATGGGTTTTTCTTACGTGCTATAGCAGTATTGACAAAATTTGTCATTAAAACCCACCTTGGATATTTTTAACCTTGTGGAGGACTTCAGACAATGTGGCTGACATTTCCTACATTTTGTTTTCTTTGGGAATTTCAGCATATGTGATTCATTATAGAAATGGATAAGTAACAAAAACATATCAATATTTAAAGCTATGCATGATTTCCTGGAATTGCCATGGTCCGGCAGCTGAAATTTGTCACAGACATAAGCCTCACTGAAAAATCTACAGCCTTGTTTTAGGAAGAAAATGTGTTTGTCAAGGTCTGGGGATCCGAGAACTGTTGTATATGCATACATATTATAGACTGTGCTTTAAGTAAAAAAGATTGACCCAGAAGCAATGTTATTCTAGGAGTACAATTGAAAAGAAAGCTAGTGAAAAGTTTCCACACACCAAAATGGAAAAAGTTTCATTTTTAGCTGCTAAATGTATATTTGGAGCAAATATGGATGTTCTATTTTGCAGAACAACTTGCAACATGTACTTGCAGACTAGTTTTACCAAGTTGCACATAAAATTGCACATGTGGCCGTGTACCTGTCTCACCCACAAGAAGAAATTATTTGCTTTTTTTTGACCTTCTTTTTAGACAGGTCTCAGACAATAAGACATTTCTGTGACTATATAATCAGGTCATACAAGAATGTGATACTTAAATGCTAAAAGCTTTTGCTAAATTTCAGCTCATATGCTTCTTTCTCCACGTTTCTCTCATTTGTATCATATCTCAGGGAGTATGGAGCTCCATTTGGAAAATAGAAGAAAGTGTTTAAAGGAAGAGGATACCTGGTGGGAGATCCAGCTACCATCTTCTTAGACAGAATATCCTAGCTATCCACATCTAGAAGATGTGGAAATTGACATCCACTTGCATAGCTGTGCATGCTTTCTCTGAAGGGGCTTATATTTGCAAGGTGCACAGAAAGCCCTTTTGATGGTAGCTTCGATTCATATTATTTAAAAAAGAGAAAGTCAAAAGGAGATTTAGCATAACTTCAATAAAACAGGAAGGGAATGGTGAAAAAGGGTAGGAAAATGGTCACAGAAATCACAGGTTATTCACTGAGATGCCATGAATCTCAGGGAAAAAATGTTCAGCTAACATGCTTTGACTCCAGTCAACATCAAAACTTGATTTCTGCATCTATGAATATCACGTAATTAGCAAGCAGTCAGGGAATAATAGTTTCAAAATCAATTTCTGCAATTCAATGGTTAAACCAGACCACAAGACTCTTACAAAATGTTAGTAAACACAATTTTAAGTGTTCTTCTAGGAGTAATCCACCCAAGCTCTGATCCAACAGATGCACTCAGAGCTCTGCATTCCCTCTGCTCACACACAGCCTCACTGCAGGTATGGCTCACAGACCCCAGTCCCTTCTCCAGAGAGGATGGATTGTCCTGTTTACCCTCTTTCCATGGCCTCTCCAGCTTAGCATATAGCCCTGCAGCTGCCCAGAATCCACCAACATGCTGGTGGGAAAGCCCCTGCTCCCCCAAACACAGAAGGGCAGAGGTCCCACATGTTGCTGCATGCTGCCATCAGCTGATTGTCAGCTTCCTCACTGATAACTTCTTCAGGGAATGATTGGCTTTGGTGCAAATACCCCCATCGGTGGGAACTTTGGGTGCTGCAGCCAGGCAGAGGGGCTGCTCTCCCACTCCTGCCAGGACACTTGCTGCTCCCACTCCCTGCCACACAGAGGAGGTGTTATGTGTGGTGCCCACTGCCACACAGGGCTCCCAGGCTGCTTGCCTTTCCTATCAGGAAATGGTGGACATTATAAAAAGATGAACGGAAATGGATAGAGGGCAGCTCATTTTGAGGGAGAGGGAAACTACTCACTCTCAAAGCAGACAGAAAACAACAATGGGAACAGCATGAGTTAGGAGTCTCCAATTTTTCATTCACCAAGCAGGCTTTTCAGCTGCTGCAGGTTTTCAACATCATCTGCATCCTTGCCATGAGGCATCACTTCATAAGGTAACTCCTTTTGCATAAATGGCTGTGGAGGATGAGTAAAGCTGGTAAGAGCTCAAGTGAAAAGCTACCTTTTGGGACAGGATGTGCTTGCCATGTACATTTAGTGAGAGATATATGTTGTCAGCATTTCAGTGGCAAATAAATAAAGGAATAATAATATAATCAAATTACCAATACTGCATGACTGCCCCAAATTACAGCAACACCAATTAAAATTACCCTGTAAATTATGGACTTTTAAAATCTGTCTCTTTTGTGCTCCCATGAAGTAAACACAGAAGGTTTACAAAGGCAATATACTCTGATCTGACTGCTTCATTCTAAATACAAAAGAGAGATGAAAGAAATAGCTATAAAGAATTTTCAGAGCCTCATTTTATAATTTTTTTCATATCTTAGATAATAATAAAAAAAAGATATTCAGAAGCTGTCCACATTCATTACAAGGATGCGTTAATTCTGTCCCTCTGATGTACCTTATCAGAGCTTTACAAAAATACTTTTCTATACAGAAATGTCACTCCTCAAAAAAATAAGTCAGCTGACAAGCTCTGTCTTTTTTAATACAGGATCTTTAATATTTTTTTAATCTTCTGATTTTATTTAAATAAAGTGATATATATATAATTGTCTGTCTTCTTCTTTTCTTGGTACTCTTCTGCCTTCAATTGAATAAAGATTCACACCAATCAATTACCAAAAGAATTTGAATAGTCAGCAAATTTTCAAAGAAACATGGTATTTGCTGTTTCTATGTACTGGCTAGTATGTTACAAGTGTAGAGGTATATACTGGATAATTTAAAAATGTATAAATTATGTATACATTATGAATCCTGATGGCAATAGCAATCCTTATATTTTGCTCTTCCCCATTGTTTTCTCTGGTTCTTCAAAGTGAAAGTTTTATCCTCTGCTTCTCAAATTCTGCAGGTTCTTTGAGGCATAAAGGGTCTGCTTCTCTGTCCCCAAGCCAGATACCACATCTCCACTCCACATTAAGATAATACAGTTACACAATATCCTTATGCAAACTTTTTCCTTCAGGGAAGAGATGATGGTACGTAGCTCTTGAAGGGATCCAGATCTCAGAGCTGGGGACTGGAGACACGCTGCAGCTGCACCTGAAGTGAGGTTTAGGTGTTGTCCACTGTGTTCAAGAATTCAGAAAGAAAAGTACAAAGAATTTCTAAATTCTTTTCAGAAAGTGTGGCTGTATTTTATTTGTACTCTAGACGCCAACAGAAAGTAGATTTAATCACTGAAAAGGAATAAATAAGGGACTAGTAACTTCAGCTAAATACAGAAAGTTTTAAAGGTTGTAGATACATTTCAATAGCCATCATTAACCTGATCTAAGGAAAAAACCCTACAACTTTTCAGTTATGTATATAGGATAAGTTTGAGTGGTATTTGCCCACTTATCCATTTGTAATTTTATCTCCAAATTCTTATTTACAGCTTGGATTGTAAGTAACATGCTTGAAGTCCTTCTACGCCATGTAAAACTAAAAGATACAAATATATTGAAAAAAATTATTGCAAAATATCAGAACTTACATTTTTAGAAAGCCTGAAAATTATCTGAACAAATGATTTACAAGAAATAATTGACTTGATTTTTTTTTTGTCGTCTGGAGATTAACACAAAGCTGTAGAATATGCTCAATAATGTACATAATTCACTGAGAACTCCACAAAAATGTTTCTTATTGCAGGGAACATTCACATCAAATTGCAGTCATTACTACTGTATGTGCAATTAAGACTGTTTAAATTTGTATTGCTTATGTTATAAAAAATGTGTGTTGCATTTTATTTCCATATTCCTAGTTTGCAATCCTCATTGGCTACTGTAAGAGGAATATAATCCAGAATGAGATGCAAAGCCATCTGATCTTTGAGATGGGTCAAATTTTCAGTTTCACAATTCAACATTAAAAGCTGAATTTATCATAGAAGCAGTGTTTATTCATACTGGTTTTTATTCATGATAGCCACATTTCTGTTTCACGTGCCATGTTACTCATGGAACTGTAAGTTCATAGGAGGAAAAGAATCCTGAAAATTCAAATTTTTTTTTTGAGTTTAAAATAAAATTATTTTTTTTCTCCTGAATTCCTCCTGAATATATGTAATATTTATTACACTTCACAAGTGGATGAAGAAAAACAAAGATCTTTTTCTCAAGGTCACACAGAAATCTAAAGCATTGCTGGAAAGAGAAATTCTGGATTTATCTTGTTTCTGTCTAGAAGTAAGGAAGAAATATACTAAGTGAAAATACAAATTATGCATTAGATTATCAAAACTACTAAGGAAACCATAGGTAAGCTAGCTAAGCACATAGGTATAACAAAATTTGAAAGCAAAGCTTGGCTGCAGAATCCCACAAAATGTCCATTCCTCTGTAGATGTGAAAAGCTGTGATCTTTTACACATCATACTATTAGAAGAATTAACAGGGTTATTCTACAGCCAAGTTGACTGTCACATGTGTAATGCAGATCTAAAAGTGCTTTGGAATATTTATGAATTCTTTTTTTTGCTGGAGAACTGCACAACTACATTTTTAAGTGTCATCAGAAGAGTTAAACAAAAATATATGTTTGAAAAATTCATCCTTCACTGAGCCAAGTCACCATCCTAAACCAATTGTCCCCCATGAACTGCATGCATACTGAACATGCTTTGTTATATTACTGGTCTAACCCATTTCCTTATTATGCACTAAGTCAGAATTTGGAACTATTTCAAAAACATAGGTTTATAACCAGAGTTCGGTCTTAGATGTGTTGATGCCCACTCTACATCACCTGACAAAACCCTTGCTCCCTAGTGAAGACTTTTACCTTGAATGATGCAGCTGGACTCCCTTTACTGGGAAAAAAATAAACTAAAAGTCAAATTAAAAGTCATCATTTGAGAGGAGGAAGAGGCTATAAATAGTGCAAATGCCACGGAGAGGGATGGGAGAGTGTTTAATCTAATGCATAGAGGTACCTTTTCTGATTTGACATTTTAATTTGAAATTCTCAATATCTCAGACAGATTTCTGCTGTCTCACAAACCACTGCTACAAAGAGCAGGATATTTTACTGAAACCCTTAGGGAAAAAACAAAACCATCATGAAATTATTGGATAGTTATTGTGCTTTTGGTAGCCCTTCATGCTGTATCTGTATTACAGAGCTCAGAGTATTAATTCCCTCAACTTCAGCAAGGCTTTTGACACTGTCACCCATAATATCCCAACAGGTAAGCTCGGGAAATGCAATTAGATGAAAAGAGAGTGAGGTGGATCAAGAACTGGCTGAATGGCAGACCTCAGAGTGTCATGATCAACAAAGCAATACCCACTTGGAGGTTTGTAGTCAGTGATGTTTCAATACTGGCTCCAGTCTTATTCAAGTTGTTTATTGATGACCTGGACAAAGAGATAGAACCTGAGCACGTTTGCTGGTGGTACAAAACTCAGGGCACTGGCTCATACACTTGAAGGCTGAGCTGCCATTCAGCAGGACCTAGATAGGCTGAATTGTTGGGCAAAGAGAAACCCAGTGAGGTTCAACAAGGGCCAGTGCAGGGTCCTGCACCTGGGGAGCAATAACCCCAAGCACTAGCGCAGATTAGGGCTCAACCTACTGGAGAGCAGCTCTGCAGAGAAGGACCTGCTAATCTTGATGGGTTGCAAGCTGACCATGAGCCAGCAGTGCCCTTGTGGCCAGAAGAGCCATTGGTACCTTGGGGTGCAGCAGGAAGCAGGAGGTCAGTGGATGGAGTAAGTTGATCTTGCCTCTCTGCTTGGCCTGAATAAGGCCACATTTGAAACATTGTGTGCAGTTCTGGGCCCCTCAGTAAAAGACTTAAAGAGAGAGAGTCCAGTGGATGATCAAAAATATGGTGAAGGATCTGGAGCATCTCTCACATGAGAAGAGATGGAGGGAGGTGGGTCTGTTTAGTTTAGAGAAGAGAGATTATTAGTGCAAATAAATATCTTGAAGGTGAGTGTTAAGAGAATGGCGCAAGTCTTTTCAGTGGTGTGCAGTGACAGGATGAGGAGCAATGACCATAAACTAAAACACAAGTAGTTCTACCTCAGCATGAGGAGGAATTTCTTTACCTTACCTAGGCATGGGGGTTGTATTAGATGATCTGTAAGGTCCATTAGATGAGGTCCCCTGTCAACCCTAATGATTCTGGGTGTGGAGGGATAGAATGTAAGAAAAAAAAAATATAGCGCAGAAGGTAGTCTCACACCTGAGGAGCTGCAGCTGTACTAATCACCAAAGATTAGGAACAGGCCTGCCCTTAATAGGCCACAGCTGTGTCCAATAAGAAGACAAGTGCTACAGAAGAGTGGGTTAGCTGGTTGAGGAGAGAGTTGGAGTTTGTTGGCTGTGCTGTGAAGAGGAAGGAGTCAGTCCTGTGAGGAGATGCCCATGAGAAATCACCTAGGAGGTATGGGAGTTTTGCAGTAAGATGACAACATCTGGGATTCTGTGATATGCACTGCTCACAGAGTATTTTCTGCACCCCAGTCTTCACCGGAGAAAAACAACCCACTCCTGTTCTGAGTAGCAGCCACAGTGTATTGCTTTAATACATGCCCATGCAGGATAAACAGGAGTCCACAATCTGCTTCTATGACAGAACCCACTTTAGCAGATAAATGATGGCTGGGAGAGTCCTCTCTACTGCTACATTTGTTCCCCAAAAATGTTTGGGTTTGACCACATAAAGTGTTCACCTAATAAGCCTTGCTATATAATCTAGCTCTACTGTCTGGTACAACAGCTAATAAGAAAGAAATTTATGACATAGCAAAAAATCACAGAGAATGGAAAAAAAGTGTTTCTCTTTTACACATTGGAGAATATAGCTAGAACACAGGGAAAAATCAAAGTGAAAAATAATTTAAAGTTATTATTCTTTCATTGGAGATGTCCAAACTCTGCTAATCAAGAAGTCATATCACTAAAGGCTGGAATGCAGGTAGCTACCAGCTGCTGCCTCACTGCTGATGACCACTTCATCTTGTGGCCCATTTCATGGCTCAGCCTGTGCAGTGCAGGTTGGGATAGGTCAAAAGCCTCTTCCTTGGGCAAATAAGAAGAATGAGGCTCAATTTGAACTTGTAATTTTTTTCCCAATCTCCAGTAAGTTATCTTAGGAAAAAAAGCATACAGTATCAAGTAAAACTTATTTTATGTTTCCTTACTGAACAATACAAAAACAATTTTTATTCTAACTTAACTGAGACCCCACTGGTAACAAAGCTGTTAAGAAGAGCTATCTGCAAGTCATTTACAGTCCTCACAGGGGATCTCTGCAGACTTAATTTCAGATCTTTAGCATGCTGTATCAGTTTATGCCTTTTAAATGATCATCTGATAAACTCAACAAAAAGAATCTTTTGCACAAAGAATAAGTTGTAACACATCTTTGAGAATGATTGTTTTTGCAAAGGTTTGTGTTCTAGGGAGCTCAGTGGGAAACAACTGTTATTACATTCCAGCAGTTACAGATTGTGCAAGTAAAACCTGACTGAAAAATTATATAGTATTTTAATATATTTTAACATTGTTTTATGTGTTTTTCTTGCACAATCTGTCTGAGGACAAAAGAAATAAATGTATCCACAAAAAAACTCCAGCACAATTGAAAATTTCCTATTTGTGAGATCATTTTTCACCCCAAAATATTACTTTCTTCTTTAAAACTAACTTCTCTATGAAGAAGAAAAAAACACACATTGTTCTGTTCAGCCCTCTCTTAATAGTAAAGACATGAATATTATGGTGTTGTTATTAGTATTATGTTGGTACTTCAGCACCAATTCAAACAGGTTTGAATTCCAAATAGTTCATTGTCCTTTTTTAAAGAGCTTACAAAGCAAAAAGCTGAAATAAAAAGGAAGAAATTAGTATAATCAGCCAGAATGCATCTACAAACAGGTTGACAATGATTTTTAGTGGTATACAATATATCCATCAACAGCAGATACGGGTGGACATAAAAAACAGAAAAAAAGCAAATGAGACACATATGATTGTAGGTAAAGCTGTAATGGGAACAAGTAGTTTTGTTTTCTTTGGTAATAAAACAGTACAAAAAAGCATTATCCTGAATCAATTCTTTGAGAGAAGTCAAGACACAGATATGTGAAGAAATGTGTTTCTAGTATGTTAATATCTTCTTTCTCTACTTTTTCCTCTTTATTTTACCCATGAGTCTGTAGGTGAGTATATCTAGAAGGATTCTAGATTTTCCAATTGTGGATGGTGGTGTTTAACGTCTGAATACAAAGCTATGTGTGTGTGTGTGTATATATATATACATATATATATGTATATATATATATATACATACACACACACATTTTCTAAATGATAATAGTAATCTTAAATCCCAGCCAGATATGATCAGAGAGTGGAAAGTAGAATTATTGTGATTTATGTATATATAGATACGTATAGTGACATTGAAAGAACTGCTATACTATCTAATCAATGGAAGCATTAACATATTTTTTCTAATTTTAGGTCAAAACAATTATGCAAGACCTAAAATTGCCATGATAAATCAGAAGATGATACAGGACTAAAACATATTCTCTTCAAGAGTGATACTTCAAAACAATTTTCCCTAAAGAACACTAATTTTAAAAATTATAATTTCTCAGTTAAGGTTACAGCCGATTATAAAAGCTCATTATGCATAAAAGGGTTTTTTTTAAAAATCCTACATAAGTTGAAAAGAAATCTCTGACAAATAATTTACACATTAAAACAAAGGACTTAAGGAGATTGCCTGGTATTAATTAGAAGAAAAATAGTCATTTATAAGGCCAAAAAGGGTTTTAGGAAAGGAAACTATGCATAAAGTTTTTAAGTGGAGTTAGAATAGTTCAGAACTCTCAAACTTCATGGATGCTTTGTAGTGACATTTTTGAAGAACCTGTGGACTCAAAGTTGAAGCAAAAATTAAGTTTGGAACAGTTATTAATTTATACCATAAATTCAGTGCTGTTAAGAAAAAGAGAAAGCTTTGTATTTTATAAAGTTTTATTTTATAAAATTTTATATTTACAGACATTATACACCGTATCAAATCTCATGTTTTTCTATACCCTTCTTGTATGTACTGCTATAACATTCATTCATCATCATCATCTGGAAATATAAAAAAAATCCCCTTACTTAGTGAAGTTGCTTCCTTCACAAAATTGTAGAATCACAAAATCATGGAATAAGCTGAGTGGGAAGGGGTCCACAAGGATCATTTAAGTCCATCTCCTGGCCCTGCACAGCATCCCCAAAATCACACCATGTGACTGAGATCATTGTCCAAATGCTTCTTGAACTCTCTTAGGCTGGTGCAGTGACCACTTCCCAACAGGGAAGCTTGTTCCAGTGCCCAACGACCTTCTGGGAGAAGAATCTTTTCCAAATATCCAACCTAAACTAAGAAATATTAATCCCGATATTTCCAGGTGGAACGTGCCTGGCCTCGTCTGACCCTTGCTGCTGGGCCAAAGGCGGCAGCTGTGGTGTTTCACCTCAGAGATACCTTTGGCCGGCTGGATGCTGCAGCTGGGCACTTGGAACAAATCCAGGCATAGTAGAAACTCAGTTTATCTCTGATGGAAAAGGTTCAGGCGACGGTGAAGAGAAAAAGGAGAGGATTCTATCGTAGAGTTTTAATCCAGAGTTTTATTCCAGGATGACAGACCTCTTGTAACAGCTCCCAACAGAATCCAGACCGCATGGTCCCCTCTCCTTTTAAGCCCGGGGACAGGGGGAGGGGAAGGGACAGGTGAGGGCCAACCAGGTGTGAGGAGGGAAAGGCTCAAGGGATAAAGACGCTAGGACAGGCCAATGAGCTCGGACCTGAGTGGCATCTTTTGAACTTCTGCCAACCACACCACGACCCTGCTGGAATGTTACGATTGATGGACAGCTCTCAGCAGGAGGGCAAAGGGGGAGGGAAAAGGAGAGGTTGGCACACCTGGGGGGTTGGGATAGGTGAAACAGGAAATGGCATCACACTGCAACACTAAACCTCCCCTGACTCAGCTTCAGGCCATTCCCTCAGGTCCTGTCACTGGTCACCAGAGAGATGAAATCAGTGTCTGCCCCTCCTCTTCCCCTCATGAGAAGTTCTAACTGCAGTGTAGTCTCTCTTCAGACTCCTCCAGGCTGAACAGATCAAGTGACCTCAGTTGCTCCTCATACAGCTTCCCCTCAAGGCTCTTCACCATCTTTGCTGCTCTCCTTTGGACACTCTCTGATAGTTTAATGCCTTTTTTATACTGTGGCACTCAAAGCTGCTCCCAGCACTCAAGAGGAAGCTGCCCCAGTGCAGAGCAGAGTGGGACAATCCCCTCCCTTGCCTGGCTGTGATGCTGTGCCTGATGCACCCCAGGACACACCTGGCCCTCCTGGCTGCCAGGGCACTGCTGACTTATGGTCAAATTTCCCTCAACCAGAACCCCCAGGTCACTATGTGCCATACTGCTCTCCAGCATACACCCAGAGTTGTCCCATCCCAGGTGCAATATCCGATAATTTTCCTTGTTAAACTTGATATGGCCAGTGATTGCCCAGCCCTCTAATTTTTCCAGGTCTCTCTGCAGGGTCTCCCTGCCCTCAAGAGAGTCAGCAGCTCCTCTCAGCTTTCATCATCTGCAAACTTGCTTAGTATCCATTCCAGTCTTACATCCATGTCATTTATGAAGTTGCTCAAAAGCACAGGAGTCCTGTGAATATGGAGCCCTGCTGAACCCCACTAGTGACAGGTTGCCATTGTGATGTTAGCCCATTCACTATAATCCTTTGACCTGACCTGTGAGCCAGTCACCCACCCATTACATGATGTGTTTATCCACCTGTGAGCTGGGCATTCTGTCTGGATGGATCCTGTGGGAGACAGTATTGAAATCCAAAATCATTACATCAATTGGCTGCCCTTGAAGTGGGTTACCTCATCATATGAAGAAATCAGGTTTAATAAGCAGGACTTTCCTCTCACAAAGCTGTGCTGCCTGTGACCAATGACTGCATTGTCTTTCAGGTGTTTTTCCATACCTCCCAGAATAATCTTCTCCATAATTTTACCAGCTGCTGTAGTGACCTTAACAGGCCTGTAGTTTCTCAGGTACTCCTCTATGCTCTTCTTGAAAGTCAGGGCAATCTTTTCCATCTTCCAGTTATCTGGAACTGTTCTGGATTCCCAAGACCACTGTCTTCAAAGGGTGCCTAGGTTCCTTAAATAATAATTTGTCAGGGGGGATCAGTGTCCTGGCTAGGAGGTCTATATGAGAGTCCCACGATGACATTTGTATTATTTGTCCCTTCATTTTTATCCAGGTGCTCTCAACAGTACCATTGCCAACTTTGAGCTTCATATATTCTACCCCTTCTATTACATACAAAGCCACCCTTCTGCCTCTTCTGCCCCACCTGTCACTCCTGAAGAACTTGTAACCATCCAACAGGGCACTCCAGACACAGGACTCATCCCACTAGGTTTCACTTATGCCAGTGATGTCATATCTCTGGGACCAGACCAAAACCTTGAGCTCATCTTGTTTGCTCCCCAAGATGCATGAATTGGTGTAGAAACATTTCAGGTGTGGTACTTTGTAGTCAACATAGCCAACACTTTGTGAAACAGATTGAGTGATCCCATCAGTTCTTGTTTCCTCAAATTTTGGCACACCATTTCATCACTCATAACTGGCAAGCCTGGTTTTGCCTCTTCCTCCCTTCCAAGCTAGTTAACAGCTCTGTCAATGAGCCCTGCTAGCTCCTGTGCTAGACCTCTTTTTCTTCTCTGAGACAGGTGCATCCTTTCAGATGTCAGTCAAGCAGGTATTAAATAGATCATTCCATGGTCAACAAACCCAAACTTTTTCCATCAACATCAACCTTAGAGCCATGAATTTACTGGATAGGTCTGCCTATTCCTATCAATATTATTCCTTGTTCATGGAAGAATAAAAAAAAAATATTACCTGTGCTCCTGATCCCTCTACCAATGATTTTATGGCCCTGAAGTCTCTTTTGATTGCCCCTGAACTTGTCTTTGTTATTTCGTCGTTGCCAGTTGGAACAACTAATAGTGGATAGTAATCAGAGGGCTTTGGTAGACTGGAGAGTTTTCCAGTGTCCCATTATCCATGCTCCTAGGAGACAGCAGACTTCCCTGTGAGCTGTGTCCAGTCTTCATATGGGGCCCTTTATTCCCCTGGAAGGGAGTCTCGTTTTACAACTACCCTTCTTTTCCTGTTAATAGTTGAGGTCTTGATGCTGGGTACTCGCTAATTTAATGAAAATATAAGTAATTTGTACTAATTAAAAACATTTTCAATCAGCATAGAAGAATTTTGGGAATGTAACTTGCCATAAAGAATATTCAAGATTTCTCTTTTATTATATACATAAAGATTTCAACATACCAGTGGGGTGTATATGTTGTCCAGAGCTTTCCCAGATTTTTCTTCCTATTTCATCCTATTTCAACAACCTTCCTGTGCTTATTGATGTTGACTGTCTCTTTGAATGCCCAGAAAGGTTTTTGGGCATGATGTTGAGGGAAGTGGGGAATTTTTTTTGGTTTTAGTTTTGTATTGTAAGTTTTAACATTACAGTGATGCTTTGAATGTGAACTTCTCACACTGCCTTGGCACCTCCCACAGTCTGTTGTGCTTGGCCTGTTTTCTGTAAGGGAAAATTTCCAGGTTGATTGATCTGATCCATTACAAACCCAGATATTTTTAAATTTTATGTATTTTGAATTTGTTCATATATTTTCTATTTGTCCCATGCCAATGTAGAGTTGTAAAAAAAAAAAAAAGGCTCTGGAATTAAAAACTTTGAGTCTGACATTTGATAAAGTTCTTGAATTTTCATTTTTATTCCTTTCCCTGTCCCAGGACTACAATTTGGTAAGTCTATATTTCCCAGTGGATAAATAAATAGATAGCTATCATCCATCATTGTTACAGTGCAGTACCACTGTCAGACAGAAGTGTAATAAAGTGGCAAATATTTATCTAAACTGCAAGGAAAGTATGAGTCTTACCTAATATTTTCCAGAATTTAGATGATTACTTTCCTAGGTATTTTTCAAACATATCTTTGGACAGGGATC
The DNA here is from genome assembly GCF_023055355.1 of Agelaius tricolor. NCBI lineage: Eukaryota > Metazoa > Chordata > Aves > Passeriformes > Icteridae > Agelaius > Agelaius tricolor. The sequence continues at coordinate 27,236,655 of NW_027269262.1, forward strand.
CTTAAAAAAATTAACTTTACTTTTCTTTTTACTTGCTTCTGTGAACAATAGATTAGAAAGCCCTCAACAAACACTGTTGGGTTAAGCACTATTATTTTACTGAGAGGATTAAATGATTTATGTTACTTCCTAAAACCAATAAAGTTAGTTTAATCAGATTAGCCTAATGTTTCTCACCAAACACTATTATCTTTTTACTAGTGACATGTATCTTTTTCCAAATTGCAGACTACTGAAGTGCAACCTTTCACTTAGCTTTTAAACTGAAATTCATATCTGTGATTACATAATTTCATTTTGTCATTGTGTAATGAAATAGTATTGGAAGTGGTGTAGACTCTGGAATATAAGCCTATGTATAACACCTTTGGGAGTGATCCAGAAATAGCCTAATACCTATTTAGATTGGCTATTTGGAAAAGTTTCTTCACCAAAAGGGCTTTCAAGCCTGAGGAAGTTGATGAGTCACCATCCCTGGTGGTATTTTTGTACATGGGGCACTGAGTTATCATGGTTAAGTGGTGAACTTGGCAGTGCTGAGTTAACAGTTGGACTGGGTGAACTTAAAGTTCTTTTCTGACTTAAACAATGCTATAATTCTCTGATTCTATGTATTTTGTCAGGCTTTTTTGCTATATCTGATATCTGGTGGTGAGGCAGTCAAAGCATGAGTGGCATACAGGCCTTACTACTGCGTCTCCAGGTTTTAGAAATGCTGAAGAATATTTCCCATACAAATCTGTTTTCTCCAGAACATGCATGGGTGAGAAGTATATAGTTCTGATGCAGGAACTTGAAGAATTTGAATAAAAGCAGGCCCACTCACTGGCACATCTGCTGATTCTGTCTTTACCCCCAGAAACTTTATGACCAGGGGATAGTGATTTAGTACTAAATTTGTTTTAAAAATTGGCAGTTTAAAACCACATCTAGACATGTGCTTTCAGAGCCCAGAGTAACTTCTTAGCCTCTCCTTCCTTTGCAACATCCTTTGAAGAATCAGAGATGTTTCAGTAGATCTGGAGATTGAGGGGTGGTAGAGGAGCCCCTAAATATGCAGTCATGGAATTACTCACACTGGGATCTTATTTGAAGCCTCAGATGGGGAAAGGAGAGCCTGGGAGAAGTCAGAGTTTGCTTCTATTGAATGCTTAATTTTCACTATGTTGATAGAAGCAGAGACCAGAGAGGGTGTTCACTTTCAGAGCAGTCCTACAATCACAGCTTGTGTTCCTCCTCTTATATCCGTGTCTATTCGATAACATTTTATTGCTATCTATATCTATGCAAGCCTTTGGAAATTTGCAGGAGTAATTACATCTGGCTGCCTCATATCCTGAGTGAGTGAGTATAACTGCTTCTGTCATTGTGTGGGGAAAAAAAACCAAAAACCCCAGACAGATTGTCTTCATGTTTTTAATAAGGGCTTAAAAACAAAACAAAAAAAATCTTCCAGAGCCCTTCTATGATGGTTGGAAAAAGGACTCCTAGGGAAGTCTTGCCTGCTGCATTCTCCATCCAGGCAGGTTCAAGAACAATAAGACTGAACAACAAGAACTCAAGAACAATAAGATTGAAAGTACTCAGCAGTTATCACTGCCAAATACTTGTTTCATCCCTGCTGGGAGGAAGTAGTTAAAATTAGAAGAGTGGTGAGGAGGGTAGTAGATTTGTTCAAGTGACCTCGCAGCTGAGAATGCCAAAGCCTGGAGAATAACAGTGTGAAAAACCTCATATAGTATGCCTACTGCTGTTTATCCTCTGTCTGTTTTGAGAAGTAAAATCTTTGTGTATAGATAACATGGATGTTTGGAGAGATTTGGAGGCACTCTCATGGACATGCTTGAGCTCCCTGTCTTAGGAGAGAGAAGATCAAAGCTCAGAGATCATAAAAAGGCTCAGAGGATAAATATGTACATGTGTAGGCCCTTGATGAATTTGTGCAAGCAGCAGGCCCACATCCCCATCAGGATCGACTGAGCCTGATGGTGCCTGTGTTGCCATTTGTGTGTCACTGCTGAGATCCTCTGGTTAGTGGGGTAGTGAAACAAATTTGCTCTTTACATTTCAGCTGTGGTTTTGGAGTTGTTGTTGCCAACACTCTGGCTCTGTGTATCTCTTTTGGAGGTGACTAAATTTGTTTGCGACAGTGTTGTTTGGACAAAGGACACAAAGCCCTTGGCTTCCAGGACAGAGGTCAGTAAAGCTGCAGTTGAGGATTGTGGCACTTTATGCTTAAGACTTTCAGCACAGAAAAATAACTTTTACCTCTAGCAGTCCTGTTAGACTGAATCCCTAGCTATAGGATTTTGGCCTTGATGGGTTTGCAGTGGGTTAAAAATTACCACTATGGACTGCTTTCAAATTCTTTTTGAACTTATTGATCAAGGGTACATGGTGAGGCTCAACCATTGCTTTCCATGGCTTTGATACAAGTCAGGCAATGACAACAAGAAAACAAGCTTGATCTTGAAGTATAAGTAGGAGTTTTTTAAACCTACTTATAGTAGGGGTAAAAAGAATATAGTATAAGAGGGTTTTTTTGGTACACTTTTTTCATAGGATGTTTCATTAAAAACCCCATTAGGGAGAGGGATGATCAAAACTGCTTCTGCCCTGGCCTTGAGAATTCATCTAACTTCTTCTCCCAGGAATTCAGAAAATACTGTGGAATCTTATTACCCTGGACCTCGCATACATGAATCTCAGGTGGCTGAAAACTACTGCTGCTGTCTTTACTGCTCCTGCTACTGTTTGCTGATTCCAGAAATAGTCCTGTGTAGCATATACACTTTATGGGTTCTGTTAAAGTGCTCATTTTTGATTAAAAAAAAGAAAAGCTGTCACATGATTTATTTGTGGAACAGACACCTGTATGAAGTGTTACTTCACTGGGGATATATAAGCTGTGACAGGCTACCACACAGATGCAATAAGGGATTAACATTGTCAGTAGCTGTCAGATTCCAATCTTGCATGTATAGCCTCAGTACCAGAAAATGGTAGGACAGGAACAAGATCCTATCTTTCCATTTAACCTTGCAAAACTGTCTATATATGGTGGTGTATGCCTCAAAGCTGATAATGCTGAAGAGGAAGACAACCACCAAGAGGACCAAAGAGTTCCAAGGGAATTATCAAGGTGGAAGAGCCTGTTCCCACAGCTTCTGTGAGTATGTTTATGTGTGAGTGTGCCTATGGGATTAGAGCTTTTGGGAATTATCTACAATAAATGTTCAGAAACTTGCATGGGGTTGCTAATGGTGTTTAAGTGCTCTGTAGCATTGGTTATCAGTATATTGCAGATACTGATCTTGAAATACTTGTGCATAGACTGCTTGTCAATTATGTGCTGCTAATAACTCAAGAAACTACTTTCACAGCACCACAGGATCACATAATGATGAAACTTAGAAGGAAACTGGAGGTCACTGGGTTGAACATCTTGCTCAAGCAGAGCCATCAAGCACAGATTGCCCAGGAGCACATTCAAATAGATTTTGAAGATGGAGATTCCACCTCTCTGGGCAACCTGTGCTGGAGTTTTACCACTGCCAAAGTGAAAAAGTGTTTCCTGTGTTCAGAAGGAACATTTTGTGTTTCGGTTTGTGCCTGTTGCTTTTGGGCACCTCTGAAAAGAGGTCTGTCTTCCTTGCACCGTTTACTTAGGTATTTACCTAAGATATTAATATAAATTGATCAGATTCACCCTCCTAAGCCTTCTCTTCTCCAGGGTGAACAGTACCAGCTGTGTCTTCTTGTCCTCATATTAGAGATGCTTCAGGTCCCCTAATGATCCCGGTAGCCCTTTGTTGGATTCTTTCCAGTATTCCATGTCTCTTTTGTACTGAGGTTTCCCAGAAGCAGCCTCCAACTAGACTTTGTGCCACTGATCACCATCTTCAGGCTCTAGCTCTTTAGATGGTTTTAAATTAACCTCACTGCTCATCCTGCCAGTATTTTGTCATCTTCTGTAACTGGATCTTACCAGACAGGGTCACAGGCCTGACTGAAGTCCAAGTAAAGGGTATCCACTTCTTTGCCCTCACCTATCACACAAGTAATTTTTTCATATAAGGTTATCAAGTATCCTGTACTTGGGTGACAACAACCCCAAGCAACAATATAGGTTTGGGGAAGAGTGGTTGAAAAACTGCTGAGAGGAAAATGGTGCTGATCGACAGCTTGCTGAATGCGAGCCAGTGTGTGTCCAGGTGGCCAAGAAGGACAATGACATCCTGTCATTGTCATTTTGTATCAAAATTAGTGCAGCCATCAGATATAGGACCTCTGTACTCAGCATTGGTAAGATCACACCTTAAACCCTGTGTTCAGCTTTGAGCCTTTCAGTACCTTTCAGTAAAGAAGATTAAGGTGTTGGAGTGTTTCCAGAGGGGGTCAATAGAGCTGGTGAAGGGTCTGGAGCACAAATTTCATGAGGAACATCTGTGGGAACTGAAGTTGCTTAGCCTGCAAAAAAAAGGATACTTGGGGAGATTTTATCACTCTCTACAATTACTTGAAAGTAGGTTTCAGTGAGGTGGGGGGGTGGTCTCTTTTCACAAGTAACAATGTATAGGTAAAGAGGAAACAGATCCAAGCTGTATGCCAGGATGTCTGTGTTGAAGATAAAGAAAATTGTCTTCATTGGAGGGGTCATCAAGCATTGGAATAGGCTGCCCAGGGAAGTGGGGAGTCAGTGTCCTTGGAGATATTTAAAAGATATGTAGATGTGATGCTTAAGGAAATGATTTTGTGGTGGGCTTGGTAGTGTTAGGTTAACAGCTGGACTCAATGACCCTTTCCCAATGTAAATGATTCTATGATTCATTGATTCTATGATTAAGTTGGTGAAGCATAATAAAGCCTAGCTTTACCAGGGGGAAGTTACTACTCCTCATCACCTGCTTATCTTTCATCTGTCTAGGAATGAATTCCAGGATTAGCTGCTCTGTCACCTACCCAGGAATCAAAATGAATCTGATTGGCTTGTATTTTCCTGCTAGATCCTCCTTTTTACCTTTCTTGAAGATAGGAGTGATATTTTCTTTTTTCTAGTCCTCACACACCTCTCTAGGAACCTTCAAAAATAATTAGAGTTGCCTTACAATGACATCAGCCAACTCCCTCAGAACTGTGGTTGCACCTCATCAGGGCTCATGAACTGCTACCCTTAAGTCAAATTTGCTTGCTTGGTTTAGATGGTGTGAACTTAGCTGTTTTTCTCTTCAGCACACAGTTCTTTGTGCAATTATAACTTGGAAATGCAACTGAGTCAGTCTTCAAGAAAGAATGGAAGACACCTCTGATTTTTCCCAGAAAACTGTGAATAATCTGTTTATTTGTTAAGAGATTGAAGTTTAAAAGAATAGTACATATGACTGTCTTTTAAAAATGTAATTCAATGTTAAATTATAGGCACTCCTGGGCTTTTATCTTAGTTATTACATTAAGGTAATTCATTGTGAAAATTTTTGTTCCAGGAACTGCATATTGTAACATTAATTAAATAAAAAACCCTCCACCAATTATTTTATTTCAGTCCCTGGATTAAAAAGGAAAAAAAAAAAAAAGAAAAAGAAAAAAAAATAAACCCCACCCCCCACAAAATGTTATTTTACATTATAGCTTTCCAACACAATTTTGGAAATGCACATAAATTTTGACGTAGTATTCAGTAAATTTAATCAGAAAGTACTTAGCTGCATGACTGTTCTCTAAACAATTTGAATTCTGCTGCCACTAATTTTAAGAAATATTGATTTGTTTTTCATTTTGTCTATGGCTTTTGAGAAGATATGTCTAGTTAATATCCTATAAACTGGGTGAGATGGATTGATAGTGAGCAGTGTTCATCTGTAAGAACATAGTCACAGTGAGTCAGGGTTAAGAAGTAGAGAAATGTTAAATATTAATTTTCTGTCCTTCAAATTAGTTTTTGGTTTGTCTTAATTGTGTGTGCATGTTTTGTCTTTCCACTTTTGCTTTTCAGATCCTTTGCATGCTAAGTAGACAACCATCACATTTAGCTATTTTCCTAGTAGTCATGTTTTTCTATATGTGGAAACACTAGGTGAAATCTCAACCATGGAAACAACTGGAAATAGAGGCTCCAACACTGATAATTAGTAATAAATCATCCAGAAATCCCCAGCAGACTTGCACCAGTATTGATTTTTCAGTTTAAGAGTGGAGAGCTTTTACGTCCCCAACAGGTCCTTCCTAAATCACTAATATCATCTGCCAGAATTGCAGCATCACAACATAAATCTTCTAGATAAGCCCTGTGCATGTCAAGAACAAGACAGAAAAGGGCCACACAGCATATTGCAATATGGAGAAACTTTCTTCTAAAATCTAGTGCAGTGATCCATTGAACTCCTTGTGAGGATCCAGTATGCCTGATTTATTTATGCCAGGAGATGATAGACAGACCCAGGAATGAATGTGTCACCCTTAGAAACTGTCTACATTCGTCATGCATCTTACAGGAACAGGAATCAGTCACAGAAAGCAACGGGTATTTCCCCACCTCACCCTTAGCCTCTGGTATGGACACATCTGTGACTGCTGAGAAAGCGTGGGTCTTACCCATAAATGCCATTCATCATTACTCAGAGAAACAGCAAAAGCCCCAGGAAGTGCAAACTAAACTTATTTTTCTTTCTTCTTCCTTTCCTCTTTCCAACATATTTTTCCAAGGTCTCCACATTCAGAGAAGTTCATCTTAAGCTGACTAATCAAGCATTTTTCTTGGGACATTTTTCTACCAGATTTATACGAAGTTAGCGGTCAGTTCTTATTCTTATGATATCTTTGTCTTGAAAGAAGAATGATGAAAATAATCCCAAAGAGATCCTTTTAGGTTTATATATTTTCTAAAGGATATCACTTACAAAGTGATACACTTACATATTCATTTTATGATGAACTTTGAGCTCTTACAAGCACTATAGTATGGTGATGAATACTATCTCTAAAGTTGTCGTGTTCTTTCATACATTAAATTTCTGATAAATTTGCTGGTTTGATTGATAAAAGAAATAAAGGAAGACCAGATTCCTTCTCTCTCTTGAAGTTCCTTTTCCTTATGGAAAAAGAATAATTTCAGGAAGAGACCAATAAGCTTCTCAAGGTTGCAATATCTACTCACTGCAGCTGTAATGTAAGTTAGCAAGGCCTTAAGCCGCACTGATACTACATTCAATGGTAAATCACAAACTGAAAATTCACAATATATCATGTTACTCTAAAGATACAGAGCTGTCAAATTTATGAGCTACTACGTATCTGAAAGTGGAAACCTTTTGCAAAATTCAGGAGAACATACAGAAGAAATACATTTTGCTCAGGAATGCAATACATGTGCATTTTCCCTTTCATATCATGATTCTGAGAAAGTTTTCACTTCCCATTAAGTTGTCTGAGAAAGAAAAAGTATGTGTCCAGCCCATCTATTTTTATGTATAGAATGGCTTGCAAATATGAAGGTTGTTTTTTTTTATTTTTGCCTTTATTACCTTCTTGCTTGCTTCTAGCCACCAGGGAAGTAAGTTAAATCTGTCCATCTTGTGCTTCTAGTTTACATTTCTTCTCAAATAAACCCCAATAAATTGTGTTTTATAGACATTTGTTTTCTTTTCCTACAGATTAGTATTCATCTGGCTTTTTAACAATTATGTAGCTAGAAAAGTAAAACAAGAGAGCAAAACATAAACTATAACCTCCTTATGTAAGTGGAATTCCAAAGAGGAACTGTAAGCTTGAAATCAGAAAATCTTTCTCCCTATACAAATTTAATTCAAAGAGATTGACACTTTTTCCACAAAGAAGAGTATTTTCTTATACAAAATTGGATCTGATGAATAATCCATACTCACATACAGAAAGAGTGATGCAATGAAGTAGAGCAGAAGCGATATCTAGGGCATCAGCATTTCAGAAAGCTGAGTACTAAAAAAGCTGAATCTTAGTACTGCATTAATCTTTTTACTACATGTGGAATTTAGGAAACTTGGGGATGATTCTGCATGTCTGTTTTTTCTCTTTTTAAAGCAGAACTAAACAAAGAGAGAGCGGAAGTTACTCTGTGCCATATGATTCAATAATGTTCCATTTGGCTGTGGAATTCCTGGAAATAATTGCAAGATAGTTCAGGAAATAAGTTTATTATAAAATATCTGACATAGTTCAGGAATTCATCAGACTTACGTAAAGAATGAGACTCTCTTCTTTTAGAAAACAAGAACATAGGAATGCCAATGACACAAGGAAAATCCTTTTTTTAAATTAAGTCTTGCTGAGTAGTTTCAAATATATCTGAGTAGTTTCAAATATATCTGTTTGGCTTTGATACTGAAGATGGATATCCTGAAATTTTGTACTCTCTGAATTGCGACAGACAAAATATCTTCCCAGAGATATAGATTGACTTAGAGATGGTTCAAAAAGCTAGACTCCCCATTTCATGTGATAGTCCTGATATTTTTTTAAAAAAGCAGAGACATTCTTCCCATTTTGCATTTGTTTTACAATCAGTTCTGAACTTCTGTTTCCCTCTCTGCTCTGTGTAAATCTTTAATGTGTAAATCTTATGGCCCCAGTATGCTTCTCATTCAACTGTCTTTGTTAGCATCCTTTCACTCATTCCAGGTTATCAGTCCTCTATTCTACTGCACATCCCAGTTAAGAATCTTCTTAATTTCAAAAAATCTGAGTTTTGTATGGTTACCTTGGCCATAAACAGTAATTTGCCATAAAAAATAATCCTACTCCCTTTTTTATCTTTCAGAGTAGCTGCTTTCTCATTTTTGTTCTGGTAAGAAAATCTCAGGGAAGAAAGTAACTTCAGTCCAGTTGCAGGTATAGGGTAGTACCAGAGTGCTGGAGCAAGTTTTGTAAGACTCATTGCTCCCACTATTTAAGAAAATGAACCTACATTATTCTAATTTTCTTAAAATTACATCGAGTCCTTCCCTTAAACTTCCTAAACTTAAATTTCTTGAAGGTTGATATTTAATGGGCATAAACTGGAAACTCATAACATTGGCGCAAAAATTATAGAGTAATTGCATTTAAAACTGTTACTGTGCTTATTTCTTTATGACCTGATTCTCAGGGAAATAAGGCCTTTCAGTGCATTAATTTGCTATATTGAAATAATTATTTTTAATATGAATTTAGCTTTCCTGACTCATTGCATTAAGAAGTTTTGGAGCAATTCCTGCTTTTCATTGATTCATTCTCTCCAAGATAATTCCTTTCTTCCCAAACTTGGTATAAAATCTTACTATTTTTCTTCCAACTTTACCTTTCCTATTTTCATTTGTATAGTATACAATTGAGAATGGGATTTAAGGGAGGGTGTCTTCATGGCTCAACAGCCTTGGCTTTGGGGCATGGCTTAAACACTTAGAAATGTATGGCATAGTTATCTTTGGTATGTTCTTAATCATTGTGGGATGTATCCCATGTATTTTATCTTGTGTGCAATGAATGATCAATAGTAGTCTTGATTAGATAATGGCTTTACTGGTGCAGACACTTTTAGCTGTGGAATGCATAAACAAAGAAGGGGAATTGTTACCAACAGGTAAGGCTGTAAAAGGGAAGGCCTTGTAACATGGCTCCAGCCTGTAACTTAGGCTAAGTAGAGGGGAACTATGGGAGAGTGACTCAGCTGGAATAGGGGTAGAGAGACGTGAGAGATGTGACAGACATGAGACGTGCTGTGTGACTGCTGCTTGTCCACATCCTGGTGTATGGTGGTTGGTTGACTTGGGCTTGTTGTGCCTTAAAACTACATAAACTGGTAACAGGCTAACTGCTTAAAAAGGCCTGGGGTTTTGGCAATAAAGAGCACTCCTTTGCACCTGCCTGGGGTCCCTGCATCACTCGTTACTGCAACAATGCACCATCCCCATTTCCTTTTGTCTCTTTAAGCAAAATGCATCAATCATTGATTACATTTGCTTTTTGGATTTAAATTTTGGATAATTTGTCTTGTACTATTGAGAGTAATTTTCCCCAGGAAAAATATTTTTCAGGCTTCCAGTAATCACAGTATAAAAAGTGCACCCATAGAACAAGACATGATAATTTTTAGGTAGTCTAAAGTCTAATCTCTGACCTTTTTATCACACATAATGCAGGTGCACAACACACAATATCTGTGAGAAGAATAAGTCGTAGATACTTTCAAAAGTACTTTCATTTACCTGACTAAAATTTATTAAAACTCCTGCAATATCTGTGTTGATTGATTTGTTTATTATGGAGAGCTATAACTTAATTATGTTGCTTTTCTTATCTTAGAAATTAGAAAAATATGCAAAGTTAATATTACATAATTAGAAATTAAATTACAGAAAATAACTGTATAAAAATGGAACAGAACTTAGTACAATGTAGAAATCAAATGAGATAAGTTAAAAGAATGTAGCATATTTTTGATATGCTACATTAATTCTAATTCAACCAATCAACAAAATACTTCTATGAATGCAAACTCACTTTTTCATGCCAAAGCCTTTTCCAAACAGCCTGTATCTAGAACATGCAATGCCTGTCTCTCCCTTCTCTGTTACCAGATCACAAAATGGGAGTGATGCCAGAGTAGACATAAAGGAGCCTGCTGCATCCAGTTCTACTGAAAAGGTTTGCCAATGTCCTCAGCTCAAGCTGTGCATCAGGGACTGATTGAGTATCATCCAGCCTGTCTGATCAATTCATATCACTGCAGTCAACCATCAAAATATAAATTTGATTGAGAAACTCCTGGCTTCCATTACTGCACTGTAGTTTTCTACATTTAGAGATTAAGGAACTAGACAACATTTCATGTAAGGAAAGGGAAAGAGACCTGAGACTGTTTAGCCTGGTGTCAGAGCCCTCTAACCAGGCAGTTTTAGGTATTTCAGAAATGCAGAGTATGATGTTAATTATGATATTTACCTGTCCGAAGAATGTTGATATCACCCAGGATTCTGTTTTAACACTTGTGAAAATACAATATAAATTTAAGTTACCCATAGAAAATGACAGCAATTGCAATACAGAATTCAATCACAATGCAAATGTGACTCTCACTACTGTATCATAGAATACACTCATTGCCACAATGCTGGGTGTCTTCTTTGACCAGAAAGGAATATACTCTTCCTCTCATGCTGGTCTTGGCAACTCAGGGAGATATTTGTATTGGGGAAATATTGTCTCCTTTGTATTAACTGCATTTGTCACACCTAAAGAAGAGGACCCAAGGATTTCTATGAATGCTTATAAATACCTAAAAAGATGGTTCAAAGAAGACAGATCCAGACTCTTTTCAGGGGTGCCTAGTGACAGAACCATTTGCAAAGGTCTTGGACCAGAAACAAGAGGATGTCTCCGAGTACAAGGAAATACTTTTTCACTGTGATGGTGACAGAGCACCAGCAAAAGTTGACCAGAGAGGATGTAGAGTCTCCCTCTTTAGTTATCTACAAAAACCATCTGAGCATGGTCCTGCTCTACCTGGCCCTGCTTGAACAGGGGGTTGTGGTGGTTTGACAGGAAATATGTTTTCTGGGATGCTGTGGTTAGGCCAATGGATGCTCAGATTTTAATATTGGCACCTAATGTGGGCATTGGGACATTGGATCCGCCTCTGAGAACACGGGGCTAAAGCAGGGCTCTCCCCTGGGAGGCTCTCTTGGGTTCCAGTCAGGGAAAGGTTCAGAGCTCCCCTGCCCGGCTGCGGGCTGGGCGGGGCAGGGGCAGCCATGGGGCCGGGTGAGGTAGGTCCAGGGGCAGCCATGGGGCCGGGTGAGGTAGGCCCAGGGGCAGCCATACGGCCGGGTGAGGTAGGCCGGGCCTGGACAGAAGGGAGGGGAAGGCCCCTGCAGGATGGAAGGGTGGAGGAGCGCTGAGAGGCATCGGGCAGACACACCCCCTCCGCCCAGGTGAGACAGAGAGAGAGCCTGTGCTTGTGCTTGTGCCACCTTGAAATTTAATAGTGGCCGGCCGAGAAGGAGAAGGGGGGGGGCGGCGAGAAGGTGCTCGGCTGGGCAGCCATGGAAGTTCTGGACAGACAGAGCTTCAGAATTTTTAACCCTTTTCTTGGATGATGGAAACTTTACAAATGCTGATCCTCCTGGAGCTGAATGAGAAGAGAGATATAGATGAGATAAGAGGAAATGGGCCATGAGAGAAATAGAGAAGAACTCTGTTGGAAGAGATGATGGAGTAGCTTATGCTGGACTCTCTTTGTGTAGCCATGGACAGAGCCATGTTTCCTTGTGATACAGGGACTGCATCCAGGGGGAGGCAATGCCTCAGAACCAAGAGGGTTTGGTGTGGGTACCCCTCGGCCCCAGGGGGTGAAAAACATGGGAGGGACAGATGTCCCAAAGTTGAGACTGTGCCTTTTTGGAGTGGGATGAAGCATCCTTTAAAGTCAACCCTGGAAGCTGCTCTGGTCCATGTTCAGTGGTAAGAGTGCTGGACATGAAAGGAAGAGGTCACCATTGGCACAAGAAGGACTCCTTCTCCTCTTGATGAACTCAGGATTGAGTATTCTGAAAGGTGGTGCTGGACTGAGAGTCAATGGTTTGGGGGATGTATTGTATTGGGAATTTGGTGGGGAGGAGGAGGAGATGTATTTGTGAAGTTTTCATTTTCCTTGTGTGTTTCTTTTTTTTCCCCTTTCCCTTTTAGTTTAGTTAATAATTTTTTTTCCTAAGTAGGAGCCTGCTTTGCTTATTCCTGAATAAGCAGAAACCAGGGAGAGAGTATTCTCATGGGGGCACTGGCATTGTGCCAGTGTTAAACCATGACATGGTTCAACCAGCTGACCTTTCAAGCTGGAAACTAAGGCTATACTCTTAGCTGTGGAGACACTTTCCATCACATGAGCTTCCTTCCAAGTTCAACTTGATTATAATTCCTCTGCAACACTATGTCTGTGTTGAGTGCTAGTACTGATGCAGTGTCATGATGTCTCCTGTCAGCAGCAAATGACAAGGTTATGGGAAGAGTTAGAGAAACGTGAGCTGGTGGGTTTTTGAGCACTAATTCTGGCATAAAATCTCTCTCTGTGTTAGCCCCTTTTTGTTAGTCCCTCATATGAGTACAGATTCTTCTGTATTAGAAGACTTCAGAAAGAGAAGCCATTTCATGACACATTTAGCTTCTCGGTATGGATGTTGACACTCAGTCTGTTCCTTTGTGATCCCAAACAGCTATTCAGACAGCTCCACAGAAGGGATTTCATAATTTCAATCCAAATTCATAATGCCATAATATCAAACACTGGTAAATTAAGCATCTACTCTAAAATGCCATCTAATCACAATCCTCTTCAGTCAATGGGCAAATAAGATCTCCGGAATCGAAGTTACCTATCCAGTTTCCAAACCTTGTCTAAAATCAGGTAAATCTCCCATCTCTGATGACAGAAGAAGCCTTAATGACTGACTTGCATTAAATACTAAGCTTCAGAGGCTTTTAGGCATTTTAGGGGAGATAAATCTTGCCCTTGGGATCAGAAAACCTTCACTCACTAAAACCACAGAGAAATCCTCTCTTCACCAACGTACTTAAATATCTTTAGAACAAAAGGCCAAACACATAAAAACTTCATAAATATGCCACCAGAAGGGACCAGTGGAAATCAGACACAGATAATCTTAAAAAAATTAAGAGATGTCTCTGCTAAACATATCTACCTGATCCTAAAGAGTCATGGAGATTATGCTATATACTCCAATTGAAAGTTTGTTTTTTTCCACAGATTAATTAGCTCTTGCTGATCAACAAGTATTTATCCTGTTAGTGATAGTGTTAGGACTGGTTTCCTAAAAAATTTCTTTCAGTCCATTCTTTTAGTAGTCCACTATTACATTTCCAGCTATATGGACATCTTCCCTTTTCACCATCTTGCCTTGTGATTTCCCTTATTGTTGGGGAGAAGACAGTTTTGCTCCAAGAGTTCCTTAAACAAAAATTATCTTTGTGTTGTGAACTCTGATTTGTGAAGTATTTTGACTGTAGGTTATATCTACTAATTTGTGGCTTTTTAGTGCATTCTATGTATTCTGAAATCATCTATCTAAACAATTATTTTGCTTAAAGATTTCCAGTTAAATTTATGGATTTTTTTTTTCATCTAGAGGAGTATGATTTGAATAAACAGCATTCAGACATCTAAGTAGTTCCATGAGTGCTATCACAGGTAGTACTTTCACATGTCTTGTAGAAAGGCTTTAATGTCTGTTCTTCACAGGTGAGAAAAACTAAGGTATAAAGAGAGGAAGATGCTTGCAATTTGCTATACTGAATTTAGTTAGGATACCAAGTGGCAGTAAAATAAAATCTGTGGAGTATGAAGCCCTAAAGTTATTCTTGATTCTCAGCAGACATAAACACTGGCAGATATTTCTTTGTAAAAATATATAAAGATTGGAAAATGTTTTAGAAAGGTACATTTTGTCTCAGAAGGAATGTGAGCACTTGTTTGGATTCTGTCTAAGAACCACAGATAACCTGTATCACAAGCTACCTACAATAAAAAAGTATTAAAACATAATTCTTGATTATGTTTTAAATAATTAGTCAATATAATTAATCAGTATGCATAATCAACTGTGCATTCTCATGACATGAGTCAGAATAAAATTTTTTTAAAGCCCAAAATCTATCTGATCTTTAAACATCAGTTTCTTCAGGTAACCTGGGGTCAAAAGTACTAAAAGCCCCACTCCTGAATTTATGCTTATTGCATGGCATGCATAGAGAATATGGTTTTTTTAATCCTTATTAAATATACAGCATCTCAACCATCTTTCCTTCATTTCCTTTGAACAATGCATAAATTTAACTGAAAAAATGGAATGTTTTTGAGTAAGTTATGAGCAAGAAAAACCCAATTTTAACATGAAAATGTTTTTGCAATGTTTTCATGACACATGGTAGCATTTTCTTGCTAAACACATTGTACTAAGTGTATAAAGTCACAGTTCAAATCAAAACATTTTGTATAAAATTGTATCTAAGTTTGTTTCTGAAATTGTATGCAAGTATCTTCCATATGTATACATATATATAGAATGGGAAATACAATGGATGTGCTTAACTCAAACCTCTGTTTGCTTCCTTGGATGACTTTCGTGCCTAGAACAAAGTACACTTGCAAGTATTTGTATCTGCAAAAGCAGAATTCAACTGTATGGGTGATATTCCTGTAAACTTAATGTTGAATATATAACTCTACAGTCCAATTTATTTCAGTAAGTAATAATGATAAAATTATGCAAAGACTATGCTACCCCATTACCCTCCCAAAAAACCCCACAAAGATAAATAACACCCCCCAAAAAAATCAACAAAGAAACAAACAAAAAAAATAGAAAGAAACAGTCCAAGCAAAACAACCATCCTCAGAACATGAGTAATTTTAGATGTAGCTGTAAAAGGTTCTTAATAATAGACAGAAATCCATAATATTATTTATGACTGAATACTATTTATATTCAAAGTGGAAGGTGTAACTAGTGTGTCTGATCTCTGACACAGGCAAAGGTTGTAAACACAACAAAATGTGTAAAGGAAACCTCTTAAGACAGCCAATTTTAAAACTTTTACTATATTAGAGATTTATTTCAGTAACCAGAAGATTTATTTCAGCAAGCAGAAGCTGTTAATGTGATCAATAATTAATAATTAAAACAGTAACTTTAATACTGTGATAGCACAGGAATGACTCAGTAGCATGACATGGTGTCTGATGTATTCAAACACCATTCTGTTGCTTTTCATCATGTAACTTTGTTAAAGATGGTTTGTAAATGTCTAATTGGAAGCAACAACATTACTATGAGGAATGTAGGTTTCAAATTCTGCATATAGAAATAGATCACAAACTTTAGACACAGTTTAATCATCCTTTTACACTAATACTATACATTTGATTGGTTCTCACTTGGCTATATCATTACAATAAGGTATGATATTGTTCCTAAGAGGGACTTTAACAACTGAGAGGGCCATACTATCAAGCTCACATAAGATATCTCTGGTTCAACTTGGTTTTTGACATTTACTCCAACGTATTTTATATTCTTTTCTTAGTAAGTCAAACTGTTTTAAAAGGCTAAATCCCTATTATTTATATTTTTCCCCTTCATTCAAATCTATTCCTTATTTTGAAATGTCATTTATCTTCCACAGGTCTTTGCTGTATTGTCTCTATAGAAATATAAATTATACTTCTGGAAAGAAAAAAGTAATAAATATTCCCCCACTCTAGTCTCCTGAAACATAAAGAGCTATTTTAAAACAAAGTATTTTTAACAGAATCTTACTTTCTCTGTTTCTGTTTAGGGGCAGTTTTGAGAACATTAGTTTTCAGCTGTACTTAGGCAAAGCTCTGACTCACAGTTTCTATGCATATATTTGTGCTTTTTTAATCCAAAAGTTAGTGACTGGACATGGAGGAAGAGAAAAAAAAATCACCCATCAAAGCACAATACAAATATATAGCCATATAAATTTACAGAACTCCAATGTGGGTCTGAAGGGAAGAGAAGACAAAAAATAAGCAAAACTAGTAGCAGCAGGCTTCATACTTAGTTTCCTACAAAAGTTAAATCAAGCCACTTTCAAAGCAATCCTTTGTATTTTAGGATAAAATGTGGTTCTCTATATATGAAAAATGTGAAAATGAGAAATATGTGAGAAATGTGAAATACGTGATGTACTGCCTGAAAAAGCATTATTCTAGTCAAGTGTCCCTTGAAGATTTCAACTAGGTGCTACAAATCTCACTTTCTAAAAGCAGTTTGAAGCAGTGTTCCTTAATCTAAGATGACTTAAAGATTGCTCAGTTGGTGCGAATAGATGCATTTTTTCTGCTAACACCACAGAAGAGACCTATTTTGTCATAGGATGGAAGTGGAATAAATGAAGTCTCATAGCTTAAATGTTTATGTGTTTCTCCAAAGATCCTAAATCTCTTTCTATTCTTGAATCTTCTTGGAAGTTACAGTGACAGCAGGACAACTCTTCTTTACTTTCAGATAATCAGGTGAACACATCTGAACCTCTTCCTTAATTACTTCAAAACTGCAATTAAAAAACCAAAACCATACCAACCAGACAAAACCCAGCCAAAACACCTTTGCAGCTAATTGAGAAGGAAGTGTTTGAAATTATTGTCAGACAGGTTTTTTCGAGGCTTAGTAAAACACTCTGAGGTTTTAGCAGAAAGAGAATTTCTATCTTGCAGGGACATCTGCACTGTCAAAGTAGTTTAAAACCTCAGTTCGCTCATCTGACCCATCTCTCTTGCAGATATCTGGATAGTGATATTAAGTAAAAATCACCTTTCCATTTACATTGAGTCTGGCATATGTCCATCGTGTCCTCCTCTTGCCTCTCAGTCTTGATCTTAGCTATTTACTACTTTTAAGATGAATTTCTGCAGTACGGCCACGAATAAGACTGACTCCCCAAAAAGCTGAGAAAACTGCCAGCATCAGAATTTAGAGCTGAATGACAGTATGCCACTCTCCCAATTTTTATGCAGGCTCCACTGGTAGTTGCAGAAAGCCCTTTCCCTTTGCAGAGGAAGATTTTGTTAGGCTTAAACCCTTTAAAATCATGACAGCATTATCATATAATTATTATCAAACTATAACTCATTACAATTTGGAAATTCTGCTTTCAGGGAAAAAAAATAACCACAGAAAGCTTGCACAGTGCTGAAAGGAAGGATTTCATAATAACTCTATATCATTCTGAGGTTGAATGAGGTTTGATGCTAAGCATGTAGTTAATATATTGCAAGACTGTTCCAGTTAAAATGATTCAGTGTTTTCAGAGAGCAATGAGCAGGTGAACATTTTCTTAGAGAATAGAATAAAAAAGCTTGGAAGAGATGCCTCAGTTACTTTCCTCTTTCCCTTACCGTCTTGCTTTCAAATCCATATGTGAATATGTGTGTGTCAACACATACAGACTTAGACTTAGACACACACACACACACACACAAACTCATGTATGTCCTACCACTCAATGACAAAGTACAATTGTACAAAGTACAACAAGCCCTCTTAAATTTCTACTTTGAGTGTGGCTGTGATTAATATGACCCCTTACTTTGCACACAAAAATACTTACAAACCAGTTATCTCTCTTAGAAGTGGAAAACCATTTACCATTCCCTTCTCCCTGGCTGCAATAGCATCTGTAAAAAGCAATGCATCTTTGAGATCATGGGATATAAATCTTTTTGTGATAAGAAACTGCAGCTTACAGGACACTGCAAGCGTAATACATCTTTTGTGTCTTCAGACATCTTTTTTTTTCTTTTTAAAATAAAAAGTAAGTTTTTGTGCTTACAAAGATTCAGGATGAGGATATCAGAAAAATCTTTATTGCTATAAATCCCTTTATCTGTTCCAGATCTATAGTGCAAGCACTGTAGCTTAAACTTCCTTAAACTGAGCCACCAAGGTTGCTTGAGAATCTTCAGTTGGACAATGTTGGGAAGCTAACAATGCTCATTTAAAGGGATTACCCTTAATAAAAAAAAAAGAAAAAGTCAGCTTGAGTCCTGTTTAGATTAATGTGGGAGTCAGGAGACAAAGACATTGTATGTTCTATGTATGGCTTTATTTTTCATAAATAGAACTTCTAGAACAAAGACAAAACCAGGTGAGACTTAGTAGTCCAACGTTTATCAAACTCAATTATTTTCTGTTCTGATCCATTCAACCCCAGGCCTGTGTTGATAGTAGGGAATACCTTGACCCAGGTGTGGCACCTTGCACTTGGTCTTGTTAAACCACATAAAATTCCCTTTCAATCCACTTCTTGATTTTGTCCAAATCCCTCTGGATGGCATCCCATGACTTAGGTGTGTCAACTGCCCCACTCAGTTTGGAGTCATCTGACAAATTGCTAAGTATGCACTTGATTCCATTATCTTTATCATTGATGAAGACATTAAACTGTACTTGTCCCAGTACAGATCTTTTAATCTTATGGAGAAAAATTTGAGTTCTTAGGAGAAAAAAAGGCTGTAAACAGAACTTATGTCAAATGAATCATATTATGTAATAGACCTAAATTAATCTGACACCTCTTTCAACATATTCCCTGCATTTAAAGAAGGAAATCAAAGCAACTGTCTAGACTGCATGGCCCAATTAGAAAAACATTTGAAGATTATGTATCTTTTGTTTTTAGTGAAAGACCATTTCATTATATGAAAAGCTGGGGAGACCATTTGTCTCCATAAAAGTTGGAGCCTGTCACTTAAATTACCTTCTAGGTTTTGTATTTCATACTTTGAGCAAGTCTCTTTCACAGGTTTTTTAAAGAATAGTCTTCAACAGTGGCATTAATTCAGACATCATCCTTCACCTTCACTCTTTACTACTGGTATGAAGAACATAGGAGGAAAAGATTTTGAAAAGACAAGAAAAATAAATGGTCACCTGGAGAACATGGATAGGGTACAGAACAGTTGAAGAAGTTTCAATAGTGTCTTTTGGAGGCACAATACAAGGTTCTCAGAGACAATTTGAGAATCCTCTAATTTACCTTGTGTATAAACTGTTTACAAATGTAGTCAGTTTGGAGTCAGGTTGCCTGTACATTCCAGTTGTTCAGGGTTGGCCATTAATCCTGCTAAGGGAGGGGATGGTGCAGCTGTGTTACATTTGTGCAGTGCCCACACTGATAAATGATGTGTGTTTATGCTAAAGGACAGAAAAAGCCCACATTGCTGGCTAATCCCACATCCCACATACAGAAAAACAAGGCGTATAATGTTGTGAACAATCAAATAGTATTCCATTCTCTGTGTTCCTTTGAACCTTGGTATGATTGTGGTAGTCATTATCACTGAGAACCAGGGTTAGTCAGTCTCAGAGATGCTTCAACTTCAAAGGATGCAGAGTTGTTTCTGTGGTACACACTGGCCAGGCCTTTTTTCCCCCCATTCTTTTCCTTTCATAAGGATGGATTAACTTAACTCAATGATGCCTTACAGCTCTGATTTCTCTAGCAGCAGCCATAAAGGTTTCAAAAAATATAATAGTGATTCGCTAGCATGGTTCATTGGCAACACTGAAGTACACCCTCTCTGGGAAGATTTTGTTCAATGCTTTCAGTGATTGCTCATTTATGATCAAGAACACATTGTGTAGTAGGACAGGAAGAGATCTTTCTGATTGAATGAGCTTGTGCATGTAAAAGTTAGCAGGGTCTGAACCAAAAAATCCTTATGACATTCTGCAGAATTATTATTATTAGGATACAAAAATTTGTCTGTCTCCAGTGTGAATTGAGAGATTGAAAACTGGGATCATGAGAACAGTTAGTGCTTTAAATAGAACTTTCTTCTTTGTTTGTACAGACAGGAACTACCTGCTATAAATGTCTCAGACTGAATAAAAGTGCCTTGCAGGAGATGGTTTAGCTCTTTACTTTCCTGTACTATGAATAACAGGCCAAAGAAATAAGGACTTGTTTATTTGTTTTTGTTTTTGTTTTTTTTTTTCCAAGACCACAGACTCAGGAAAAGAAAAATCCCAAATCCTTCATGATTTTTTGATTTGCATGCAGTCTTTGGATTTACGTGCAACTCCTCTAAATTATGACAAACATGTCTGGAATCAAGTTCATGCCGCCCCCACTCCCTCTTTCTTGTTTTAAAGTACTATCATCATAAAGTAAAAACGTAGGTCTAGAGTGTTAAACATTTCAGAATTATTTTGCTCACAGAAGTGAGAAACCACTCTGACTTTTGAGTGCTAAAAGCTTTATATTATTTTCTAAGGTGAGGATTTTTTCTCTATATGATATAGTAAGGAGAATAAGAAATTGCATACCAATTCTGTGTAATGTACAGTGTGTGTTCATGTTATTTATGCCATTTTAAGTGAAAATTTATAATAGAAATGTTATTGATGAGGTCTACTTTATACAAAAGTAGTCTTGGGTTGCTATTTCTGTCAATTTTCTTGGCTATGGAAGATTAGGTAAAGAAAAAGTGTACAGTGGAGTCTTCAGAGAATTCATTAGGGTTTTTTAATCTCTGCATTTTCTCTTAAAACCAATATTCAAAATCTGTAATTCTTACTGTTTCTTATTGCTTCTTCCTCAAACAAATAGGTTCAATGATGCACAGGAGAGTATTTTTATGAATTCAGCAGAGAATAATTGGGTAGAAATCACAGAATGTTACTCAGAAGTTGTTTTTTTTTATGTTTCAACTAACTCCTCTCAGAATGCTTAGTGCAATTACCTTACCTATAAAGACAGGCTGAGAGTATTGGGGCTGTTTGGCCTGAAGAAGAGAAGGCTCCAGGGAGACCTTAAAGCACCTTCCAGTACCTAATGAAGAGCTATAAAAAAGTGGAGAGGGACTTTTTGCAAGGTCATGTAGTGATAGGACAAGTGATGGAGGTTTTGAACCAAACCGGGGGTAGGTTTATGTTAGATATCAGGAGGAAATTTTTACTCTGAGGGTGGTGAGGCACTGCAACAGAGAAACTGTGAATGCCCATTCCTGGAAGTCTTTAAGGCCAGGTTGGATGGAGCCCTGCACCACCTACCTGATCTAGTGTAAGATATCCCTGCCCATGGAAGAGGGGTTTGAACTAAAAGTTTTTAAGATCCCTTCCAATACAAGACATTCTACAATCCTGTGATACTATGAATTATTCACATCCCATTATTCACGTTCCACATCCAAAAAGGTCAAACCAGGACACAAGAAGTCAAAAGGATAATATTTTAAAACATTTTCCCTAAAGTTATTCTGATCAACTATGTTCATTTTTGTGCAACAACAAATGCAAGTGACTTGTAAGCTAGTTCTCTGCTATCTATTACTGTGTATTGTGTTTTGGTTTGCTTTTTTTCTGCAAAAAAGAAACACCAATACAGATATATATATGCACATAGAGCATTGTAGTAGTAATTTTTTTATTTTATAAAAATAAAATTTAGAATGTCCTCAGTTTTTCTACTATGCTAGTAAATGCTTTTCTTTTGTTGTTGTCTCACTATTAACTGAGGTATAAGGTATTTTCCTGAAATTTCTTAGTGTTCTTTAAAGTAGGTGTCCAGTACCGAAATGAAAAAAAGGGGGTTCAGGCACAGATCCATCTCAGTCACATTTTCAGGAGTACAGATTTTAATCAGTTAGGCTATATATAATATGTGCTGATATTCAAAAAAACATGGAACAAGTAGCCTGGAGAGGTTTTAGTCTTATGTTCAATAACATTTAAAGCACAACTTAACATGGTCCTGAGCATCCTTCTCTAGCTGACCTTGAGCTGAGGGGTTAGACTAGACTTTCCAGCCTCATTTATTCAGCAATTAAAGTATTAGTATTGTAAATTATCCAGGTGAACACTGCATGAAAAACATTAACATAGTAACATACTCAAACAGATTATTTTATTGAATAACTATAGGCTCTTATATTTTAAAGAAAGAGCAATAGATTAATACACTATCCTCTGACAGAACCTGAAAAACAATATTTCCTTGTTACCATATAGTCCTGACAAGAATTGGATTAGGACTACATGAGACTTCGTGTTTAGTATTAACTTTTCCTTCCTCCATCTTTCCATCATGGAGGGTGTCATGTCCAATAGGCTTGAGCTATGTAAATTCATATCTCTGCATCAAATTAAAAATAAAGACAAACACAAACCACAAAAAAACCCATGAACTCAGCAACCTCCCCCTTAAAATTCCAAACCATTTCTTCACTTTTTTAACCTCCTTGCTAAGTGGGTTAAAACAAAACTTTGCCCTTTCACCTTTATTTGTAGATTATTTGCACAGCTTTGCTATTTTTAATTACCCAGCCTTGATATTCCTCAAATGTGTGATGATTGCAGCAAATAATTCTATAATCAGACTTCATTGACTTGACAGAAGGATTAACAAATTTCCAGCAAATTATAAAAAAATAAAGCTCCATCTATTTTTGCTGTTAATATCACCTACAAAATCCCTGTATCAGTAGATATTTCACTGAAAGTTACATGTCCTGATTGACTGCAGAAGTTCTGTAGAGGAAATGGTCAGTGCTCTCTGACCTTGTCTGTGTCAAATACTGAAACAAATGTACATTAGTAATAATAACTGTCTATTTGTTTCACCTTGCCAAATGTCACTTGAATTATTACTCTGGTCCTCAAAGTAAAGAATTTTAACTTTATGTTTCCTAGGGGAAAAAGAATGATCTATTCTTTGTTCGGCCTCCACAAATAGAAGCATGGCATTTGTCTTTTCATTGGTAACATTAAGCTTGTCTGATCTGAGTGATAAAAAGCAGAGATTATCTATTCCTGTTTGTCATTTTTGGCAAACTTGTGAACTTTTCATAAAAACAGAAAGATAAATCACAGCAGCTATTATTGTCTTTGTCTTAATCTTTCTAATGGATCAGTGTAATTTTTGGTTTCCTCTAGTAGGTCAGGGAGGTCATCACTGTAGGAGAACAGCCTTGTCTACTTACTGAATGCTAAATAGTGGTCTCACACACAAATCCAGATAAAGACGTTGCACAGGGGATTAAGCTACTGCCAAAGCAGAGGAGTCCTGTGGATCTGCTCAGCTTTCTTGTTAACAGACTTCTCCGACATTTAGCCGTCCCTCCAAGGTGGGGGCTGGAACCGTAGCCTAGGGAGAGCATTCCTGATCCTAATTCTAAAAGTATTCTGTGTAAATTTACAAATGCTTAATTACAAAACCGACATGCAAATGTCACCATCATACTGCCCACAGTTTCTGATCAAGACAGACAGGAGAATTGCAGTTATGCTTGTGGATAAATTTAAAAATTTCACTGCAAACAAAACCAGGTATGACAATATAGGAAATATCTATTTAAAATTTTTTTGTGCAATTTGTATCAATGCATTCTTTTTCCTTTCAAAAGAGAAGAACAGAAGAGAGAGGAGAGGAGAGGAGAGGAGAGGAGAGGAGAGGAGAGGAGAGGAGAGGAGAGGAGAGGAGAGGAGAGGAGAGGAGAGGAGAGGAGAGGAGAGGAGAGGAGAGGAGAAAAATTTTCCAGGAAAAAGTAGAAATTTATGTGGGTATAGCAATGAGCCATTACAAAAATGACAAATCAGAAAAACCCCATGGAAAAATACCGATATTTACACTGAACAAAAGGGCGGAGGGGGGGGGGGAAATATCTTTCCTGTCCTTAATGGTCAAACTGTTTTTCCTAGAAGGAAAATTGCTAGGTTAATACTCAGTGCTAAATCAAAATATGTTTCCAATATTAGTGATCAAAGAAATGTTCAAACTGTTCAAGACCCTCAAGTACTTCAATTTGCTGGAACTCCTTGTTTAGGCAGGAAGAATAAGGTACATAGATTAGACTAGATTTGTTCCTCTCAAAATGACATAGCTTTTGACAAAAGGGCATGAAAAATGCAGAAGTAAAAAAAAAACAACTCAAAAAACAGAGGGGGAAATGGAGGAATATTTATGAAGATAGATATAAAGAAAAACAGATTATTTCAAATAAAAAATAAGGAAACAAAACACAAAAATAAATGCTGGCACATTGCAAATAACTGGTCTGGCCAGCTGTCTTCTATCTCTCTTTTTCAGTTTTATTCTTTTCTTCCCACCCCTTCCCCTGAGTATCTCAGCTTTTTTTTCTCCCTTTCACTTGCTTTGCTTATATTGAAGAACAAAATCATACTCCAAACCCCTTTCTTTGCATTTCCTCATAAAAGCAAATCTACCACCCTCTTCATTCCATATGCATGTCATTCTGGCTAAGGAAAATTCCTCTCAGATGGATTTAACCTAAGAGATTATAAACATCAGATGGAGAAATAGGAAGCTATTTTAGCCTTGACCTTTCAGACCAAATTTCATCACACTACAGCCTGATTGAATAGGTTTTAATCAGCTTCGTCAGTGTTGAAATTTAAGTTCTTGTGTAACTGAATATCATTTCAGCTGATTTAACAACAAAAAAGAATATGCACATGTAGACAACAAATGCTCTTTTAAAATTTTTTTGCAAGTCCAAAAAAACTTAAAAAGAAAAATCCAACATTATAGGGCTTTTTATACTGTTTAAGCAGAAAAAAATTTAAAAAACATTCTGTTCACCTGAAGAATATTTATTAGATTATTTACATATTTATTTATTAGATATTTTATCAGATACTGTCATCTTAAGGAAAAGTTAAACTTCAGAGTACTTGTATCTAAACTTTCAAACATACAGCTGCACTTTTCCACAATTGACAAAAGACAATGGACATTTACATTATAAGAGTGGTTATTTACATTATTTCTACATCTATACAAAGATGAAGGAATACAAAACAAACTTACAGTTTGTATGAGCATTATTGGACGGATCAGTCTGGCAGATAAGGTGCTCATCAAAATGGATTCTAAAAGTATAAAAATAGTTTTTCAGGCATAATTTTACACAAGCAAATAAAAAACCCAAATCAACTATCTCTAATCTCAAGGGTCCAATACCATTAGGACGTTTTTTTCCCTAAGATCCTTATGGTATTTCCAGGCTACATTTCCTTCATTGTGTATTGTACATACATTCTAATAGTTTGAGGTAATGAGAACTTTGTTGAAGATTTCTATGCAGGTAGGATTTCACGCCACGAACAAAAAAGACGTCTTCAAGGTCTGAAGCCATGGAAATTATAATACTGGGAATATGTTCAAGGTCTGATAGAGATTTCCATTCCTTAGATAGAATAATAATATAAACATGTTATTGAATACATGCACATAGACATCCTCCATGTAAGTAAAATATGTTGGCTTATCTATCTTTTCATATTCTTTATACACTTTGTACTTCAAGAAAGTTCAAATCAGTCCATTCTCTTGACATTGATTATAACAACATCTTGTTCTTATTTACTCTTATAAATAATTCAATGTTTTGGGTTTTTTTACTTTTAAGACAATTAGCTTGGAGTCATATTACTGTGAAAAGGCCTTGGAAAATGAGCTAATTTTTTTCCCATATTTTCCTATTCTATAGTATACTTTTCAAGGCACCTTCAGCTTTATTTCTAAAAAATTATAAAAAAAGGAAACAATTCCATTGCTTGATTTAGCAATTATGTCCTTCACCTGAAGTTTTTTAATTAAAAAGACTGAAAATCAGCAACTGATTTTCCTTAGAAATTGGCTACTGAAGAAAAAAATATTCCAAGATAATTACTAAATAGCTTGGGAAAAGAATGAAAAATTTTTTTCTCCAAATAAACCAAGTTCATCCAGAGCATTTCAGCTTCTGCTTATAATTATTAGTTTTACATAACTCCATCCATTTAATATTTAAAATTGCCCCTTGAGATGTAATTGTTAAGTCCTGCCTTTTGGAATACAAAACTCAAAAGTCAACAATGAGGTAGGCAGTAAGAGAAAGTGTCCCTACCTCATTGCAGTATGTCTCATGCTTTACCCTTATTTCTGAATGCTGCCTACTTGGCAAAGACCTGAAGGAGTTTTTTGCCTGTTCTAAAGAACAAAAAACATGTCTTTGACCAAAGCACACTAGACAAGATAAAAGACTGAAATGGGCATGATAATTATCAAATCTCAATTCCTGCAGTTGCAGGCTAGCTTCTTTGACCCAGGGATTCTAAGTCAGCAAAGATGCAATACTTTCAGCTGTGTAGCAGCAAAATTTTTTTGTATATTCCTTTCTCCTTGTGGGGTTTTAGCTCTCAGAGCCCTTTTATCTAGTTTTGTTTATTTCTATATTTCAGCTGGAGGCAGGATTGTGACTAAGCAAGGATACAAAAACTGAAGAAAACGTGGATATGAAAACTGAAAAGAACTAGAAGGATGTCCTTGTACCTTTGTATCTAAAGTAGTGAGCAAGTGCATGTAATCCTTGTATTCTTTAATGCAGTGAACAGCACTTCAAAACCTAGTGACCTTAATGGACTGACAGGCTGAGGATTGAGTAATCCACTGATGTGCCCTTTTGCACTGGTCAGCGGGGTAATGTTTCTCCTTCTTTTTAATCGACATACATACTGCACCTCTTCACCTGTTTTTGTCAGTAGGTCAAGAAGTTTCCTGTAGTCCTTTGTGCTTCATTGAGGATGAATCTCCCATCTAAGAAAATGTAGTATCCACTAAAACAAAATCTGAAGTTGATATTTTCTTCCCTAAGCTCTGTTTCCCAGCATAGACACAGGAGGGAGGCTGGTATCATGTGCTAATTTTCCCTTTTCTCTAAGAAAAGTGGGGGTGCAGACCAGATTTGGGAGCAAAAGTTGGGAAAAGCTTTTCTACTATGTTAGTGGATCATTCTTATTGCATAACCACCACAAAGTTCATATAATGAAAACATCATCACCGTCATGAAACACTACACTTAAAATGTAGCCATGGCATGATTGGCTTTTTTAACACAAATTACTAATAATTGACTCCCAGCCAAAATAGTAGAAATTGGGTTGGTGTTGGTTTGCTTTGGTCATCTTACATGTCTGTAATTTTTCATTGGTAAAAAATGAGAGGATTGGACATTTTTTAATAATATGAAATGCTTGTTTTCATGCGCAGGGAAAAAAAAATGAAACAGTATTGAACTAGATTCAACTCACCTAATCCTTCCACAAGTAAGCAACTTGTGGCCTCTGTCTTTTCAGTGGACTTAGTATATTTGTGTTGAAGAAAGCCTTGGTACATACATAAATTCAAAGGCACTACATTTTCCTTGTCCTGTTCTCCCTGATTTTTAAAGCTGAAATGCTTGTGTGTTACAACCTGCCCCTGAAGGCAAGGGCAACTGTGCTTGTTAATAGATCTCTTGGGGTAGATTAGAGTGATATGCTAAATGAATGGTGCCTTTATATAAACACGTGCATATATATGTATATGTTGGGTCTATTTTAGAACAATTTGTTTGCAATGAAAATGAGGTACGTAGCCCTTTTTGTTATTATCTGTAAAAATATAGCAATATAAAAACATAAAAATAACAATTAAGAGAATGTATACAGAAGAGAACGAGAGAGAAAGAAGGGATAAGAGCAGAAGGATAGCAAAGAGGAAAGATATCACTACCTGTGGGCCCAAAGATAAGACTTGATTGTTCCAATCTTGATGTCAGTTGGTTAAATTGATGGTTGAAGACTTTAGGGGTGGGAGAAATCCATGAAACACAAACTTCAGTGGGGTAATAAATGCTTGTGTTCATGTGGGAACACCTGAAGGGGGGAGTTTAACACTGTTAAAACAGTGTGGATCATGCACAGTCCTCTGGTGGAAGGGCCCAGATATGAGTGTACAATCAGGTCATGGCTTATGACCCCTTGTAAGACATGACCCCTGCCTCTCATGCCAGCATAGTCTAGCCAATCATGCCCCATCAGAAGGGATGAACACCCTCAAGCCGATGTATAAATGTCCTCCCTTGGAGTCTACAGGGAGATTTACAGGGAGCCAGTTTTGTACGGGAGAGCACTGGCTTGATAAAAAGCACTATCTCATTTTGCAGGATCTGCATCTTATCTTCTTCTTCCCTTATCTGGCTCAAACCCCAGCTTGTAGCTTCAGTGGTGAGCGCACACCCCCTCTTCACCTGGATGTTTCCTTGTACATCATCAGCAAAGCACCCTCTTGCTTTGGAAATGGCCAATTGCTTGTGACATTAACCATCAACATTTCAGTCTATCACATTGTCTTTGTACTGTATGAGCAAATATCTAGAAGAAAATCAGGCAGCAATTTCAGTCCCAATTTCATAGTTCAACATTTTTCTGAAAACTGCATTCCTGCTCTAGTCACAAACTCAGAACTAAAATCAGAATTACAATTGGTTCCTAAAGTAGAATGTCAGCACCTAAATTTATTGAGTCTTTGTTTCCTCTTTAAAACTCTCCAAAAACTGCTTCAATCTTCATCTTTGTCTCTGTTTCTAAAAGTAACAGATAATCTTTAAATTTTAAAAATATTCTATGTAAGGCATTTCTTCAAAACTATCTTCAGCCTAAAAGTCTCTATACTGCAAATCATATTTGCGTTCAGACTGCTATTGCTATTCAGAACTACTGCTAGATAGTTTCATCTCTTTGTACATCACTCGTCAAGCAAAATATGCAGGCAATAATATTTGTCCTCAGTTAACTTTCATGAGATTCCTTACATTTCTGCTTGTGAATTGTTGTACTTTATTCATTTGGGTTTATTTTGAAGTGTAAAATAGCTGAAAGAATAGGATACAAATAAAAGACAAGGCATTGAGAATTTAAGTTCCTTACATTTTTCTAAAATGAAAGTAAAAGATACAGAACAGCTGAAAGCTCTGTTTATACTTAGGTTTGACTCTACAAAATGCTGTCTTTTTTTGCTGAAAATAAAAAAATTGCCTCTACTATTAATTGCTAACTAATTGCTAACTACTAATTGCAAAGTAATGACAACTTGAGCAAAATGCAGTAACGTGTCAGCTGCTGTAAGTCAGAGAACTCTCACTCAGCATTGTAATTAAAGCTTTGTCCCAAAGATTCATCAGAAATTAAATTAAAAACAACACAACTGCATATATTGGTGGCAGACAACATTTGAATTAAACCTTTCCTGGACTGGAAATGCTACTAAAATACCCTTTATATATATATATATATTTTGTTTTACTCTGAGAATGACCTAATTTTGTGGTAGCAAAGAAATATCTCTTTACTATATTTCTGTATAAAAGTGCATGTAGTGTGCAGCATTGTCCTTCCTAAAATCAGCCATTTAACACTACTTCGGATTCATTCCTTTTCATTCTGTGTTGGCTCCACAGTCTTAGCAGCAATTGTTAGTTGCTAAAACATGTAACACCTTTCTACAAAATGTGTCAAACTGCTTTGTAGAGATCTGTTGTATAGTACTTTAATATATTTCTTTCTTTATACTGTGATTTTTAAAAAAAATATATATTATGTTGTTATTAGCTATCTACTTTGGTATTTCTGTAAGAATTCTCTTAAAACTTTATGATCTAAGAATCTGAACATCTTGGCTTACAAACTTACTATACTTGTCCTCTGTTTTTGTCATTTGGATTATAACTGAAATTTTTTCATCAGGAAGTTTTGAATTCTTTGTATTTTCATACCACTTGTTTATACTGAACATTACTCCATTGCTTCTCTCAGTAAGCTTACTATCACACATACTGATAGACATATGATAGAATTTTTAAAGTATTTTAAGTTGCATTTGCTTAATAGGCATAACTAAAAATTCTATGATCATTCAGATCCTTCCAGGTCAAAATTGTTTTGTATTAAAAACAGGTTATCTCTGAAATTTTTGTAAGATTTTATTGTAACTCAGAAGCAAGGCTTTCTTTTGCTGAAATGAGATTTATTCAGTCTGCATGAGTATGCTGGAACTGCTTTTTTTCAAAGTTGTAATATTCCCATTGATGCTACTCTGTCAGCTCTGAAGGCCAAGTAGGTTTTGAAGCACTGAGAAACATCCATTCAGGGATTTATTAAACCTGCAGGCAAACAGCTGTCATCAGCTATTAGCAGTTCAGTTTTATTCGAGCCCTTCATGGTATTCAGGGAGATATCCTTGTTTCGGGACATATTGCTCACACAGCTTGTTGTTGGATGTTTGATTCTTAAGAGAGAAGGGAAGAACACAAATAGAAAAGTATTTTGTATCGTATCAATACATTAACTTTTTTGCATGCTTCTGAAATCACATCTGCATGTTTTTAACATCTAGCTATGCTGCGTCTATTTAATTATTTTGCTTGAAAATATATATTTTCAAGTTTGTGTATAAACAGCTGATTTAGATTCTGTTTAATGCAGAAATACCTCACTTGAGAGAACAAAAAATAAATGAATTAGGAGGAACTGTATGGTTGTATGTACAATATATTAAAGTTCCTATGGACCATTGGTTTCTAACTGCCCTGTGTGGTTCATTAACTTTTGAGTTGCAGGCTGTGCAATTCACATAGGTAGATAAAATTCCAAAATACAATTTCAACCTGACTTTTGCCCTTAAGTGTGCAAATTAATAGAACAAATTTGTTTTTTTAACTGTAAAATTATTTTTTGCTAACCAAAGAGAGTAAGCTATAATAACTACTAAGTTCCTCGCAAGACTACTAGATATCTTAGCAACTGTTTAGCATGTTAGAAACAATTGGACCGTGAAAATAAATATGTTGCAATTTTTGCAGCATACAAATCTCATTTCATTTTTTAGGTTAGTTTTGCTTAAAAAATCATGCAAAGATCAGTAATACAGAACAAATGTGCTATAGTTTTTTGTTTACGTTTACTGCATTCTCACAGCAGAAGACAGAAAATATGTGGCATGCCTTGTAGATGCCTGCAGAGAAAATTGAGAACAGCAGTATATATGCTAAATAAATGCTCAGAATAATGAGTGGACTTACTTAAAAATGTCTATTGTTATGAGAAGAATAGAAGAAACACAAATAATTTGTATTATAAAAAACTTACAAGATTTATATTTCTTACTATGGAACAGTGTGTAAGAGACTAAGTTCTATTTTCTTCTAGAATGCCTGTGTTTTTCTTCCATATTTTTTCAGCTATCAAATTTACATAATGTCAGATCATGGTCAGAGAATTTGCAAACAATGCAGTCTTAATCCAGGATGGGACAAATGTAAGTATGGGGGAATTGCTTAGGTATCAGCCCTTCAGAAATGGTTCAGATATTAAATATATTGAATAGTTTTAACTATTCTCTATTCCTCACCTTAACAAAGTATGTATTTACAAAAATAAAGCAGATACATTAAGTTCTGCTTGGCTCCATGATTTGGCTTCAGACACAGTTCTTACATGTCAATTTTATCAAAGAAACCAGAATACAACTTCTGTGGGTAGATAGGGCATTTCCACTTTATTCTTGAATGCTTTAATGAATTTGCATTAGCAATAGTAACAGGCTGAGAAGAAAATGTAATTCTTCATCCACTATGATTCCAACGCAACATTTGAGTATTCCCTGGAGACCAGTAGCTGCCTTTGAACTTGAGTTTGTGAACAAGAGAGACACAGATGATTAGTGTTTCTGACCACTGCTCTAATGAGCAACCTCTTAAGTTCATTTTCAAGGCCTGCACTGTCTATACACTTGAATTTAATCTGCAGTAAAACTTAGCTGTGCGTATACTTGAGAACTGCCTCGAGAATTAACCTCTGCTAGTGTAAAAAGATAATGACATAAAAAACTTCACTGATTTAGTCAGGGTTACCAGAAGACACCAAGCACCTTGAGGTAGAAAACATCATTGTACTACCAGAAAACAAGTTGAACAATGTTATATTTACACTACAATGAATCTGCAGCACTGAAGCTGTTGCTACCTATTTGTCTTACTGCGCTAGAAAATGGTTTCAGCCAGCTGTTTCACATAGATAAAACAGAACAGAGAGAGAAAAGAAGCTGCAGCAATAACTTCTGTCCTGAACTCGTTTCTGGAAATCTCATGTTATGATCTTTTCTCCATACTAACTAGGCTTCCAGGGCTGCATCCAAACTATGGTGGCTGAGTGAAGAATATGGAGTGGAGCAATCATTAATTGGTCTGAAGCCCTCAGCTGAAGAAATGATAGATGAGGAGTTCTGTATTTGAATTTATACTCAACAAAAAATGCATTTTCTGCTTTTCTCCTGCAGAAAGTTATGCTGACAACCACCCCTGTCATTGACTTTTATTTCAGAAAGAAACATAATATTGGTCTCCATGAACGTAAAGCCATGAAATCACAGTCAAGAGGTTGAGAAGAATTTTTTATACTGTATATAATGGGCTCCTAGTTGAACCTTGGAAAATAACTTGTATTTTGTATCATAGTGCATACTGATAAGCACATCTTAAAAGAATGAATGTGTCCTCAGCATCTACAAACCTTTAAAATCACTCATCTGCTCAGGGAGGCAACATTAGATACCTAACAGAAGTTTTCATGCTTGAATACAAACTCTGAATAAGGACCAAAACTGAAATACAAGAACTAATTTTTCTATTCCTGTTACCAGCCTAGTTACGACATGATCCAACAGGAATAAATTATCAGATTCAGTAGCTTTAAGTCAATTTAACATTTTTGGTAATAAAAGTGAGAATATTTATGAAAAAAATACAGGGAAAGAATTAAGTGTGTGTTGTTTCAACTGTTGCAAGCCACAAAAATGCTGATCACTTCTAATCCCCCAGGTTGGCAAGAATGATTATAGACCTGTGATAATGGGGTCTAAGAGAAATGGAGCAACATTACCTATCCTTTTATCAAGCTCTGATATAAAAGAGAGAACAAGGAGACTGTAGAGAAGCCAGCAATTCTAATGTGTAAAATTCTGAGGTATTGGGAAAAAAAACTCTCATAAAGGGGCAGTTTAATTTTTCACCTTCACTGACTGACACGCATTATGAAAATTGACCGGATGCACGGAAGGAGTTTCAAGAGGCACCTTCCTAGCTTTTACAACCTAAATGCATCTTTAGGGTCATATATTCAGCTTAATTACCTATTACATGCTGAACCACCTTATCAAGAAGTTTCTGTATGAAGTTCATAGTTGTTTAAAGCTATAGTTTATGAAGAGTCTTTAAAAAATCTATAGTATGTTCCAGCACAATTGTTTGAGTGTTTAATTATCCTGTCTGCCAAAAATTTCCACTTCATGTCAATTTATATGGCATCCTACGTCTATTTCCCACCTGTCACTGCCACTGAGCCTTCTCTCTGGAAAAAAAGTCATCATGAACAGAAATGTTTTCACAATATGTCTCTGGGGAGCATGATCACATTAGCTATGATACTGATATTACTGGGTTCAGAAAAAAAGCAATCTCTTTTATCTCTAATTTTCACACACTTTTCCCTGTGCAGCTTGCACATACATCCCTCCAAACAGGAATATTCCTGCCATACATGGCTACAAAGGGGTCTATGATCCTTTCTGGATCCATCTGAGGGCACATAAGCTGTTGTACAGAAGAGAAACATTTTCTACCACATACTGCTTGAATGAAAGTTATGCTCTTAGGTTTTGATTGTCTTAAGTGGCAAGTATCCATGACATATTCTCCCCCAAAACTTCCCAACTGTCCTAATATCCTTAACCTTCAATATCAGCTCCACTCATATGTTTACCTATGAAGTAGCAGCCTCCTGTCCCCTTGCATCTGCCAATTTCTTGGCTTTTCATGAACAGGTGGAGTTCAGGACACAGGTGTTCAGCTTCAAGGTTTTTCTACAGTTTGAATTTGTAGTAAGAGTCTGGCTTTCATGGCAATCTGGTGAACACCCACTCAGCACTGGGCACCCAAGGTGCAGCACCTCAGATGGCTATGCTTCAGCAGAAGCAGCAGGTAACATCTCACTAATAATGGCAGAGGCCATGGCTACATCTCTCTGTGTCTGGGCAGCAACACCACATAGCAGAACATCTCATATGCAGGCAGACAGAACCCACAACCCCTAGATTGCAGGCTGCAGGAGGCATAGCAAAGAAGTGTCATGATGTTAGTGATTTTCTTACAGTACAAACGGTGCACATTGACCTTCTTCCAGACCCAAAAGTACAGTGCTGTCAAGATAACCTGTTTTCTGATGTGGACCTGCCCTCAGAGAACCATCAGTCCTTAAAATTTGGGAGACATTCACCAAACTGTGCCTCCAGGCAGACTGTCAAGGACATTATCTACAAAGGGAGACCCTCAGATGCCTACATCCAATGAGCAGGCAAGTAGCAGCATCAAAAGCTGTCTCTGTCATGAGCATTACCAGCAAATGTAGAGGTGACAAAAATGAAAGAAGTCACAAAAATGACAGAAGTACCAGCACCAATCTGCTGTGTAAGGAGCTAAACAGAGAATAATGAAGCATTATATTCTTTGTGGATCCTGACTGTCCTATGCACACTGCTCAAAAACTGTGCATGGTGCAAACTTGTGTCTACACAGATAAAAAGCCCATGTGATATCCACTGAGCCATAAATGCAGCCAGATATCTTTGGAGCCAAGGAAAATGAAAGGGATCTTGTGGATGTGCTACACTCACTGGGCCTTGGGAGCCAGCCATTCTTTTTTGAGCCTATTTCATTAAGCAGTATAGGCCTAGACAAAGCTTCCTTCTCCAAAAACAGTGAACAAAGGCATTCTTCTGTAAAGAATAAACCCTTATAATTACTGTTGAAATTGCACTGAGGTCAAGTTGCTTCTAACATCCTGTTATTATTTCACATTATTGTAAAATAATGACAGGTCAATTGGGCCATAAGAAGACAGAAAAAAATACATAAAACGGTACCATAATGATTAGAATGTTTACCAAAAAGGAGGGAGTTCCTTAATCCAAGCTTCCTTACAGAAATAATTTGTAGTTGTGGCACTAAACTTCCATTATATAAAACATGCACACAGTTTGGGAAGTAGTCATATATTGCCACCTTACTCTTACTATGGTCGCTCCTCCAAGCATGATTTAAAAAAAAAGCTGCTTTCCAGGGTCTTGAAAAATATGTCAAAAATATGTCAAAAATATGTCAAAAAATACCCCAAACTTCACCCTGATACTATTTTAGTGAAATCTAAGGCATTTTCCAATGGTGTTGAGTAGAACCTTGATGTGCCAGGGGATTTGGCGTTGCTGAGATAAACAGTTTCTATTACCTTATTTAAGGTAGCTAATGATTCAAGCTTAAAGCTTTTCTGATCTCTATTCCATGATTGACCCATTCTTTTGCTCTCAATAGAGAGCTTAGTTGCTTTTTTCAGAGCTGCCAGAGTCAGGTCCCTACATACTTAATGAATGGAGACCTATGCCTCATTTTCTTGATAGTGCTGGCTATCAGTTCTCTCAGCTTTTAGATATTACACCTTTCTATAACTTACACCTTAGGTTCTCCTTTTCTGTATGTTTTTAAGGACCAAAGTAGAATATTTATGTAATATTTGTATGATTTGTGAATTTTCCTTAGTCATTTTAGCACTTTAAGTTAATGTCAGCTTTTGATATTATTTTTACATTTAATTTTTCTCAGTAAATTTATAAAATTTGTTCTTACCATTCTTAATTCTAAAGGATATACATAGACTGTAGTGCTGCATTCCAGAATTTTTGATCTCTTCTGAATGCTTCTCTTTTTCTGCATGTTGTAGTTTTGTAAAAAATGTTTTTATTGCCATTTTCACATCTAATTTTAACTAAGGTGGTTATTTTACTGAAGTACTCTTTCATGACCATGAAATTGTTGGAGGCTTTGACATTTCATAAAGTATTTTTAAATGATTCCCAATCATAATTCATGCTTTTATGTTTCATTATTTCAGTATTTTCTCCCACTTGATTTTGTCCCTAACTCTTTTCAACTGTGTAAAATCACCCTTTTCAAAGAATCGGGTCTATGTTTTAACTGGTCAGGATATTGCTTTGCTACTACTCATTTTCGGTCTGAACTCAATCTATTGTCTCAGAAGATTGCCCTTTAGCAGAGGTCAAAGCCATAGAGAGTGAACAAGGACTCTTTAGAATGATGTAATGTGTGATATTTCATATGCTGTGTTCATAGTGTGAGACAGCTCTTACAGGCATGTTCTTTCAGCCAAGACAAAATATTATTGCACGCAATCATCAGTTTACATTTTTTTTGGAATAAGTATATTGTTGAAAGGAACGGATTTTGAATTTATTGGCATGAAGTGCAGTGTTGGAAGCACCTTTATTTAAAATATATCTAACTTATTCAATAGATTAATGGACTTTAATTAGGAAATCCTGAACACGTTCCATTGATCCTTAAAAATGCAATAGTATTTGTATATTCTTTTTTAAATCCACCATGTCCTGAGGTTTTACATATAACCTAAGAAGTGGGAAATCTGTGTGCATAAGACAAAAGTTAAATAACTTATTTGTTCAAATAGTTAAATTTCTTTTGCTTGAGATATTTCCTAGTTTAAATTCTCACATTAGAACTCTGTACAGCCTGAAAAAGAAATACTTTGAATATCTGATCTCTTTATCCCCATTCACTCCATGTGATTTTCGTTCTTGAATAATGTTAATACAAATCTAAAATCTTCTATTCATGCAAATATAAAATAAAAATCCAGTTCCGATTCAGCTCTTGGGTACATACAGTAGGAGGACCTGCTGGGCCCTGCATCTCAAGATAGACCATCAATGCATAACCAATTAGCAGATGGCTGAAAAATTTTGTGTTCCTTTTCTGGTCATTTTGGTAGGTGGGCAACCAGGATGGTGAAGAAGAGATGCTTAAAGGGCTGAAGGTAGTGACACTTTTGAAGATCAGGAAAAGTTATGAGATAACTTGATGTCTTGTGCAAGATCTGCTTGTCCATCTTGCCACTATATGAAGACTGATTAGTTTATTATGTGAGGATATATGAGGATTCAGCTAGCCAGCCAGTTTGAATCCTCAAACTTAGCAGAGGAAGAGGTTGCTAAGAGGAAATCACTGTGTAAATTGGCCATTCATTCATCCAGTTTCTTCCCTTATACCCATTTGGAAACCATTCCATAATACAAATCCACCTACCTTAACCAGTAACCCCATATCCAGCCACAGATCACGACACTAATCTTAGTCCTTAACCATCTGCTCTAACCCTACTGTAAGCAAGGTTTACCAGGAGCACAACCCTTCTCTGATGATTACCAGGGTACAAGAAGGTCCCCAGGGTCCTGTGAACTACTCTAAGGCTCCTTCTAGTAGATGAAATGTGAAAGAGGGAGACTGCAGAAGAAAAGTATCAGACAGGGCCCATTAAGCAGGTGAATGATGGAGGATGGTTTCTACCATGCAACTGTATCAGGTTTGACAAGGTGAAGTGCAGGGTCCCTGGGATTGTGAGAGGAATGGCTAATGGAAACTCACAGTGCAGGAAAACATCTAGAAGCTCTCAAGAATTTAAATACTTACTTTCATTTTTTTAAAGTGATTTTCTGATAGTGACAAAACCTCCCTTTTTGTCAGTTCCACTCTCAGTCCCTCTCTGCTGTGGCAAGAAAAGGGCAAAGATGCCTGCCAAGGTACCCATCCCTAGGATACCCTTCCTTGAGGGCATGCAGCAGCAGATAAAGTAGGTACCTTATGGAGAAAAAGACAACAAAATACCTGAAAACTCATGAACTTGTTCAGAAAAGGTACTCAAAGCTACTAGATGTGGCAGAGAGCAATATTAACATCTGGAAGATCATGCAGTGTCTGTGCTGCCACAGTGGCAGTGATACTACAGGTGACACAGAAGTACAACGCAGTCCCATTGACAAGTCTTTGGGCATCATCCTCCCAGGTATCCTAGTGGCCATTTGTGTGGAGGACTGAGCTCTCCCACTGTTTCTGCATATGGATCATCAGGGACAATATTGGTGTCAAAGGACCTGAAACCATCAGCTTTTTTCCCTTTTCCCTCCATTTGAAAGACTGAACACATCTAATATTCCTTCACCAACTACCATCAGTAACAGAAAAATATCTTCACAGGCTGAGATTTGGAAGTGATTTGGCAGGACTTTGAAGGAAGTAAAAACCCTATTGATACCACCTGATGGTACAGGTGTGGATTGGGGCAGAGAGCGTATGAGAACTGAAAGAAATCAAACATTTGGTTATTCACAGAATATCTTTATTAGTTAGTATGTAACTTCATAATAAGCCAGTTGTGTCATTGTGTGCAGTGTTGGATGTACACCCAGATCATAGGCCTCCTTTGACAGGGAAGTGATGACATCCTGGACATAGGCAATCTCAGGTGTGCTGGAAGAGGATGTGCGGAGGTTGGAGGTGTGGGGATGGAACAAGGCACATAGTCACAGAGTTTGTCCCAACATCATTCTTTTGAACTTCATCCATACCAGGTGTAAACCTGATACAAACTTAGCATACAGGGAGGAGAGGGGAAAAGTAGAACATTTGCAGTAAAAACCTTTTTTTGCCCTTTCTCAAAAAAGCTGTACATGTGCAAGTAAATATACCTGATTCAACAGGCACAGTGCATATTGCTTCTGCTGAAACAGGTTGATCTATAGAACAGATTTGCTTACCTAATTTATTCTCAACTTCATAGAATTAATTAAATCAGGCCTATGGTCTAACTGGAATCTGTCCTTAAGTTCTATTCATTGTAGGCTGTTGTTCTGTCATCTTCTAAATATATTCACTTACAGCTTACAAATAAAAATAGGTTATTCCAGGGCTTGTTATCACAATTCATTTCCATGTTGTAAAGACGTTACAGAATCTGAACATTTCTCATCATTCAGAAGCTGAATACTATAAGACTTATCCTAATTAAATATATGCCAATGGAAATGAACTAATTAACAGCTTGGATTTGTGTGTTGGATTATGAACCATATTTAAAACAAAAGTTTAAAAGTTTTCAAATTGAGTTATATTTGTGTCTGAACATGCAAAAACATTTGGAAATGACAATTTCAAAGAGAAAGATTATTTTAAATATGTAAGTGGAAAAGTTACACTTTATAGATTCCACGGTGTACAAAAAGAAAGCAACTATTAAATACAGGTATTTATTGGTGTTATCTGAAAAGACATCTAGATCAAGATAGGATGCTTTTGAAATCTTTGCCAATAATTAAGTTGGTGGTAGAAAAAACGCCTTGTTTTTATGTATTTTTTTATCACTGTCTCTGGTATGATTACCACTAAATCTTGAAGGTGTCCTTGTGAGATTACATGCATACAAGCACAAGAAACTTACTTTTCCAAAACTCCACTATACACATATGAATAAAAGACTGTTTTGTTCTCTATACACTTTACCTTTCCTGTGTATGAAACCTCTTCATTAAATGAAACCAAATTCTGGCATTTGAGTAACTAAACTATTATGTCAGAATTTAACCCTGATTTTTCCCCCTCAAAATTGGTAGTCCTTTCAAAAGGTGAACAAAATGTATATTTCAGGGATAAGTGAGTAGGAAGTTTAATATGAACAATGTCAAACAAACATACATCTTTGTCACACAGAAATCAAGATGACTACAAATGAGTCTGATTTCATGATAGCAGCTGAAATTAAAATGTGGGAAAGAAGAAAGCAGAGAGAAAAGAATTGTATAAAGGTGATTCTAATTGAAGTTCTAGAAGAAGGATTTTGTATAAAAGTATTGTGAGTGAACACTACTGAACTGTGTAAGAAATTAAACTTTGAAATAGTTGTTTTGCCTTCTAAAATTCCAGTTAAAATGTTAATGAAGAGTTACATATTGATTGTGTTTCAATAATGTCAAATTCTGACATTGTTGTTTGTGTATTCATGAAAAATAAATAAAAGCTGGATCCAAAATCTGAATCTAGAATTCTAATTCAAAGTAGCTTATTGTTGGATGGTTCAACATACCAAGAATTAAGGAATTAAATCAGCACCTACTCGTAATGCATGAACTAGTACAAACCATAATTTTATTCATCCCCCTTTCTGAAGTACTAAAAAGTTACTGAAAGAAACAAACACATATTTGTATCACTAACAGATTATGGCAGAACATGCATATATAAGTAGTGCAATTGACTGGAAAAAATTCCTTTTCATATATTCACTACCTGAGAGCTTAATTCCTGCTTTTTTGAATAACAATAACTTGTTTCCAAGCACACATTTCAGTGGAGCTGGAAGCAAGAAACATGGTTTGTGTTCTTTTGCAGATTATTAGTATTTATTGTAAGCCTAAGAATTACTCTCTTGAAAAAAATACACAATCCTCTTAATTCCAAATATGCTTTGGATTGTGGCTTTACTGCTACCATTCATACAGTGCAGAGGAATTCCATTTTTTGACAGTAAAAAAGAAACATTATTTAAATTAGGATCCAAAATCCTGAAGGGACTCCAACCCAGCTTCTCAAAGTAGATATGCACTGTGCTTCCACTTTATCTATTAGAAAATGAAAAATAGTCACTGATATAAGAAAATGGCCACTAATGACTGATAAAAGCTGTAATTATTCAATAATCTCTGTGAAACAAAAACAGAAAGCTTGTAATTTTATGCACAAATTATAAAAAAAAAAAAAAAAAGTTGGACTAATTTGAGGCCAATGAAAATGTTGTTTTTTTTAAAAAAAAAGCTGTGATGTGAACAAATCAATCTGGTTCCATTAGTTCTCACAGTAAGTAAACTCTGTACTTATCTTTTAAGGACAAAATGAGTCCTGCATAAAATGCTGAAAGAAAGCTGGAAAAAATAATAAACACATGAAGACAGAAGAGTTTCAGAAAAGAATTATTTTTGATTAATATTTTTAAAAGGAAATTATAAAAGATATTCCACAGATCAAAAGCACTCCAAATGAGATCTGGCAAAATTCTTTTGAAGATCTCTTCCTCTGATATGCCCTTAACAGTAACATGATAAAACTTGTAGCTCTTCTTTAATTTGTACCTATGCATGTCAGATACAATGCTGGATACAAAGCAAAAATATCAGAAGGATTGAATTCATCCTTGATCCCTTGAGAGCTGCTTCAGACAAAATTCTCAAGACAAGCAACGATGAGATATGGGTTTTCTTTCAATTTCAAAGTGTCAGTCTCTCAATTCAATCTCGCTACTATTTTTTTTTTTTTTGTTTTGTTCTGTTTGCCATAATGTTTATTTTGTACAATATTTTCTCAACAACCTCCACGTCCAAAGTCCAGTCAATACATTTTGGAATACAGAGATCATGAATTTCTGAAACTTTCATGCAAAAGCAGGAAAATAAAATCTCTTTTCCTTACTGTCTCACTTGTAGCCACTTTTTTATCCCTAATCCTAATATGCCAACCTTTACATCCATGGAGATGTCTGAAAAATTAACAGGAACCTCTGTAGTAATTCTGATGAATGAAAAATTCATATAGCTTTCTACAAGGACTTGTACAATCCAAAAATTTCTTCTTTGTGGCTGAATCTACTTAATATAAATATGCTTTCTCACTTTTGCAGTCTTCTTTTCCCTGCATCATCATGCAGAGATGAACAATAAGCTTCTTATGCATAGTGCTGATTGCAGTATTTCTTTTTCTGTGGTTTAACCCTAACTGGCAACTAAACACCAGATAGCCACTCACATTGCTCACTTCCTTTCACTGGGATGGGGGAAGAGAGTTGAAATTTTAAAAGTGAGAAAACTCACGGACTAAAATAAGAATTTCAATATTTTCATACTAATGATGAAAATAATATTGCAAGGAAAATGAAAACAACAAAGATAGAATAAAGTCCAAGAAAAACAAGTAACACAAGTGAAAACAGTTGCTCCCTGCCAAACAACTGAGGCCCAGCCATTCCCTGAGCTCCAACACTGTTACCATTCCCTACTTAGCAATGCAACAGAACAAGGAATAATTTGTTTTGCTGCTAAAAACTAGCAATGCATATTGGATAGTTATGAGTCAAAATATAATAATTACATTAACTTCATGTATTACTTTTGAGAGGTTCATCTAAATCAATGGTAGGAGTTAAAATTCATACATACACAAAAACAGATGAAAGATATCAATTCTTTAATCCCATGTTTCAAGAATAGGCATAGCTTTTCATTGCTTTGATATCTTCAGTATTCTTGGTTCCTGGTGAAAACATATTTCCAACATGCATCCTCAGACACCAGTTTAGGCACCAAACTCAGATGCAGAATGAAACTCATGAGGTGATCTGTGGAGTTAGGGAAGAAGGATCTGCTTCTCTGGAAAGCATCTCAGAACAGACACCTGATGTGGTGCTCATTTGCATTGTGAAGGAAAACATCGCCTTCTCTCCCTCTCTTCCCTGCTTATCATAACAGCAATATAAAAGTATGTAAAGCCAACCAATGCAAATCTCTCTCATGTCTTATTTTAAGATTTTTTACCTACAATCATTTGTTTTGCTTTTACTCCCCATAATTCTGAATAGTCTCTTTAAACCTCATTGTGGGGAAAATACCCCAAGTGCAATGATATGCTAATTAGTAAATATTTAATGTCTCTTTTTTGTATTGTTACCTAATTATTTCTGTGCTCTTTTTGCTGAAATCCCTCCAAGTAATTTCTAACCCTCTAGTTCCAAATGTGTTATACAATCTAAATATATAACATGTATTAAGCGTTCCTAAGGAAAATGAATGAGAAAGAGAGGAAGAAGGAGAGGGGGAGGGAACTGGGGATAGAGATAGGGAAATGAATGAGAAAGAGGGAGCTGGGTGAGAGAGAGGAAAGAGAGAGAGGAAGACAGCTGGTGATATGATGCAGCTGAAAATCAGATGTTGGAGTCTATTTGACAACAAGCAGAACACCAGAGATGTATCCTGGAAGATTTCCCATTGCCCAGAGGCCACAGATCCTAATTTTTTACATTCCATTATCAGCATGCTCACTTCAGTATCATCATCAACTGATTACTCAGATGAGAAGAATTATAACATTAAGGAATTTTCTTCACTTGGTACACAGTAAAATTTGTGTGCTGCATTTGTGGGAGAAAGCTTTCAGAATTGATGGGTTTTGAACTTCCACATGTAACCTATATGCTGGAATGGTCAGATTCTTTGGCATGTTACCTGAAGTTGCATAAGCAGGCCTTTTTATAGGGAGTAGATTTTCTTTCATAGTTCCTCTGTAATTCACATACTTATATGTCTCAAGTAAGGCATTTCAAGCCTAGGACTCAGAACAATTACTTTAAAAAAATGAAGTCTAACTGTATAAGGATTACTAATTTGAAAG
This sequence comes from Agelaius tricolor, assembly GCF_023055355.1. Lineage (NCBI taxonomy): Eukaryota > Metazoa > Chordata > Aves > Passeriformes > Icteridae > Agelaius > Agelaius tricolor. Next base: position 27,280,432 of record NW_027269262.1, read on the forward strand.
GAAAATTACTCTAATTCTTTTTGTTGTTGTTCATAGTTATCATAATGAAAGCATATAAACCCATTTTAAAAAAAGAAAAAAAAAAAGGTATGTAGAAAATAAGATTATACATTAAGAAATTTCTGAAGCTAGCCAGAAAATCCAAGAGCCCAAAGAATTTTTCTGGAGATAATTTAGTCAATGGAATTTTTCAATTTGCCATGCAAAATGAAAACACTTGCAGAAGGGAAATACTTTCAAGATTCAGAGAAGGCAAATAATTGCTATGCTCTAATGACTCATTTTGATCAAACATGTTGCAAGCTCCAAAAATTTTCTGTGAGAGTAGGATATCTCCCTAGATCTCTGCAGACTATATTCACTCAGCTAAACTCCACTGTACATCTCCTCTACCTTGAGAAAGTAAACCTAAGCATATAAAAGGGTATTTAGAAAAAATTATATTGTGCATCATATATAAGGAATATACCAATTCTAAGACAGTAAGGACTGAAAAAAATAATGATTTTGCATATATGCATTTTTGTTAGCATTTCTGAAAGGAAATTGAACCTTCTTCCTTCAGAGACATCATTTTCACATTTGAGAAAAATTAGAGTTTTGAATGAGCCCTTTATTTACAACCTACAGAGACTTTTTAGTCATTTACAACCTCCAAACAATGCACAGGAATGAATGGTTTGATGCCAACCTTTCAAATATAGGTAATTAATTCAACAATTAATTTTCTGCATTCTACAGTTCATGCTCAGGAACAGATATCTTTCTCTATTCTTAATGCTAAACTGTCAAACAACCTCATTAGTGGCATTTCATGCCATTCTTTTATTTCTCTTATGAAGGTTTTTGATAATAGAAGGGCAAGAGAAGATTTATTTTATCAGTCTGCTCCTGAAATACATTTAAAACAACAATTTAGGTTCTCTGAAGACACAAAACATTAATGAATGTAATCCATTTCTTTGTGGGAAACTATAAAGGTCAATGTAAAACATATAATGAATTTCTTCAGGTAAGTGAGAGAAGTCAAACTCAGGTTTCCAGGCAATTACACACAATCAAATAGTCCAAGCCTAGATTTTTGAAGAGCAATGAAGATAAAGTATTCTGTAAAAAATGCCATTAGACCTGCCATGGTAGCTGGATGATCATGATGGCAGTGGGGTTTTTTTGTTTTCTTTGGTTTTTTTTTGACGTCAGCTATTAGTCAGAGAAATGCAATCAAAAGCCTGGCCCCAGACTTTGGAATGATGCATTGTTCTTAATTCACACAAGTTCTCTGACTCAGAGTCAGACCACATGGCTAACAGTTATACATCATAAAGAGCCTTATTCTGTGCAACTTCATAATAATAGTAATAGTAACTATTATTATTATTATTATTATTATTATTATTATTATTATTATTTGCAAAGTTTGTGTCTGTACTTTAAAAGCATCACAGTTTGAGACAATAAATTTATATTCAGGAGTCAAAAATAAAGACATAAAGAAAAAAAAAGGCCTTCACTACTAAGTTTCATTTAATGATGTATAGCTGCTCACTCTAACAACTTGGAGGAACTTTCTGTTAGTAGGATTATTTAATGACATAACTGCAAGATATTTTGGACAATTTTTTTTTATTTATAGTCTCAAAAGTATATATCAATTACAGAAGAAACAGCCAAGCTGTTTCGTGTTCCCTACTCTGGATAGTCTTTATGAAGCCATCACAGGGCAAATTGCAGTGACCTGATAGAAGTTCCTCTGTCATCTCTCCCTCCTGGCAACAGCTTGTATAATCTTTTTCGAGCCAATACTGCAATACTGTGCTTTTTTGCAGAGAGGTACCAAACATATTGCTTGCTCTCACTTAATCTGCCTCTCAGCAGCCCTGGCCCACCTGGGAGGTCAACTGCAAGCATCTGGACAGCTGTGGGACCTTCATTTGATGTGCTTTCCTCAGACATCCTGCAGAGGCTGCACTAAGAAGCGCATACCATACTGATCTGCCCTGACCCCCAAGACTCACACCTGCTCCTTCTGCTTTTAAAGAGGTATTTCTTCTTTTTGGCATTAACCTCACAGCTCCTAAAACCTTAATGACATTCTTCTTTACCTTCCTGCACCTTGCAGGGAATAAAAACTCACCTGGGGTTTTGATATCTCTTTTAGGTACCCTACAGACTTCAGGTTGAAAAAATAAAGGAAAAAAAAAACATAGAAAAGGAAAGAAAAGAAAGGAAAAGAAAAGAAAAGAAAAGAAAAGAAAAGAAAAGAAAAGAAAAGAAAAGAAAAGAAAAGAAAAGAAAAGAAAAGAGAAGAGAAAAGAAAAGAAAATGATAAAAGAAAAGAAAGCTTACCCTCATGATTCACTTCAATGTTATCATGTTATCTCCTCTGCCTTATACCTCCAGCAACACAAAGGGAAAGGGTAATACTGATAACAAGTATGACTGATGGCTTCTGGCATGTCTCCTGATCTTTTCCCTTAACCAGACATGGAAATCTATTAATCTCTGGCCACAGTGTTTAGACACATCATCTGGCCATAATTCTCTCGAGTACGTTCTTTAAATGTGTTAAAGATCATTTTAACATACTGAAATTGTACCATGGCATTGTCTCTTATTGATACTGATTACAGAGTTTACTTGACATAAAAATACTGTTGGAAAGACAGTCATATTTCCAATTCCAAAAAATGCATGCAAAATATGGATCAGGTTTTATGGTTATTATTCATCTGGAAAAAATAAAAAATAAAGGACGGGAAAGCAGTTAAGAGGAAGAAGATAAAGAAACCAAAAACTTTACAAAAACAACACAAGCCTAGTTGCCCTACTGCTGAGTCAAAATAGAAAATTAGCTCGAAAATCTGCACTCCCAGACATTTTCCCACCTTTCTTTTTAAATTACTATGAATGAAACTCTTAGAGAATGGGAATTCTAAGTTCACTCACTCTCCAAAGCTTTGTGAAAAATATTATGCCTTTCTTGAGATCAGCATCTCATTTCTCACTTAGAATGTATGAAAAGGCTGAGGGATAAGATTTACTGAAAAACAGCAAACTGCAAATTGTGACTGTATTCAGGCACTTGGAATGAAATTCTTTTATGGTGAATGACTTTAGGAATCATATTGGATGAAGATTAGAAAAATTATTACAAAAGAGATTTTAATTCTGATAGAAGAAGCTTACTTCATGCAACATTTATCTCAAAAAAAGATAAAATTTAAATCACCCCCGGGAAGAGCCAATAAGAGAGTTTAATTTTCATAATATCTCCATTCTCCCTGTGACATGACTTTAAACTGAGAAAACAGATAGTGCAGTACAACCTAAAAGAAAGGGGTGATCATTACAGAACAGTCCCCTGCAATTTCTGTAGCAATGGTTGGTTTCTTTCACCAAATATTTTTAAGTTGATGATTTCTATAAACTCTAATTTATCTAATTTGGGGCATGTTTCATAAGATAAACTTTGCTAGGTGTCTTTATAACACAGTTTTAAGCTAGTTCACAATTATTTATACAGGATCAAAACTTCAAAAGAAGTGGAAACTTACACAAAAAAGAGGGGAAATCATCAGTGTAACTCATTAAAAGAACTAAGAGTCACTAGCTTCTGTCTGTTTCAAAACCATAATTCAAACCAACAGGAGTAATATTGCAAGTGCAAATGAAGTAAATTAGACTAAAAAATGTTTATTTGTTAAAAAAAAATCCAATGAAACACTGTTTAATATTTAATAAGTTTCTATGGTTTTGCTTACCACATCTACTACTGCGAAATATATTACATACACAATATATTCTCAACTTTCAAATCAGTATTTGCATTAACAATGATTAAAAAAATAATTCTAAATGCCAATAACTAGATTAACTAGGAGTTAGAAACAAAACTCCATAACTTTCAGAAGTTTCACCTCGAGCTTACCCTCTACCTTTATTTTGAGATGTTTATGGTGTAATTACATTCAAAATACCAGACACCCATAGAAGAGATGAACTATGACCAAAAGAGATGAACTTTAGACCAAAAACTGTCAGATAAAAACAAACAGTTTTATTTTACATAAGCTGTTCCTGGGAATTTTTGGCACAAAGATGCCTATTTGTAATTTAAAAAACCAAATTTTTGACACAAAGTTTCTCATATTTTTAATTAAAAAAGCAATAGAGCAGACTGTCTGTTTTTCTAGCCTCTGCAGTGTTTTCTTTGTCACGTGGAGTCAAATTACTTGAGCCTTCCACGAATCCCTTCCTCATAACTCAGCAGCATTGTTGTGCTTCTAGTAAGGCTACCCACAGATGCTTAGCCTGAAGGTGCTGCCTTGCTGTCACTTCTCCACTCCCTGCTGATCTGCAAGAATTTGTAAGCAGGAGCAGGGCCAGCCTACAGAGAGTGCACCAGAGGCAGAGCACCCTTCTCTGTGTGTCCTCTGGGTGCATGCAGATCCTTACACAAAGTCTGCTCTAGGTTTTTGTTTATTTATATAAAGGGCCTAAATTCTACATCAATGGCATCAGAAATATTCAAGAGAAATCCTTGATAATGGTGCAAAGGAAAAGGTAAATAAAGCATATGCTTTCATAGGGTCTTCTTCCTACCAACTATCATATACGCTGGTGGAATCAGTTTAATTTGATCATGTGATCATTTCATAGGCACTAGTCCAGTGAAATTTTAGTCTCATGTAAATTTTAACTTTCATTGAATATGGAAGAGAAATGAACTATTTATTGTGAGTTTAAGTATTATATGTACAGATAATAAAGAAATAAAAAAATGTAAAGTTTTCTGATTATCTTCATCTACATTTATTCAGATCCATTTACAGAAGCAGGGGCTTGAAATAAAATGAAAATATGATTTGGTTAATAAAAAAGCATCAAGTGCTGGGTGTCTTTTTGACAATTTCTTTATGTTAAGGCTGTATGAACAAATATTACTTGGGCATAATAAATAATTTGCAAGTTACTATAGATAGGCTCATATCGTACATAATATTTATATGCATACTACAAAAAATGAGAAGAAATAAACAAATATTAAAATCCGTTGTTATATAATGCTTCAACAGCAATAAAAGAAGTTTATGGGTTTTTAACTTGCCCACAGTAATTTTAAACTTGCCACAGGCCAAGTATACATTTGTATTATTTTACATACTGACAATAAACCTACCTAATATTTCCACTTCAGCAACTAAACATTTTAAATATTATTTATGAATAGTACCACTAAATAATTTTGAGAAGTGAGTCTGCTGTAAATCCCTCTGATTGGCTATTTGAAATGAAACATTTACTGAGTTCCACTTTGGCATGACACTAAATGATGCTCTTAAAAACATCTTTTAAATATGACCACTATTTTTCTGTCCAAGAGTATGAACCAAGCTGAGTATATCTAAGCCTGAGAAATTATTGAAAGAAAATTGAGTGTTAACTGTTTAAGGATAAAAATTTCTGGTGCTGGCTAGGTAGGTGGCAATGTGTTGAACTATGCAGGATAACACATGTATGTGCAGCTGGTATAGAGAACTACCATTTTACACCTTTATTGTTTCTTGGCAGGTCTGCATTCCTTAGTAATGTTACATGGATTGTTAGATGCCAGCAGCAAAGAGAAACAACAGCAACTTTCCAGAAGAAAACATCATCTGGATGCAATTACAGAATTAGCAAAAAAAAATTAATTTATGAGCCAACATGTATTAATAAGGTTCATCTAAGGTGAAAGGAGGGGTAGCCACTATACTATCTTCCTTTATGCTAAAGGAAAAGGAGATGTTACAGCTAATGGGAAATGCTATCAGACTCTGGGAAAATGAACAATACTGTAAGGTTTTCAATTCAGGAATTGTTCCTTTTTTATATTTGTAGAATATCAATCACATTTCTGGCAAGTACTGAAATATTGATAAGAAAAAGCTCACGCCTATGTTAAAAAGTTGAATTCATACTGAAAACAGCAATTGCTTCCCTAGGTCAGGTGAGACAGCAGATCATGCAATTAAATAGACAGTATCCTAAAGAACAATTTGATACCTAAAAATCTTGGTTTATTTAAAATAAAACAAATACTCATACCCCTATAATCCTAGGTTTAGAAAATATTGCAAATATAAATCAATTTACACTAAAGATTGAAAAGCAAGAAGGCAAATATAAGCAACCTGTAAAGAAAAGCCTACTCTCATTTTGTCAACACATTCTGATCTTTAGGGAATCTGGATTGCAAATGCTGAATACTTGGAGCTTGATATATTTATGTGAACCAAATTTTTCATATAGGTATTGAAAATTCTTTCCCAGTCTATGAAAAATTCAATCATTTCCACACCAAGACAGTTCTCTCCAGATAAAAAACTCAAGTTCCCTTTCTTAAAATAGACTGTAATTGTAGCAAAAATAATACTAAAAAATAAATTGAATTAGTAGCATTTACTTATCTTTACTTAGACCTTGGATTTATGGTGCAGGTCCTGTAACACATTAGGATAGTACAGCTACTAATCAGCATCTATATGTTTTAAAATGAATACAAAGAGCCTGCATCAGGAAATGATCTGCTTCATTTCTTCTGCACACCCAACCAAACATCCTTTTATTCTGCCAAAACTGTGTCTTTGTCACTCAGCACTCTGGAATTACCATGTCCTGAAGATCAATGAGCTCTGGTGATGATTTTCTTCTCCTATTGGCTAGAAGTCATGGATGCCCCTAACAGAGTGGCTGCAGGACTTCCCACTGCCCTAGCACCTTGAGGCCATTGGGACCCCCAAGGGTTCTCTGTAATCTATGGCAAGAGCTGCCAAGCTCCTCTGTCACATAATTTTTGGCTGTGAGTTGATGAAGTTTATTCCCTGAAGAGTTGGGTGGTGGTGTTTTTTCTGCCTTCCTTCTTTCCTGCTGACATTCTCAGCAGAAAGTCTTAGCCAGAGGTCTTCAATGGCCACTTGCCCCTTACATGAAAAGTAACCAACAAGAACCAGTGCATAAAACCAAAAAGCTGTGGAATTCTAGGTCAATTCTCATTACTGACATTTAAACACAGCATGACATCTGTTTGGATTATTTTTATGGAGCAGAGAGAAACAACAAAGATTAATACAACACAAGCAGCCTCTGCAAATTTTCATGAATAAAGTCAAATTTAGTTCATAAGGCTGCAATGGGAGCTATAAATACAGAGCTTCCTAAACAATGCCAGAAGATATTGCCAGGGCCACGTGGGCTGCAGGCCTTCCTGTCCCTGCCCTCCTCCCCTAGGACTCCCTTATCCTGCCCAGGACCCCAAATCTTCTCCCCAGAAACTACCACTCTCTGCCCTTGTGCCAATAGGGAGTTAAAACTATCATAATGTAAATGTTGAATGAAGTGGTATTTTTTAGAAGAAACTAATACTTTGAGAACAGAAAAAGGGAAAAATAGAAGAGAGGACACATTTCTCACAAACTACAGCAATCAGTGTGAAATATAGTGAAGAAACAAAACATCTGAACATGGCTAATATCCATGCTGGGTACCTCCTGCTATGCCCATTAAATATAAAAACTCTATGACAGGTACATCCTATAGGAATTTCAATGTGATTTAAACAGGTTATGTTATGCACAGCTTATTTGTTAACCAAACACAAGACGATATTTTTAAAAGTAAAGGAAATCTTTGACAATGGCTTATCATTCAAAACAAATTGCATATAATATGAGATAGAATACATGTCATTGTTTTACATATAATACATATAATACATATCATTGTGTAGAAGTGTAACAGACCAATTTTTATTATAGATAACGGAAAAAAATACAGAGCTGTTAGAAATAAACACAGAAACAAACAATTACAGAATTTTAAAACCATATCTAATTCTGGTATGTTGGATCTAAAAGTACAGAATAAAAATCTGTCATCTTGCATGTCCTAGAATAGTGCTTGTACAGTAGAAGGCTAGTTTAAACATTTTAGAGAAAAATCTAATAGACACACCAGTGGATTCAATGCTTCTACTAAAATTTCTAATCAAACATTCATTAGTGTGTTTTTACTATGTAACAGATTCTTTCCTCTGCTTTCTAGGCTTCTACTGAGACTTCTGGACAACTTTCAACAGTTAAAAACACTCTTGATCACTCTTTTGCAATTAAGGCCTTTAGCAGTTTGCAGGGTGAAGTAGGTTAAGAATACTCTGGTGGATGGAAAGGGATCTAATTTGACTTGAAAGAAGAGATAAAAGACACCACAGGTAACTAGCCAGATATGGTGAATGCTGTCATTTCCCCAGCAGAAGTACTAACATGCACATAGTATGTAAATATTTCCCTGGTAATTCCTCCTGCTTCTGATATCTGAAGAATCCAGGTGGACAAATACACAAAATTCATTGGCTACCAAGGAAGACCTGCATCTATACCAAAGGTTCTCAGGTGTCAGACACTACCTGGCTTATGCAGTAAACTTCTTCACAGCGAATGTCCCAATAGCAAAACAAAACTCTATTGTCATTTCTAGAGTCTATGGCATGATCTGGCTGAATTAGGATATTGCACTTTCATCATGAAACACACACATCAACCTTGTCAATGACTTTAGAATGTCAGTGTTTGTCATAGCCTTCTTAGTGCTATCAAGACAGGTAAAAGAAAAATATAATATAAAATGTGATGATTTCTTTGCATACACAGGTTTATTATGGAGTCCCACTGATGTGTCTGACAGGAGTTTACAATCTGGAAGCTGACATTGCTTTTCAATGTTAGCATCCTGCATATACAATTACATATCTATTTGTGTAGTGGCTATTTCTGATTGAGGATTTTTTTCCTGCTATTATAACCAATGTCCTAAATATCAAGTCCTATGTCTAGCTCTGTGCATGTCTAGTCCTTTACCTGGGTTAATGTCTAGGTGAGCCAGTCAACACTGAGACCTCTATCTCCCTCTTCAGGAGTCTTCTAGCTGTGGGAACAAATAAAGCTCCAAGTTGCTCCATCTCTGTTGTTCCCATTCTAAAATACTAAGTCACAGAGGTAGGTTTTCTGCTACTATTACCCATTCCAGAGCTGGGCTACTCTGCTTGGATGCTGCAAAGGCAACTGAGCAGCCTTTGGGCCAAGGTGTAATTGAAGAAAGACCCTTTAAACTTAATTCCCAGTACAATAAAAATCTTGGAGCCAGTAGGCTAAACAGCAATCTGTTGCTGTATTTTGTGAGTCATGCTCTTGGGCCATAGTTCTGAGACTTTAAAAAAGCTGAATAAAACAAGTATCTCATAGAATACAGCTGTGAGTCAATTTGTACTTTACTTGAGCTTCCTTGGGCAGGACAGATGGATAAGCATCCTAATTCCCATATGCTCATTTTAAAGCCACAGTTCCAACTAGGAGACTCATAGCCCCTCAGATGGCAACATGGTGAATGGACCATGTAGCTAAGTTGCTCATTATTTTTGAAGTGCTGCTTCTTCCAGACTTGACACTGATATTTGTTTCTGCACAGGAAACTGAGGTTTTTAACGCTTTGTGAATAGAGAGAATATATTAAAAAATTCTTACTAGTAAAAGCTTTGTACCCTGTATCCTATGGAAGACATTTGTCTGGTTCCCAAGGTCAAACTGGATAAGAAAGTGGTTATAGATTGATGATATCTGTCTTGAGGGTGATAATTTTTCCTTTCTTTTTTCATCCGAGGGATATACTTTCCCCTTATTCCCACAATCATTTTAGGATAAATGTATATTGTTCCACAGGTGACAAAGAAGGAGGTAAATAAATAGATGGGTGTGATGTAGATATAGATATAGATAGATATATATATATATATATATATATATATATATATATATAGGAAAAGCTCTTTTCCATAGGCTATTTTTTGTGAAGTAGTTCCCGACTTTCACTGCAGTTTTTAATCTATGTCTCTAATTATACAGCACTATCCGTCCCTTATTTAAATCTTTTATTGCCTTTCTGCTACTTCTGTTCGTGAAAAAGACTGTGGTGCTATTTTGAACCTTTATTTCAACACTACTCATGTTTTATTATCACTGACGTGTGAAAGTTGAAAGCAGTCAGCAAATTGCTGAGGGAACCAGCCCACTACGTAACCTCATATTAGGAACCATTTTTCCTTAATAGCAACTGTCCAGGGTTTTTTCTTCCCTGGCACTAAAAGCATTTCTGTACTGGCCTTCTTCCAATTTTTGCCTTTCTGTAGCTTAGTTAGTGGTGAAATAGAACACAGGGTCTGCCTTCATTAATGAGTCCCAGGCTGTGAAACTTCAGGGCAAGGAAGTGAAGAAGAAACCATGTTTGAAAAGCATAATAGTTTTAATGATTGTGATTATTACTTTTTTCCCCCGAGTTTCTACCATGTCTCCAAGGTTTACTTATATCTGCATGTATCCATCTTAAAAAAGCTGTCCTCTCAGCTTAATGCATAAAACCTGCAATAGTTAAAGCTGCTGACTGTCTGAATAGAATGAAAATAACAGTAGAATGAATATGGGCAAAAGGAAGAAGGAGAAAACCAAGCATGCCTTTTGCAGACCCCAGGTCTCTGCAGCTGTAGGCTCAGTGGCTCTCTGAACTCTAACCCCAAACCTAATGTCAGCTGGGGTCAGAGGCTGAGGTCACCAGCATCTTGGGTGGTCCAGATGGGAAAGCTGTGGAGGGAGCAATGTTGGTGCAGTGCATCAACCCCCTTTGCATTCCTTTTGCAGCCCCAATGCACCTTGAGCTGTAGACTATGGCTCTCTGAACCCTAAAGCTAACACATACCCTAGAGGCAGCTTGAGGAGAAATGTCTAGTATGCTATATGACTATATATGAGAGTGTATATATATATATATATGACTATATATGAGAGTGTATATATATATATATATATATATGTGTGTGTGTGTGTGTGTGTGTGTGTGTGTGTGTGTGTGAGTGTATGTATGTACATGAGAAAGGTGTAGAAGGAGCAATGATTGTACAGTGCCTTGATCCCCTTGGTATCCCTTTTGCAGCCCAATCTCCCTGCAGCTGTAGTTTGAAGTTCTCTAAACCCTAACCTTAGCCTGAATGGCAGCTGGGGCTGAGGAGCCCAGCACCATGTGTGCCCCAGATGAGAAATATGTCAAGAGACACTTGCACTGTCTAGGAACTAGACCATCTTATGACAAAAGTAGAGGCTCAAAGATTTATAAAGCAGTGTCTTTGGTGTTTGTTTTCTCCAATAGGCACCATTAAAGCATCTGGGCTGGACCCTTCCCTGCTGGTACCAGAATGGCTCAGCTTCCCTGGCAAGATTTACTTTGAAGAAGCAAGAGAAGTTCTACTTCTGCACAATTTAAAGACTTCAGATGAAACTACCTGCCCTTAAAAATTCCAGTTCATGACAGGTTCTCTCTGAAACATAGCTTGGATAATCAGCCTTATATTCATAAAAGATGAGGTCACTCTGAAGTCTTGTATAACATTGTGTATATATATACATATATACACACAACATAACATGAATTTCATAAGTTTTAAATGAATCATTTAACAAAGTACTAAATCTACTTTAAAAATGGATGTCAAAAATGTCCCTGATGTATGAGTAGGTCCCTGACTTGCATTCACAAGTTGCCTTTAATGGTAATTTCAATTACTGGTTAAAAACCAGTCACAAAACCCAATCTTCTATTTCAGTTTACCTAATATCAGCAAGAGTGCATTTTTTTGCAAATACAAATACTATTTAAATCAATTTCTCACAAAAGAGATACACTGTTCTAAATTTCTTGAATGTTTATTAAAGCATCATTTTCACAGGGTGTAAGTGAATGATGTATGAATGACCTGTGAGGCTCCGAAATCTCATGTAACAATAATGGGATACTTCACAAACAACTAGTAGTAACCACAGGACCATAAACCAGGCAGGATAATGAGTCCCAAATAGAGAAAAGCTTTCATCATATTTTGAATAGCAGTGCATCTAAACTGAATCTAAAAAAGGGATGGTCAGGATAGACTCATGAATTCATATTATTAAGTATGAGAGATATGACTGTTCTCTCACATTAAACACTTTGTATAAATTCTCAAATTGTGCAGAAGGGTTCAATGAGCTTAATTAATACACAGATGTTTGTAACTGGAAAAATGAAAATTTTTGTAAAGAGTTGCTCTGGAAATCCCCTGTCAAGAAAAAAAAAAAGAAACTAAAAACCTGAAACCCAAATCCCAGTGCTACATATGAAAGTAAATACATTGAATTGATGGTCTAGCAAGAAGTATTTCCAAATGTGATATATTGTTTTGATATCTCCAGAAAGCCCCTTTTCCCCATTTCTCCAAGAGCCTGAAAACATGGTATCTGAAGATGGTTTTACAGATCATGATGTGTCAAATGTATCTACAGACTCCCAGGGTAAGAACTGCCACTACAGCATTTTAGGATAAAAATGCTTTTGAAACTACGTGCAAAAATATTCATGGCATTAGAAGCTTCTGAGCTTGCTTCAGCTTTTGTGATGAAGGAGAGAGAGTAAGGCATGGAAGTTTCTCCCTGGTATCTGCAGTTCAGATCTGCCATTCAGGGCTGTCCATTACCACAGGTTGCAGATCTATCTTTTCCTTATTTGGAGAGCAGTTGTATTGCTTACACTTGAAATATATAAGATACCAGTGAGAAATGATGCAGATGCTTCTGTAAGATTTCAGCTCACTGAGAGAGTCCACCTTTTACACTATATATAGCAATTAATATAGGCCGTTGAGACATGTTAACAAAGGTCCTTTAATAAAGTTCAGCATGTCTGCACAGCTCTGGAGATACATTAGTAAAAAAAAGCCAGCATAACTATCTATCTTATAGTTGCTTTAGTTCAGGACTACTACTGACTTTGAGCTGAGAACAGTTCCTCTCCTAAAAGTTATTTTCTTATGCTGTGGTTGGCCTGTGAAACCAAGTGTCACTGTTAGCACGGCCTCTTTTGGAGTGTGTCAGTTTCTTGGTTGAGAGACAAATTTTAGGAGAAAACTCCCTGGAATGAGTGTTTCCTCTAAAGAGAAGGGCTTCAATAATCCCATTTGCCCATGAGGGAAATGAATATCAGTGTGTGAAAGTGGAAAAAACTCCAGTTTATTAACAACAACAAAAAAATCCCCACAAAACCAAAAGGATGCCCACGAGGCACAGAAAATGATTGAATAAATACTAGTTTTTGACATTTCTAAACCTTAACCGCCATCCTCCACCAGACTGTGTGTCTGGGAGGCAAAGATCATGACTGCCCTCTTTGTCTTTGAGATCCAGGAGTTTGTGCAGCCGCACACGCAGAATAGATGGGAATCTTTCTGGCTCCAGTCTCCTCCTCACAGCAGGAGGAGCTGGTGGGTTCTGGTGTCTTTTCTTGTGTTGGTTCAGCATCTCCGAGGTCTGAGGTTCGGGGTGGCCTCCCCGCCACCTCCTTGGATGGGCCAAAAAGAAAAGCCAAGCTGAAATAGTTCAAGGAAAAAAAACCCAAAAAGACATGGAAAGGATTTCCCCTAGCCTCCAGGCTAGGGGAAAGAGAAAAAAAAAAAAAAAAACAAAAGAAAACTTCTTGCTTCAAACTAACAAGAAAACTAATCCAACAAAAGCAATAATGTGACATCCTGGTCAATGCTGCAGTCCAAGCATGCTGGAAAGAGAGAGTTTGAACTAAACCAGGCAGGAGTCAAACACTCCCTGCCCATCCCTTAAAGCTACAGGGTTTATCTTAAAGCTACAGCAGCCATTTCTGGGCATACAGCAGACAATCAGGGAATAAAGCATCATCATAAAATCAAGCTGAGGCAGTCAGTAACTAGTGAGAAAACTCTGCAGTGCATATAACTGCCAGTGTCCAAGAGGTCACCTTTTGTTCTCAAACTATCTTTCCACCAGGTTTCATTTTTCTTGAACTTGAAATGTTTTGAGCTTAGTTAATCAAAATCTAAATCTACTTCTACAATCTTTCAATCCCAGTCCTTACCTGCACTATGCACAACTGGTTAATTTCTTCCATAAAGGCCACTCTGTAAAAAACAATTTTAAGGCCTCTTAGGGCAGTGAAGACATACATAACATCGTCAGGACTAACAACCTATGAGCAAAAAATTATCACAGCCATAAGAGAAGTAAAAATTTTGAGAAATATGAGAGGAAAATTTACCTTTTACTTTCTCATGTCTGAACAGAGTTTAGTCGTTGCCAGTATTTGTGCAGGTGTGCAATGCAATCCAGAATTCCTATGAGGTAAGGCTCAAGTCTGCATGTCTTTCTTAAGCCTGACTCAAGATCTCACAACTTACTTGAATGGAAGTTCATTTGGTTCTTCTGCCAAATGACAAGACAAAGAGGCTACTGAAACACTCTTATAGGGAATATCTTTGGTCTACATAGGTCCTAACCTTCCCTGTACCTAGTGCTGCTATGCAATGGGAAAAGGGTCCAGTGTGGTTGTGCTGGCTGCTGTTGTAGCTGGCAGCTACACAGGGGAGTTATAATCAAGAAGTGAGAAAGCTGGAGCGAGCCAGGCCAGCCCTGAGCACTGGAACAGATGGGGGAGAAGAGACTGAGGGAAACTGAAGTTTGCAGGTCCCCATCAGGATGATAGTCTCCAAAGGATGCACCTGCAGAAGACTTTGGCTAGACATGTGTCACTGGATCTTAACACTTCCAGTCACTGGAGATTCCACATATAATAAATGAGCTTGAAAATCAAGAAATGTCTATTTAGAGGAAAACTCTATATATTTTAAATATTATTTAATATCTGTTACAGTTCTTGGAATTATAAGTACAAGAGGAAAGGAGAAAGTCGTGAATAGGTGCCTGACTTCTGCTTGCTGTATATGCCTAAATATTTGTCATGCAAACTTTTTTTTTAATTTCTGGAGCTTAAAAGAACTTCATGCATCATACAATGTTATATATATCAATTCACATTGCAAAATTCAGTGAAACATTTCTAGTAGCCAGAAAATTACATGGTGTTTTTTGTCTTTTTGTACAAATGAATAAAAAATCCATATGTCAAATTCCAGCAGAAGGAGTACTGGGGAAAAATATCTATAGGTCTAATTTCCAAGTTCTGTGCTTTTTGGAATTCAACATGCCTCAAAATCTAGAGCATAGCTGAAACCCATGAACCTAAGGGACACCAAATTTTCCCAAGACTGACAACAGTATTTTTCATTACCTGATTAAATGACAGGCATTGTTTTAAACTCTGCAAAACAACAATGCCAAGAGAAAGCATGTTTGAATTCCGCATTTTGTGCCAACAGCGTTACATAATGAGATAAACATTGGTAATTGTGTTTAGTTCAATAACACTTTTAATTATAGTTGAGATCTCCTTTAAAGTATATGGATTTTACTGACACAAAGTAAACAGCTGAAAGCCAAATGAAGGCAATCTCATAGATTTCTACTGTCTAATTAAAGTACAGAAACATTGCTTAACCAATTCATGCATTTAGAAGAAAAAGGAAAAAGAAAACCTCGCCCTGCTTGCACATTTAATACACATTTTAATTATTGCAAGAACTTAGGTAATAAAGTATTACATCAAACCAAAACCTCTTTAGCATGGGAATTTATCCTCTCTTTCTTGTTAAGCAGGGCAAACAAGTCATGAGCAGTCTACAGTATTTGTGTACATAAAGACAGATAATCAAGGAAGTCCCATTATATCCTCTAAGGCCCTGGTTCAGAAATATACTAATTCCCATTGTTAAACTTTAATCATGTCAGCAGGTCCTACTAAACTTTTAAAAATCCACCTGAATACTTTTTTTTAAAGTTGAATTAAGGTATAACTTCCTGCAACCAAGCTGCTGAAGACAGGCAGAAGTCTCATCTTTTTATCCCGGGTTTGAAATTTCATGTGGTTCTTTGAAATGGGGAAGAGATTCTGCAGCATTCCACATGCAGAATTGTCATGCCTGGCACCATACATATGTACCAATCATTCCTTTAAAATGACAAATAGTTTCTAAAACTTTTATGAGCCCTTTACATGAAAGGGAAAAGTAATATCCAAGGTATTAATTAGCAGTATGAATGTTTACAACAGGCATTTAAAATTCAACCCAAAAAGTAGTTTTTGTTATCAGGTGAGAAGACATTTAATCCAGAATACCATCTGATTTGTCTCACCAGTAACCATCATGTGTCAGCAACAAAGAATATCAAATATTCAGAGTAAATTAAACATGATCAACCTCCTCTGGCTCTTCCTACACTAGGCTCTTTCTAAACTAGTAAATTAAATAGTTCCAACTCCTGCTTATAAGAAAGACAATTGCTTTTAAAAGGTTACAGCAATCTCTGGCTCTAGTTTGATGCATCTGAATGCTCCAAAACAATTCCCAGCACATGCCAAAAAATATTTCCATTAGCAGTTTAGCTAATGCTGTACATATTTGCATGTCTGTTCTGGTTCAGTTCCCCAGAACTAAGCTTGCAGTCTCATCCCCTTCATTCCTCTTCAGCCTATGACTTGCATCACCCAATGCCATAGTAAGGAAAAGAACATTATTGAGGGCTGCAGAGGCCTCTAGACTTAACAATAGAGTGAGTCATAATACACTTGCAGCAAAAAAACAACCAGGTGCTCCTCATAACCTGAAAGAGATTTAGCTGAGAGCTAGGGAGATTTGGGGGATAAAAAAATTCAGCCTAAGTAAAAAGGCAGCACATGTAGAGCTTATTTAACAGAAAAATTTATGAAAAGGCAAAGCCTTATAAAGAGGTTTCTGCCCTGATGCTGATTCTGTTCTAAACATCTGTGCCACTCAATTTTCACCATGTCCCAATCTTCAAGGCTGTAACTGAGCCATTAACTTTGAGAGTTTTGGTCAGTGTCTGCTCTGTAAGCATTTCAAGGTCCCTGCATGACGGCCTGTTTACTTGTGCCTTCAGGGCAGTGGCTTTCAGTTACCAGTCTTTTTGGAAGGGCTCCGTGCAGTGAATTGCTCTATCACGTCTTTGTCCTATTCATGATGCCTTTGATGGATGCAGCCTGGATCTGTCCACTTGAATCAATATTTGTCCTAGCTCTGACAAAATTTCATCACTGCATTTTATCAGTGGAGCTTCAGTGTTGTTGAATGGAAACCCTTTCTATTGGTAATGATACCATGTAGCTGCTGGAGATAAAAAAATGTGATTTTTTTCTTTCTTACTGCTTTGCACATAATTGCGTGTAGACTGCTGTTCTGTTTCAAATATATGAGGGATAGGCAGGAGTGATCACAAGAACAAACTGCATAATGGCTTCTGTTGCACCATAAACATACAAACTACAGAAAAATGAATTCCATGAATTTAATATTGCTGGTTATAATGGCAAATACTGTCAGCAATTTTTAAGAATAATCTAAGGGTTGTTTGAAGAGGGAATTAGAAATACAGGCTGGTTTTATACTGGATTCACAGGGGAGCTTTCAATCAGCTGTGCCACACTGAGAAATGTAAAACAACTTGGGGGATAGAAAATGAATGAGTAGTAAGCAAGGAATTAAGCTCAGCGAAACTGATCTGTTAGAGAAAACTGAGATTCTCTGTGAAACAGGAGATGCTTATGATTTATTGGGCAAACTTTTGAGGAGCTAGTCCAAACACAGGACTGGTTTTATAAGCGTTCAGGATATTGCTACAAACAGGAAAAAGTCTTTATTTCCAAAAAAAAGAAGTTGCTGAAAGATAAACTACAGTGATCAGATGCCAAAGAAGCAGGAATGTGCATCTAGATAAATTTTGGTATCAGCAACTATTACAATAATCCATGACCTGCTTCACAAGTAACTGTTATACCTTTCTGGGTACTCCCATCAGTCTTTTGTCAAAAGAGTAAAGTCAAGATTGGAGCCAAAATTAATCAGTCCAAATATTTTTTTTTGTCATTCTGAAAACCACATCAAAATCAGTTATAAAAAATTAGCTGTGATCAGTGATTAATAATCCTAAAGCGATTGATAACCCTACATGTCATTATTGTACTCCATAAAACAAGCTTGCAGAAGAGGACATAGGCCAAAAAATGTAAGATGAGGAACTATTATTCTGCACTTTTTCATGGGTAAAAAATTGATACATTTTTTTCCTAATTTTTGTGGGTTTGGGGAGTCTTGTGGGGGTGTGTGGGTGTGGGGCTTTGTGTGCGTGTGTGACAGTTTTGCTTGGGATTTTTTTTTGGTGGGGTTTTCTGCTTGTTTGGGAGAGTTGTGGGTTTTGTTTAGGGGGTTGGGGTTTTTTTCTTTAATTGATGGGGTTGCTCTGGTATAGTGATTCAAATTAGAAAAAAATAGCAAAAAATAGTGAACACTACTGTAATTTGGAAACTAATAAATATTTCAAGAGCTCAATAGCTGCTTTAGCTGTTTTCAGGAGCTTAATAATTTATGTTTAATTTATGCCATATGGAAGGTTTATAGTCAAAATCAGTTCTCAGTATTGTACATCTTCATCTGCAAGAAAGAAAAATGTGATATCTGGACTCTCACTTTATCTCACTGTAAGTGGAAAAAACACAAAACCCCAAAACAAACCTGAAGATAAGCTTACAGTAGAGTTTTTTAAACAAAAAAAAAAATTGAAATAACACTGCCTACTTAAAAATTGAAGTTGGACATTTTCCTTACTCCTGTAATCCAGACTGGTACATTGCATCACTTTGTCTTCAAGGACAACATTTCTTTGGCAGTTTCCTAAGCCATGTCCAGAAAAGTGCAATGAAAACTTTAGGAAAAAACTTTGCAATCCAAAACAATAGTGTGACTGTTGAAACTGGACTGCAAGAATGAAGTACCACATGTGCCAATGTGAAGGAAAAGAAAACCTAGAAAAGCTTTTCCCATGTTCCTTAAATCTTTTTATCCAATGTTAGAATCATTAATAAATAGAATATTCAGATCTTCAAGCTTGAATATGAAGAAACTGGTGAATTCCTTGGAAGGAAAACCCACTGTTTTTCAAATGACATAAAAAAGCAGTATGACTATTTCAGAAAAACCTCTGAGATCCATCCTAGATCTCAGTGGCAGAACAACTAGAAGAGTCATAGAATGCATATAGAGAACCTCTTAGGAATCCTTTGTGTTCAGCGTGGATTTTAGGTTTTTACCCTCCTCTTTGACAGAGGAAAAAATATAATTTTAAATTCTACTATTAAACAGGAAACCTTGAAATAATGTGAAAGCTATTCAGCTGCAGGAGGGAGAATCCTAGAGGAATCCTGCTGTGTTGAGATAATTAGGACATTAATCAACTCCCTGGATAGAGCGAAACTGACATTCATAAATGCCTAATGCTGGTCCTCAATTCTTTCTGCTTCTAATGCTAATAAAGCTGTACCACGGTCATGCTCACACCTCCTCCCCCCATTTGGCTGCCACCTACAGCACCAGCGTGCCCACAGTACAAAGACTGATGCGCACCAGAGGTTAAGCAAATGCGAGCCCTTGGAAAGACACGCTGAGGTTTGGAGCCTGAAGGATGGCGGAGGGCACAGCTCAGCTCCGGCAGACTTTGCCAGTGCTGGTGATGGATTGCTGTTTGCTGCTCTGCTAGCACTCCATGTCTAACCTCGCAGCTTCGCCTGGAACTAGTTTGATTCAAATCCCTCTGCTGTCCCCAGATGCCCCATACTGTTTCAGGTCTTGGTCTTGGCAGAGGACAAACGATCTAGTTCCAGACAGCAGTGAAGCAGGTGTCCTGCTCCCACTGTGATTGCTTTCTAATGGGGACACGCTGTGCTCAACCCACAGGTGGCTCCTTTCAGGAAGAGTAATTAAGGACCATCTCTCTCCACCTTTTCCTATTAGTCACAACAGATTATTTATCTTACAAGCCACACTCCCTCGCAGACTTTTATTCTTTTTGCAGGCAGTACTGGTTTCACCTTGTGTATCATCATGAGTGTTAAAAGCTGCAGTCCTAAAATTCAAGAAGTTTTGTGTTATGAGCATATTCTCATTTGCAGCATGATGGTTAAAGACATACCTGTTTTTAATATCTGCTTAGAATTACAGGCTAATGTACCAGGTGAGTGCAGTTGGAGGAAAGAAAGAGAAACCTGAACTGTGGGATTTATCACCAGAGAGAAGAAAGCAGAACTGGTCATCTCAACCTGGAAATTTCCTGGGGAAGTGGTGCAATGCACTGCTTTTCTCACCAAAAATGTCAATACACTTACTGACAGAATCAGAGGTGACTAAAGAATAAGATCACGTGTCACAGAGCTCACTTCCAAGTGTGAAGAAAGATCCTGACCATATTACAGTCCTGTAGAGCAGTGCCCTGTGAGGCAAGGAGGGTGGTCTATTTGCAGCATGCTGAAACAAAGACCCTTGTGTAGGGGAGGCATGCTGTGAAAAATTGGAAGAAGAAAATGAAACAAGAGAGGAAAGTGAGTTCCTGAATACACATATAGAAATATGGAGTCATCGGAATGACTCCTGAGACATTCAGGTAGTGAAAGTAGTAGTGGGAAAGCTTTGCACTCTCTCCAAGAATAATCTAAAGGCCAGATTGTTTCCAGAACCTTTCGGCACTACAATCCACGCTCAATACAATGTGTCAAGTATCTACAGTTTACTCTACTGTTTCAGTATAATCACCAGAGTTCATAACAGATCAGTTCTTCTACGGCAAGAGATTGAAAACCCATTATTATGTACTCTCTACTCTGATGGAAATTAGGCACTGACAGCAGCCAAAGGTAGCTAGCAGTTTCCTGGATAGAATAAATGTGTGCAGCCAGTATGCAATGTTTTCCTTATTCTCCACTACTGTGAAAAAAGATCTACTGCAGACTTAGGGAACTGAACTGCTGCTGACTGTTGCTGTCTAACAGTTGGAAATCCCCTTTGAGTTCTTTTATAGCCTGCAGTTTGAGAAACATTGATCTATAGGACCTAACTAGAGGCTGCTGTAGAGCGGTTAATGACAGGGGAAGAGGAAGCATTAAAGTGCACTTCATTTAACTCAGCTGAAGGCTAAACTGCAATGAATAATCACATACACCTAGGCTGAATAGCAGCACCTATTGCAAACTCTAGTCAAAATAGGATTTTGAAAGATTTTTTTTCTAATGATGGATGAAAGTTTTGAATAATACAGAGAGAGACATGGTGACTATTAAACAGTCATGGAGTTTTCCATTTTCCACGCATAAGACGTAGAAAATATATTGGTACCCTCTCAGCTCTTATTTCAGTGACCAATGCTCCACTATTTCCCATCTGTCAGATCACATCAAAAGGAATGCAAACAATGAAATTAAACAAAAAATTCTTCTACGTCTTTGCCTCCCCAGAACACTGAAAACCTCATTACATTACCATCAGAGTGATGCAGAAACTTCATTACTATCTAAATAAGAGATTGTGATCCCTTCCATATTCATTATTGAGATCTGCTTCCCCAAAACTGCTGGAAAATTATCTTATTGCTAATAGGTCTTTCAATTTTAAAAACTTTGCCAACCTTGAAATATGTAGTTTAACTTATTTCCATAACTGCATCCCTTTTATTGAGAAAATGGACTTACTGATATAAGCTCTATCAGTCACTAAAGTACAATATGCAGTAGAGTGCATGATGAGAATGTGTGAAACTTATCCACAGTCATTCTCTAAAGCATTAATGATCTTTATAATACACTTGCCAAGGAGTTATCTGATCAAGTTCATTGCTTTAATACATACTTTTACTTTCACCTTAGACTAGGGACTTGGGTATGTATCGTAACTCTGTGTCAAACTGTCTAATTACAAAGAGTCCAGCTAATTTTAGGATTAATTAACTTTAAATAGGTCATCACTCCTTCAGTTTTAAGATACACACTGCTTTAAGTTGGTAAATTCTAAGACCAGCTCTAGTTTGATACTAAATGTACTTTTTTCTACCCTGTTGTTAACTACAACTTTTCTCTGAAGACAACTGGCTTTGAATACTTAGAAAACTTTTCTAATTGCAGAAATAAAGTTAGTCATTAGTAATTTACTCTTACATTTGCTAGTAGGTGAGACCCTTTATTCACCTATTTGTACTCCAGAGCAAAATAGTCTTTGGCATATTCTTATTTGTGGTTACACATGATTAGCTCCTTTAATTTGTCATCAAATGTTAGAGGCTGTACTCCTCCAGTCATTCCAGCTGTTCTTGAGTAGATCTGTTTCAGATTGATTTACTCATTCTTGAAGGTGTTGTGAACATATCAGTACAACATAATCAGTGTTTGTAGAAGGTGTGTGTAAGTAAGTTTCTTTTTTGGAAACTCTGCATTTACCTTTTCTCGTATCTTGAAAAAATCTCATAAAGATCTCTTAAACAGATAGCACAAATACTTTATCCTGATTTTTTCCAAAATGAAAAATGTTTAGTTTACAGTCCCTCCCTGTGCTTTTTCCTGTTTCCTTAAAAAGAAGTGAAAAACATGGAAGTGTGACTGAAGAACAGTTTCAACCATACATTTCACTGCACATCCTCCATGTCCTCTATTTAATGTATCTTAAAATATTGTACTGCTATCTTTTAAACTACTTAGTGTTTACAAAGGATTTTAACAATAACATTTAGGGTGACAGACAAATGGAAACCAATTAGAATTTTGTGGGGACAAATTAATAGTGTGAAGTTTTGTAATAATGAATATAACAGAAAAAGCATATAACAGGTTGCCTTAAACATGACAGAGACTGTTTATGTTAATGAAGTAACAACAGCCATTAATTTTTTTGAGGTATGAATTTGTCAGTACAATGACAACAATATCACATCATGCAAACACGGAACATTTAAACAGGCATGCAAGTATAAGCTCTCTGATGATAATTCTTTTAGATACCCTAATGCTTCACTAATCCCTGAAGTGATACATATGTGATGTTAGACAGTGCATTAAGTTTCTCCATTACACATTATGAGCAAAGTGATTATCACATATTTTAGATTACTTCAGAAGTCAAGTTGCTATTTTTAAATTCTGCTCTCTTTCAGAATTTTTATGCATTTGCTAATGCTTGGGATTTGTGGTATCAAGCAATACATACTGGATATTTAACTATCTGCTCCATAGGTATTGAAATGTTGCATTTTCCCCCGTCATAGTGGTTGACTCAGTGGCACTCTTAGTTTTGATATTTACTCTGGGTATGCCTCCATCAATGTATGAATGTAACTACACCTGATGACATGCAGTGTAGGAAGTCAGAGTTTTTACTTCTGGAGCTTTTTCAGACTTTGCAGTCATCTTTTTTGGTTACCTTGAAGTTTTTGTACCACTTGAATAAACATACTAAATTAGTCATACATTTACCAATTGTTTTTCCTGAATTAATTAACAAAAGTTGAGCTCTCAGTGGTTTGATACACATTCATTTGCCGAGTGGATGGCTGAGCAGGCACCTCTGCAGAAAATAACATGATACCACCCACACAACTATCATCTTGAGATAACTTCATGCTAGTCAGTGGGTTCCAGCCTACAAAGACTAACTACAAGTATCCTTCTCTGCTGCCAGATGAGGAGCACAGCAGGATGGTTGAAACTTGCATGTGCGAAGAGCAGATACTGTGAGGCACTCTTGCTGTGAGCCTCGGCACAGTGCAGCCCATCCCACAGCTCTGCAAGAATGATAGATATCCTCAGCACCATAATCTAAAGGTCTCATTTTACAGCACCATTACAATAAGAGATGTTGTTTTAGGTGATCAAGATGACAGCAAAAGAAACATAGGGGCAGCAGAAACTGTTGCTAATGATCACATATTATATAAGTGTATAGCAAAATAGAAGCTGTGTTTTAGTAATTTGCGCTGGTGATAAATGTGCTTGTTTACTGATTTGCACAAAAAAATAAAAAATCCTTTGAACAATCCCCTGGGTATGCACTCTTCTTTTTTGTTGGATAGTATGGAGCTTGTCAGAAATTACTTTTGTCTTTCTATTACGGAGAAGCCTGTTGTCTTTTGATATTATGTATTGACTTGGTTATTCACTTAAGGTCCTACATACCAATGTCCAATGTATGACTAACCTTAACAGGATAAGTGTATTTGGCAACATAATAAAACCATCTTAGTTTCAGGTCACTTTTGTAGAATGATAACAAAATTTCATCGCGAAAAAATGCTTAATTTCAACAAGAGTATGAGATGCATAAAAATCTTATAAATCAGCAACAGATACTTTACATCCATTGAAAAAGAAAGTTTAAAAGTTTAACAACTTAGGTTGCAAACATGCATGTATTAGCCTGTGGGGAAGTGTGTACTTATTGCTGAGGATGCTATCATACAAATGTCACACAGATTCTGTGCAGAGGCAATAAGAGTTCTCTTCTACATTGGTCTCTATGCAGAATGCATGGAGTTGCTGGTATTTGTGGCACCAACCTACACAACAGGCAGTCATTCCTGAATCATATGCATTTTATGGAGCCTCTGTACTCCTTAAGACAGAAGAAATTGTTGATTACAGATTAATTGGTATTGTAGCGTAATATTCTTCTGCAGAACAGCAATCAGGACCATTAAAAGGATCTACAGTAAACCAAGTATCACCCATTCCCTTTTACACATTTAAGAGGTAAAGGGAACCAGCATGACCTAGTACAAATAGTACTGATTACAGGTCCCAGATGCTGAAACAATTTTATCTTGCAGATAGTCTCCTTTCATAATTTTAAAAGGCAGTTATCCACTTAGATTGCAGTTGTGGCTGACATCTGTGTCTTCTTCATTTGGGAAGCTAGAAAACCAGGGCAGAGTGTTAAGCCAGGCAGCAAATGATGAGACAATGTGTGGAAGGAAGCAGTCTCTCCTTGTCAGCTGGCAACATCACTGTTATCTTATATCTCCGTACCTCTGCTGGAAGGGTGTCTACGGGACAGCAGATTACAACCTGAGTTTGGCTGGAGATGTAGTCATAATTCCATCTCAAGAAGTTCTCTCTAGTTTCTGGTTACCAAATGGAAGAGCTCAAAGCATCCCAAAAATGGTAAAGTGATCCTAAACCCAAGTTAAAGTTCTCAGTTGTGAATGAGGACCCCAACACCATATAGCACATTTGTACCAAAGGGCAGAATTTGCTCGAGGCATCTATCTCTACACATGGAGAGGTCAGAGGATGCATTAGGTTGTCAGCTCAGCTTTAAGTAATGATGGGCAAAAAATGTGCAAAAAAAGTTAACCACCATGCTGGTGCTGCTAAGTCCTAGTGATGAGTGTCTAAATAGCTCATGCTCATTTCAAGGATTTGGCTTCAAGTGGGAATAGCCCGTTATGAAATAAACTGCAAACTGTGAAGCAACAGGTCAGCAAGCAAGGCCAAGTGCTCTCTCAGATGCATGGGGAGAAAATGTAAAGTGCTTGCTAAAATGTGTAGCTGCAGCCCTAGCTGTACTGAGAGAAAGGATCATAGGAATATTGTTAAACCAGTATAAGGGACATTTGAAAAATGGCTGAGTTTTCTGGTACAACCTACATTCCTCTAAGAGGGAAATGCATCAGGAGCTTATGACATCCTGGGTACTGTGATTGCTAGCAGAAGATAATGGAGGGAGGAAAAATTGTAGCTTAAGTACTTGTTCTTAATGAGCATAGTCTGGGTAGAGAGTTCACTTCCTTGCAGAGTGAAAAAGCAGAATTAAATTGCCTTGATATCATTGGATTTGATAGAACATAATGTCATTCCCAAAATGTGCAGTGAGATGACCAAATGCACATTTCCCCTCCATCCATCCTTAAGCAGATAATGGTTGGCTGAACAACCCATGTGACCTGTGACCTGAGCAGTCCAGGGCTTACCCCTCCAGCATGGGGTTGACAGAACTTCTCAGGACTCAAATGGGCATTCAGACCTGTTAAGAGATCTGATTCATATAGGAAGATGAGGTTGCTAGCATCCCTCATTTTTTCATTTTTCCAGAAAACATGAGTGTCATGACATCAGACAATAAAGCTATCAATGAAATGATTAAATGTCCCTTGATGGCCCCCAAGCCTTGTGTGACCATAGAGCAGGAATGCTTTTAGTATGTGCAGTGAAAGTTCAGAGGGCAAGAATGAAAACCTTGCAAATGGCTCCAGACATCTGGCGTCAGGATGGAAGTTTGTGTGACTCAGTGCTCCCCAGGGGTACCTTTTGCAAGAGGAACACCTGACTGACAGCCTGAGAGACCTCAATTGCTACCTTTCCAGCAGTAGGTTGCTGTAGCCCAGAGAGACTGATGACTGACAGAAGTCAGAACTGGTGCACAAAAAAGGCTGCAGAGCATTATTATCACAGTTCCCATGACAGGCTCTGGTGTCTGGAATATGATGAGCTAATGACACTGGGAAAGTGTTAGCTCTTGGCAGAGAGCTCTGGATGACAGTGCTTCAGAAAAAATTGCTCTCACATGAAATTGTTTATAACTGGCCTATGGGACAATCCATAGGTCCTACAGGACTATATGCTGTCTCTGGAGTCCAGAACAGTATTATTTGACTTCTGTGCTACACAACCTCAGCATAACTGGAGAAGGTGAAACCTCCCAGAGGTTGAAGTTCTGATGAGCAGAAATCTATATGAATGCTTCAATATTGCTTTAATTTTGCAAGCTGTGCATAGTGAATGCATGGTTTCTCCTGAAAAATAGTCTTTAATACTGAATTATCAAGCTGCATTCAGTAAAGGAATTCAGAGACAAGGAACTTGGTTCAACTGGAACAAAATAAACATTCACAATGAAGATTTTAATTTCTCTTTTTAGACATCTTTTGTTTATGAATTACTCAGCTCAATTTAAAAAATGGTGTTGGGGAGCAGGGGAGGATTGCTTATGTATTCTGTTTACAGATTTTTTATTAAACTAGTATTTTATTAGTTTTACAATCCCATTTTTCAAAAGTGTAACCTGTGTAATCTGGGAAGTGCATTCATCAATTCCCCATACCACTTAATGAACAATACATTTAAAGACAGCAGAAAGCAAAACTCAAAGGCTGTGAGTATACCAAGAGCCCTGTAGCCATTCCAGTCTGAATGTCAGGTGAACAGGTGAGTTTTTTCTAAAAGGGAATTATTATATGCTCACCAGGTCCATCCTGCCAAGCTGACAAAATTTTGGTTTTAGGTCAATAACTGGCATGGTTCTGCTCCAGTGGCCACTCAACATCTTCATGTCAAGGCTGTCAATCTGCCTAATGTGATAACGGCAAAATTTTAGAAACAGGTTTTCTACCACCCTCATAAAATTAAATGCATTTAATTTCTCAAATAGCTATAAATCTTATTTGAAATGAGTTTTTTCATCTTAACATCAGTTCTAGTCATGGAAGAAATGTGTTTGCTGAGGTAATCCCACACTGAATTCAAAGGTGGATGCAGAGCTACTGAGAGTCTCTTTGCCCTCAGAAATATAAATTTCTTCCTGACAGGTTTACATGAAAAAAACCCCAAAATTGATTGCTGAGAATTGTACACAGATGTTAAAATGAGCAATTTAACCAGTCTTACTATCTTCAAAAGATAACTTAATAGTGATATACAGTCTTTAAATAGGAGGCAAATATTGTGATTTTGTTAAGGCAACCATGCGTTACTCTTCATATGGGACTTCCAGCACAAAGGATTTTAGAAGTAAGTAGTTTAGTCCTTAATGAGACAACAGTTTCAAAGTGTTTTCAAGTCCCTTGCAAAAAATAAAGCCTACAGAGGTAGCAAAAGGTATTTGCTAATCAAGCAAGTACATAGATGGCCAAATAGACACATAATGTTGCTGACTTGTGTCTGGCCAATTCTCAAACACAGATCTTTAAAGCTGTAGCTAAAAGACTTCTACTGTCAAGGGATACCAACTTCTTATTAAAGATTGGAGCTAGCTAATTCTGGGGCTCAGAGAAACCAAGAGAAGGATTACTTTTTGTGTTTATTATACTTCTTATTAGGTCTTGAGTAAGACTGATATTATGTAAAAGATGACAGCAAAAATCTATCCATCTTTGGGAGGGATCATTCAGAATTGTAACAGAGCCATTTCAGATGAGGACCCTTTTCCTGTTTTTATTCTGTCCTTAATACCAGGGCTCGTTCCCATATGAAGATTTTGTAAAAGATATCTAAAGATCCCTCTGGAAGAATGGTGTCTACCTGATGTCCTTGAATACACCTATAATGACCTATTGACTTGCCATTTATGTAAAACAAATTGCACATACAAATTGTATTTCATCATGTACCAGTTTGCATTTCCTGTTCTAATCATAACAAATCAAAGTTGAACAGATTTTGCCATGAGACAACCTGACATGTCTGTTAAAGGGAATTGCTACCTGTTTGACCTGGAATGATCATGGCCATTACTTAGTTGAGGGTCCCAGTGGAATAAAATCTCTGGTTCACCAAACTTTAGTAGGGAATTCAGCTGGCCACAGAAGGCACCATGATTATGGCATGTTTTAAATTTTGCCATCATGTAAACTTTTCATTCTTGAGACACAATACGGTCAGCAAGAGAAGGATTTAGAGACCTAGAGGGAATTTGGGCAGGCAGTGATCAAAACTATGTTAAAGCAAGACAGAATAACACATGGGGATGTAGAAGTACGGTTGTATTTTTAAAATATTGATCCGATATTCTGCATTGGTAGGGAAGTGTTAATGCAGGCAAAAAGCCACCCAGGAAGCAGTGAAACTGTATCTGCACTGGAAAAAGATTCTTCTTTTTCCTGAGGAAAGTATATTTCATTTGTTTTGCAGATAAACTATATTTCTCTTATATCGATAAAGCTGAAAATAATCCTACTTGAAGTTTTTCTTAACAAGAGAAAAGCAACAAAATCAATTACAATGTGGGAAATAACTATATTGTCTACGTCAGCAAGTAAATCAAGGATCTTGCTTGTAAGATATTTCCATTTAATAATTCTTCTCAGCAAACACTTAGTGATTAATTTGCCTCATAAGATGACTTCCCCTGTTCAAGAAATGTTACTACAAGGTAGCACTATGCAGTACTATAAAAAAAGCTTACGAGATTCATATAAATATTATCATAATTTCTTTTAAGATGATTTTAGGATGCAATAATTTTGAGATTAGGTCTGTCACATTAGTTTTCTGGCTTGAAAAATGTTTTTATTCAAATTCTACTATCAGATGCAACAAAAAATGTAGTGACCCATGAACTTCCTTCAGTCAGAATAACGTAGGAAATGCCTTTCAAAATAAAGTCTGTGACATTTTTTGCCTTTAATGCAGAGCAACTGCAATTTGTTTTGTTCAATAATCATTTTAAATAATCTGTTAGATGAGTATCTCCATAACTTTAAATAGCTCTTATTTGTGTGTATGTCATATACTTAAATGTACTTTTTTGTAACCTGGGTATTTTGAATCCTTTGATGTGGAATTATTGAACTTCTTGCATTACAAAAAAAACCTTTCAGAATTGAGGTTTCTCATTCATTTTACAGAATTTCTCTTTTGGCCTGTGCTTTTGCTTTTTCTGCAGGAGGTGACTGTGGGGTTCTGAAATAATGTAATGCAAAATAAGCAAAAAATAAAAACTTGATTATGCACATTTGGTAATAGTACATATATTTGTTTCACAGTGGCACATACGCTACAGGCAGAAACTGTATTTGATGCTCTTTAATTCCAGTATATATTACAGATTACACTCAGAACTGGCAAAACCTTGGCATGAGGAAGTCCCACTGAAATTAATAGGAATTCTATATATTTATTAAGTAACAGCATGTAAAAGGGCAGAGATTAAAGGGGAAAAAGGATGCAAACTGAATGAAAAGTGAAGACAAAACAGCAGTTTAAAAATGATGCTCTGAACAACTGAAACACACCTGGCAAAATTCTCAGATGTCTTGGTCTTTAATTTCTTTTTTCTCTGGAAAATATTGATCTTCTCAGCTATCCCTAAGGTTCATGTAAGGTAACATACAATTGTTCAAGATTACACTCAGAGTAACTTTATATACTATGCATGTTTTTAAGCAAACATATAACTAAGCAGAAGTGATGGTGCAGTGTCTAATTTCAGCACAAGAAAGAACTATGAAGCTCAAAATTTAAATAACACCTCCCACACCCTACCAATAGCATCCTTACTCAATGTAATTTGAGTCTCTTTTTAATCAGGACTATGACAGGAACCAGGAAGCTCATGGTCCTGTTGTCTGACTCAGAAGTGCACAGATGTTTTCAGAATGGGGAGCTAAAATTAGGACCATTTACTTCATTAAGCAGTATCATCATATAATGAGTAGAGAATCTCTTTATTCTTGAAAAAATCAAGGGGTACCCACTGCCCAGCTGCCTTGCTTTTCCCTTCACCAGTTTAGGCAGCTTGGAATAGGCTGATGTGTTGGAACATCTTACTTGAGAGAAAAGGTCAATAGGTGCTTTTGACCACAAAGGAAGTTGAGATCAATACACATCATAAAAAGTTGTTGGTATTGGTGTCTATTCCTAAATCATCCATTTGAGAAAGGCAATCAATGCTCACACTATTTTGTTTTGATGGGTACTATTAAGAAGTTCAGTCTTTCTTGTCTGGGCATTCTTTAATCAGCATTAGCAGGAAAAAGTTGTTCTTCTTTGACAGCAAAAGGCATATGCTGGTAGCCTGAAAAACAATTTTTTTCCTTGTTTGTCTTCATCAGATGCAAGGTTGCTTAAAAGATATCTCCAAACAATTCTAACCACACCCAACTTTATATTCTTCCAAATTAACATCCCACAGCTGTTTAATATTTCTTCATTTTCCCCAGTTTTGTTATTTCTTTGATATTTATGGTTGCCCCACTATCTTCTTCATTGATGAGCAATTTTCTTGAGCTGTTATCTTAACTCTTTTGTTATCTACAATGCTTCTTATTTATTTTCTTATATAGTTAGCACCCTAATAAATAATTTTACTCTACGCTAGTGATTAGCACTGAACCTGCCAAGTATATGTCCTGTGTTGTTTCCCTGTGGTCAGAGCCCTGGACATTTCATCTGGTGGCCTTCTAAAATCATATTGGATTGAGTCTACCATCTTGCATAATTAAAAAAAAGGTGTAAAGGCATCTCATAATAAAAATCACTTTTATAGCATGGTGCCTGTGTCTAGTGAGGCCTCGGCAGACACAAAGCTTGAAGGATACCTTGAGAAGCAACAGCCTCATAGTTCAAAATGACATAGCAATATCTATTTTAGTAAATGGAAATATCCCTGAAATGTGAACTGGACCTGAGGATTTTAGGGAAAATACTAGCTGGATTGGAACAAGTTTTGCCAGAGGAAAAACTTCCTAGAATATTCATGTTCTATTCTTAAGAAATGTCCCTGGTAATGCTTAATTTACTAGAATAGACACAGACACAAGAAGGGTTTAATAATTAAACTTGTTTTCCTCTAGTTTTCCCTCTTTCTTTTCCATGCTTTCTCTTCAATAAAATCAAGATTTTGAATGTAGAATGACTGTGGAAAGCATGATCTCAGTAAAGTAAAAGCAAAGAAAAGGAAGAGCTTTCATACTAGAACTTGCTATTGGAATACTGCTCTGTTTATTAGGGATCAGGGAAACAAAAAGGTGGTATAGCTTGTGTGGCATAGAACTGTGGAGCGCTCACCTCAAATGTTGTGTGCTGTTTTGGGTGCTAGAATTTAAGAAAGGTATAAAGCTGTTAAAGAGTTTCCAAAGAAAGGCCACAAGGATTGTGAAGGGTTTAGAGGTGAAGTCATATGAGGAGCAGCTGAGGGCACTCAATCTGTTCAGCCTGGAGGAGACTGAGGGGAGACCTCATAGCAATCTACATCATAGTCATAAGAGGGAGTGGAGGTGCAGACACTGATCTCTTCTCTGGTGACAGGATGTCATGGTTTGACACTGGCACAATGCCAGTGCCCCCATGAAAATACCTTCTCCCTGGTTTCTGCTGTGAGATGTGACCAGGAATAAGCAAAGCAGGCTCCTACTTAGGGAAAAAAGAACCAGAACTTTATTAACTACTCTACAACTACAGATAAAATAAAACACACACATAGGGAAAATGAAAACTTCACAAATGCATTTCCTCCTCCCCCCACCAAATTTCCAACACAATACATTTGTTTCTCAAATCACCAACTCTCGGTCCAGCACCACCCTTCAAACAATCAATCCTCAGTTCATCAAGAGGAGAGGAGTCCTTCTTGTGCCATGGGCTTCCCCTGGAAACACAGCTGAAGCCTCGTGTGTTTCCGTGTCACTCGTGGCACCGCCCGGAGAACATCTGCCGTGGTGACTTCTTCCTTTCCATGTCCAGTGCTCTCACCACTGAACACGGACCAGAACTGCTTCTAGGGTTGTCTTTTAAGGATGCTCTGTCCCGATCCAAAAAAAGGCACAGTCTCTCCTTTGGGACACCTGTCCCCACAATCTCTCCTTTGGGACACCTGTCCCCCCCATATTTTTCACCCCCTGGGGCCGAGGGGCATCAACACTGAACCCTCTTGGTTCCGAGGCCATTGCCTCCCTCTAGAATGCAGTCTCTGTGTCACAAGGAACTTGGGTCTGTCCATCTCTCTTCTGGGACACTTGTCCCCACAATCCCTCCTTTGGGACACCTGTCCCCCCCATATTTTCACCCCCTGGGGCCGAGGGGCATCAACCCTGAACCCTCTTGGTTCTGTCCATGGCTATACAAAAAGAGTCCAGCAAAAGCCACTCCATCATCTCTTCCCACTAGGATTCTTCTCTATTCTTCTACTATCTCTCACTTGCCCAGACCTCTCTCACACTGGCCCATTTTCTTCCTCATCTTCCACTCTATCTTCTAGGAAAGGTCAATGTTCTGTGAAGTTCTCATTTTCCAAAAAGGGGTTAAAAGCTCCTACAAGCGGCCGGCTGAACTCCCCCTTCTTCTCCGTCCCAGCCGTGCTGCCGGCACAGGCCCATGTTTATCAAGCTTCAAGGTTACAGTCTCAGGCAGCGGCTCTTTCTCTCTCTCTCTCTCTGTGTCTCTCAGGGGGGGCTGCCCGATGCCTCCCGGTGTCTCTCTCTCTCTCTCTCTTCCACCCTTCCACCCCGGGGCTCAGGCCTACCTCTCTCGGCCACATGGCTTTCCCCTCCCCTGCCCAGCCAGCAGCTGGGCCGGGGGAGAGACCCGAACTCTTTCCCGCCGGAAACCCAAGAGAGCCTCCCAGGGGAGAGCTCTGCTTTTAACCCCGTGTTCTCAGAGGCGTGTCCATGTCCCAATGGCCAGGTTAAATGCCAATATTAAAGTCTGAATATCCATTGGCCAAAAACACAGCATCCCAAAAAACACATTTCCTGTCAAACCACCACACAGGAGCAGAAGAAATAACATGAAGCTGTGAAAGGGCAGATTTAGCTTAGATATTAGGAAAAGGTTCTTCACTCAGAGGGTGGTTGGCTGCTGCAACAGGCTCCTTAGAGAAGTGGTAACAGTGCCAGCCTGGCAGTGTTCAAGAAACATCTGGACAATGTTCACAGGCACGTTTTTGGGGTGGTCCTGTGCCAGGCCAGTAGTTGGACTTGATGGCCCTTGTGGGTCTCTTCCAGCTTGGGATATTCTATGATTCTGTGATCAAGATAATAACAATGTACTATATAAAAAAGATGTGGTCAGGGAAATTTCAAACGCCTCAAAAAATAGAATGCTGTCTCAACCCTAGCAGAGGCACAAAATCCTCACCAGAATCTGCTTTCAAACCATGATTTTCTTCAATTGCTGCTGTCTTCTACAAGTCATGTTTTTACATAGTGTTTTATCTCTTGAGTTTTCAAATAATAAAGCAAGGGTTGACTACATATAGCAAATAAACCTTGAGAAATCAGTGACTTTCATTACATAGCAGAAATAGCAGTAGCAATATTAACAAAACATTCATGGATATGAACAGAGGAAACATTCCCTTTCCTCTACTGACCACTGTGAAACAGAAAAGAATTCAGAGTTCTGTTGCAGTTGCCACCATTTTTAGGAGTGCTATTTTACTTCAGATTTAAAGACAGTACTCTCCTTTTGTATACCCTTTTATTTCTAGGATGATAATACCACTTTTCACTTAGGACAGTTATTGAGACTGAGATATTGCTTTCTATTTTCCTTGTAAAACACAATTTTCCTTTTGCAAGTACTTGATCAATTTACAAAGCCATGATCTTGGACAGTAACATCGCCAATATTTCTGCATCTGGACAAAATGGTTTGTCAATTGCACTAATAGAGCGGCTGCCCATTTTGTGAAGCTACTATTTGTTATCAGTGATGGAAGCAATGATCCAAGTGATGAGAAGGAAGTTATTGTAACAGCTAGGGACTGACAGAAATATTGTAATTCTAGTAACTATATTTTCGTATTTCTGAGCAGGTGAAAACTAGCGAAGGTGGTGTAGCTATAGTCTATTATATTCAGTGGTGGTTTGTAAAGAAAAAAAATCTGTACTCTCTAGTGTAAATCAAATAAAATCATGCAGATTGCTTTGGTTGTTGCTCTCACTTAGCAGATCACAGTTTCTAGCAACCAGTCAATTGCACTGACTAAAGTATTTGACTGGTGACTATAGCCTTATTGAAAAGGAAGTAAAAAGTTCAAGAGGAATGACTCTAAGGTGATGATATTTTTTATTTTTACTGTCTCTGCCTCTCAAGCAAGCTTCAACAAGCACATTATGAAGGTGTTGTGTAAACAAAGTGTGAAATCTTCCCACAAGATGCCAAGTATTTTCCTGAGTCAATTTGCAAATTCCATGATGTATAGCATTTATAAAAAGTTTCTGCCTCATAGGCATAAATTTTATATTAAAATGTTGCCTGAGAAATGGAAATTAGAAGTTTAATCAAGTTTAGAACTAATTCAAATTTACCAGCATTTTTATGTGTATATCATCAAATGAGAATACTGCAGACTCTTGTTTGGATCAAAGCTCCCCTAAAGGCTTACCCAGTTGCAAAACCAGTCTCAGCACAAGTCATGTTCAGAATATGGCGAAAATATTTCACCTGGATTCTAATATTTGCATGAATATTAGTTTGATTCTGATTGATGCAGGGAAATGCCTGATTTTTTTTTCCAAGAAGCCTAAAATTCCTGCAATGTTTTATCATACTTTACAGTTCAAATTTTAAGGCAAGTATGGCACAATTTTTGCCAAAAAGTAGTGATTCTTATTTTCTCTTCACCCTGACAAGGTACTTGCTTGAAAAGATGTTTCAGGTGGCAATAATTTCACATACTGTACACTAAGCAGATCTGAAAAATCATACTTTAGCCATGCTAAATATCTTTCACATTAGATTTTTTTGTTTTTCTCAACATCAGATCTTCAGACTGAAGAGAACTCCTACATCATATGATCAGAATGGAAAAGTAGCTTTCAGAATTTTTGCCACAGTACTGTTTAATGTTGTGCTCAGAGTTCACTAAACACCATTTCAGTTGATATTTTCTTCTTAAACCTTCAAATAAAATTCTAAACACAAGATGTTTCTGATAGTCAAAACACACATCTTGAAAGGTGCTCCAATTCCTCTACTGCCAAGTCTCCCAATTTATTCTTGCCAAAACATAGAACATTTTTTTAAAGGAAGCTAAATGAGACAGTACATGTACCATAACATTTCCAGAATTTGTTCTTTAATCAGTATCTCTTCAGCACCTAGCACAACTTCCACAGTGTCCTCTGCAATTAACATACTCTTTGCTTCCTCCACAGGAGAATCGGTTTCCTCATCTATATCTGTAGTCTGAGTCCTTTGATATGAATTCAAATCATCCCTGGCTGTCTCATACTGTTTCAGGTCTCAGCACTCTTACTTTATGCACTTGAATTTCTTCATAGGAAACCAAGTCTGAAAATAACAATGTGAACCCACTTCCACTGAATCAAAACTTAATGTGGGTGTGAAGTACCAGAAATCCTTTGTTAGGCACAGAGCAGGCATGAGCTATTTGGCAGTGATGGCACCCACAGGAGCTACTAGAGCAAACCTTTCAGCTGATCTATGGACTGTACAAATAAGTGCTGAGAGTAGCTTTCCATTTAGCCTCCAGTGCCAAACATCTACAAATTCACTTCTTGGACAATCCTGACCTTACATCTGCCTGTATCTCTTTCGATATTTTGCATCTTTAAATCATATTCCTGTTTTACTTTGCCTTCTGTGCATTGTATTTTCATGTATTCTTTTATTTTTTCTATATATATTATCTTTATATTTCACCTTTCTTTTTTTTTTCTATGAACCCAAGGAGCTAGTCCCAGCCACTAGACTAATACTTACTAGCTACTAGCAGCACCCTTGGCAGATGCAACTTTGTTGTTCATAGAAATGCGTGGAGTGCTATTTTTTATTTCTGAAAGCAGTCCTTGGGAAACAGGTAATTTCCTCCTTGCTATTGAACATTTCAGAATCAGCTAAAACTTTTGAATTCAAGCAAAATAAAAGCTTTGTTTGAAAATTCAAGATAATCCCCAAACAGAAGTAATGTGACTGACTGTTCTCTGATTTGCTAGCCCAGGAGCTAACATAACACAAACACATGTGACACAATCCGGATATATTAACCCCCGCCCCTGCACAGAGAGTACCTGTATTCATCTTACTGCAAAATGGCAGCAGTTATTTTTTTTCTTGGGTTGGCTGTCCAGAAGCATTAAGAAATTTTGTGACCAGTTTGGGTAGTGTGATAATCACTTCACTAACACTTTAAAATTAAAATAACACTTAAAAAAAAATAACTTTTTAAAATTATTCATGCCCAGTCTCTCTAAGTTTCATTTGTCTTGCATTTCACTTCAAAAAATATTCTATTTGCATGCTTTTGTCTAAATTTCACTTTTGGTTATCTATATACAATTAATTTACCTGTGTTTAAATAAACGATAGCTAAATATGTAGCCAGCAGACTTTTAGTGATTTTGTCTGTAAGTATTGCCCTATAGGTTTTCCAGCTCTCTCATTTCAGAAATCTCCTTTCTTATAACTATACAGAGATTACAAAAATTATTTCTATTCCAAGTGAAATGTTTTCTTACAAGCAGGTCTTTTCAATATATTTTCAGTGTTTCAACCATTTTGAGACCAGAGAAAACGCTCTCATAAAAATGTAAAGAAATATTTTATATTAAAAAAAATAATTGAAAGAATTAAGAAGTGAAAGCTTTTTTACCCATCTTGCTCATCTTAAATGAAATAAAAATTAATTTTAAACTTTTTAAAATTATGATTTTTATATTGTCTTCCTGCATATTCCTAGGATTTTAATGACCAATACACAGCAGTGATCTCAGAAAAATGTATGCATTACCAAATGTGCATTTAGCACTCTTCAAGCTTACAGATATAGTAATATTAAATCCCAAAGAATTTGAATTTTTATGCAATGTCTTTTAAAGAAGCAATAATAAATATTCAGCATATTTAGAAAGGCTATAGATATTTCTTGTATACAGAAATATCAGTGATCAGATCATGCTGTTAAACACTCCTTCATCAGCTATGATATTTCCTGCAATTTTGAGTATAAACAAAATCCAGATCCAGATATATAGTCCATTAAAGAACAATTCTGAAGTCTTCTATCTACTCAGTAGCCACACTGTCTTGAAGCAGCCTAGAATCTGATTTTAAGTTCAATATATTCCGATGCTTCAAGTTTGTCCACATTTGTCCAGATTCATGCATTGAAAGAAGTTTTGAGATGCTCAGTCTTTATTTTAGACCATATTTGCCATGCATCACAAAAGGCTTTATCAGATTGTTGCTTCCCAAAACTCGTTCAAAGAACTGCAACCTGTCTGGCAGAACAGTTTGTCAACATCCTTCTGCAGGAACTGATATGGATTGAATGGTGATTTATTGTAGTTAGTAATACAAACTCTTTTCTTTCTCTCTTCTCAATATATTGTTCATATTCTTACATGATTAAAAACAGAACAAGAATGGTGTACATATTTTCTTTCAATTTAGTTTTCTCACTAGTGAACTGTTTTCCATTTGTTGCTTTTCAGGAAACATGGTTTTAACCATCTCTTCACTTCTGCAAAATTTTTGGTCCTCCTGTTCATTCCTTCATTCCTAATTTCGTGATTTTTTTAATTAGAATAACACTTTTTTGAAGTTAAAGAGACTGGGAATTTTGCTTAGAGGTAGTTATCAATCATTGTTGCATCAGTTCTTACAACCGAGCATAATAGCTAACAAACTACCTATGACAGTTTACAAACTGTTCTTTAAATGTCAGGAATTAAGATAAACTCATACTGTTTTAAATTTTGTTCCTTGTAATTGCTAAATCCTACTGGTATTTTTACTTTTTGGTGCTGCCAATTCACACATCTTGAAGAGGTCAATTTGTAGTTTCTTACAAAGTTTGCTTCTCTTTTTGTAAAAAAATACTTATAACTCCCCAGAGGAAAAAAAATCCGCTTAGTTTGACAATCTTTATTCCAAGCTAATAAAAATCATAGCATTATAAAACAAAATTGCAATCTTAGTCAACATTAAATGCAGTAGGAAGATTGAGGGGGTGGTTACATGACTTTGTAGTTGAAGCAATGGGAGACTGATCAACTGACTAAACTGTTTATCAAAGACAAAAGTTAATGCAAAAAACCATTTCATGTTAGAGATTTACCACGTGCAAAAGAGAGAAAATATATCCCTAAGTAAACAAATTGGTAGGTGATGCATAAATATGCATGCAAATATGGATAAACTAACTAGGGATCTGAGTAAAATTATAGGGATTATAGATGTCTCTCAAAAAACCCAATACAGCTTCAGAAAAAACCAAAAAAACAAAACACCTGAAAACCAAACCATTACATATATAACATAATTGAGAAAATAAAGTTTTCTTAAACTCAAGAAGAGTTAAACCAGCATGTCCTGTGTTTTGCCTTTAGCATTCATTGATAAGACAGTATGCTTATTTGTATAAAACTGAAATATATTGTGTTCATTGTGCTTCAAAATTGGTTTTCTGTTTGATTTATCCAGCTAGAAAGCAAAAGAAAAAGCTGAGTTAAAAAATATGACAAAAACTAAGAGTTTGAGTTGTCCAGCCTGGTAGCCCTTAATTGTCCTGGCACTTATAGGAAGTTATCAGATTCTCCAACAAGCTGGTCTAATCAGAAAAATGAACAGAAAAAGAGCACTTCAATTGGTGTAGCTGTGACAAGGTAGACAGATATTTATAAATTCGGCAGAAAATAAACTTGGGGCAAGTTAGTCCTTCAGACTCTAAATGCCAGGAGAAGAAATTCTTTTTAAATGCATAACTTTGTTTTATTTACAAAGTAAAAAGTACAACTTTAATTTTTCCTTTAAGTTCTTTAAAGTACAACTTGACAGATTGAAAGTCAGCAGTTTTGCAAAATGATCTCAAATTCTACCCACAGACCAAAGTAAATTTTTTTTCCCATTAATCCTCTCCTCTTTTCTTAGGTCACAAGTGTTGCTTAGACCACAAAGTAGGTCCTTCTGTAGGTGTGACTTTTCACCATCAGTTTCGCACTTTAGTTCTAATCTAATGAAATAATGTTTCCTGGTTTTATTTTACTTTTTCCTGCTATCAGAAAGGAGAAGAGACTTCCACAAGTCATGTCTGGTAAAGAAAGACTGACCTCCGCCCATGACTTAAATCTATGCATGAGAGGCAGCCCTTTGCAAGTGCAGCAGCCACCACGGGATCTTTTGTACAAATTCACAGTACATTTTAAGTGCTGATGTGAATAGGACTTGAACTCTCATTGGTATTTTCCACATGGAGAATGTTTGTAACAACACAACCATAGGAACCTTTTCTGTGACTGAAATAGTATGCGGGATTTGAAGGGAAATTATGCTCCAAAAAGAGTAAAATTTCAGCATTTCTTCTAAAGAAAATTAATTATCACATAAGTTTCACATTCTGTAAAATATTTAATTCAGAAGCTTTAAAGAGAATATTGAGTTCCTCCAGGTTAAGTATTATCATAAGTATCATTAAAATTCAATGTAATCACCTCAATACTTCAGAAAAAAAAAGATTGTATTTTAAATGAGCAATATAAAATTATTTACACCTAATGAAGAATACAAAACTTAAATAAACACCTAAGTCTGTATTTAGAGGAAGGATTTAGAATTTTATTCACTCTGTAGCATTTAAAGCATATTTTTCATTCTTTCCTCACTTGCAAAAACATATCTAGCTTCTGAACATCTTTCTGATAAATGGGGTTCATATGAAAATTTTATACATATCATTATAAATTTAAACTAAAATAATTTAAAAGACTATTCAGATGTATTGATTCCTGCATCATGGCTGAAATGACATTACAAAACTTATGCTGTTTGCTTTTTTTTTTTTATTTTATTGTTCTTCCAGATACAGTTTAGACTTCCTTTTTTATTTTATAAGCAGTATTAAATATCAGTTCAAGAATATTTTTTCACATATTTTCTTGATACTCACCTACAGATAGAGGGCTGATTTTGTTAAACTGGCTTTTAAATTAGGTCATCATCACAGAAGAAACTCTTCCAGCAGAAATGTGTTTAGGCTTGTCATAGCATGATTTCAGCCATTAGTTCTTACACTTTTCAGTATGATACCAATTGACAGTGTTTGTTGACTGTGTCCTTGCCTTTCAGCCTTGATAATATCATGTTGTCCCAGTGGATTTTTTTTTTATTTTTTCTTTGCAAAACTAGAGATTCTCTGAAATGCAACCCGACTTACTTCTATATCTTACTGCATCTTATTGTTGCAGTTCTTGATAAATTTTTTGCTCTGTTTTTCACTGCATATATTAACTTCATACATTTTTCAGGATAAAAGTATTGAATCCTTTAGGAAACCACCAAGAGAACAAGCTGTTTCCACTACGTTGCTGCTATATTTTTATTCATATATGAAAAATCACTGATAGAAATATAAGCACCAATTTAACACTGTACATGGCTATATCCTTAAAAGTAAACTTTTTTGAAGAAGATGGCTTCTGGCATTAAAGTGCAACATTATAAACTGCCATCACTTCTATCTGTGTGGCAAAGTTGGGGGTTATTTTTGCATGGTTCAATTCTAAATTCTCCTGCTGAAGATCCCCTTTTACTTTCATGGGCAAGACAGATACAAGGAATATTAGCTTTTATTTTCAACCAGTATGCCCTCATTCCTAATATGATTTCCACCACTAATTATCACAATAATGCAATTGTATACAGATAATCAAAGATAAGATTATCGCATCTTGCATGCATTTTTGTGCTTACATAAATTCAAAATCTTAATGAAATAGAAACTGTATTTGAAAATACTTGAAATACCAAATAATTGACTTAGTAACTTTTTGCCAAAGATTAAGAGGGTGTTTATTTGTTTGGTTTTCTTTCATTTTATGCCAACCAGTTGTCAATGTCCTGATGGTACTTAATTGCCCTGATCAGCTTCAGTCGGGACCCACACCCGTTCCCTGTGCCCATCGTGCTGGTGGCTCCATTTAAGTTCAGATCTCATCTTAGTTCCACTGTACATAGAGGTAGAGAGAGTTATTTTCTGCTGTCTTGATGCTTGGATGGATTTGAGTAAGTTCTTTGCCTGATGAATATTTGAAAAAGTACTAAAATTACTTGGGGGGGGTGGGGGCTATTTTTGGTGGATGTGGAAGAGGTAATTTATATCAAAGGTTTTTGGAGTAAAGAAAGAACTTTATTGTTTTGATTAATTGTTTAGCTTGGATACTTGAAAATTATTTTCTTCTGCTCTGATTCCATTGTCTTGTCCTGAAACTTTTATGTTTGAAGTTGTTAAATGGAAGTACTTTTCTCTGGTGAATGTTTATGAGAACCTTCCTAACTTCAACAAAAATAACAGCAATGCTGTTTTTCTCATCTTCAGCAATGTTGCTAGACTTAGTTAATAGTATACTAGCTAATCTGTCACTTGAAATTCAATGGGAGTTTATAACTGGATTTGTTAGCTGTAGCCAAGTGACGCAGCTGGAAGAAAGAAATCTTTTATGGCTCTATATTAAATTATATGGCTTTGAAGAGTAGGATTCTTGGAAGCAATAGGTAATGAATGTTCTTGGTGAGTCCTGAATCCAAGTAAAATTGTATTAGCTGTAGAGGATTCACTTAAAAACATAAGTGAGAATGCAACCTTGAGTGTGACATTGTGGGACAATGACAGAAGTAACGCTTTCTGTTGGAATATCACAAAGCTATTTTGAGTAGAGCAACATGTGGGAAAATAGACAACCATGCTCTTACCTGTGCTTAGCTTTTCCCTGTTTTCAAAGACTCTTTCCAAGGAGCCACATGGGCTCAGCAGGGAGTGGGTTTTCCTGTCCAGTTATTTAGCCAGGTGGCTAATGTATCATAATGTTGTGTCTTGCATGTGGCTTACATGGGCCTACTTAGTCCTTCCACTATCTGTAAATTGTATTTAAGGCTGAGAGCAAATGGTATGCTTTAAACTAGAGTGTAACACTGGTGATGTACAATATCACACACACAGTGCTCCAAGTAAGAGGTCATATTTTTACTTTCACAAATGTCCACACATTATATTGTATTAGTTTGTATGCTATGTACTCAGTCAGCAGTTTTCACCCCGAGATAGCTATTGCTCATAAGGTTGTCTAATTGCCAGTAATGAATGACACATTTATTCCAGTCAGATGTTTGTGTCAGATGCATCTCACATCATATTTGTTTCCATTTTAAGGGTGTTTGATACATGAGTACAGGTAAATTGAATACATGAGTACAGGTAAATGGAAAAGAGAATGGAAGAACTGAGGTAAGGAGGAATTTCACTGGTTGGTTTAGTTGTCTAACATATGCGACCTGGTCTCTGTGGCTATCCCTGGTTCTTCATCAACAGGAAGGGCTTTTCCCTTCCTGTTGGGTGCTCATGTCAATTGCAGATAATTGCAGCATCCTTACTGCCACTGATGACAGGTGTTCTGTG
Organism: Agelaius tricolor; assembly: GCF_023055355.1. Classification (NCBI taxonomy): domain Eukaryota; kingdom Metazoa; phylum Chordata; class Aves; order Passeriformes; family Icteridae; genus Agelaius; species Agelaius tricolor. Next base: position 27,323,414 of record NW_027269262.1, read on the forward strand.
GCACTGTGAGGAGCCCATGTGTTTTGTAATTCCCAGTCTGGCTGGGACTAACATGAATACTCTGCATTTGGTGTAGAGCCTAATGAGACCAGCCACCTCTTTCCCTTGACGATCCTGCTCACTTACTGCCAAGCTGCTTCATTAAGCTGTTCGTTGGCAACTTCTCCTTTGTCCCAGAAATCTCCATCATCTCTCTAGCCATCTAGCTAATGCTAGGTTTTGGATGCCCAAGGAAGACAACTGAACCTTGGGAATGAATGGTACTGGGGAAGTTATTCTAAATAAGGTGAAAGTCAGAGTCTGTGATGCCTGGTGTATACCAATTATACTTCTGAGGAAAGATGAGGTACATGTCTGAAGGTCTACTTGGGCCAGACAGAGACCTCTTAAACAAGTAGAAATGGTCATTGCTCACCTTAGCTGGAAGGTTCATATGTCTTAGTTTAGCAGTATTTGACCCAGTTATTTTTCCAGTAGGCAACAGCTGTACTCAGTATGACAGTATTGGGCACTATTATATTATTCAGGAAAAGAATGTTTCAGATACAGTCTGTTTTAGACTGATTCTGTTGGGTGGATGAAGAACTGTCTAGAAAGCCTTTCCAATTGTGCTTGCTGGAGACACAAATGTTTCCTTTGAATGAAACTTGGAGGCAGTGTGATGTGCACATAAGTAAGAAAGGAAGTAATACTGTGCCGTTCTGCTTACAAGGTCTCATTTACAACTTTGGTTACTACAAGCATGAAGTAGGCCATGATCCTTTGGTTTGCTTTATTGGCATTGCAATCAAGCAATTGAGTAACTTATTGTAAGACTTTAATTTAAACAAACCAAAACCACCTAAACTCAGGTCAGCAATTCAACATAAAGCAGTTCATAAGCAGGTGTTCAGCACACCCACTGTTTTCATTAACCAGAGGAGCAAAGGCTGTAACAAGGAATTCGTGTAGACTGTTGCAGTTTCATAGCTCATTTCCATGGAATGCTGCAGGAACTTTGGTGTCACCATTGAGTCAGGAACAGGAAGAAAGGCAACACACTCCATGCATTTTCAGAAGGCATAAAAAACTTACTTTATTACAAACTTCCAATATTTATAACCAACATTGTTCACCCATAACCTGATTGGTTCTTAATAACACCTGTCACTTATTGGTTAATTAGGAGCCACCCTTTGGTAAACATCTAATGAGAAGCAACTGTTCAAAACACCAGCTGCAGAGCCTTAAGATGAGAATTGTTTTAATTCTTTTCTCTGAGCTTCTCACAGATTTCCCAGAATGATTCCTGGGAAACTACCCATTTCTCTCTCTCAGCATCCACACTTTGGGGACACCAGTTACATCAAATATTTGTGTAAGCCATATTTGTAGTGATTTTTTCTTTTCACAATCCCACGTTCATCAACTATCTCACCAAATACCACCACAGAACCCAGAGTGCCAACTTCCATTTGCAATAGTTGTGCAGCACCACAGCTAACCTCCAGTACTGGGAGATCTGAAGAGGAACTGTTAAATTCTGTAGACATCAATTACACTGGACTTCATTCCATTACAGAACTAGGAGTATTGCTTTAGAAAAGGTTGAAAGAATTTGATCCAGTAACATGAGTGTCTCGGTATGTTGTCAAAACCAAATTAAAATCTTGAAGCTAGGGGCCTGGATGACATGCTGACAGTCTAGATGGAACTAAGCACTGATTTTCAGGCACTTAATGAATGCGACTGCAATTAGTTTGGACATGACACCTTGCCTTATGTCTCAAGACAAATGCAATACTAAAAATGTAGACATCCTCATTTTTGGGCACTGCATGTGCCATGATCTATTCTGTATTGACCACAGTCACTCACTTGCATCAACAGCATTTCCAGTCTTAAGATATTTAAGGAGCGCAAGTTTGTTTGTGGGATAACCTAAGCAAGCATGGGAGTGCTAGGTTTAGAAGGATATTTTGGGCAAAGTAGGTAAATCTTGTAATTTGCCAAGACTGAGAACAGACTAAAAGCATGACTTCTTATACCTTGATTATTTTTGATTGTGGACTATCTATACTAAGTATTTTTCATTTTCACACCCAAATTCCTCAGATGGTAGACTACAACCAAAGAATGTCTTTTTCTATCACCTCCTCAGAAGGAGCTGTTTATGCTTACTGAAATGAAAGCTTTGACAAACAAACAAGAAACCAAAACAAGTAAACAAACAAAAAAGCCCTTAAAGGAACTCAAAAAAAGCAACCAATTAAAAAAAAAAAAAAAAAAGAAAAAGGCATTTGTAGATGGCAAACTGGATTTGTGCATTATAGTTCCTTGGGCTGCACTGTAAGATGGCCTTTTCAGGGCCTACACCTCTGCACCACATTTGACTGTCCTGGCCTTCGTTTTCCTGTGTTTTGTAAAATCAAGTCACTTCCTTAGATGGAAAGCAAATGTGCCTTAGAATTGTCTGCTCCTATCCTGGCTAAAGCTCTTAGGAGAGAGATAATATGTTTTATAAAAAAATACAAGGCTCTCTATTCTTGTTCTTGTTTCTGCTAAGTTTTAGTTAGTGCTGTCTCCAAGATCTGAATAGGAGAGTGCCTACAATCCTAACAATGCTACTGTTCTACTAAAACCTAATTTCCAGGCTCTCAGGTCAACCCAAACTCTCAGGAACAAAATCTTGTGACATTGTGGGAGGAACTCTTGCTGCTGAAAGTGTCGCTGCATGCCCTGAGGTGTTTAAACACCAGGTGTAACTTTTCCTGTAGTAGCAGCTTCCACAAGGCGCCATCTTTTGTAACTCTTGGATGACTCAACAGTTGTAGCTGCCAAAGGGTAGAGAACATAGATTCAAGGAAGTCCTGGTGAATAATCTAATTATATTATCTTTGTAGTCAAGCTGAGATTTGTTTAGCACAAGCAGATGGTTGCATTGCATCTGTACATCTCAAGCAAGGAGGAATGGTCAACAATACTCTGTATTCTCTCTTGCTAAAGTCTAAACTTATGCAGTATATGAACTAAAGCCTTGCTTTGCGTTGGGCAATTTGAACTGCACTATATTTGTTTCAATGAAACACTTGCATAAGAGCATGCAACAATGGAAAACAGTAAATATTTATCCATAGTAATGAAGTATCATTGTCATAGTATTTCTATTGTGACCCAAAGTATTGTTTTATTTAATAGTCTATGTAGAAATTACTTTAATTATTGAACTATGACATTTTGTCATCTTGAAATAATCTTGACTCCTTCCAGCTCTGATTAATGAAAACCCTCTTCATGCAGGAACATTAACATTTTTGCAGCAGGAGAATGTATTTGAAAATAAGGCAATACATCAGTGGCTGAATTTTGACTCCACAATGAATGTGTCCTGCCTCTGAAGTTCTGTCCCATACTTATCTGTGCCTGATTTTCATGAACCTGTTTTGTTTGCATGAGAGAGAAACCTGCTTACCGCAGTGCATCACAGAGCAAGCTGCATATGCAGCAAGCTCAAACAATCAAAGTTTACCTGCCTGTCAGAACTCTTCAAACTCTTCTGTTAAAAGGAAGGAAAATGAGCTAGAGGTGTGGAAGCACATCAGGACAACATCTATCTTTAATCTTTTGATCTTTATATTGGTTTGGTTCAATAGAGTGGGCTGAAAGAACCTCAGTGCCTGACTTCTGTTGCACAATACAATGGTATGAATGTCTCTCTACAACTACAAAGCCTATCACCTGCCACATTTGGATTGGATTTCATGACCTGGCATGAATGTCACTGAGGACTGCAGTGACAGAGATACACCACTGTTGGCATGTGCTGGCGTGGGCCTGGACAGTAACACTGATTGCCTGCCATGTGAAAGTAATTTCCATCTGGTTAATGGTTCAAAATACTATTTAAAGATACTGAAGCTTCCTGTTTTATCCAATACATAACATTTCCTAATCTCTGCTTAGGGAAAAAATATGAGGATTTTTAATGATGAGGCCTTTCTTAGGGACAGGAGATTTTCACCAATATCTGACTGGACTTGAATCCAGGAAAGAGCTTTATTTGATTATCATTCCCAAATCACTAGAAGGAAGAAGGGAAAAGTATATTGTCTTTTTCATAGCAAAATTGTTTGGAATAAAACAGGTTTTTCTTGTTGAAGAACACCAATGAATTTGGGACGTGCACTAAATAAGTTTCATCTGGATATTTGCTGTCCTGTACATGGTGTAATCCTGTAGAGCTGGGAAAAAACCCCAATGTTTTTCCCTTATCAACAGAGTTGAAACACTTTCTATACAACCTCACCAATAGTGAGTGAGTCCTTTGTAGACTGCAGTCATAATTTAAATTAATTTAAAACTAGGTTACTTGAGCTTTAAGATAAATTCTACTGATACTCTAAAACTTTTAAAATTCAATCATTTATCAAGAATTGGGTGAAGTTGAAATTATATCCATCATTAATTAAATTACCTCCACCATCTTTTTATTTCAGGATGCAAATGCTCTTGATTTTTTTTAAGAACTTTATAGCCAATCTAACATAACATGCTTTTGATTGTGAACAGATTCTAATTGGGAGAATTATTATGGCCGTTCATGTTCAGAAGAATCAATGCTGTATGCTTTTGTTCCCTGCTGTTTTCAATTTTCTTTATATTCCATTCTCAGCTGGCTAGTTCACTGCTTAATATTATTATTCCAGATATGTTCTCTGCCTCCTTGAAATTATTTGAAAACCTTAAAACCCGTGTTGAAATTCAGTTTAGCTTAATAAGTTAGTCTGATAACTGGCTGCTCATGAGCTGATCTGACCCTCTTGCCTTGGGGGTGGTGACAGCTGTCAGAGGCACAGATGAAAGCCAAGGGCTCATTCCCACTTCATCTATCTGTTTTTAATTTAACAGAAGTCTGCTAGAGAAGGAATTCAAATCACTGTTGCAACACAGTCACCTGCTCAAAACAGAAGGATTCTGTCATTTGTGTAGCTCAACAATCCCATGAGATTGTGAATTGTTAACAGAGAACTCTGGGAATAAAAATTTTTTTCTATACTTCTCTGAAGCAGCTCACGTGGATGGAAGAATCTGGTTATTCCTTCTTACATTGTGTTTAATCTAGAAAAATATTTTAAAGCACTAGAAAGCTTGAACTAGGGAAAAGAAAAGGTATTGCATTTAGTTTTCAACTGATACTTACAGTGTTTATTCTACTTTAGATTAGTTTGGCTTCTTCATTAGACACTGCATTTTGTCTAAATGAAAAGCATATTTTTTCAACAAATAAAAATAGTGTTCTTCCTATTCTAAAAATGCTATCCACTTTCATTGGTGTTTTTTGAAGCAGGAACAGAAGGACTAAACAATCATACTGAATGTTGGTCTCTCATTCTAAATAGGGAAGTACTTAGCTGAGAGGACTTAAGCAGCCGTGCTACCAAATTATGAAACAGCAAAACTCTTTGTCTGTCTGACTATGCCAAGTGCTGTGCAATCAAGTTTAGGAGCATTTTAGAAGAATTTTTCATGTTCTTGGCTTATCTGCTAAGACAAGCTGTCTTTCTGTTCCTGTATTGAGATTAGCTGTGTTTGTTCCCTAACGCAATGTACTGTAAGGCGTGAGCTTCAAAAAAGTACTGCTTGGGTACCAAAAGATGTCTGGTTGCAACAACATGGAAATTTGTGCATTGATTTACTTTTCCCTTTGGCCAGTGCTTCCTGATGAAAGTCTTATAAATAATGTCAAACAAGCATTTAATTTCTCTTAGGGAGAAATCACTCTGAGAGCATCATCATTTGCGTAATAGTGCACTGGAAAGCATTTGTCTTATAAATAAAATCCAAATGAACACATACGCATTCATCAGCTGAGATACGTAAAGCACAGTCTGGCAATGCATCAGAATACAAGCAAGACTGGAAAATTATTAGCTTTCTTTTTCTTTTTTTTTTCCAGTACAATTAACTGAGCAAACAAAGGCTGTATTGTTTGGAGCTTCTGTTTTGTAACCAGGTTTATTGATGAAGAACTCTAATGCTGAAGGAATCTTAAAGACCTGAAATATCTATTAATCCTCTGAGACAATTTTTCACTATCATTTGTGGAATGGTAAAAAATGGCAAAGATGAATTAATTTTTTCTCCTGACACAAAATTCTAATTATTATATCAAAACAACCTAATGAATGCATATACGCCTATAAACAGTGCAAAAATTCCAGGAATTATATGAGCTAAGCAAATTACTTTTTTGAAAGTAATAAGCTCTTAACACGAAACAACAGAATTAATTGTTTAATGGCCTCTGTTTAACAGAACTGTCAGAAAAATCTGACTCACTCTTTTTGGTTTTGGGTTTTTTTTTATTATTCTTTAATCATTATTAGCTTTAGACTAATTTCAGACTCTTAATCTGAATTTTCTGTCCACTTTTCTTGGGGTATATTCTTAAAAAAAAAAAAAAGAAGTTAATTTAATTTTGCTTAAAATATTTCCACAGCTGGTTACTCTGTGATGAGTTTTCTAGTGAAAATCCTTCATTTAAGAGTGTTTTTCTTCCAATATGTATTTTATATTCAGTAATTCTTCTCATTTGTTTCCACAAAAGTTGCCTTATTGGGGAAAAATTTCTCTTAAAAAGACTTGGCACACTTCTCCTAGTGCTTTACAAACACTGCTTAAAAATATTCTGTGAGGAAACTGAAGTAAAAGAAACATATGGAAAACTTTCTGATTTTGGCTGATGGCTCTTCTGTATGTTTTTTTTGCATTGGGAACTTGAGAGTCTTTAGAGTAAAAATTAGGGACAGCATAAAAGATATGTATTTCTTGCCCTTGCTCAGTACAACTGTAAAGGCCATTTGCTTTTTTTTTTAATATCAGACACACTGAACATATGGAGAGAAATTTTACCTGATTCTAAATTTTCTTTAAATTGTTTCTTTTCATTTGCAGAAAAAAGTATTAAAATTAGGGACTCTTTCACGATAGGCTTTTTAAATGCTGGTACTAAAAACCTTAGGCTTATTTTTATATTTAATTTTTAGTTGCTACAGATTTTTTGTGTTAAGAACAGGGAAAAATGAAATTGATAGAGAGCAGGGAAGAATGTTTTTGCAAGACAAAACTTTTTGTAAAATACTACATTGGAAGTAAGAAAAATGTCTCTTGAGAAATCTTGTTCTCAGAGTCCTATTGGTATATTTGGTCATGCAAGAGAATGTCAGAACCTGTTCTGTCAAGCATGCTAAAGAAATAACATTTTGAAACAATACACCAAATGGCTGTAAATTTTCACTCCTTAATTCACTTTGGTAGGTGGGAAGATGTGTTATCTGTGTAACCATTTGGCAATAGCTGATTCCAGCTAATTGCAGATGAATTTCTAAATTGTAATCTTTTCTTTTTATCATTTCACACAGTTGTCCTGAGGCTCATCTCATGAATCTGAAATGTTACACAGATTTCTTGGTATCCTATGTACCAAATTTTTTCTATGCTTTTATTTTCTTGTGAGTACATTTCTATAAACAGCTCTGAATGCCATTTTGACAGGTCACTGCACTGCCAAATATGCATTTTCTTCAGCACTTCCATTTCTTTTCCTGCATTTGAACAGTTATTCCTCTTGGGAAAAATATGGCTTTGGAACAGTGTTAGACTAAAAGATGATATGTGAAAGCAGCTTATGGCCACCTGCTGTCAGGCAGCATTACACTAACTACAGCTTCTCATTTCCTGTCATGATCACTTGCATCTGTTTTCTTCCCATTTTGGAAACTGAGATTGCTCTGCATGATGAAATACGTAATAATCTGGTCATCTCTGCCCCACGTGGTACTGCTTGTTACAGCAAGCTGACAAAAAATAAGGAATTGTAAACGATTATTTTTTTAATTTCTTATATATAAAAGTTTTCCTTTCATGAATAAACCTTCCTGCCTCACCTTCAGTCTCCCTTGACAATATTGAGGAGCATTTAAATTCATTTTCACAATATTCATCACATATTGCTCCTTGACTGAGAGGGAAGATGGGGTGTATATTCTAATTTGAGAAACACTTGGTGCTGCTCTCAGGAGTAAACATGTTTGTCTATCCTATAAATATTCTTCCCTGAACTGGAGTAGAACACTGACTTAGAGGAGCTATTGCCAAGCCTCCTCTTCCTATGACAAAGATGGGGGAGGTATCTTGCAAACAGTGTTGACTGGCCTTGAATAATACACCCTGCTGTGAACAATAAAACAAATGAAGTTGTTCAACAAAACTTCATTTCCAGAAGCTGTTGTCTCTGTAGAAGGCTCTTGCTCTTGTTTGGTCTTCTAGAAGTAACATGAACACATTTGTACTCATGGGAGAACTTATGCTAAAAGAACTTGAAAAAGCTCTTCTGTTCTTTGCAGCAACACAGAAAAATTGTACCTTCAGTTCAGAACACAGCTACCAGTTCCCTCCAAGCTTGGAATATATGCATGTGTGAGCATAACCCTTCTCAGAAGAATGTACTCCTTTTTATGGGTCTAGTTTAGCAAATATCAGAAGAAAAAGAAAGATTATGAAAGAAAAGACAAAGCCAACAAGAATCAGTTCTACTTGTAGTCTAATAGAAGAACAAAAAGTTACAATTGAATTAAAAATAATGGCTTTTTGACCACTGTTGTCAACAGTATTTAAAGTTCTCTGTGGGTTGGCAACCGCAAACCAGGTAAAACTTACTAAAAATGAAGCCAATTTTTTGTCTTAGAGTGTGATGCAAAAAGCATCCACAAAACTTTGGTCTGGTACATCATTGACACAGATTGTTTGAAAACAGATTTACCCTGAAGATTAGATTTGCTTCAATTACATTTAAATATTAACATCGTTATCATTTACTGTAGTTTTTCTATGGTCTTCATTTTATTGTAGCAGCATGTAAACTTCTGGTCTTCCTAATGAGGTAAAAGACAAATTTACTGCATCTGTATGGGGCTGGACCAACTATTGTTAGACAAGGGCAATATGACTAGGAGTTGCTAGAGCATTAACTGGACTGCTAGACCAGCTGTGAAACACCCTGCTTATATGTCTTTCCTTAACTCTATTACTTGGATCCTTGTAGCATGTAGAGGTCCTACTCATGGACCTAAGTCCTATTACAACATCACTAGCTGTGCAAGCATCAGAATAAAAACATGTTTCTCCCTTGTACAATTTCTAACTGAAAATCATTAGGGTCTAAATGTGAAAACATATATTTTATTGCCATACATGACATAATGAATGCTAATACAATATATTAGTACAATAAGCTCTGATTTTATTGTGAGGTTGAATTAGATGAACTGGAATGGTTAATCCTAAACTAAATTATTTCACAATTTAGAAAAGACAATGTTCTCTTGTGCCTCTAGTAAGAGTTTATTCTTAATAAAGATAGATATTAATGGCTCCATTCTGTTGCCTAAGCATTGTTACAGCTACATTGCAAACTAGACTCAAAGGCAAAGTGCCAGATTAAATAGAAGCAATTAACATGTTTCCCTTTAAAAATAAAAATCCTCTGTCATTCGTAGCATCAGTGTTGTAAGATGCCAGACTGAACAGGTCTATACTCATATGTCTGAAGTAATGTGACAGGGCAACTATATTGTTTACTCAGTGTGTATGAACTTGCATTGATGCTTAGAAGACAACATTGCCAGTGCCGTCAGTTATTTAATCTTCACAGTTTTGGGTTTTGCGGTTTTGTACGTGGTGTAATTAGGTAACCCCTGCAATCTTCCCAGAAAAATCTAAACCAGGTTTCCCTCTTACTAATCTTTCAATAGTGATTATAGTGGTTCCTTTCAACTGATTATTCCAGTTTTTCTCATCACTCCTCACAATTTGTTTTTCTAACAATATAAATAGTAGTGTCACCCAAACACCTCTGCCATGTCGCAGACAACTTTTTGTGAAAATCTTTTCTTAGGATTTTTTTCCCTTCTGAGAAGCTAAGGCCTCAGAAACAGAATGTAAACAATGGTTATCTGCTGCTGTGGAATGTGTCAGGTGGATTTTTGATTGGGCCATCTTGAATGTTTACAATTAATGGCCAACCACAGACCAGACTCTCTGTCCGAGCCACAGATCTTTATTATTCTTTCTTTTCTATTCTTAGCTAGCTTCTGAGGAAACCTTTCCTTCTATTTCTTTTTAGTATAGTTATAATTTAATATATATATATATATCATAAAATAATAAATCAAGCCTTCTGAACATGGAGTCAACATTCTCGTCTCTTGCCTCATCCAAGAACCCCTGTGAACACTGTCACACTGCCATAATTAAATTCTTTTTATGCCCTAACACTTATTTCTTTATAAGGTGCAAGTAAGACTGGCTACTCAGAGTGGCTGTACATTTAAGTATTCATATATACAAAGGGCATAGACTATGCCAAAATTGAGCTTATTCTCTGGTCTTATGCACAAGGTTTCCAGAACTGTAGGCTGAATACTGTATGCCCAGCCTTCTGCATGGTTTTCATCTCCTATAAGGAGACAGATTATTTATGCAAGCCAGCTCCTTTTGTCTAGGCCCAGGACAGTCTTGTTTCTTATAAAAACAAGTATTTCCCTTCAAATAAGGATAAACCTTCATAATGAAGTGCTGGGCTTCTGATATAGAGACATAATATAGAGACAAAGAACCAGACTGATATGGATGAAGTAGACTTTCACCTGATGTTCATGAAAGACCTGGTTCTCTGCAGTATAAAATTATTAAGGGAGTGCTGATACCACAGTTCTAGTTATGGGAGTGTCTTTGCTACAGGTAAACATATTCATTTGCCTTGTCACCATAGTGAAACATCCTTGTTTCTCTGACCAGTGAGAGTGATGCCTCCTCCAGTGTTTTTACTTTCCCTCCAGTTATTAATATGTGTCCATGAATATGACCCGTGTACACTCTTGCGACTTACATTGTTCCAACCTTGACTGATACTGAAATGCTTAAAATTGTCTCATGCTCTGATTCTGAATCCTCCTAACTTCAGAAGAATTTGTCAGCTACTAGGTTTAACTAGATTTAAGGGATTTAACCTACCAATATCTCTTTAAGATATTGAAATCCTCATTCCAGTTTTCAGTCTGTTTCTAATATTAAGTCAATAATTCCATTACAAGTTTCTGCCTTAATTTCATACATCTCATTATCCATGGGGGTATATATTCAGTAGTTATTGGACTAGACAGAGTACCTTTAATAAAGTACCCCTTTTCTTCATGTTCTGCTTCTTATCTACAGAGTTTACCTGGCACAGGAAGTTAATTTTTAGACCACTGAGTTGAATCTACTTACCCAGTCTTCTCATAATTCAGTAAGATTAATGACAATAATTTGCATTATTTTTATTATTGCTTCTGAAAGAGGTACTTATCAAGCAAATACTCAAGGAATAATGCCTAGTCTAGGACAGGCAATATAGTTTATGCCCATGAGTTTGAAGTACTAATGGCTAGAGTTGTTATTTTAATTAGAGTTTTTAAACTAATTTTTTGTTAGAGTTGCTTTTTCTTCCTTATCTCTTTCTGCCCCTCTGGCACCAACACCACCACCCCTCATTTGTCAGGAATCAATCTTGGTACAGTGCCTTCCTGTTGAAAGAGGTTGCTTAGTCAAATTTGCCAAAAGGTATATTTATTACAATGTCATGAAAGGAGAGCAGGGTGAACTGAGTAGATGTGACAACAGCAGTGGAGCTGTACTGGCAACTGTCTGAAACACTTGTTGGCAGTACCTGTGGGAGCTGTTTACAGTATTAATAACCATTTACCCTATTTCATAAGTTGTGACAGCTTGAAATCTCTGTTACAGAAGAGAATTTGTTAACTCCAGTTATTCTGACTATTTCAACAAAATTTCATTTTCTCCAAGTCAAATACTTGGCCTTCCAAAGGGAGGGAAAGTTCACCTGTGATATACCAGAAAGACACTCTTCTACCTCTTAAAATGGATCCCTAATTTCTGCTAGGCAGATTTGCTGTCTTCTCTGTGAAACTCTCTGATGAATTTGCCAAGTTTAAGAAAACTGTGAGAACAGCTGATCTTTTCTTCTTCCCCATAAATTTGACAGCTATTTTAAAATAGCCATCGTGCCATCCTGGTATATCTGCTCATTATTGGTGCAGGACATCCTCCTCTACCTAGACATACAAACATTTCTATAAAAAAAATCAACACAGAGCTTTCATTAAGCACTGAATGCAAGTCATGAAAACAAGAGAGCCAACGAAGCATAGGGTACTGCATTTTCAGGTGTGAAACTGCTTTATAAAAATGGATATAAGTTCATGATTTGTGAATCATGGTAGTGCCAGGCCAGCAAACAATATCTTTCTGCTTGATCAAATTTCTGATTGTCAATTTTAATTTTAAAGAAAAAAAATTGCTTTGAGGAACTGTTACAAAACACTAACTGATTAATTGAATTAATTGATTCTAAGTGATCAGATAATGTACTTCAATATAGCTTAATCTGCTTCAAAATTGACAAATGACTGTTGTGTATGGCTATTTTTTAAGAATAAAAATGTCTTTAGGGCTAAAAACAATTATCAAAGCTTATAGATTAAAAGGTCTTATTTCTTTTTTCTATGGTTTAAAATTCAACCTTATAATTCTTTTAGCACTGTCAGGATAAGAGTCATACTTCTGCTAGGGAAATTCCTTCAAGAATTCATTTGTTTACTCTTTAATAGCAGAGTACTAGTATTGAAATATGAAAATAAAACATTCAGTGAGTGCAGTTTTTCAGAGGTATTTTGCTATGGCAGGATACCATTGTGATGGAATTCATTGCTGACATGTTGTACATTGTTGATGTTCCTCTCCTATTCTTTCTGCTGGAGAAAATCTGCTCGTACGTCAGATTGCATAGTTACTTTTTTCAGAAGAAACTTCTTTGTCATTACAGGCTTCATGATGTTTTGTCTGCAACTTCTATTTATAGAACACTCTGGGTGATCTTCATTTTGAGTCATCAAGTAGTATAGATGTATTTTTCTAGTTCTCTTGAAGTTTCCTTCTGGCCTAATGATGTACAACAGCCTTAACTTTACTTCTTACCTATCTAATACTCTTATTTATTGGATCTGTTACACTAATTTCTCTCTCACTTCTGTTGTTCTAGTTTTGGATAAAAGATTTTGGGTTTTTTTAAGAGGAGTTTGCTCATTGTGAATTATAGGTATGCAAAAATGTGCATGCTATGTCAGTAGCAGTAGCAAAGAGATGACAATTGGCCTTTTACAGAAGTAAGCTTAAAATACAATCTGTCAAATCTCAACAAGATGGTAGATGTGGCCCAAATTTTGAGATCATAATCTGAAGTTAGCCTCTCAGACTCTCCTTCCTGCCTTGCCACAACTCATTTTAAACAAGGAACAATCAAAGATGCTATGACTTTTTCTTCTCAGAAGCCTGAGGAGTCTAAAACTGTGTGAATGATCACATGAAGTAATCTACTCACATGATGAGAATACTGAAAAGAATTTTCATCTGCAGGTGATAGACAAGAGATTAACAATCCAGTACATTGGGTTTGGTCAGTGGTCTTGCATTAGCCAAGTTTAATTTCCTTATCTAGAAGATAATTCTAAGATCCTCTCAGAAAAATAGCCCTGTACATCTGAAAACACAATGGCTAGGCTTCCTGTCATTTGCCTTTAAAAGACTAGCAGTAGTAATGGGACAATCTTGTGAATTGTGATCCTGGATTGTTCTTTGTCAAAAAGCAAAAGTTTAGCTGGAAAATTGCAACTTGCACAAACCTAGCAGTAAGTATTTTTGAAATTTCACCTCCACATGTCAATCTAAAACCCAGAAACATATCTACCAGGTCTAGCTGGAAGAGTGAAACCTAAAATCTGCAGAAGCAGATTTTAACAGAGTAACTGTTGTCTGTTCCAATATTTTCCTTCTCCAGTATCCAGGAAAGATTAATTGTTACAGGACCTGTGGATGGATGTCTCTTTCTTTGTACATTTTCTTTGCACGAAGAGAACAAAACTGTTTATGCCACTGCTCCATAAAGTACATAAGGAACTAATCAGCCTCAACCAGGTTTTTTTTGGGCTACTTCTTTTAGTCAGAAAGATTCCTCGGTTAAGTTCATAAAACAGCCTAACAGACATCGAGAGGTTATAGAGGAAGGTAAAATTACATAGTGCAATTGCTACTTGTATATATATTCTTCAGTTGTACCCTGCATGCCGCTATACTCTGTAAGCACATACCTCTTGAAAGACATCAGTTTCCTGTGTCCTTTGGAGAGCAGGCCAACTCATAGGCAATTTGGAACTACTTATTATCAAAAGATGTTCATGAGCAGAATGCAGTTGAGATTTGGTATTATGTTCAGTCTCAGTTCTGCTACCACCACGCAAAAGGCATACTGACCAGAAACACTCTCTTATTTTCTTCATTTTATTCTGTCCTATCTTTTTCTCACCTTTCTTGGAAAGGCTGATTCATGCAGAGCCAGGTTCACAGATGCTTCACACGATCTGGAGAGCCCAGCATCATTGACTAAGCCACTGATACCTCCCACATGGCACTACCTGACCCATTTTGGGATACCTAGAAGGCATTACAGAGGTTACATGGAATGTTTTTCCAGGTGTTATCTGAGTGTGCCACATGATGCATATGGTCCTATCCATGCAAAATAGCATGACACTGCATTGATGTTTTCAAAGTAAATGCCCACCTTTGAGCTGTATCACTTGTAGATACAGTGACTTGAGGTGTCTTCTGGCTTTTAGCCATCTCTTTCCCTGAATTACTCTGTCCCACTGCATGCAGCTGTTGCTCAACCTCTTGTCTCTAAGACAAAATACTGTGCATGTGTTTCAGGAAAAGAAAACCATAAAATCTATCAATCAGCAAATAAATGGGCAAAGTTTCTCCGGATCTCAGTTGTACAGAAACACAGAGATTTTCTTAGGAAGTAAATGTAGACTGAATATAGATACTTGTATTTACCCAACAAAATCAGTTATCAAATATCCTTAAGGTCTTGCCTCAAAGTTTGTTATTTTGTAATTAGATAGCATTCTCGTCTTTCCTGCTTCCTTTAACTTGTTGTTTAGAACAGTTCCTGTGGGAATCAACTTAGGAGAAAATCTTCAAGAGTGTATTTGAATTTTTTTTTCTTTTCTTTATATTTTAAATGCATTAGATTTTAACATAATTTTTACTAAATTAAAATGTTTGAATAATTTCTCATGGCAGAATGAGACATTTAGAATCATTTAACATCAACTTCTCTTAGGAATTAAATTCAGGGAAAGTGCATACACTCAAGCAAGTTTCTATCATGATTTAGATGAAGTAAAATGTTATGCAGTTCTTAGTAATGAGGCATTTGGTTCTTGTTGAAAAGATTTCCTTATTGATGCAAGGTGGTCCCCAGCCAGGGAATAACGTGCAATGACTCCAATGATTCAGAAGGCTGAAAAATTGCTTTATTAAGCTATACTATATTATATTACACTACATACTATACTATACTATACTATACTATACTATACTATACTATACTATACTATACTATACTATACTATACCATAGCATAATATACCATAGCATAATATACCATACAGTACTACTAAACTCTATACTAAAGAAAAACCCATGACCCCTTACAGACAGTCATGACACAACTTTGACCTAATTGGTCAGTCAATCCAAACAACCATCACCAGAGTCCAATTAACAAATCACTTTTGGTAAAAACTCTCCATAGCACATTCCACATGTGCCACAACAGGAGTAGCAAGTAGAGATAAGAATTGTTTTCTCTTCTTTCTCTGAGCTTTCTCACTGCCTTCTCCAGGAAAAATCCTGAGGAAGTTGCACCTTCTGCTCTCTGTGAGGAGAGCTGCAGCCACATTTCCTAGTAGTTCTGTTAATTTGACTCTATGTTATAGCTTCTACAATTTATCTCTGTCCTGCTAATAAAATGATTAAAAAGAAATGTCTTTAACACAGAGATAATAAAAAAGAAGATAGGCTGAATTATTTTCCTTTTTTTTTTTTTTTTTTTGGGTAAGATACATCACATTCATTACACAGAGGAGGATGGGGAAGGTTGAAGCATGCTTAAGATGTTTATTTATTCTGATGTCATGAATGTCCAGTGTTAAAGAAAATACTCCTGGACTCTTTTAAAATCAAACCAAAAAGCAGAAGAATCTTTTGGTTCAAAAATGCACAGTGTGGGGCAAGTGTAGTACAGGGATAGTTTGAAAAGCTTTACCAAACACTCTTTCCTGAACACTGTTAAAAAAGAGACATTTTCCTCTAAAAGTTGATAGATACGTGTAAAATGCAACTTAGAAACATCTGCATTCCATTTATGTAAATGGAAGAAACCAAGGATGGATTTGGAGGAGTACTGATTAGTTTTAGGAGTTATGAGTGGGGCTGGAGTTTCACCATCCTTCACAACCTTTTCCATAACTACATTTCCTCTCTCTGCTAGAGGAGATCCCAAAAACCTTTTCTTCCAAGGATACAAAAGTATTGTGGGAAAATATACTGTTTTTCAGGTCATCCTTCATGGGACTACCACATGAATGCAGCTGCTCAGGAAACATCTTCATATCTTGTCCATTGATCAAGAAAGTTAGAAAGAGATTTTGGAGGTAATGGAAGTTCAAGTGCTGCTTTGTGAACTCAGTGCTGAGACAGAGCATTGCCAATAGCCATGCAATGATGTCCTTTAGACCTAGCCAAGCTAGGCTTTCAAAATTCAGAGTAACAGGAAAATTCTTGTCAGAGGAAAAACTAAACCAAGCAAAAACCCCAGCCTTTTTCACCACCCAACACCTGGTACTTCTCCCTCATAATCCTAGCATATTTCCCTCATAATCCCTCATGCTACTCTCACATCTTGCCACTATGTTCCTTCTTCCCCCAAAAGGAATGGGGATCCCCACAGACCCTGAGTTCTGTTGTTCACTTGCAGCATAACACAACTTGCAGAGACATCTGTGCTGCCCAGGGCTTATAGCAAGTCAAGGAAATAGCAGGGATATACTATGCAGAAACAAACAATTCTCCTGCTACTAAGATCTTCAGTGCACCCGGAGGATGCTGGTAGGTGGATGTTTTCTTTTTTAAAACTGCTGTCTTTCACAGCAGCTGATCCCACAGAGGAGCGTACTGGTTATCTCACACCTTCAGGTGCAGGTGTCTGGAAGGGAATATAATTCCTTGAGATGCACATTCACTATTGCTCACAATTTTTGGTGCTCAGCAAAGACCTTGGCTGTGTCAAAAGGCATTGCTCACTTTTTGCAAAAACCTGCTGCTATTATTCTCTGCAGACTGCAACTGTTCCCAGACCTCCACTGAATAATCTGAATTTACTTTCCTGTATTAGCCAGAGCTGGCTGAATGCCACCAGTCAAACACATCCTTGCCCTGACTTGTCTCCGCTCTGGTTGCCAAAACTCAGCATAGGTATCTTCTGGCCACGTACTCCAGACTTTCTTACTTCTGCAGAGCAGGAAAGTAGATCCAGACCCCAATGCTGAGTTCTGAAATACCTTTTTTGTTGTTCATTTTGAAGAGGCCAGTTACTGATGTTCTCAATTTCTTCGCTCTGCAGCAAAAGTTTGAGATCACTTTAAATTTAGAAGGGGCATTTTTTATCTCATAGACTGGTCAGGAATTGCTTTATCTTTCCACTATTCAAATGATTTATTATTCATACTTTATAAGTCTTTGTATTTTTTTTTTCCTTCACACATTCAAAATTCTTTTTGAGCTTTGTTTTTTCTGAAAGCAAATCAAAAGATAATGTGAAGATAATTACCTTGAAATCTAGGTCTGTCATCTATTGAATTCCACTTGCAACATTCATAACCAGCAACAAACTCTGTGCATTTTGCAGCATGTTTCTTTTTCTTGTTTCTCTAATATCAAATCTCCTATTTCATTATTTGTCTTTTTACAATGTTCTAACAAAATGAATATTTCTACTTTTCAGTGTAAAATATATGAGCCCTTTTTACCAATGTTGTTCTACTTTAAACATTTTCCAATCATAATTTTTCATTACTAGCCCAAGCCTAATTAAAAAAAAGAAATGTATTCTTACACTAAAATATTTAAGACTATTAACTGAACTATAGGCAACACATTTAACATAATAGCATTGGTTTTCACATTAGCACAAACTTGTTTATACACTATAATAAATATATGAATTTAATGTCTATATATCAACTCAATTAAATTAACTCTGGATTATGCATTTCTGCATCTATAAAAATAACTCAAAAAGGCAAGACTGTGACTATAGACATCAGTTCCTAAAAATTTGTAACTCAAGTCCATGTTCTGAAGCATGGGTGATTTTATTCAAATGAAATACATTGTGTTCTACCACAGTCTCCCTCTCTAAGAGATTAATGCCACCCTCTCTTCACCCATAGTGAACATTTAACCCTCACCCTATCCTGGGGGGCAGATAATTGCAGCACTGCGAAAAGCATGTAGCTGGTAGCCTGTGGCTGCCCACTTACCCTGTTCAAATATAAGTGTCCTTTAGGGCTCTTTCCCTCATTGGGCTTTCAGAAGTCTGTGCATACCCCTGAGACTTTCTTCTGTTGTTTGGTCACTAATGAATATTCTCTAAAGTTATTATGTGGGATGACTTTAGTTTCTGAGATGCTTCCTCATTTATGACTTGAAATACAGATTTATGTCCTCAAATATATTGTGTTCTGAAGTATTTTCTGTATAATCAGGAAAAATTCTTCCTTAATTTTATCTAATTTTTTACACACTTTTGTTGGTATCATACTGACTGAAATCCATTAGATCCTACAGTTTATAAATATTAAATATTTGTTGAATAAGATCAATTAACATCTGCCTTTCCCTTATATTAATAATAATTTCACGTTTCTCTCTGTTCCTTGCATTACATTTATTTCTTCCTTGTAACAAAACATTTAGAAAGGAAAAGCATATTCCCTTTGTCACTAACCTGGAGTCAGAGAGGAGACTGTTACTTCTGCAGTATGGAGTGATTCCTTTCACTTTTTTTGCACACCAAAATTGTGATTGCCTTTGGTCGGGCTATTAGATGCACATTAGATGTCCTAGGATATATGCAAAAACCATGGTCTGATGTCTCTCTGCACTTACCACAGTTAATGAGAATCAACAGGAGTATTGAACTTAGCAGTAGTTAGTTATATTTTACCACCAAGAATTTGAATAAGGTATAGAGCAATTTAACAGCTTCCTTCCATCCCCAACAAATATAAAATCTGATTCCCTATCAACAGCACCTATGACTTCAAATATTTTTTAGATATGTTTGTACAATCAAAATCTCATAAATAAGTAAATCTTCTAAGGCATTAACTGAGACTAAATAACAAAATTAGCATTTATCCCCTGCTAGCTCATTCTGTCAAATGAATTTTCAGTGATTGAAACTTTTTTTTATTTGATGTTCCTAAAATAATAATTTTACTGTAGGATTTGAATTACCAAAGATAACACTAACCAAATCTCTGTTCTTGTCAGAAATTGTAAAGATGGATACCCATATATATTTAGTTTATTGGGGTAATTCTGGTAATATTTTTGAAAAGTATTCATGTTGATTTTGTTGCCTGTACAGGCAAATTTGTCTTTAAAAATGGACAGTTGGTTTTGAAAAATGGGATTTTGATAAAGAACCTTGTCTTCATCACGTAAAGATTAAATGTAAAAATGCATTTTTTACATTTAGGAGATCCTAAAAAGGAAAGGCAGAAGGCTTTCCCATAGTAGAAAGAAGGGCTTGATGTAACTGAGAATTCAATTTATTTTTCAGTAAAAAATGTAGGTTGAGGTGATTAAAGGGTACAGTCTAATTTCTTGATGGGGGTCCAATAAAGATCATTGCTAACAGTGGTGTGGTTGTATTTATTTCAAACCTAGTGCTACATACAGAGCAAAAGAACATTTTGTTTAGATGTGGATTTGTTGTTTGCTCTGTGTAATCCCTTTAACTAGCCTCATTCCTGACTGCTGTTAGTGTTTAATTTCCTTTCTTTCTCAACCTTCTATTTTTCCTTTTCACTTTGCTTTTTCTTCTCTAGTCTTTGGACTGCATGGGTCCATACTATAGATCTGGGCAAGTACTCTATTATAACCTTGTTCATCTGTCAAGGGTTCACTATTTTTTTCACATGTGCTCACAGATGGACCATTACCTCATCTACTACATTGTGCTGGTTTGAAAGTAAACCCACGAGGGAAATGAATCACACACAAATACCTTGAGAGATATTTCAGGTCAGAGTTAAAATTTAATAGAAAGATTATAATAAATGCAATGATACAGAAAAACGGGCTTAAACCCACAAAGTCAGAGTACAACCTGGCACCCTTTTGCTCTGGGTGGTGGTTGCAGTCTGATTTAGCAGTGGTTGCAGTCCTGTTGAAGTGATGGTTGCAGTTCTTGTTGAAAGTGGTGGTTCTGGGGAAGGTCTGGTTCTCCTCTGAGTCCATTGAGGGGTGTTGGCCATGGAAGTCCAAGTCCCCAGACCTCATATATATGTTCAGATTCAGGCAGGAATGCTCAGTACCTCCTCCAGGTCAGAGAGTTTCACAGTGGAATGATGTAATCCTGTAATTATCATAGGCTATTTTTGGAATCCTTGATGGTCATTGCAGCTACCTATTACGTTGGTGCTGTTGAGCCATTATGGTCCATTTGCAGAGACGACCTCACTCTGAAATTTCTTGTCCCTGATCCCTACTCAAGTAGAGACATAGGCTTAGTGATTCATGGATAACCACAGCTTCATAGAATACTCTTGACAGGACATTGCATATAGTTTATCATAACAGGGACAGATACGACATGTCCCGAATCCTGGCAGGCTACCTTACATTTGTGGATAGTCATACAACAGAATAGACAAAGCTCTCTTATTTCCCATCCATGCATCCCATCCATAATAGCTGAAATACAGACAGAACTACTCCTAGCCTTATGTTGTTCCCTAAATTTCTAAATTTTTTGGGAAGGGACTGAAGAATGTCCTCTGCTGAGAGACCATCTAAAATAACAAGAGGAGCTCTCTGTAACTAGTCACAAACTAGTTTCCATTTCAGAGAAAGGCAATTGGACTTTTCTGAGATCAATGTGGGAGTTGACCTAACATGTACAGATTGTGACAACCAAGGAGTTCAAGATCATGGAGCCAATTCTTGGTATTATTTTATTTAGCAATATTTGCAGCTATAAATAGTCTTTTGCTTTAAGTAGATTGTTCATTTCAACTGGGTTTTTTTAATAATATGTTAAATAGCCTACTGTCTCTTTTGTACATGATCAATTTGGATTGTGACTATTGTTTAAGACTACCAGAGAATGTCTTATATCAGAACTTATAATGTTAGCTTGGCATTTGGCATTTCTGATGTCACATTCTTTCAAGTGCATTCATCTCTTTCTTATGTAAATAAGAGCTTTAAGAGTGCAAATTAGATGCAAAATTAAGTATATTTGTTGCTGAAAAGAACTGTGTGTCAGAACTGGAGCTGTAAATTTCTTGTTTTGAAGCAGAGATTTGTGTTTTTTCCCTGCTAGATATGGTCCAGGATGTGTATAATCGATTTGGTCTCTTGTCATCACAAGTCGATTTTTAGAAACGTGTTTTGAGGAATCCCAAAAATATTCTAGAGTTTTTTGTGTTGTACTTGTCACATGTACACTATCACTTTATGTGATATCTCCACAAGATAATTTGTTTATTATAAAGGAGAGTGCTTGTTCTTACACATGAAATTAGTTGCCAATATGATATCACTGTGTTTACTTCTGAAATGTAGGATTTCATTGTATATATATACAAATATAAATAACAGATTTTTCATCTCTTTTGATGATGCTTTTTAAAGATATTTTTCAAGTTGCTTTTTTGGACAGGAATTTTTCTATTTTATACATCTGTGTTCTCTACAGTAGTTTAAAAGAAACTCTTTGGAGCCTTTAACTTTCCCATGTCGCAGTTTGTGAACTCATTCCAGCTATCTTTGCTGATACAAAATCATAATTTTCTATTTTTAATGTGGAGAAAATTCAGTTTATACTTTTCATGGTTATATGTTTGGTTCACATGGAAAGGATTTAGTAGGGGGGGAATTACAGGGGAGGCTTCAGTGAGAAGCTGCCAGAAGCTTCCCTCATGTCTAACAAAGTCAATGTCAGATACTTACAAGATGGAACCTTTTGCCTTGGATTCTCCTTTTGCCTTAAAAAGTTTCTGAAAATGTGCCATTCTTAGCAGATCTTTCTAATATCCTTCCCTGTAATGACATTCCATGTTCTCATCCTTCAATACATTGCATATTCCTTCTCCACAGGATGCTGGCTGCATACAGTCCTGTTTTAGGAGGGAAGCTAGAATACTTTTATGCTTTTTTCTGTACAGCTTCTGACACTTCATATGTGTGTCTCTATGGGTTTAATTGCTCCTTCCATTTGGCCCTGAAAAAAGTAGCTGGCCCACCCATTGTATTTAATGATGTCTGTGATTGCTTGTGAATAAAGACTCTCTTGGTGGTAGCCATCAGCACTATCAGTGTGACAGGCTGTCATCCCCCATGTAGGTGTCAGTGTCTTACAGCAATCCAGAATGGCTGTGTTCTAAACCCCTTATACTGTCGTGCTCAGTGGGACCAGATTTCACAGCAAGAGCCTTGGAATTATCTAGCAACCTTAATTTATTCAAATTCTCATCTCCACTTTCATCTACTCTGTATATTTTAATTCTTAGCTGGAAATCATACTGATAAGTAAATATTAGCAAATTTTATTTTTAGCTGAGATGTTCGGATACAATGCTGGATTTCACATCTTTGCTGCACTCAGTGGAGTCAGTAACATGGATTGCAGAATTTGTAATGATACTTACAAATCATCTTAGGGTTTTATTTGTAATGGTACTACCAAAATGAAAGAGCTTTTAACTCACTAGCTTTCACTTTTTAAGGTCTCAGCTGTTGTGGCGTTTTCTGCACAGACAGAAGTCCACTTCCCTCTACCCCATGACAACACTGGCCATGGGTTTGTGCTCTGTCTGTGTGAAATGGTCAAAGGAACATTCACAGTGCTCTGCTTTACCTCTTGGGAAAGGCTGAAAATAGCAGGCAGTTGTCCCAGCAGAACTGAAGACAAAGCCCAACTTAGCTTCCTGGTTACAGACAAATGAAAGCTTTTTACAAAAAACCAAAATGAAATGTAATTAGATTAAATGAAACTATTTTAGGACCCACATAGCTTTTTAGCTAAGGAATTCTGATATTTAGTAAATAGCATGGAAGATGTTTAAACTTTCTACAATATCAGGGAAGGCCCCTACTATTAACTTGGAACACGTTTCTTGTTATATGCTGAAACAGTAATCCTGCCTATGTTCACAAACCTGTTTCCTGAATTTCCCTTATTTGAAGCATTACTTTTAATAGAATACTGCAGTTATTTAGTAAAATATTTCATTTGAGCTAGCTCTACTTTTTGTGTCTTTCACATGACTTTTATACTTGCTGATGCTACTACAATCTAGGGAAATTCTGAACTTTTTTCTTCCAACTGTTTGAAGTTCTGACAATGGGCCTAATCTTACTTATAATTTAATTTCTATCACAGTCCTTGGTTACAGGGGAAATTTTACTTTTGGCTAGTCAATATCCTTGCTCTTTCATAGTTTTTAAATGGCTGTTCTTTTGTGTTGTGTTAGATGTGTGTGGCTCTGATTGGGTGGTATATTTACCAGTAATAGCACATTTATTGTTCCATGAAGCATTTGCAATTGTACTTCTTTCAAAAGAAACACTCCTTTTATTTTTCTGCAGTCCTTATATTGTCTGACAATTTCCATGCAGTTGATTCTGAATAGCAGGAACAATAGCAGTGCATGCTTCATAATTTTTAGCTGAAACAAAATCATAGTGGCTGAGAAAAGTAATGAAATTCACTCCTTTCATGGTCATCTGTGAAGATTCTCAATTTCCCCGTGAGGACATAATGCTTCCCTTGAATACTAATACCCATTTGATTCTGCCTTGCAGTTTTGGATTCAGGTTGCTGAAGTAAGTTGTTAAACCGGCTATAGAAAACCCTACAAAAGAGTACCAGAAGTGAACTTGAGGTAGCAAAAATGTTTCCCTACCTGCTTTTTTTTTCTCCCCATGTTGTTCAAATGTTTGGATAAAACAATTGATTCCTACCCTTGGGCATTGAGAACTTTGTGAGTCCCTGCCCTTTCTGCATCTCTCTCTCTTCTCACAGGTGCAGCACCAATGCTTCTCATGGGATTCTGTGAAGGAAACAGTGCTGTGTCAGGGAATTAAAATAACTGTTTACAAGCTCCATAACCATTCTACATGTTAAACTTAATGAAGATTTAGAAAATACTACAGGGATCACTTGATGGATTATTATGCTAAGTAGTAAACAGCATTTGACATGAATTCAAGCAAAAAAAAAGGTAGAATTTTCTCTTTTCCCATTACAGCTGCAAATTTGCTGTGGCAACCCTAATCACCTCCACAGATTAGCATTTCTTTACCAGAGCTGTCCCCAGACTACATCTAATATCCAGGCAGATTATCTGCCAAGTCAGAGATCCTGCTTTTGCACTATCTCTTGCTAGTGACATACCAATGCAGCACAGCTACCATGATTGCAGTATTACAAAGAATCCATACTGTCAGTCTTTTCACACAGTTGTTTTATGGTTGTCTTTTTTTTCTTTAATTAAATAATTTAAAAATTAATTATATTTTTTTTCCACTTATTTCTTAGGACCTTGGTCCTTTGAGGTTTTAATGTCCACTGTACAGTTGCCACCCACAGTGCACTGAGTAGAGTACGGCACTATCTGCTGATGTGATACAGCTTTTTTATCACTGTTGTAACCACTCCAGGGCTTGGTTTATACATATTTTCCTGTTGATTTTTCATAATAAGTTAATTCTCATAGAGAGGAATTGTCATTGCAATGAAATTCTTTCTCAGTGGGAATTTCGAAAACAAAGAATGGAAAAGAATCTGAGTCCATGTGAAGGGTATGGGAGAACACTGAGAGATGCAAAATCTACATACTTTTATATCCAATATTTTAGAATAGTGCTTTAAAATACAAAAGTTTTCTTGCATGTGGAGTTTAGATGAATTTTTTTTCTTTGTTCATTTTATTTTGTTTGGTTTACAGGAATTACCTTGAAACATCTGTCTCTTAAACTGCAAGAATTCAAACTGAGAATTCTGGCCACTGTGTCAAGAAGAGATTCCTTCATGTCCTTGTCTAATATGTTTTAAATTTCATATGATGCCTCTTACCAATAAAGTGTATCTTTCTCATCTAAAAATAACAAAAATAACAAAACCAGCTATAAAATCTATATAGAGGGCTACTTATGCATGTGCATATTAAAAAAAGTTTAACTTCACTAAATCAGGAACTTTTGTTTTCTCTGTGTATGATCTTTAAAATTTAAGTACATAATCAAATTTACCTTATCTGCATCTTTGACAGAATGTCCAACTGTTCTAATTGAATTTCAAACAAAATACAGTTAAATGCTACAGTTTTGATGATTCCTAGAATATAATGTTTAGGTCGCAAACCATTCTAGGTATGACAATATCTTAAGGCTGAAGCATTAAGACCTTTGCTTGATCTCTCTTTAGGTTATAACACTGCTATGATATTTTAATTTTAATATGTCAATATTGGTGCACTTGCTTCTATTGATCGTATCTGACATGAGAATGATGGTGATATAGTCCAATATGGTTAATTCGTGGTCTCACCACTCTGAAATCAGAATCAGACTCACTTTTTGATCTCAGACACTCTTTCTGGAGCATTTATCAGAAAACCACTTTTTTCTTGTGTGGTATTTCCACCTTTTCTCTGGCACAAACTAATGTGTATATTACATGGTTGTCTATTCTTAAATATTATTAATAGCTGTTTATCAACAGCTAAAAGCTGCATGCTGAGCCATAAATAAAAGCCTGGCAGTCTATTATTGCTGCAAAGAAATAAGCAGCTGGAAGTCATAAACTGAATGCTTTTGGAGAAAAATAACTTCTTACTAGTTCGCTATATATTGCTACAAGATGTTCTGCATAGCTTTATTTATTTGAAGATAAATGCCCTATTCTGAGAAGCTCTAGGATTCTGTATATACAAATGATCTCTCTATCTGGAAAGTTATTTCTAGCTGCTACTTCATATTATTTTCTAGTAAACAGTTTTGTGCCAGCTAGGACTGGTTTGTCCTTGGATGCTCAGTGATTTGGGGGTAAAATCTCTCCTCATTACTTTGGTTGACAGAAGGAAGTCTGACACTTCATAAAAGTGTGATATTTCCTATGAGAAAAACAGTGAAGTAATGCAAGAGATGGAAAAGGGCTAAGGCTTATGTCCTATCTCCCTTTCTGACAGGTAAAAGTAACACTCTGGGCAGGTGCAAGGTAAGAAAGAAAGCCTCAGCTCTGCACCATCCAGAACTGTGAAATAATCTATTTCCTTTTTTCCAATCAAAAGGAGGAAAGATGTGGCCTTCTTGCAGCTCCAAGACTCTTATTTTTGTCTCCTTTTAGGCTTTCTTTTTTTTCTACTTGGACAGCCTAATAGAAGAGTCTAACCTACTGTTAACTTGTTAGTTAGCTCTCAAGTAGATATTTATTGTGGTTTTGTGATTGTTTATTAGTGTCATAATAAGAATGCAGGACAAGGAGGCTTTCTTGAACTTCTGTGGCAGCTGCTCAAGATTATGATGGTCAACAAATTAAATATGCAGCATGAGAAATCCCCCTTTAGAGGGTGTTTCTCAAAACCTGAGAAACTATGCAGAAGTTGCACTTAATTCCAAATATGCCTTTAGAGATTAAATCTACCCTCTGTTTTTCCTAGAAACACCATTTATTTGTTAGTAACATTTCCTCTACTTTGATTATTCAATGTTTCTTCACTGGAATCCTAATCATAGAACCAAAAAATAGTTAAATTTTCACAAACAGGGAGACCTTTCACTAGACCAGGTCTCTCAAAGCCTCATCCAACCTAGCCTTGACTTTCAGAGATGGGATGTTCACAACATCTCTAGGCAATGATAGCTCTACCATTTTCTCTTCAGGGTAGTTTGTGGCCTGAGATAGGTGGATTGCTTTGCTTTGAAGCAAACAGCAGTGATCTTGGGCAGTAGGGTGGTATTTTGGCTCCAGTAAACATTATCTTTCAAGGATACTCCACATTTCTGCTTCTTAGAATTGTCTGTTTAGGTGAAACCTCAGAAAGCTACGACTGAACAACATTTATATTGGATTTTCACAGCTGTGTATGTAATTGACTACAGACAAATGTTTTAATATAGGGTTTGTGTGATTTATTTTTCTTAAGTTTCTAAGAAGCCCTCAGCCTCAAGTTCAAATCAGATCTTACACCATAAAGAAGATCAAAAGATATTCTATTCACTTTCATTTGAATTTTAAATGATTGTTTATTAAACAAACTTCTTAAGTGTTCCTGACCCTCCAAAAAGATGCTGTTATTTCAGTCCCATCTTCTGGGACACATTCTGTGTAACACATACCAATTATCACTGTGCCCCTAACAGGCCATGGCTGGCCCTCCACATTAGTGCCCTTTGTCCTGTTTGGCACAATCTGCTCTGCTCTCACACGTTGCCCTGTGCCAGTAACAGGCCATCAGGTTCATCCTGAGTTTGCACTGCCTTGGGGCTGAAGGTTCCCAGGTCTGCTCTGTCTGAACCTTCTGCTGAGGTGCCTGCAGCATTTTTTTTTGTTTACTCATAGCTACTGCAACAGCAATTTTCTAATTGACTAATTTTAATTTTCTAATTGGCTAACTTCTTTCACTGTTTCTTGTCTTCATATGGTGCTGCCATGGTTTTGTGACTGTGATGCCATTCTGAGAGGTACAGAGCTGGCACGATGGTGGAGCCTTTCAAGCATGGTCAGGGTGGCACTGGGGACCACAGAGATGTAAAAAAGGACAAATGGTCAGCTTAAAGAGATGTAGATCTGGACAAAACTGGTTTGGGGGTTATTTTGGAGAACAAAGTAACAGTATTGGAATGTGACATATGTGAAAGGCACTGTATATACTAAATTTAGTCATATCATGGAGCTGCAGGTCAGTGAGGAGAAAGGAAGGTGTGAAAGCACAAAGTAAAGACAGAAAGGAATCCAAGTGGATCCCAGAGTGTGGAAGAAATCACCAACATGAATGCGACATTCCTCCCAGTGTAAGATTCCAGGCACCAACAACTCACCATAAACCAAATTTCAAGATGAGAAATGAGCCACCGCCACAACTCATTGATGGGAGCCTGATGTTAATTGTAAGTTCTTGTCATGCCGAACAAAGATGTGTCAGGAACTCTTACGTTTCATTTTACAGTTGCCTTAACTTTGGCAACAAGGCAACTGCTTAGACTCAAAAGGTGTTAACCCCTTAAATTCTTAAAATACACTTCCACAAGACTGTTGGAACCTACCCAAATTCATAAGAACTCAAAACTAAGCTACCAATCCATTATCAAACATTTTCTTGTGCTATTAATTGGTAATAAGACTACCCTACTTGTAATATTTTTCTCACCAGCATAGAAAATAAGTTCTATTTCAATATTCTTTAGCCTCAAAATCTTTAAAGCTTTAAAAGAAATCAGTTTTCTGTTGTTAATCAGTCTACATTATAATGACAATCTCTAAACTACAATCTCTGCATTAGTACTGCCAGGAGAACGTAGAATAGACCAGAATATTACTACTAATCAAGAATTTTTTGCTTTTTCTCTAAGTATCCTAGTAAAGCAGATGTGACTGTGATTGAATAAAAGGGAAGGACTTGACAGGCTTTTTTTTCAAAAGCAAAAGAAAGTGAAATCTTAATATGTTGTGTAGGAAAAAAAACCACAAAGAAAAAAAAGCTGTAGTAATGGATTTATTCTGACAAAATGCTAAAAATAAATTAAAAGAAAAAAGGAAAAGGATGATAAAATTAAGACAAAATGGAATGAAAAATTTTCTCTATGCTCCATCCAGTCCAAACAGCTTCCCTGAATGCCAACAGAATCTGTTGATTTTGAGATTCCCTTCTGGGTTTAAAGTCAAGACAGCTGTACAATAATAAAAGTCAGATTAGATAGAATTTTGCTCAGGGAATTTAGGGAGGATTCTTGGTTGTAGAGGTATAGATTTTAATTATACTCAAGGTCAGTAACACTAATAAAAATGCTTCCCATAATAAAGAAATACAGTTGGGATGTACCTTGTTGACCCTTATAATTTTTTATTTCCCAGGGAGAGTAAGTACAGATGGTATAAAACCCCTAATACAATAAAAGGGCAGGCAGTTTATCAGTCTCTCCTTGTCCCTGGAACAGACACACCATCATGTTTTATTTTAATGTTAAAAAACATTCAGCTGTAATCTCCAGCTTCTCTCTTTCTCCCTGATGAAATTAATAAATTCACTAGCAAGTCAGCTGTACCTCCTGATCCTGAAGGGAAGTTCATAATGAAATGAAATCATAAATGAAATAATTTATAATGTAGAAAGAATACCAATCTTGATAAGTGATCTAATGTTCCTCTAAAATGAGAAAAATATGAGGTTAGAAGATTCCGGTCACATCTGACCTTGGTAACAAAAAATAGTCTTCAAATGATATTAAAAAAAAAAGCAAACCCATAATAATTAAGTACCTAAGATAATTAAGTACCTAAATGATGACATATCATAACTATGAGCTCAGATAAATGTTTTCACTGTGTTTTAACAACATTCAGTACTTACTATTTCTAATTGCACAACCTCTTTTTTTTATGAAAATCCAACAAAACATAAAGCAGCTACATGAGTTTTCAACAACAAAATAGGGGGTAAAATTTTTGTTACTAATAACATTAGCAAATGCAAAAAGAGGTGAGGGTTGAGCAGGTTAATACAGCAGTTCCAATTTTTGGTATTAATGCCATTAGTGGAACACTAATTGTTTCCAAAAGACATCGAACCTGTGAATCATAAAAGACTTGATGCTTGTTTTGCTACACAGAACTAATCACTCATACCGACATTTAGCAAGAAAAAAAAAAAGCAAGAACAAACAAGGGAAAAACCCACAAAGCACAACAAAACCAAGCAAAGCAACAGCAAACAAACTAACCAACCAACCAAACAAACAAACCACTCCAGATTTGAGATTTTCTATTTTAATAAAATCGTAATACAGAGATGTAGAGAATATTGTGAGCTTTACAGTCTTATTAAAAAAATAAAATTCATATTTTGTTTTTATTAATATTAAATAAATATTTCATATTTATTTAGAATTCAGTACTACTCCACTTAAACCATCAGTAAGAGGAAAAATGAATTTTTATTATTTTTCTTTTTTAAGAGTGCAATATTTAAAGTATGGCAGGGTGTTGACAGAAAATATTGGCTTTGGAGAATTTCATACCACTAAGAAATGGATGGCCAGGAAATGCTGAGAGTCAACATGAGTAAAATGTATTTTTTTGGTAAGCCAACATCTCTCTCTGTCCAGTGAAGTTTCCAGAATGCAATATAGTTTAAAATAAGGGGTTAAAGAATTTAAAATTAAATACTACATGTGCTTATAAACATAAAAAAATCTTCCAGACCAAAAATTATCAAGGGAAAGAAACTGCTGAGCAATCAGGAATTTTTATCAAGGTCCACTTTTGCAGATATCAGGAACATTCTCCCTCATATCAACAAGTTAATAGAAAGGTTTCATAACCTTTTAAATTGCTTTGTACAAATATGCTGTTGGGGTGTCTTTATAGTGCAGTGGAATAAGTGCTTGTATTGCAATCCTTCAGTTTGCATTGTGTGCACCATTTCTTAGTCTTCAAGAGTTTCTTA